>NC_083116.1:67838365-68550678 GCF_949774975.1 Lagenorhynchus albirostris | reverse complement strand
GTGCAAGGTGTTGTGAGGGCACTGGTCATGCTGTGTTACAGTGACAAAACCTTCTACTCAGGCCCTTGTTCAACAGCCACACTGTCCACTGGGGGAGGGGAGCCTCTACCCAACTCCTGATCCCAAAGGTGGATCTCAGAATCCATATCTCTTTCCATTTTGCTTACCTCCTAAGCAGCCTCAGGGCCTACTTGCCTTTCTTCGGTAGTGTTTCTGGGCTCATCCTCCCATGAGGTGTCCCACATTAGCTTCTGGAGGTGAGCAGGGAAGGCCCTGTATCCCATGCCAAACACATTTACCGTATTGGCAACCTAGAGGAACCCAGAGGGGCCAACCATATCTGTAACTAGAAGGAAGGATACACATACAGCCTCCTCTTAGGGGAAATGGGCATTTCAAAGAAAGGGAAAATAGGAACTTGGCTGAATTGTTCCACAAGAACACTCTAGACCAAGCTGGGGGTGGAAGGGTATATCACTGTGAACCAAAACAAGTCTTGGTCATCTTCTCTGGAGTTCTTTTAGAGTAGCTTCCCTCCTAACTCCATACCTTGGAGTGACTAGAAGTTAGCTGTAGCTTCATGAAAGTCAGAAATGGAGAAATTGAGAAGCTTCATTTGCTTCTTTCATAACCTCAAGAGCCTGCAACCCCAGTGCCTCAGAGAGGAGCAGCCTGTCTTTGTAATAGAGGTTTTGTTTCTTCCATCTAGGAGTGTTTAAACTGAGGGGGCTCTCGGGTCAAGGCAGTACAGGCCAAGAGTCTCTGGATAGGCATTGTGATGGCCCCTAGAAGAGGCAGAGAGCACCTTTGTACAAGAGGGCAAAGCTGGGCTTGACTTGTCTCTGTTGACTTTTCAGGCCTCCTCCGCAACTGTTTTGGGGACTATCATGTGGCCTTCTACTTTGCCGGTGTGCCCCCGATCGTCGGAGCTGTAATCCTCTTGTTTGTCCCTCTGATGCATCAAAGGATGTTCAAGAAAGAGCAAAGGGATTCCAGCAAGGATAAGATGTTGACCCCTGACCCAGACCCCAATGGAGAGCTGCTGCCAGGCTCCCCCACCCCTGAGGAACCAATCTAATGCCTCATATTTGCCATCGTGTGCTCCTCCCCAAACCTTTCCCTTCACCCTGCCCTGCTCAGCATTTACATTTTTGCCACCAGCACACTTGTTCCCAAACCTGCACATGCAGCATTTCAGCCACCTGACCATCTCCCTGGAGCCAAAGCTCCAGGTGTTCCAAACTCATTAACCAAATTCTCCCTGTGAATGCCTTTAAACTTGCCAGGGTCCTCTCCTCCCAGGATCTAGGAAAGCTTGGGATCACCCCCTCGCCTTTGGACCCTCTCCATATACTTTCTAACTCTTGGGGGAGGAGGAGGATGGGAACTCCTGGCCCAGCTTGTTAGTCACCCACTAAAAGCAACTGCCAAAGGTGCTACTGTGTCCCCAGGAGCCTGGTGGGAAGATCCAAGCCTGTGTGCTGAGGAGTTCCTTGCCATCTGTCCTTAGGAACCATCGGGGGGTGCAAGGGAAAGGGCATAGAGGTAAAATGAGATGAGGAGCCTTGTTTAGCCTCAGAGTCTCTGAGGGCTATGGCTTCCCAAGAGGTATGGGTGACATCATTTTACAAGTGTACAGAGAGTCTCCCCATCATATGGTTGGTTAACAGTCTGCTTTCTTCTTTCCTTCCTCCTTTTTTTCCTCTACTGCCTCTTCTCCCTTCTCATCCCCCTCTATTTCTTTTTATGACTGTCATATAGACTCGTGGGTGCTTGAAGAAAGGAGGGACCCAGAGCTTGGGCCAATCAGCCTCACCTTGGCCCAGCCCACCCCTAACACTAGCATCAATTCCACTCATCTCAGGCTGAGCCACATCTCATATTTTGGCCCAAGCTGCTATAATCCTATAGTGGAATAATAGAATATCACATAGGAAAGGGACCTTAAACACCGTAAAATTCCACTCACTGATTTTTTACAGATTTTCCAGGACAATGCACTAACCTGCAGGCTGTCCCAGCTCCCAATCCTTATATCCACCTGTCAAAATGTGAAGAAATTCCTTTCATTCTCAGCAGGCAGAGGAAGACTGATGACAGGGGGAATGGCATGGTGGGGGGAGGAGCAATAGTTATGGACCTGGGGAAGGACCAACTCCATCTCTCATTATTCATGACGGGTCAACATTTCCACCTGGGCCAGGCCAGAAAAGGAACTGTTTGAGGGAAAATCCCATTCCCAACCTGGATCCCCCAAAGGTAGAGGCAGCAGCTGCACATAGGGTTGGAAAACTTCTAGGAAGAGGAAACCATCCTAACCTTTATTACCTAATGTGTCCCTCATGCTGGGCATCCTGGACCACTCTACTTAGTGGGCATTAAAGGTGCCAGGAAAGGTAGACTCTGGACCATCTTCATCCCTCTGAAGTAGGTACCAGATGTTTCCCTATGCCTAAGCTCTGGGAAGCACTCTTGCTGAAGATCATTTCCAGCCACGCCGTGTCCGGCCATCACAACTCACCGTATTAGGAGCTCAGCCTCCCTCACTCAGCCTCTTTGTATTTCTCCCTATTCTGTGTCTTTTTCTGCTGTGTTCCTATTACCCTAACCTTTCATCATCTTCTTACCAGGCATCCCTGGCTGTCACCTAGAGCTAACAGTGACTTGCCACCCCGAGCCAGGGCCAGGAGGATGAGATCTCCCCTGAGGAGCTCCAAAGAAGACAGTGGTCCCCACCCATGAGTTTTTCCGTTACGAACAGGCAGCTGGGGCATGGTTGGCCTCTGATGGCTTCATTCAAGGCCAAAGTCTGAAGCCCCCTCCCTTGGTCCCAGTCCAGCTCTTATCAATTCCCCAAAGGAAAACCCACTGGTTCTTGGCTCTGTGAATAGGAAGGGGCCTGCCTAATTATGATCCTGTTATCCCAAACAGCAGTGGAACAGGAGGAGCTGGGCCCCAGGAGCTCTTTAAGTCCCAGAAGAGGCCATTGAAAATGTTGGAGCAACAAAGCCCCTGCTTCCATTGCTCCCTGCCCACTCCCACCAAGTCACCTGAGGGCAGTTCTGCAGGGGCCTCCTTTGTTGCTCATGGTATGGATAGCTCTTAAGAATCAGGGTGCTACCCACTTCTCTCCAGATGAAGGAAAGACATTCACAGGTCCCAAATCTGCCCTATCAGGTGTCACATAACGTGGCAGGGTGTCAGTTTACTTCTTCCACACATGTACACGTGCATGTGCGTGCTTGTGCACTTTTGGAGAGAACGTTGGTTGGCGAAAGCAGCACAGTATTAATATTTAGGGTAAGATGCAGCCTCTTATGCACCACAGTTAAATCAAGGAGAACGAACAAAATTTGGGAGCTTGAGATCTGGGACATTTAAATCCTCAGAAGGTTTGGAACAAAATAAACAGATCTAAAAATCCAGCTTTGGTGTGTTATGTTGCCTACATGGGTGAAATAGTCTTAACCTGGTTAACAGCAGGAAGTTTAGTTTCAGAACTGAAATCTCATTTCAAATCAAATTTATGCCAGGGTCTGTACTCCTTTTCTTCTCCCTTGTAATTGATGGGGGAACTTGAATGGGCTAGTATAGCTGGGTTATACAGCCAGGCAGCAGCCTGGAATTGAGGGTGATACAGAAGAGAGACCTATAACAATGACAAAGCTGGGAGTAACCTTAGAGTCTCCCTTGTCCATACTCTGCATTGAATTTAAGTGAGGACACTGAGGCCTGTATATAAGGCACTGCAGCAGGCTCACACAGTTTGTCAGTGACAGAGCAGGCTGAAACCTTGAACTCAGGTCGACTTCCAGTCCAGTCCAAACTCCTTATTTTGCAGATGAAGAAACCAACACAAGCAGGGGAACATGACTTGCACACTTCATTCAACAACTATATAGTGAACCCATTTCCAAAAGGGTGTTGGCAGAACCAGCTCCAAGCAAAAAGAAATCTGAGCCATGTCTGAATTTTAGCATAGCCCATCTTTTCACAATTACTCTCACTCCCAACCAACACATACTTCTGGGGTTCTCTCTTCCCAAGCACTCCAGACCACGTGGCCTTGGCCATGGACAGCTGGTCCCACCTACTGCCCTTCCACCCTCAGCAACCCAAAAGGTACAAATAAAGTCCATCTCCCTATGGCCATACACTGAACAGGAGAGGAGTGGAGGAGACTGGTTTCCTTTGCAAGAGGGTGGTTTACCACCCAGCTCTTGGCTATTGTTTCTCCCCTGACTCAGTGCAGACATCCTCAAGCTGCCAGCCTCCTCATCACTTTCCACTGAGACTAATTACTCTGTCCTGCTGCCTGGCCCCAGGCTCTCCCACCGAAGGTCTGCTGCCCCCTCAGTCACTACCCCAGTAGCCCCAAGGCCCTAGTCTGTGTTTGGTCACTCAGGATCATTAGATTTTAAAGCTGTGGAATCCCATAATTTTTATGAGCATATGCTCTCCCCCAGGGCCTTTTCATGTCTGAAGAGGCAGCCAGCAGTTCCCTGCCACTTCACAGCAGCAGAGCAGGCCAGCTGACGGGAATTACAGGTGCCCCCAGTAAATCCCTGGTATCTGACAGCTGGTGCTTAGATAGGGTGGGTGCTGGTTTGAACCAGAGCCTTTGAAGCAAGTTCTGAATTCTAATAAGCTGAAATGTAGAGGAGACTCCAGAGGCACAAGGAAAGGGATTAGATATGCAACTCCTGCAGGGGTTGAGGAGGCTTTACTTTAGAAGGTCTTTCAAATCCTGCCTTTCAGCTCTCTCTAGTGGTCACCAGAAACAAAGTTCCATGCCTGGTTTTCAAGTCATTTCAGCAATATTTTCTAGGGACCTGCTCTGTGTCAGGCACTTTGCTAGAACCCAGGGATTTCAGAAATGAAAGGAACAGAGGTGGAGAAGACAAAGAGAAGAAACACAAGAAGGAATCTGAACTGTCTTCTTTCCAAGATACCTTTTCTTCTTCTGGACCCCAGCGGCCCGGAGCTTATGGACCTTAAAGCCTTTGGGGCAGGACAGGGGCCACCACGCCCCTTCCGGGATGGAGGCCTCAGCATTTCCCCCCTCCCCATCGCCCTGCGACTGGCCTACCCCGGCCACAGCCTCCCGGAAGAACTACGCGCTCTTCAGCGTTGGTTTCCTGCTGAGCTGGAGCGAGATAAAATTAGCCCATTGCTCACGACTAACAAGTGTCAACCCGTGTCCAGTTAGGGGGAGGGAAGGTAACCCATGGGCTCTCCTGCTGGGCCAGTCAACATGGGGACTAACAGCACCGGTACAGCGCCCCCGGCCCAGGGCATACTCGTTCACCCTGCTCTACCCGCTCCAGGGATGGGAAACTAGAAAGGGGCGGGGCTACAGCTACCCTCCTTTCCCACCACACACCCACCCTACACAGCCCTCGCAACTACTGGGTCCTGGGATCCGGGGATGTGGTTGCTAACCGGTACCGTTTCCCACTGTATCCCCATGTCCACCCCACACTTGGGGAATGCCTAGGGATGGAGATGGGTCTGGGAGGCCCCAGTGGCCCTGGCTGCTCTCCTGGTCCTGCCGCTGGCTTCCGGTCACTTTAAGCAGAGTGGTGGGCGGTTCCTGCCCCTCCGTGGCTCTCCATCCATTTCCCCGCCTGGGAGGGGTAAGAACCCTGGAGACGCGCCAACTGAGACTCATCTGCCCCTGCTGCTCGAACGGGAATCAAGCCCACCCAGAACAAGCAAACCTTCCCTCCCAGGGGAAGTGAATGGGAAGGAAGGCGGGAGGGCGCAGCTTCGGGCCCTGCCAACTGTCTGGGGAGCCAGATGGATAGACAGCAGCTGCGCGTGTCCTGAGCTCAGCTCCTCCTCAATTCCCCCACCCCCACTACCCTGCCCGGGCCACCGCCACCAGGGATTGCAGCATCGCCGCCCCCATCGAGCGTTGGGTCCAGAGCCCTGGAGGTGATTCGGGCTGCGCAGTCCAACAACCCCCTCCCACCAGCGGCCCCCTACCAGATCTGTCCCCGAGGTCCCGAGGGCGGGGTCGACCTGCAACTACCAAGGACCTAAGTGATTCCAGGCAGGAGGCCTGCCAGGATGAGGGGGCTAGGAGCGAGAACCGCCTCCAGGAAACGCTCCGCTCTGGTCCTGAGCAGCCATCCTCCTCACCCTCCTCTCCATCCTCCAACCCCGGGCCGGCTGTCCCCATAAAATCTGTCCCAGAACTCCCGGGGGCAACCATGCTTGCTGGTGGGAGCTCTCAGCTCAGGCCTGCTCTCCCACTACAAGGTCCCCAGATCCTACCCAAGGTGAAGGTGAGCCCCCACCAGCTGCCCTATGTTCACAGAGGTGAACTAGTGGGATTTCCTAGGCTTGAGAACCCTCCTCCAAACCTGGACAGAGCCCCAGGAATGGACCAGATTAACTCTAAGACCTGCCCTCCTCAATTTGCTCCCTACTGAACACTCTTCCACCCTACTCTCCATCAAACTGCTTCCTTCAGCCACTTGCCTAAGTGGTGGTGTGGGAGGGAGCCAGGGTAACCACCTCCACTGCCCTCCCACACTCATCCACATACATCCTTCCTCCCACAAGGTGGAGTCTTCTGAGGATCCCAGCCTTGCAGATCCTTCTGCCTTAAAGCCTGCAAAGGCCAGAGTTTCCTCCTGTCAGTCCAAGACCTTCCAGCTACCTTGCCTCCTCATTTGTCTCCCCTCCCCCATACATGTGCACAGACACGCTCCCATCATCCTTCAGCTCCAAGAACACAAGGGCCTTCCCCCAGCATATTTGGACACAGAGACCCCCTTCAATGATAACAGGACACCTTCATCTGTGGGGGAGGGGGGCGCTCAATTTACAGTTCATAGGTGCTCACATATCTCTCGTCATGCTTGACCCTCTCCCCAACCCTGGAAGGCAGCTGTTCCTGTGCCTATTTTACAGATAGGGAAAGTAAGCCCCAGAGGGGAACTGAATGCCAGTTTTCAAACTCCTTCTCCAAGGCTGTTTCCACCCCACCTCACAGAAAGTAGGGAAGTAAGCAAATCTCTCTTTTCCCTTGACTTCTCAGAAAGCCTGCTTGCTCCTCCTGGAGATAGTACCTGTGGTTCCCCAGGCCCAGCCAAGGAAGGCTCTGGGTAGTGAGTGGCACCACAGCCCCAAGATGGAGGCATGGAAAGGAGAAAAAGCTGAGCCAGAGTCCTTGTGCACCCCCTACCCACCCACCCCAGCCTCTCTCTTGGAGGGAATGGGACAGGGAGGGGAATGTGGAAGAGGAATTAGGAGTCTCTGATCTGCCTTTCCCTGGGGGTATACAACACTGTTTTCTGGGTTCCTCTCTGCCTCAAAATGGGTATAAAACTCCAAACTGAGCTCTCCTATTCCTTACTCCCTCAGTCCTTCTCTTATTATTCAATAAAACTATCAGCACTGAGGGCTAATTTCCAGGGCCTTGCTAACTGCCCATAGATCCCCCAAAGGACACTTTGTCTGGTCTATTTATGAGGGGAGAGGACATGAGGAACAGTTCCTGGGAGGCCTTGCTTTCTTGGGAAAGGATTCGTGTGTCTAAGTGGTCAACACAGCTAGCTCAGAGGCTCCCTCTCATCTAGACTTCTAGCACTTTGCCAAGCTATGGAGAGGGGATTCAGTGGGGAGGGGGGAGTAGCAAATATCATGCAATTAAGGGTAGGGGAGTGCCCAAGATAGCACCTGGGGAAAGGAAAAGTGGAGAACATGCCTAAACCCCTGACCACACACCTCACTGAGGTGGACTTGTCCTGTATATGCCTCTCAGCAACTGTGGCCATTACCCTCCTCCTCATCTACCCTGCCCCCAGCTGAGAGATTCCCTATATCTGCAGGGGAGCTTGTTGTCATCTAGCAGCCCCCACCCTTCAGTACCACATTTTTTTGGTGGGCTCTAAATTCCCAGATCCCAGTAAATCCTAGCCTAAGCCTTTCCTTCAGGGTAAATAGCTTCAAGCATCCAAGCCAGGTCCCTCCAAGGTTAGGACTCACCTGTCAACCACAATGGCTGGGCCCGGAAAGCAGGAAGAGGCAAGTTTCAAGAAAAGTCAAGTTCTAGGCAAAGCTAGTTCCAGTTCAGTAGCTGTGTACATAGTTGTAACTAGTGAACTTCAGGAGCACTTTAAACATTATAATGATAGAACACAGGGGCTACAAAGAAACTTACCTTAATTCAGTTTTTCTGGTTAACTAAGTACTTTCTTCACAATCCTTGGTCAACACAGTTAAGGGCTGTTCTCTACCAGGAGGAAATCAAAGACCCAAAGGAGGTCAGAGGTGAAATGGTGGAGAGCTTCAGATCCAGTAATTTTCATACTGTACTCTGTGACTCTTTGGGGGATTCACAGAGGTACCTCAAAGACGGCTAAAATTTCTGGGACTGGTTTTCCTTATTCCTCCAATGAAGAACAGTTTAATGCTGGATATTATATATAAAACAAACCTAAGATGACTCTGAAAGTTGGAGAGAAGAAGGCAGACCAGGTAGGAGTGAAGACCTGAGGCAGAACCTGAGGAGTGATTCACTTGAGGTGAGTGCTGTAGGTTTCCTTTTTGCCTTACATATCCCAGACTTGGTGATGGAGAAGCCAGAAACCCAGAAATGGCAATGGGCACTGACGTAAAAAGCCCAAGGAAATTTTTTTCTCTCTAGTCAAAGAATCAGGAAAGGGACAGTCTAGAAAAACAGAAAACTTTTACACAATTACAGTTCTACTCCAGTCAAACACCATGGACAAATTGTGGCCCCACCCCCACCCCAAGCAGCAAAGGCAAAGTGGAGAGCCTAGATTCCACCTTCATCATGCTATAACAAAGCACCTTTCCCCGCCATCACCATGGTGGTGTCACAGAAAGCCAAATATGGAGCCCAGAGTTTCATCCCAGCCATGCAGAAAAATGTAGGAAATAGTAATGAGGCATCCCAGTCCCTTGCATCCTTGTGGGTATCAGAGGAAGCCTAGTGGGTACCTGAACTCCAACCCCTGCAAAGCAGTAATGAGGAGCCCCTCAACACCTGGGTGTCAATGAAGGCCCAGTGGGAATCCCAGACTTCTACCTCAACTTGACAGTAATGAGGTAGTGCACACTTTCTCTCAGTGGCACACTGTTAGAGGAGGCCTGCTGAAACTACAACAAAGATCTAATATTCATGTCATCAGAGTCCCAGAAAGAGAGGAGAAAGTAAGTTGGGCTGAAAAAGTATTCAAAGTCATTATTTAATGGCAGAAAACTCCTCAAACTGGGTAAAAGACATATTCTTGTATGTTCAAAAAACTGAGCAAAACCCAAACAGGAGGAACTCAAAGAAATCTATGCAAAAAATCATCATGTCAAATGTGAAAACTAAACACAAACAAACAAAGATCTTGAAAGCAGTGAGAGAAAAATGACACCTTATTTATAGGAGAAAAAACAATTAGAACGACAGTAGATTTCTCATCAGAAACCATGGACGGGAGCTAGAAGAAGTCGTAAGTTTTTCAAGTACTAAAAGAAAAGAACTATCAACCCAGAATTGTATATCCAGCAAAAAATCCTTGAGGAATTAAGAGGAAATCAAGAAATTCTCAGATGACAGAGAACTAAGAAAATTTGTTACCAGCAGAATTACCCTAAAAGAATGGCTAAAGGAAGCTCTTCCAACAGAAAAGAAGTGACAAAAGAAGAAATCTTGAAATGTCAGGAAGGAAGAAAGTACAATGAAAAGAGCAAAAATACAACAGGTTTTTCTTATCATCTTGAGCTTTCTAAATTATGTTTAACAATTGAAGCAAAAACTATAACAATATCTGATGTAGCGCTCAATGTATGTAGAGAAACTAAGACAATACTATAAATGGGGGACGGTGAAAAGACAAAAAAGGAGGTAAGGTTTCTACACTTCACTAAAACTGGTAAAATACCGACTCTGATAGACTGTGATAAGTTATGTACATATAATGTAATACTTAGATCAACCACTAAAGAAGCCATGCAAATAGATACCCTCGAAAATCAAATAGAATTCTAACCCACAGGAAGGCAGGAATAAAATTCATAAATGAAAGACAGAGGGAACAAACAGAAAACAAACAATAAATGTCAGAACTAGACCATAATATATCAATAATTACATTAAGTATAAATGGTGTAAATACATTAACTATAGAGATTTGCAGAGTGGACTTTTTTTGAAAGAAATATGGTTATTTAATAAACCTAATAATTAACCCTAAATACTTAAACTTTCCTGGTCATCTACTTAATCCTACATTCCTTTTAAAATTTATTTTTATTGGAGTATAGTTGCTTTGCAATGTTGTGTTAGTTTCTACTGTACAGCAACGTGAATCAGCTATACGTACACATATACCCCCACTTTTTTGGACTTCCTTCCCATCTAGATCACCGTAGAGCACTGAGTAGAGTTCCCTGTGTTATACAGTAAGTTCTCATTAGTTATCTATTTTATACATAGTATCAATAGTGTATATATGTCAATCCCCATCTCCCAATTCATCCCACCCCTGCTTCCCCCTTGGAATCCATACATTGGTTTTCTACATATGTGTCTCTACTTCTGTTTTGCAAATAAGATCAACTATACCATTTTTTTAGATTCCATATATATGCGTTAATATATGATATTTGTTTTTCTCTTTCTGACTTACTTCACTCTGTATGACACTTTATAGGTCGATACACGTCTCTACAAATGACTCAATTATTTTCCATTTTATGGCTGAGTAATATTCCATTGTATATATGTACCATATCTTCTTTATCCATTGCTCTGTTGTTGGACATTTAGGTTGCTTCCATATCCTGGCTATTGTAAATAGCGCTGCAATGAACATTGGGGTGCATGTACCTTTTTGAATTACGGTTTTTGTTGGGTATATGCCCAGTAGTGGGATTGCCAGGTCATATGGCAGTTCTAATTTTAGTATTTTAAGGAACCTCCATACTGTTCTCCATAGTGGTTGTATCAACTTACATTCCCGCCAACAGTGCAAGAAGGCTCCCTTTTCTCCATACCCTCTCTAGCATTTATTGTTTGTAGATTTTTTGATGATGACCATTCTGATTGGTGTGAGGTGATACCTCATTGTAGTTTTGATTTTCATTTCTCTAATAATTAGTGATGTTGAACATCTTTTCATGAGCCTCTTGGCCATCTGTATGTCTCTTTGGAAAAATGTCTATTTAGGTCTTCAGCCCATTTTTGGATTGGGTTGTTTGTTTTTTTTGCAATTGAGCTGCATGAGCTGCTTGTATATTTTGGAGATTAATCCTTTGTCAGTTGCTTTGTTTACAAATATTTTCTCCCATTCTGAGGGTTGTCTTTTCATCTTGTTTATGGTTTCATTTGCTGTGCAAAAGCTTTTAAGTTTAATTAGGTGCCATTTGTTTACTTTTGTTTTTAATCTCATTATTCTAGGAGGTAGGTCAAAAAAGATCTTGCTGCAATTTATGTCAAAGAGTGTTCTGCCTATGTTTTCTTCTAAGAGTTTTATTGTATCTGGCTTTACATTTAGGTCTTTAATCCATTTTGAGTGTATTTTTGTGTATGGTGTTAGGGAGTGTTCTAATTTCATTCTTTTACATGTAGTTGTCCACTTTTCCCAGCACTACTTATTAAATAGGCTGTCTTTTCTCCATTGCATATTCTTGCCTCCTGTGTCATAGATTAGGTGACCAGAGGTGAGTGGGTTTATCACTGGGCTTTCTATCCTGTTCCATTGATCTGTATTTCTATTTTTGTACCAGTACCATACTGGTTTGATGACTGTAGCTTTGTAGTATAGTCTGAAGTCAGGGAGCCCGATTCCTCCAGCTCCATTTTTCTTTCTCAAGATCACTTTGGCTATTCATGGTCCTTTGAGTTTCTATACAAATTGTAAAATTTTTTGTTCTAGTTCTGTGAAAAATGCTACTGGTAATTTGATAGGTATTGCATTGAATCTGTAGCTTGCTTTGGGTAGTATAGTCATTTTCAAAATATTGATTTTTCCAATCCAGGAAAATGGTATATCTCTCCATCTGTTTGTGCCATTTTTGATATTCTTCATCAGTGTCTTACAGTTTTCTGCATACAGGACTTTTTCTCCTTAGGCAGATTTATTCCTAGGTATCTTATTCTTTTTGTTGCAATGGTGAATGGGATTGTTTCCTTAATTTCTCTTTCTGGTCTTTCATTGTTAGTGTATAGGAATGCAAGAGATTTCTGTGCATTAATTTTGTATCCTGCAACTCGACTAAATTCATTGATAAGTTCTAGCTGTTTTCTGGTGGCATCTTTAGCATTTTCTATGTAGAGTATCATGTCATCTGCAAACAGTGACAGTTTTACTTCTTTTCCAATTTGGATTCCTTTTATTTCTTTTCTTTCTCTGATTGCCATGGCTAGGACTTCCAAAACTATGTTGAATAAGAGTGGTGAGAGTGGGCACCCTTGTCTTTTCCCAGATCTTAGAGGAAATGCTTTCAGTTTTTCACCATTGAGAATGATATTTGCTGTGGGTTTGTCATATATGGCCTTTATTATGTTGAGGTAGGTTCCCTCTATGCCCACTTTCTGGAGAGGTTTTTTTTTTTTTTTTTTTTTTTTATCATGAATGGGTGTTGAATTTTGTCGAAAGCCTTTTCTGCATCTATTGAGATGATCATATGGTTTTTTTTCTTCAATTTGTTGATGTGGTGTATCACACTGATTGATTTGAAAATATTGAAAATTTCTTGCATCCCTGGGATAAATACTACTTGACCATGGTGTATGATCCTTTTAATGTGTTGTTGGATTCTCTTGGGTAGTGTTATGTTGAGGATTTTTGCGTCTACATTCATCAGTGAAATTGGCCTGTAATTTTCTTTTTTTGCAATATCTTTGTCTGTTTTTGTTATCAGGGTGATGGTGGCCTTATAGAATGAGTTTGGGAGTGTTTCTCTCTCTGCAATTTTTTGGAAGAGCTTGAGAAGGATCGGTGTTAGCTCTTCTCTAAACGTTTGATAAAATCTGCTGGTGAAGCCATCTGGTCCTGGACTTTTGTTTGCTGGAAGAGTTTTAATCACAGTTTCAACTTCAGTACTTGTGATTGGTCTGTTCATATTTTCTATTTATTCCTGGTTCAGTATTGGAAGGTTGTACTTTTCTAAGAATTTCTCCATTTCTCCCAGGTTGTCCATTTTATTGGCATATAGTTGCCTGTAAGAGTCTCTTATGATCCTTTGTATTTCTGTGGTGTCAGTTGAAACTTCTTCTTTTTTGTTTCTAATTTTATTGATTTGAGTCCTCTCCCTTTTTTTCTTGATGAGTCTGGCTAAAGGTTTATCAATTTTATTTATCTTCTCAGAGAACCAACTTTTAGTGTCATTGATCTTTTGAATTGTTTTCTTCATCTCTATTACATTTATTTCTGCTCTGGTCTTTATGATTTCTTTCCTTCTAATAACTTTGGGTTTTGTTTGTTCTTTCTCTAGTTGCTTTAGGTGTAAGGTTAAGCTGTTTATTTGAGATTTTTCTTGTTTCTTGACGTAAGATTGTATTGCTATAAACTTCCCTTTTAGAACTGTTTGCTGCATCCCATAGGTTCCGGGTTGTGTTTTCGTTGTCATTTGTTTCTAGGTATTTTTCGATTTCCTCTTTGATTTTTTTCAGTGATCTCTTGGTTATTTAGTAGCATACTGTTTAGCTTCCATGTGTTTTTGTTTTTACAGGTTTTTTTCCCCTGTAATTGATTTCTAATCGCATAGTGTTGTAGTTGGAAAAGATGCTCAATACAATTTCGACTTTCTTAAATTTACTGAGGCTTGATTTGTGACCCAAGATGTGATCTATGCTGGAGAATGTTCCGTGTGCACCTGAGAAGAAAGTGTATTCTTCTGCTTTGGGATGGAATGTCCTATAAATATCAATTAAGTCTATCTCATCTAATGTGTCATTTAAGACTTTTGTTTTCTTATTAATTTTCTGTCTGGATGATCTATCCATTGGTGTAAGTGGAATATTTAAGTCCCCCACTGTTATTGTGTTACTGTCAATTTCCCCTTTTATGTCTGTTGGCATTTGCCTTAAGTACTGAAGTGCTCCTATACTGGGTGCATAAATATTTACTATTGTTATTTCTTCTTCTTGTATTGATCCTTTGATCATTAGGTAGTGGCCTTCCTTGTCTCTTGTAACTGTCTTTATTTTAAAGTCTATTTTGTCTGATATGAGTATTGCTACTCCAGCTTTCTCTTGATTTCCATTTGCATGGAATCTCTTTTTCCATCCCCTCACTTTCAGTCTGTATGTGTCCCTAGGTCTGAAGTGGGTCTCTTGTCGACAGTGTATATATGGGTCTTGCTTTTGTATCCATTCAGCCAGTCTGAGTCTTTTTGTTGGAACATTTAATCTATTTACATTTAAGGTTCCTATTACCATTTTCTTAACTGTTTTGGGTTTGTTCTTGTAGGTCTCTTTCTTTTCTTGTGTTTCCTGCCTAGAGAAGTTCCTTTAGCATTTGCGGCAAAGCTGGTTTGGTGGTGCTGAATTCTCTTAGCTTTTGCTTGTCTCTAAGGCTTTTCATTTCTCTGTTGAATCTGAATGAGATCCTTGCTTGGTAGAGTAATCTTGATTGTAGGTTTTTCCCTTTCATCATTTTAAATATATTTTGCCACTCCCTTCTGGCCTGCAGAATTTCTGCTGAAAAATCAGCTGATAATGTTATGAGGATTCCCTTGTATGTTATTTGTTGCTTTTCCCTTTCTGCTTTTAATATTTTTTCTTTGTATTTAATTGTTGTTTGTCTGATTAATATGTGTCTCACTGTGTTTCTCCTTGGGTTTATCCTGTATGGGACTCTCTGTGCTTCCTGGACTTGTTTGACTATTTCCTTTCCCATGTTAGGGAAATTTTCAACTATAATTTCTTCAGATATATTCTCAGACCCTTTCTCTTTCTTTCCTTCTTCTGGGACCACTATAATTCATATGTTGATGCATTTAATGTTGTCTCAGAGGTCTCTGAGACCATTTTCATTTCTTTTCATTCTTTTTTCTTTATTCTGCTCCACAGCAGTGAATTCCACCATTCTATCTTCCAGGTCACTTATCCGTTCTTCTGGCTCAGTTATTCTGCTATTGATTCCTTCTAGAGTATTTTTAATTTCAGTTATTGTGTTGTTCATCACTGTTTGTTTGTTCTTTAGTTCTTCCAAGTCCTTGTTAAACATTTCTTCTATCTTCTCGATCAGTGCCTCCATTCTACTTCCAAGATCTTGGATTATCTTTCCTATAATTACTCTGAATTCTTTTTTAGGTAGACTGCCTATTTCCTCTCCATTTATTTGATCTTGTGAGTTTTTACCTTGCTCCTTCATTTGCAACATATTTCTCCATCTTCTCATGTTGTCTAACTTACTGTGTTTGAGGTCTCCTTTCCACAGGCTGCAGGGTCATAGTTCCTCTTGGTTTTGTCTGCCCCTGGTGAGTGAGGTTGGTCCAGTGGCTTGTGTAGGCTTCCTGGTGGGAGGGACTGGTGCCTGCGTTCTGGTGGGTGGAGCTGGACCTTGTCCCTCTGATGGGCAGGGCCATTTCAGGTGGTGTGTTTGGGGATGTCTGTGAGCTTAGTACAACTTTAGGCAGCCTGTCTGTTAATGGGTGGGTTTGTGTTCCTGTCTTGCTTGTTGTCTGGCATGAGGCATCCAGCACTGGAGCCTGCAGGCAGTTGGGTGTAGCTGGTCTTGGATTTGAGATGGAGAGCTCTGGGAGAGCTCTCGCTGATTAATATTCCCCGAGGCCGGGAATTCTCTGGTGGTCCAGCATCCTGTACTTAGCGTGCCCACCCTGGAGGCTCAGGCTCGACCCCTGCAAGCCGCATGTCATGGCAATAAAGGGAAAAGAAGTGGGGGAAGAAAACAAACAAAAATAAAAAGAGAAACAAAATCCAAGAAAATAGCAAAGACCAAAAAACAAACAGCAACAACAGCAATAATAAAAAAAAACAGACTAACGGTAAAAGCAAAACCAAAGAAAAACAAACACACACACACAAAATCAAAAACAAAGAAAACAGGAGAACAACCAAACAAAAGAACCAAAAATGAAATCAAACAATTAAAAACAAAACTAACAAAAACACAAACCAAAACAAAGCAGAATGCAAACTGAAGAATAAAGCAAAGAAAAGTAAACAGACAAAAACGATTTTAAAAAAGGAAAAAACACAGAACAATGAAGAAGCAAAGTAAAAATAGAAATATAAAAATAAAAAATATATTAAAAAGAATTTTAAAAATTAAAAAGAAAAAAACAAACAACCCCCCCAAAATATATAAAAATGAATAAAAATAATAATTTAAAAAACCAAACAACAGAACTAATCAAAACATAAGAAAAATAATAGTAATAATAACATTTTCATGGGGTCTCAGCTGTCAGTGTCCTTGCCCCTGCTGTGAGCCACAGCCCACCTCCACCTCCCCAGGAGGCCCTCCAATGTCTCTAGGTTGGTCTCTGGACCTGCTGTGGGCTCTTTGGGGACAGCTCAGATTGTGATCTGGCCCAACTCCCACGTGTTCTTGCCCCCAGAGTCCAGAGCTGTCAGAGTTAGACTGGTTTCATTTGTGGGAACACTCATCCATTCAGATATTCCACAGACTCAGGGTCTACTAAGCCAATTACGGGGATTTAATCTGCAGCTTGTGTGGGTGACAGAAAGATTTTTGTTCCTCTTCCTTAGTTGTCCCTCCCCTGGGGCTCAGCCGTGGTTTTAGCCCTACCTCTGGGTGTGGGCCACCCACAGGAGTCTGCTCCCAAGGCTGTCCTAGAGCACTTGGGTCCGCCTTGGTGAGAACAGGCCGCGGATGTGACACAGCTGCCTGGGTCATAGAAGCCCCAGTGGCGACAGGTGCACAGAAGCTGGCAGCCATGGGTGAGAGAGATTCGGCCCTAGTGGGAGCATTTTCTAGTGCCTGGAGGCAGGCTCATGAGGGCCAGCACTAGCAAGGCCCTTTCCTAGTGCTGGGGGTGGGGCAGGGGCCAGCACATGGGAGAGAGAGGCTGCAATGGTGGCTCCACCCTCTGCGCATCACTCAACAGTGGCGCCTTTCTTCCATGGCAGTCTGGGTTTCCTCCACAGGCATTCCCAGTTGTGGATTTCCTCCCTCCTGTCCCCTCAAGTTGTCTCCTCACAGCCAACAGCAGTCCTCCCCCTGGGTTTTGCTCTCCAATCCCCACATTCCAGCTCCCAGCCCCCATGTGCACCAGTGGACACATGTCCCAGTCCGGGGCATGCAGGGCCGTGGCACAGACCATCTGTGTAGCTCTCACTCTATCCTGTCTGCCATAGACCAGCTGTTTCACCCTCCTCTGACAGCATCAGATGCTTCCTTTCTGTCCCAACCGATTTCCCCATCAGTGAGGGGTTTCCCCAGATGTGGGACCCTCTCCTCTGCTTCAGTTCCCCCCCCAGGGGTGCACGTCCCATCCCACTTCCTCTCCTCTTCTTTCTCCCTTCTTTCTTTTGTCCTACCTGGTTATGCAAGGTCCTTTATTGTCCTTTCCGGTGTCCAAGGTCTTCTGCTATTGTTCAGCTGGTGTTCTGTGAGAATTGTTCCATCTGTAGATGCATTTGTGTAGAGAGATGAACTCCATGTCCTCCTACTCCTCCACCATCTTGAAAACCCCAGAGTGGATTTTTTAAATGACACAACTATATGTTGTATGCAGGAAATTCACCTCAATTATATAATGATAGGTAGGTTGAAAGTAAAAGGATGGGAAAAGGTATGCCAGTAGATGTCAGAGCAAATAAAATTACCAAGAGAGAAAAAGACAAAACATAGTGATAAAAGGGTTAGACTACCAAAAGATATAGCAATCCTAAACAGTGTTACAAAACAGTTGAAGCAAAAACTGAGAAAATAAAAGGGAAATAGATAATATAGTTGGTAACTCCTACACTGTGTCTCAAAAACTGATAGAAAAACTAGACAGAAAAATCAGTAAGGACATAGAAGAACTAAAAACACTATCAACCAGGGAGATCTAACCAAATTTAAGAAGCATTCTGCCTGAAATAGAGACACAGATGTAGAGAACAAACATATGGACACCAAGTGGGGAAGCAGGGGAGGGGGTGGTGGGATGAATTGGGAGACTGGGATTGACATATATACACTAATATGTAAAAAAATAGATAACTAAATAAACAATGTATTTAATTTTAAAAAAGAAGCACTCTGCCTCACAACAGCAGAATACACATTCTTTTCAAGCACCCATGCAACATATACCAAAATAGACCATATCCCGAGCCTAAAACCAACTTCAACAAATTTAAAATAATTGAAATCATACATAATCTGTTTTCTCAGAATAATGGAATCAAAGTAGAAATCAAAATCAGAAAGACAACAGGAAAATCTCTAAACAAGTAGATATTAAGCAATATACTTCTTAACAATGCATAGATCAAAGAGGAACTCTCAAAGGAAATTTTTAAAAATATAGACAACTGAATGAAAATTAAAATACAACATATCACAATACATGGGACAGAGCTAAAGCAGTACTGAGAGGGAAGTTTATAGCACTGATTGCTTATTGTATAAATTAGGAATGGTTTCAAATCAATAATCTAAGTTCCTACCTCAAGAAACTAGAAAAAGAAGTGCAAAATAAACTCAAAGCAAGAAGAAGGAAGGAAATAAAAGGCAGAAATCAATAAAATTGAAAATAGGAAAGCAATAGAGGAAATCAATAAAACAAAATTTAGCTCTTTGAAAAAAATCAATAATATTTATAAACCTCTAGTAAGAGTGAATACAGAGAGAAGATCCAAATCACCAATATCTGAAATGAAACAGGATTATATTACAGATCCTGTAGCTATTAAAAAGATAATAAGAGAATACTATGAACAACTTTTCACTTAAAACTTCAATAACTAGAAAATTGGACAAACTCCTCAAACCCCACAAGAACTCAACCAAAAGGAAATAGATTACCTGAATAATCCTATAACCATTAAAGAAATAGAATTTGTAATTTAAAATCTCCTCTAAAAGAAAAGCCTATATGGATTCATTGGAAAATTTTACCAAACATCCGAAGAAGAATTAACAGCAATTTTACACATTCTATTCTAGAAAACTTAAGACAAAAAAACACTTCCCGGGCTTCCCTGGCGGCACAGTGGTTAAGAATCCGCCTGCCAATGCAGGGGACAAGGGTTCGAGCCCTGGGCCAGGAAGGTGCCGCATGCCGTGGAGAAACTAAGCCCGTGCACCACAACTACTGAGCCTGCACTCTAGAGCCCACGAGCCACAACTACTGAAGCCCACGCAACTAGGGCCCATGCTCTGCCAAAAGAGAAGCCACCTAATGAGAAGCCTGCACACCACAACGAAGAGTAGCCCCTGCTCGCTGCAACTAGAAATCCCGCATGCAGCAATGAAGACCCAATGCAGCCAAAATAAATAAATAAATAAATAAAAATTAAAAAAAAAACTTCCCAACTGATTTTATGAGGACAGCATTACCCTGATACTAAAACCAGACAATACAAAAAAATGAAAACTATACACCAATATCCCTTATGAATATAGATGCAAAATTCCTCCACAAAATATTATCAAGCCAAATCCAATAATATAAAGAATTGTGCACCATGCCTAAATGGGATTTATTCCATGTATATAATGCTGTTTCCATATTTGAAATTCAATCAATATAATGTACCATATCAATAAATTAAAGATGAAAAATCATATGATACTATCAATTGGTGCAGAAAAAGCATTTGACAAAATACAACACTAATTTATGATTACAAGCTCTCAGAAAGTTGAGAATGGAAGGAAACTACTTCAATTTGATGAAGAGCATCTACAGCCAACATCATACTTATTAGGAAATATTCTATCCTTTCCTGCTAATACCAGGAACAAGACAAAGATGCCCGTTCTCACCACTGTTATTTAACATAGTACTGGAAATTCTAGCCACTGCAATAAGACAAGGAAAAATACCTAAAATGTATACAGATTGGAAAGGAAGAAATAAAACTGTATTTGCAGATAACAGGATTGTCTATATAGAAAATCCCAAGGAATCTACAAAAACCTTACAGAACTAATAAGTTTAGCAACATCACAGTAGACAAGATCAACATACAAAAATCAATCACATTTCTATATACTATCAATGAACATGCAGACACTGAAGTTGAAAGCACAGTAATATTTACAATCATTAGAGAGAAAATGAAATACTTAGGTATACACTTAACAAAACATGTGCTGAATCTGTATGCTAAAAATTTCAAAATGCTAATGAAAGAAGTCAAAGAAGAGCTAAATAAATCAAAAGGCATACTCTGTTCATGGATTGGAAGACTCAACATAGTAAAGATGTCAATTTTCCCCAAACTGATAGTTTTAACTCAATTCCTTTCAAAATCCTAGCAAGATTTTTTTTTGTAAAAATGGACAAGATTATTCTAAAATTTATATGGAAAGATAAAGGAATAGAATAACTTCTTTGAAAAGCAATAATAAAGTGAGAAGAATCACTCCATCTGATTTCAAGACATTATATAGCTATAGTAATCATGACTGTGTGGTATTGGTAGAGGGCTAGATATATATTGGGTTGGCCAAAAAGTTTGTTCAGATAAGATCTTATGGGAATAAAAGAACGAAATTTTTGGCCAACCCAATAAAGCAATGCAACAGAATAGAAAACCTTGACATAGCCCCACACAAGTATGATCAACTGATTTTTGACAAAGGTACAAAAGAAATTTATAACCTTTTTAACAAATGATGCCAGAGCAATTGGATATCCATAGGCAAAAAGAATCTCAACCTACTAAATATCATGCCTTATACAAACATAAACTCAAAATGGATCATAGATTTAAATGTAAAATGCAAAACTATAACACTTTTAGAAGAAAACATAGGAGAAAATCTTCAGGACCTAGGGCTTGGAGAGGAGTGTTTTAGACATGACATCAAAAGTACAATCCATTCCGAGGGTTGTCTTTTCATCTTGTTTATGGTTTCCTTTGCTGTGCAAAAGCATTACCATACAACTCAGCAATCCCCCTACTGAGCATATACCCTGAGAAAACCGTAATTCAAAAAGAGTCATGTACCAAAATGTTAATTGCAGCTCTATTTACAATAGCCAGGACATGGAAGCAACCTAAGTTTCTATCAACAGATGAATGGATAAAGAAGATGTGGCACATATATACAATGGAATATTACTCAGCCATAAAAATGAATGAAACTGAGTTATTTGTAGTGAGGTGGATGGACCTAGAGTCTGTCATACATCGTGAAGTAAGTCAGAAAGAGAAAAACAAATACCGTATGCTAACACATATATATGGAATCTAAAAGAAAAAAAGAAAAGAAAAGGTCAGAAGAACCTAAGGGCAAGACGGGAATAAAGATGCAGACCTACTAGAGAATGGACTTGAGGACACGGGGAGGGGGAAGTGTAAGCTGGGACAAAGTGAGAGTCGTAGTGTATATCTGTACATATATACACTACCAAATGTAAAATAGATAGCTAGTGGGAAGCAGCCGCATAGCACAGGGAGATCATCTCGGTGCTTTGTGACCAGCTAAAAGGGTGGGATAGGGAGGGTGGGAGGGAAGGAGACGCAAGAGGGAAGAGATATGGGGATATATGTATATGTATAACTGATTCACTTTGTTATAAAGCAGAAACTAACACACCATTGTACAGCAATTATACTCCAATAAAAATGTTTTTAAAAAACCAAAAAAACAAATATCAGGTACAAAGCAAAAAAGGAGAGTACAATCCATAGGAAAAAAAATTGATAAATTGGACTTCATGAAAAGTAAAATCTTGCTCTGCAGAAGATTCTGTTAAGAGGATGAAAAGACAAGCTACACACTGGGAGAAAATATTTACAAACTGCGTAGCTAACAAAGACTCATATCCAGAATATATAAATAAAACTCAACAGAAAAAAACCCCCACAAACAATTCTGTTAGGAAATAGGCAAAAGATATGAAGAGACATTTTACCAAAGTGGATATATGTTTGGTAAATAGTCACATGAAAAGATGTTTAACATTTCTTGCATTAGGGAAATACAAACTAAGATTATGATGAGATACCATTATATATTTATTAGAACAGCTAAAATAATAAATGGTGACAATACCAAATGCTGGCTGGGATGTGGAGAAACTGAATCTCTCATATTGCTGTGGGAATGTAAAATGTTACAGCCACTCTAGAAAATAAGTTGGCACTTTCTTAAAAAGCTAATTATACATTTACCATGAGACTCAGCAATTGCACTCCTGAGAAATGAAAACTTATAAAGTTTCTACATACAACTTATAAAGGTCCACATAAAACCTCTACACAATTGTTCATAGTATTATTTGTAATAGCCAAAATCTGGACACAACCAAAATGTCCTAAAATAGATGAGTATTTAAAGGGTAGTACATCTACACAATGAAATACTACTCAGTAATAAAAAGGAACAAATTACTGATACATGCAACAACTTGGATGGATCTCAAGGGTATTATGGTGAATGACAAAAAGCCAATTAAAAGGTCACATGCTGTATGATTCCATTTATATAACATTCTTGGAATGACAAAATTATAGAGATGGAAAAGAGATTAGTGATTGCCAGGGGTTTAAAGGTGGTGGTGGGAAGCAGGTGTGATTCTGAATATAAATTGGTAGTACAAGGGAGATCTTTGGGGTGATAGAATTGTTCTATATCTTGATAGTTGTGTTGGTTATATGAATCTACATATGTGATAAAATGGCTTAAAATTACACATGTACATTGTACCAGTATCAATTTCCTGGTTCTGATACCTGGTTTTGTGCTACAGTTACCTAAGATGCAGTTAATGAGGGAAACTGGGTGAAGGGCATATATTACCTCTCTCTACTATCTTTCCAATTTCCTGTGAATTTATAATTATTTCAAAAGTAAAAAATTTAAAACTTGAGTTAGCTGGAAAAAACTTATCCAAATCCCTTGTTTTACAAATAGGGAAACTAAGATGCCAAAAGGGCGGGTGACTGCCCAATGTTTCACAATTAGTTGGTGCAGCAGTGAGACCTTGCAACCTTTATTACTGTCCTGAGATCTATCTTTCTTTGGGACTCTCAAAACTCAACTTTCACCAGTGTACTTTCCAACGTTGACTTCCAACGCCCACAGTTCCATTGCATTCTCTTATATCAAAGTTCTAGTTTTTCTTGCAGGTCAGATTTCCCTTAAGAGTGTTCCTCCTTACTGGCTTTCCCCCCTCTAGATGGCTTAACCTTTTTTAGCAGCCATATACTTAAATATTTATTGCTAAGGTGGATTTTTTAACCCTTACTCCTAACTCTTCACACTAAGCCTTAGGATCTGGCTTAGTCATGTTCAAGATTTCTTAGAAGCTTCTTGCCTATTTTACGATCTCCTCTGTTGAGAAATGGCCCACTCATTAACTGGGCCTAGTAGTTCAAATCCACTGTTGATCACTATATGGTACCACCTAAAGAAATAAAGGAGGATATTCCACGTAAAACAAGTGCCTATAAAATATTCAGACTGAGATGCCCCACAAACAACTGGGGTGGGGGGAGGGGGAAAGAGTGTCTAAATTTCTAAGGAGAGATCAGACCTTAGAGATATAGGTTGATGAGTCATCAGGGTATGGAGAATAGTTAAAACCATGGGGAAATTTCTTCTGTAATAAGGTAAACAATTCTTACATAAAGGAAAAATACCACGGGGGTTAGTAAAGTCAAACAGTGTTAACTAGAGAAGAACAAAGGGTCTAACAGTGCTTTTTTCTTTGAACTATGATCTCTGATGGTTGAAGCCTTGAACTGTTCCCAAGCACGTTGAGGAAAAGTAGCAGGCCTTTGTGTGATGGGGCGGTAATGAGAGGAGGGGTTCCCTCTGGATGAATTGTTTCAGCATTTTTTTGTTTTTGTTTTGTTTTGTTTGTTTTTGTATTTTTGTTTTTTTTTGTTTGTTTTTTTTTTTGCGGTACACGGGTCTCTCACTGCTGTGGCCCCTCCCGTTGCGGAGCACAGGCTCCGGATGCACAGGCCCAGCAGCCATGGCTCATGGGCCCAGCCACTCCACAGCATGCGGGATCCTCCCAGACCGAGGTACGAACCCGCGTCCTCTGCATCGGCAGGTGGACTCTCAACCACTGTGCCACCAGGGAAGCCCTGTTTTTGTTTTTTTGCTGGTTGTCTCTTACCTAGAAGTACCTTCACTCCTTTTAGAAGAACAAAGGAAAATCGCAGTTCATCTCAGACCTGGGCATGCTGATTACAAACATAAAGCTGCTAAATACAGTGTCTAAAATGTTGCTAAAATATACCTGAGGGCTGCTGCTCCTAGTGAAGAGGACCCCTAAATTATAGGAGAGCGGAAACAGAAGAAATTCTAGGTAAGATTTTGGGAGTCACTGGTTTCTGACAAAAGCTTTTGCTGGGCCCTTAGCAATTGACACTTTCCACATTTCTTTTCTTTTTCAAACTTTTTCAACTGTAGCAAAGATTTCTTTTTTAAGCGTCACTCAGCATATGTGGAATCTTTGTTGAGCCACATGCAAGTTTTAAAAGAAGCATGCAAGTTTTGCCACTTATCCTATTTTACCAGCAGATTTTGGGGTTTTTCTTGTTTTGTTTTTGTTTTTGTTTTGGCTGCTCTGCACGACTTGCAGAATCTTGGTTCCCTGACCAGGGATTGAACCCACGCCCATGGCAATGAAAGTGCAGAGTCTTAACCACTGGACCACCAGGGAATTCCCTGGAGGGTTGTTTTCTAGATTGTGGGTTTTTTTTCATTTGTTTTGCACCTGGTATATCTAGTTACTTGCCTATCCAGGCCCTGCTGTAGCCTCTAAATAGCGGCTAGATGCTGAATAAGCAAAAAAAAAAAAAAAAGTTGCCATAGCAACAAATCTTTAGCCATTGATTTGTTGCTTCACAGGCAATTAGGTGTAATCCTAGTTTACCTGGTAAAGCAGGTGCCTATTACATGGGCTTTTTGGGTTTTTGTTTTCTTGCTGTCTCATAATGGACAGGTCCCATCTTATTCTAGAAAAACTGTGTCTGTACCCTGCCTGTCTCCTTCATACACCTAGTAGACTTCTTTGAGTATCCAAAGAACATTGGGAAGATGCATTCCTCTTTACTGAAGCTGGTTTCCCAGACCACAAGCTCAATGCTTTTTAAACATCTCAAAATTAGACGTACAGGGACTTCCCTGGTGGTGCAGTGGTTAAGAATCTGCCTGCCAATGCAGGGGACACGGGTTCGAGCCCTGGTCCGGGAAGATCTCATATGCCGCAGAGCAACTAAGCCTGTGTGTCACAACTACTGAGCCTGCACTCTAGAGCCTGCAAGCCACAACTACTGAGCCCGCGTGCCACAACTACTGAAGCCCGCGCACCTAGAGCCCGTGCTCTGCAACAAGAGAAGCCACCGCAATGAGAAGCCCGCATAGCGCAACGAAGAGTAGCCCCCGCTTGCCGCAACTAGAGAAAGCCTGCATGCAGCAACAAAGACCCAACACAGCTCAAAATTTATTAATTTTAAAAATTAGATGTACAGATTTCACAGCCATTGGAGGTTGGCTCAGCCACCTCTCCCACGCTAGGAAATGCTACTTTCCTATCTTATTAATATCTCAATAGAATGTCCCTCCCAATAAAGTGCTAGGGAATTTCCCTACGTGATCGCTAAGCTTCCCAACAAAGTAGGCATCATTAGTCCCGCTTTGCAGAAAGGAAAATTGAGACTCAGAGAAGATGTGTCATCTAAAACCACACAGCTTGTAAGACGCATATGAATCTAACTGGCTCTTAAACCTGTAGTCTTTTCACTGCACCTTTAGGTCCCCAAATCACCTCTCCCATGGGCCATTTGCTCAATAGGATCGTTGCTGCTCATTACTGGTAAGATCCTGAACGCTTATATTGCCTGTTTTTATGCATGAATATATTTATCCTTATACTGCCTCTTAAAGTTCCTAGGGCTGTGTGTCCTTATCCAGACACAATTCTAACTATTCAGGTGGATCTCCAGGTGAATAGATTCTTCTGAAGGAACAAAGACAGAGGGAAGTTTCAGTGGGGGAAAAGCTGTGAGGAGGTAATCTTCCTAGGCAAGTGTCTTTCTTGCACAGGACTAGGGTCCACGTCAAATATGCTATTTGCAGGACACTTTGTCTCATCATCTTAGGGCAAGGTTAGAATCAGCAATTGAACTAGGGCCTTTTCCCAAAACTTGTTGCTTAGCCTGAGGAGATACTTCTGCAAATGAGCCAGGCTCCATGTGCACTCACCTACAGCCCTGAACATCTCTGGACTTGGCTGGGTCCAGGGGGATTGTGGCTACGAAGTCACCATTAGACCCATCCCAACAGTTAGTGGTGGCATGGCAGAGAGATGAGGTAGTAGGACCTACTAGACTAGGGAAGCAATGTATGCCACCATAACAAGCAGAAAAGGAGCCAGTTCCCATGTAGCTTGGCCCAATTCCCATGCGGTAGCCCAGAACTGCCTTTCCTTTGACCCTATTTCCTTTGGCCCTTTGCTTCTATATCTGAAACCCAGAAGATGAACTAGTAACTTGGACACTGAGGTTGGGACCCCTTTTCCCATGGTTAGGTTAGGGCCCTATATCCAATCAATAAATGGATTCTTTCAATCCAGAGTCTCCAGTTTTTCAGCTCTTGGGATGGTTTGAATGTAGACCTGCCTAGATGCAGGCAGCTGAACTGGGTGACTGTCACTCATAAAATGCCAGGGAATAATAGCTAATCCATAAATGTATGTTAACTTTCCTAGATTCATCTGAGTTTGCTGAATTTAGCCTACACATCAGTAAAATCACTGACAAGTAAAGAAGTCACCAAGAGGCATCCAATGAAAAGGATCTGAACAGTCAGCTCTTGAAAAAATTAACCCGGTTGTCTCTTTGGTTCATTTTATGGACAACACTGCCCCCTACAGGTATTAGCAACGAAAAACAGAGCAATGCTGGCACAGTTTTCAGTGAGAAGAGCTTGTTCCACTTCATTTGTGACATTGGGTTCCATTACCTGAGGATTTCTCAGTGATGGCAGAAAAGGGTCATTCGAATCAGATTAGAATAAAATAACACAAAGAGCCAAATTGTTAGGAAAACAAGAAAAGATAAGTGAAAAGATTAGAGCACTGCAGAGCCATCTCCAGGGTACTGTGGACTCAGCTTCCCAGCACTTACACTTGGAAGGAGAGGGGCAGGGAAGAGAGAGTCTTCTCTGGTATCATGGAACTTGCAGCAGCCACCCTAGAGTCATATCTGTCTTTGATTTTGCCACTTAGGAGTTAAAGTCAGCACTTCACTCCCATGATCAAGACCCCAACAGCTTCTCATCTTGGAATAAAATCCTATCTCCCTTCCCTGGACTATAAAACCCTCATGAACTGGCCCTTACTTATCTCTTACAGCTTCCCCCCTCCAACATTGCTCCTTTTCCTCCCTCTAAATAATAAGCAGAGCTCATTTTCTGGGACTGGAATGTTCTGCTTCCTCTTCATTCAGTTCTCAGCTTGTGTCACCTCCTCAGAAAGGTCTTCTATAACCACCCTATTCCATCTCAGTCACAATCACATCACACCATTTTATTTTTTTTCCCAGCATTTGGTCACCATCTTCATTTATATTTACAAATGTATCTGCCTCTCTCTACTAGAATGTAAGCTCCATGAAGGCAAGGGCCTTTGTCTTGTTCACCATTGTATCCTCTACACCTGGAATGGTACTTGGGACATATATTCCAATGAAAAAATATTTTGATGACCAGTACTAGCAGTGGGACCTGGAGCATATCATTTAACTTCTGATTTTATTTCAGGGATAAAATTCAAATATCCAATTGCTCCCCAGTTGTTATGAGTATCAAATAAGAAGAAAAACGTGGGGAAAAAAAAGCCTAGTCCAGTGACCCATAAACAGATAGATATTCAAGACACCTATTGGTCTATTCATCAATCCATAGCCATCTCTCCTTCCCTTTTCCTTTCAGGGCCATGCTGACAGTTCACATTAACCTTTCAGTGCAATCAAAGTGTGTATACAGTACTGGTGATTGGAGGGTGGATGCTGTAAATCACAGCGTGCTTTCAACTGGGTCCCACAGTACCTCTCTGAAACAGTTGTAAGTAGATATTTTAGTCATCCACAAAGATGTCAGGGTTAGGAATCTTGCCCACTCGAGTTTCTAGGCTGATTTATAAACGGGCATTTTAAAGAGAAAGTAAGGCCTAAGCCAGGCATAGTTAATATATGCTGGACAGTTAACTTATAAGGAATTCAAAATCAAATGCACCAATAGCGTGAACTGAAGGGAACACTTTGGAGTGGGGTGGGGGAAAGAACAAGAATGGCTTCTGCAAATGACAGGCTCTTCAGTAAGTGGTGCTGGGAAAACTGGACAGCTACATGTAAAAGAATGAAATTAGAACACTCCCTAACACCATACACAAAAATAAGCTCAAAATGGATTAAAGACCTAAATGTAAGGCCAGAAACTATCAAACTCTTAGAGGAAAACATAGGCAGAACACTCTATGACATAAATCACAGCAAGATCCTTTCTGACCCACCCGCTAGAGAAATGGAAATAAAAACAAAAATAAACAAATGGGACCGAATGAAACTTCAAAGCTTTTGCACAGCAAAGGAAACCATAAACAAGACGGAAAGACAACCCTCAGAATGGGAGAAAATATTTGCAAATGAAGTAACTGACAAAGGATTAATCTCCAAAATACACAAGCAGCTCATGAAGCTCAATATCAAAAAAACAAACAACTCAATCCAAAAATGGGCAGAAGACCTAAATAGACATTTCTCCAAAGAAGATTGCCAACAAACACATGAAAGGATGCTCAACATCATTAATCATTAGAGAGATGCAAATTAAGACAATGTGATACAATGTCGTATCACCTCACACCGGTCAGAATGGCCATCATCAAAAAATCTACAAACAATACATGCTGGAGAGGGTGTGGAGAAAAGGGAACCCTCTTGCACTGTTGGTGGAAATGTAAATTGATACAGTCACTATGGAGAACAGTTTGGAGGTTCCTTAAAAAACTACAAATAGAACTACCATACGACCCAGCAATCCCACTACTGTGCATACACCCTGAGAAAACCATACTTCAAAAAGAGACATGTACCACAATGTTCATTGCAGCTCTATTTACAATAGCAAGGACCTGGAAGCAACCTAAGTGTCTGTTGATAGATGAATGGATAAAGAAGATGTGGCACATATATACAATGGAATATTACTCAGCCAGAAAAAAAAACGAAATTGAGCTATTTGTAGTGAGGTGGATGGACCTAGAATCTGTCATACAGAGTGAAGTAAGTCAGAAAAAGAAAAACAAATACCGTATGCTAACACATATATATGGAATCATAAAAAAAAATGGTTGTGAAGAACCTAGGGGCAGGACAGGAATAAAGACACAGACATAGAGAATGGACTTGAGGACACGGGGAGGGGGAAGGGTAAGTTGGGACGAAGTGAGAGAGTGGCATGGACATATATACACTACCAAATATAAAATAGATAGCTAGTGGGAAGCAGCTGCATAGCACAGGCAGATCAGCTCTGTGCTTTGTGCCCACCTAGAGGGGTGGGATAGGGAGGGTGGGAGGGAGATGCAAGAGGGAAGAGATATGGGGACATATGTATAACTGATTCACTTTGTTATACAGCAGAAACTAACACGCCATTGTAAAGTAATTATACTCCAATAAAGATGGTAAAAAAAAAAGAAGAATGGCTTCTCCAGCTTTTTCTTTTCCAAGTGATTTTGACTTCAGACTTAAAAAAATAAATAACGGAGAAAGGGCCCAGTCAGTGCCCATATTTGTACAAGGGCTGTTAGATAACATCACTAAAATGAAGTTTGGAATATATTTCTATTTAGTAGATTTAGGCTGAATGATTTTCCTATTTAAAAATGTAGATGTTACTGGTCCCCACATGTGGAGAAAAGGGATTACCTTGGATGCCAGAGAAGATAGTATTAATTATTAGGGAAGTGTTCTTTTTAATTTGAGCAATAGGGCAGAATTTGGGCTTAGTTGCCAAGTTGGGCTCTCCTTAGGAACAATCCTGTACCTTCGTGTTAACAGAGCCTCAGATACTGTTCCATTCTTTTCCTTCTCCCAGGAAAGGGCAGGGCCAAGACAAAACAGAATGACCAGAATGACTCTTCCGTAATTTTCACCTTTAATCTAGAGGGGCTACACCGAAGATTCTGAAAGAAGCTGGGTGATGTGCTCCTCTGGCTTCTTCCAAGTAAGCAGTCTGACTCACGTGCTAGAGATAGGTTTGTCACCCATGCTAGAAACCAACATCCATCCTGTACTACTAAGTGGGTTTTCAGATTCTTAAATAAAAAGGCCACAGAAAATATTACATTATATTCACACAGAAAATGTAAGTAAAGCCAAGCCAAATGAATCAGTTTTTAAAACCTCAACTCCAAAAGCTCTTTCTTCACAGGAGTTAATATTTCGCTTCATGTTGCCAAACAAAACAAACTTTCAGCAATGGCATCAGAGAGACTTGGTGTAGGGAAATACTTTCACTGAGGCTGAAGTTTGATCTGGTAGCCTCTGTTCTCATGTTAACTTCCCCCTTCCATTCCAAGAAACTCATTTAAGCATATATATTATCACCACAAAGTAGAAACAGATTGTAAATCCAGGTTAGCAGTTTCTAACCTATGCCAGGAGTATTCAAACGCAGCTTTCAGATTATAGAGCGACTGCTTGAAAATTATTTGTATTATTTTAACATAACTAAGAGAATCCACATTAAACTTTGGGTGCTGGTTCCTGCAATAAGTAAATGTAACAATTGCTATTTATTAGCTGCTAAATAATGCTGGAGTTGTGATGGGCTTCCCTAACCTTAATCATAAAAGCCCTCAACCAGCTAAGTAAGGTCTTTTGCTATTGTTAATGGTTAGACTTCAAGCTTTGGTAGGGAGTGTATTCTTTTAACCTCTAAAGGGGAGGAGAAAGATGGTAGTTTTGTAAGCTTGGATAGACACTCTAAGCCACAGCTTTGACATGCAAGTAAAAGCGTGATGCCTATTTAGTTCTAGGGTAGTGTGAGCAGATAGGGTGTGCATATCTACAGGTGAACTTTTAAAACATATCACCATTTGCATCCCACCCACTTTAATCACTCTCTCCCATACTGTTCTAGAACTGTACTGTTCAATATGGTAGCCACTAGCCACTTGTTGCTGAGCATTTGGTGTCCAAAATGAGACATAGTATACGTGTAAAATAGCAGATTTTGAAGACTCAATATGAAAAAAAAACAATGTAAATATCTCTAATAATTTTTATATTGATCACATGTTAAAAGAGTTTTACTTTATTGGGTTAAATAAACATATTAAAATTAATTGCAACTCTTATCTTTATTCCTTTTGTAATGTAGCTGCTAGAGATTTTTAAATTACACGTGACTTGCATTATATTCCCACTGGACAGCACTATTCTAGAACATCTGGTACAGATAGGGGAAACTGAATTTTTTTAAAAGTAGGTACATCACAGTCAGCAACACTGTCCACTGAGAAATTCAGCAATATTTTCAGAGGCTTCGGGTCCCCATCCTGCCAAAAACAAGGGGAAGAGAAACCTCGGACCACCACAATGCCTAGTACATAGTGCAAGCACAATACATATTTACCTATTAGCTGAGGAAACAAACTCTAAATTCAGATGAGCCCTTGTTCACTCTGTTACTCCTCACTGCTCCCCTCAAATATCATTTGCATGGGAATGGATAATTATGCTATGTGTATCTTTTAAGGTTTTTGTAATACTTTACTTGTCTCCCCACTGAACGCCTGCTCCTTGTGAGTAGGGATTCTATTTCTCCCTGTGTTTAAATGTTGAATGAGGCGTGATAATCAAAGCACTCACCTAGGCAGCCATTTACTTATCCTAAATCTATTACTTGAACTGCCTTGTTTGTGATTGCTTTCAGAACACAGTATTTTTCTGAATATGCTTAAGGGTGGCAATCTCCATCCACTGAGAAAAAGATAATTCTTTGAAATAGTCAAGACTCATCTCAAGGATGACAACATGAACAAACTGAAGAGGGCTGCTTCTCTCAGTTGCTCACAAGTTCCAAGTATCTTCTGAGCAAGCATGACATTCTTGGAATGCCTATGTTGCCCAAGGCAACTTTCAAGGGCATTAACTTGGATGCCAATAAAACTGGCTAGCATACTAAGAAAAAAAGCTACAATTTTTTTCTAGTCATTTCATATTTCAAATCAAGTCATAACTGGGGCCAAGAGCACATTTAATGAGGCTGAGATGACCATTAACATTAAAGATTTCTACAACACATTCCAGCCTCCTTCCAAATTTTTGGAAGTGAAACACCTTGCTACACATAGCGCTAATGTGTATTTAGTAATGCCCAAAGTGATTTACAGAATTTACAATATATGATCTTTCATCCTTCTCAGACTTGCCCTTTGAGTTTTCCTTGGCAAACTACCCAAAACCAATGTTTATTCTAAGAAATCATACCTCATAAGTAATTACTCTAGGACTTGAGATAAATATTTTAAAAAACAAATTAGGGCCCATATTATGGCAGCAGGATTAAAAGCACAACGAAAATAAGCTCTGGAATCAGAGATCAGACTTGGAAATACTCTGCCACTCATTATGTGACCTTGGGCAAATTACCAAATGCCAGTATCTCAGTCACATCATTTATAAAACAGGGTGGTAATAATAAACCTCAGAATAACTGAGGATTAACTTATAGTACTTAATAAAACACCTGACAGCAACGAGAAAAAAATTAGCTGTTTTTAATATAGCCATTAGTAATCCATTTGCAAGGTCTTAAACTTAAATATTGCCTGAATTCAAAGAAACTGGACCCTAGCTTTCATTTCCTGTTTTTTAAATGACCATTAAGAGTATAGCTATAATCCACTCTGATTTATCAAATCCTCTGTTCTAGGTAATGGTCCTTTTCACTAAATTTCCCTCAACATGATGCCTGTGTATTGGCTTACTTTGTTGTCTAGAATGTGAACTATTCAGTGGTGTTGGTGTTCTTGAGTTTCAAAGAATAGAATCATGAACGACACTAAAAGTAAAACCCTGGGAAGGTCATGGGGAAAAGAAGAGCTGACCACACCAAAAATCCCGAGGAACTGTGTTCCTATGCCAATGATAGGGCTCTGTAGGCACTAGAGGAAATGAAATGGTAATAAAATTCACCATCAGCTAAATGAATACCAGTAGCAAGGGGAACTCACATCCAGGTATCAGAATGTGATGACCTACTTAGAAACAAAGACTCTTAGTGGCTTAGGCAACATGTTTAAGAGATTGGAAGTAGGGATGGAAGACAAAAGCTGTGTGAGCACACATGCACACCTAGACAAGTTTTTGTATTTACAGAGATCAAGCAAGGGAGTGGTCAGGGCAATGGTGAGAATACAAGAAACAGCAAAGATGCACCTACTTAAAATGTCGTTTACATAAATCTTTCCCGGATTCTTATATAGAAAGAGTTTAATCTTTTATTTTACCACTGAAAGATTAAGCCATTAAATTACATGATACGGAAGTTATATTCCATAAACCAGTACCTGCCCACACTCAGTGAGGGGAATCAAAATCAAGGTTGCACTGTAATTCTACTTGACTCTAAAAACCACATCTGACATTGGTGTGAAGCAACAGAACCTTTATCAGATCCCCCTTTTAAAAGAAAAACCCAAGGAGAGATGATCAAGCACAAATGATCACTTCATGCATTTTATTGATAGTCTATATTTTAAATCTGCAGTATGACATCTTACATAGGGAAAAAGCTTCTTCCTAAAAGATAACTATTAATAATCAAACCAGCTTTAGTATGACTGACCTTTCAAGGTCTTGTTTTGCATTAAACAAGTTAACTTTTAGCAGGTGTAAAGCACTGTACAAAAAAAAAAAAAAGAAAAGAAAAAGGAAACTGGGTACATTCTCAAAATTTAACACAGGGCTTCCCAACCAGGAGTCTGCTGGATAGATATTGGAGAAGGGTGTTATGTTCAGGTTTAAATTGAAAGAAAATGAGAAACCAGATAAAGCAAACCAACCAAATTCACTTCACTTTGTGCTCCTTTCTGCTTTTTTGAAAGTCTCTCCCAGAGGTCAGGAAGCCCTGGTATAACAATCACTTTAGTCTTTACAGAACATACATTTATGTGCTTCATGTTCAAAGACATAAAGGCAGCCTTTGTTATTGTTCCCCCTCCAAATCCCCTCAGGTTATTATAGGCTTCAGAAAGCTTTCCAAAATTGCTGCCCAGTTCTTTATCTGAATCTAAGTAAACATCTATACCAAAGCAGCTCTTCCTGGGAGAAGATAAAACAGGCACAGATACATAACCAGGCCAATTGCGTACCTACTCAACTTGATACCTGATCACATGGCCCTACATCTTAAAAGCAGCACCAGGGACAAACGGAGCCATCAAGAGGTAAAATCCAAACATTGGACAGTTAAAACACAAATCACTCAGTTAAAAGAACGTTAGCAAAGGGGCACTCAAAGGAGTTAAGGCTGGACAGCTGGTTCAGCCATACCTTGGTATTAGGATAAATCTGCAAGATGAGGAACTGATAGAGGAACCCTGAAATAACTAGGCACAGTGGTATGACGGGGTTCACTTTCACTGCATGTCTTTAAGATATCACTCAATCTAAGTAACTATAAAGCAGCTTGGGGGTCTTGAGTAAACAAATCCTAATCAAAAATAAGTATCTCTGAGTGTTGAAGGGTGTGCCTATTTTCTTCAAATTTGAATTAAAATACCTATGTAGACATGAAAATAATCGTAAAACTGATACAAACTTGTTATTCCTTGAGAGTCCAACAGCTCAGTAACAGCTCAATTCTATACTGTATTTTAGATACAAAATGGAGTTACTTAAATCAAGTGAGATTGCTTACTTGTTGGGAATATTAGTATTTTAGAAATGTTCCAGTTAGGAACTCATTTCAGAATGCTAAAAATTGTAAAGGGCAGGTACGTAACTCACAGCTATTTCTTAGTTGCTTATTAAAAATCTGATTTAAAAATAACTGAAATACTAGTTACTTGGATCTTGCACTTTAATTTTCCAAATGAAGCATGTTATAAGTTGACTTACATTTTCAAATGTTTTTTCAAAAGCGCACAATTTACTCGTTAACTCAATGAATTACAACACTGTTACTGAATATTACACATACTGAAGAATTATACTAAGGGGAAAAAAACGCCTGACACTTTAACATGTGCCTTATCAGTCTCTTGCATTACTAAGGTACAGAATACTTTAGAAAGTAGCAATCAGCATAGTCTTATAAGACAACAAAAGTGCCCTGCACACGTGGCTTCTACGTATTTAATATTGGTAATACATTTGACAGGGAAGCCAGTAAGGTAAAACTTAAAAACTCAAATAAGGCAGATTACAAGTATTTTTCGTTCACAAAAGAACAAAGAAATGGGGTGGAGTAAAGGGAGGAATAAAAATATCTTCCATCTTTAAAAGTATCAACAACAACCACAAGGTGCCACTGTATTCTAGCAAGCTGTAAAAATGGCCACTCACCTCCCTATCACATGGGTATTTTGCGAACTGCCAAAAATTATGGCTGATGCTTGACCCGTTTTATGTCGTGGACATCTGGGAAGCAGGTGATTAAATACAAAGTATATTAAGTGATAACCCTTCATAAATATAATTTGAGACACGGACACTAGGAGATAATACTTGGCACGGAATGAACGTGTTTTCCCAGGGAAAAAAAATTACTTGAGGTAACACTTATAGCTAATAGTTTCCTAATCTTAAAGTTTGGATGAACTCCAACAATCATGTTTTTAGAGATTTTATACATATATATATATATACACACACACATACATATATATATAAAATCCTGGTGCTAAACGTTTTTTGTCGTTGTTAACTGTACAACTGATTACCTATACTCCAACACTAATGTGAACACTTTTCTCAATCCCCACCTCCATCAACACCACTGAGGTATAACTAATGTGTTCTTTTTAGAGCAAATATTCCAAATTAAGAATATGGCTCATCTTCTAGTGTTGCTACAGATAAAGTCTGCAAACTTTAAAGCTAACTTGTTCAATTTTGTTTAGTATTAATAAATCTCAATCATGTCAACTGCTTGGAGTTAAACATAACACCTCAAACGTTTCAGACTAGTAAGTGAATTTTAAAAAATAATCTGAAATATTCAAGGAAATTCCGTTTTTAGTACTTTTCCCTATGCCTTGAACAATGTAATTCCAACATTGTTTTTCTTGTTCCTATTACTGCATGAAGTTCAAACTAGGTCCTCAAGACAGAACCTTTCTGTAATAAAGAAAAAGTGCAAAGATACAAAATGAAATGTAAAGTCTTTTGCAAGAAAATGCTTCCTCAAGAGAACAGGTGTTTGGATGCTGGTGGGAAAAAAGATTTTTGTTCTCCAATGTACATCTGACACCTACAAATGACCTTGTCTTCAATGTCCATACTAGTAAGTACATATTGGTCATGGACCTTGCAAAAAAAAAAATCAAGTAGCAAATTCCACTAAAATATTTGCATCCATTCTACACAATCCAATGGAAATTAATGAGTGCTACTGAAAAAGGTTTCCACATGCACATGTCCAATATGTGCATCCTACTGAAGGCTAAAAACTTAAAATTCTATTTCCAGTGTTTATGAATAGCTTCAATATCTACATTCATAACCAGCATTCTGCATGAGTTACCTCTTTAATACTTCACAAATGAGTAAAATACATCTTGGGAGGTTAGGAAGGTACCTGTTAATAACTTTCTTTTATGCTTAGAATGTGATGCAGTTGTTTTTAAACTATTTAAAATGAACACCCCTATATAAGAATGGGACATTTTATACCAAGAGGAAACTGGGTTTGTTTTTAGCCAATCAGGACTACCCTGCAGATCTGAAAACCAAAGAATACACCCTTAGGAAAGGAGACATGGCTCACAAATATAAAGGAATCCTGACTTTTACATGGACAATTTTTTTAAAAAGATAAAATGTATTACATAAGCGCCATAAACAGTAAAATCTGCTTATATTAAAAAAAAATAAGTGAAGCTTTGTTTGGACATTATTTCCTTGCAAGAGCAGTACATATCCTTAGTAAACAACTACCATATTTACAAGTTAATTTCCTTGATACTTAGGTAGGATTGAAAGCCAGAGGAAAATACGAAAGAATGAGCTTTGAAATAATCTTTACAGCTGAGTTGATAACAGTTAAGGTGGCCAGATAATTTCTAAAGCAGACTTGTTTATTTTGTAGAGTATCTGACTAGGCCTGGGTAATTAGCTCACTTTGTTAAAGACCAAGGATGTGTTCAATCTCTCTTTGGGCCCATTATCTTTTCCCAGAAAAACAAAGACAGTCCTCCACAGTCAGACTAATCCTAACCCCAATGAGCCTCAAGAGAAAGCTGGCAAGAGTACTGGGGTTCTTCACAAAGCTTACTAAGGAAACAACATAAAGTGCATATCCCATAGATTTGTGAGTCAGCATTCTCATCTTCAGATATGGGCAGCACATTTAAAAATTTCAATTTCAAATAACCCAACACGACTCACTTTCCACAAAGAATAAAAATCCCTTAATTCTTCACCTTGTCTTTAAATGTGAGATGTTAGGTCTGTGTTAGAGAGATAGTAACAAAACATTAAACAAGTGGCCATTGGTACCTTGAATGACAAATCTCGAAAACGATGCAAATTTGAGACTTTCCTATTAGTACACACATCTGCACCAACTTCAATTCCTATGCTAAAAGTGGTTTATAGTCTCTTTCCTCCATCTTTTGCTTTTTGGGTTTTTTTTTTTTGAGGAGCAGACTTGTAAAAAACAGCAGTGTTACTTGTGCTAAGGGATAGTGGTTTGTTTTCCTTAAACCAAAGCTCTGCCAAATTTGCATCATCTGCTCAAGTAGAATACTGTGTCCAGGATCTCACCATATGAAACCAGTTCACTCACATCTGTATGACTACTGTCTTCATGAAAAGTTTAAGTTCTTCCAAGCAGTTTTCTTTACTCCTCCTGTCTTTCATTTCCTGCCTAAATCCAAGTTAAAATAAACACTTTCCACTGATCTTCAATGCAGTTCAATTCTGCACTCTGTCCTTTCCTCTTTGCATGTCACAGTAGCTGTTCACATACATTAAATATCATAGATATGTTCTGCTCTTACATCTACACACTTACAAAAGCAGCTTTGTACTTTGTTTGGTGTGTTTTTTACTATGTTGGCTCACAAAAAGCAGTTTTTTCATTTCTAAGCATGGTACTTTACAATTTTTAATGCATTAATACAACAGTGCATTGGAAAAGTACTGAGCCTCTACAAAATAGCTTTACATTTTTAAACAAATGAATGTGATTTTTTTTTCACTTACACAAGCATAGGCTTTTTTTTTAATATTTCCACAAGATAAATATCTCAATTAAACTATAAGCTCACTCTACAGTGTGCCACAGTGATGGGCTTAGGAGACAGTTATACACTTAGAAGATCCTAACCTTAGTGTTATTTACACTGACATGTCCAATAATATCACCTTGTCTGAAAGGTGAACAAATGATATTCAGAATGTAGGTGAATTTGTGCCAACTAATAACTGGGAACAGTATAGCTTTAAGCAATCACTTAGGAAACATGTACTGTAACTTAGTCTAAACTTGGAATTTCCTTCATCCCTCTTTCCTATGGCATAGGAAACTTTAAAGATCAACATGAAACAGATAAGAGCCATTGCTAAGGCAGATCTTTTAAGATAACAAAGGAGAAACTGACAACTATATATGATAAATCATCAGTAATAACAATTACTGATACTGAAATCAGATTTTTATGTCCTAAAACGTTGCTTTTTAAATATTTCCTTTTATTCTGGAACAGAAATTAGAGGAAGGACAATGATTCATTCAGAAAGCAATGACTCAATTCAGGTTGCTACTTTACATTTAAGCACCACTCAAAAAGTGGACATAAAGCAAGTGATTCCTATTTGCCCATCACTATACCAGCTACATAGCTGAGAGTTCAGACCTTAATCACACAACGCTTTCTCTGTTACCAGAAGCTAAGACTGCTCTGCGACATATAGGACAAGTAGAATTCTCAGATAACCAGCGATCGATGCAGTGGACATGGTACTCATGGGAACAAGGTAGTTTACGAAGTTTGTTGCCTTCTGTGTATTCTGTAATGCAAACACTACAGGTTTTTAATGCATCGTTTTCACCAAAACTTCTCATTGCCAAGTTGTCAATCTGTTCTTTGGTGAGTCCTCTAGGTTGGTCATCATCATCCTCATTTAAGAGGAAAAACTGAGCCAGACTAAGGAAGGGCAAAGAACCACTTTCATCAAATGTTACTGGGGCCCTGTGTCGACCCTCTCGCCTGGCACCTGATGAGCCTGATGATGAGCTTCCTTCATTACTGCCTTCAAATACCTCTGAGCTAGTCTCTGAACTTTCACCACTGGAACTGGAACTAGGACTGGAACTGGAACTAGAACTGGAACTAGAACTGGAACTTGAACTGGAACTCGAACCAGAACTGCTACTACCACCAGAACCCCCTCTTCCATTCCGTGACTCTGACCTTTCCATATTTCGACTTGAGACTGAGCCACTAGGCTCTGAATCACTATCACTGTACATAAAGTAGCTTAACTCACCAAAACCTGTCATTATCTGCCTTAACATGGTCTGAATTGCAACAGATGTAGTCTCACTTAAACCAGTATTTAAGATTCTACGAATCGGAATTCTGATGGTACTGACATAGGTTCTCACACCTGCTCGCTCAGAACGTGAAAACGTACGCCTAAAACCTCCTCGTTCACTTTCATAAGTGACAGTGTTGTTTGGCGTCTGAGACCTTGACCGAGTTCTGCTAGCTATGCTATCTCTCTGCCGATATTCTCCAGGACGAACTCTTCTTACTTGAAGATCAAGAACTATGGTTGGAGGTCTCTGGCCTGATCCTGTAGATTCACCATTGCCAGTTGTATCTGAAGACCCTGCTCCTTGTGAGGCATTTCTGGTTCCAGAAGCTGCAAAGAGACCTCTACTTAGCAAGTCAGGTCCACTTATTTGCTGTCTCAATGTCACGTGGTGCCGGGTTCTAGAACTTCCCTCAGTCTCATTTACCAAAGGATGCTCAAAAGTCTGAGATGAGATACTATGATGAGATCTTCGTGGAATTTCACTCATTGGATGCAGAGGTGATCTACTTCTTTCAGCTCTTGCTCGGGTCCTCCGATGGTCTGGGCTCCTACTTCTTGCCCTTCTCTGACCTCTGGTAGGTGGGGCTTCTCCTGTTAATGATTCAGTTGAATTTCGTTCTGATCTGGGTGGCCTTGCAGATGTTGATTCAGATCGTGGATTTTCCACTTGCCTTTGGCTGTTGTTGTCCATACTTTCTCCACTAGAACGTCTTGCAGATAGCTCATTTTCATTCTCTGGATTTTGGCTCCCATTATTACGGTTAACATTGATCTCTAAACTGAATCTGAAATCACCACTGTTTGGATTAGTCCGGCTCACTGCTCTCCAAGATTGGTTTCCTCTTTGCCCACTTCTTGTCGTATTTCCAGTTTGTCTGACGGAGTTAAGCCAGTCTATTATAGAGTCACCATTAGACACATCATCTGAAGAGTCTCCACCTGTTTTTAAAAAAGGGAGGGGAGAGAGGGAGAAAAAGGAACTATTAAAATTAGGAAATTATGTAAGAGTACTCAGAAACTTCATATTAGAAAAAAAGAACAAAGATTCTGAACAGATTTCACATTTACAGATTTTTGTAAACCATACTGCATTGATTTGCAGTAAAAGCAGGAAAGTTTCAATTCCATTTTAAAAGAGCAAGCTAATCGTAGAGAAATTTAGGGAATTTTTTTTTTAAAAAAAGGGAATTGGGAAGAAGTCTATTTTTAGCACTTCATCATATACAGAGCCTAACATACCACTGTGGGCTGACAACATTTTTTCAGTCCACTGCCAACACTAATGTAATCAAACAAGGTAAACACCAGTTAAGGTACAGGGCTAATATTTTAGTTCAAATTACATTTTTTTGTCCAATTTTCATTAGCCTACATTTCTTTAGGCTCTTGACTTAAGTGCCTTTAATAATATGGGACATTTAAAAATACAAGACTGCTTTAGTCACTGCAAAAATATAAACGAGATTTACAGGTTTAAAAGTATTTGAATACTTCTTCACATTACCAAGATTTTAAATTAACATGAAATTGGAGATCAGACCAAGTAAACAGTCTGAACCTAGCACAATACATATAATGGCACATTCGAGAACCTAACTGTTATCATGGTTTCTTATGTTAGTCAAATTCCCTATTTCACATTGAGGGAGAAACACCAGACCCCAGGTAAGAGCAAGATTTCTCAACAGTGGGACTATTTATATTTTGAGCCAGATAATTCTTTGTTGTGGGGGCTGTGCTGTGCATTTTAGGATGTTTAGCAGCATCCCTGACCTCCACCCACTAGATACCAATAGCAAACCCCCAGTCATGACAACCAAAAATGTCTCCAGGCATTGGCAATGTCCCCTAGGGGGCAAAATTATACCCCATTGAGAACCATCAGATTAGAGAATGCAACATGTCTTTCTGCTGGTGAGGAACTCATGTTTATAAGGAAGGAATAATACAGTAGGTAGGGGGAAATTTCAATGGAGGTGGAAAATCAAGAAAAAAAATCACATTTAAAATAGGCCATTCCTCACTATGCTCCAATTAACACAAAAAACCCAAAGGTGAAGCAGAAAAAAAAAGTTAACATTCTCACCAAATATCAAGAAAATGCCAGTTGTTTTTATGAGCAGTTACTTAGCACCAAATTAATTTGTGTCATTGCTAGATTATCTTTGGCTGACATTTATCGTTAGGAAGCTCCTTATCCATTCCATCCTCCACCCCCAAGCAAAATTTACCTCTATTTTCATCTGAGTTTTGTGGTGGTGGGCCCTCTTTAATTTGTTGTAGTCTTCTCAGCAACTCTTCCTCAGTACTTTCACCTAAAATAGTTTAAAATGTTTGCCAAATTATGAATAAAAAACAATGACTTATCCATCTGAGATGACAACCAGAGAGTGAGTAGGAAACCTGGGTAAAATTCACCTATTTGAGAGCATGACATTACAACTTATATTTATTCACATTTCTTTCCAGTTTACAAAATGCTTTTGCATACAGTATCTCATTGTTTAAAACTGCAACTCTGGGAGGTAGATATTATCTGCATTTTAAAACAATGAAACAGACTGAGTGAGAGACTGATGTGTTAATTAATATATGGCAGGGCGAGAATGCCAACTTTGGCATTCTTACTCAAGTCTGGTACTGTTGCCTCAAAATGCACTCTCTCTTATAAGAGCCATGCTAACTAACACCTTACCTTTTAAAATTTAAGGAATCACTCAAAGTTAATAGAATTAACAAGAAACGAGGAGGGAGATAATGAATTTTAACTAGATTCAAATGGGCCCTAATCAGGCAAAGGAGAATAACCAAGCACAAAGTTCTGAATAATTGACTATTTTACCCAAGGCTAGCTTTCATTGATTATGACAGAGTAAGTCTCTCCTAAGAACTGAAGTTCCCATTAGCTCCTCAAGACTACTAATGTCTAGTAAGTTATATAAAGATAAATAACAAAAAGATTTTTCAGGTCCACTCTCTTGAATTTAGCTCATTATAAATTCATAATATAATTCCTAACTAAAAAACCTGACATAGGATTATTCCAAATATGAGTGAACAAAATCATGTAATAAGTACAGCAGTTAATGTCACTCTACATCCTTTGTATTAAAATCATACTTCATAATGGCTAAAGAAACATTTTTTTAAAATACAGGTTTCCTTTTTTTTTAAGACCAGCAATTTACATATATAAATCCTTAAACTACACATTGCATACCTGGGGTGCCTAGCAAATTGTTATCCCTCATAAGCCTATAATCTTCTTCACTGAGGTTATTTACAAATTGATAGAAAGCTTCTTCCCGATCCAATCGGTCCATCTGACTTCTGCGCTGTGCTGCAGACTGATCACCGCTTCCTTTATCGTTAGAATCTGAGCTTTCCATCTTGATGAACAAGTGGAAAATTATCTAAAAGGAGAAAGGAGATCAATCTTGAAAACAGAAGTCAGTATGTATTCTATAGAACAGTTTTAGTTATGGGAAAATCCAGAATGCAGGTCCAGACGTGGATTTTAAGACCTCATATGAATGAAATTTCTTAACAGAAAAACTCCTGAAAAGCACTGTTATACTACGAAAAGACTAGGTCAGGGGTTGGCAAACTATGGCCCATGGGCCAAATTTAGCCCTGGTGCCTATTTTTTTCTCCTTGAGATCTAAGAATGATTTTTACACCTTTAAATGTTTTTTTAAGAGAATATTCTGTGATGTGTGAAAATTATATGAAATCCAAATTTCAGTGTTTAAGTTTTATTGGAATACAGCCATACACATTCACTTATTTTCTATGGCTGCTTCATGCTATAATGGCAGAGCTGAGTAGTTGTGACCAAGACTGTATGTAGCACTCTCACTGCTTTGCACTGGCGATCTGTGCATTGTAAGTTGCAGTGATGCAATTATAACTTGACAGCATTTCAAGTGCCATGCTTATCACCAAACTGTGATATTTTTTTAATTACCAATGCACACTCATCATATTAAATGAAGAGAAAATGGACTTCAAATGCCTAAAGGTGCAGTGGAGTATGGATTATTTTGTTATTAGATGGCAAAGGTTATATTTATAATGCAACAGCGCTAAAACTGTGCTAAAATAATAAAATATACATTAATATTATCAGACTAAATAAGCATTCATCACGATATTCCCAATTCACAGGAAAGCTACAGTCTGAAAAATTAAAAAATTTAAAACAAAGTATCTCATCACAAAATATTTCCCCACAAAAGTAAAAAATGAGGCTTCAACCAGAGTAAGTTTCCAAGTGGCTCATTTGTTGGCTAAGCAAGCAAAGCCATTTGTTGATGATGTGTTAGTTAAACTGTGTTTGACTGCAGAAGCTAAAGAAATTTGTCCACAGAAAATAAATTTAAGATTATTAGCCTTTTGATGAGAACAGTTGCTCAGAAAGTTGAGGATATTGGGATATGTCAATAATCAAGTGAAAAACAAGGGAGCAAATGATTTTGAGTGGTTTTCCTTGGTTCTTGATGAGCTGACAAATATAACTGATACTATTCAGCTGTTTATTCAAGGAGGCAAACATTGATTATTTGAGGAGTTTGAAGTAACTAAAGAAGTGACCTCTATAAAGAGTTTGCATGGAACAACTAACTACAGGTGATAATATTTTCAAAGAAGCTGAGAAACACTAATTCAGCACAACATGAAGTGGAATCTGCTAAGATGTGTTACAACTAAAACAGTGGTTAAAAAAAAAGTGTAGACCTACTTGGACAAATTTACAATGCCTATGAATATGTAAGGTGTTTAAAGTCTATGGTTATTCATTATATAGTAGTTATAGGTAGTCTGTAGAAAATATTTGTATCTATCATTACTGAACCAGTGATGTCAATGGTGAACTTCACTATGGTGGACTTAAACATAGTGAGTTCCATGAATTTTTGTCAGAAATAGAAGCTGAATATCCTGACTTGCTCTACCAGGTGCTCATTTTGATGGCTTAGCACTGATAAAGTTTTACTGTGATTTGTTGTACCCAGGTCCAAGATTAGATTTGTTTCTGAATGAAAGGAACTACTCTCAATTACTATTACCAAACAAGGAATGGCTTGGGAAATTAGCTTTTTCTGAAGACTTCATAATGTTTCTGAATGAACTCAACCTAAAATTACAGTGCTTATAATATGTAAATCTTATACTACAGTAAAGTCATTTCAACAATAACTAACACTGGAATCACAATGTCAAGCTGCTTTATGCACTTCTTGTGCTATCAAAGAAATGAGAGCTCCATTCCTATAGAAATTGTAGCAGATATATTTTCTAAGCACAAACTACAATTCCAGAAGTGTTTTTTGGACCTCAATGCAAGTACAAAGGAAATTTCCTTATTTCAAAATCCACTTAACTGTGTAACTGAGGAGCTTCCACCTACCCTACAATTGAAAGTGATGACTCTGCCGTCTAATGATATGCCTGCTAAAAAGGTAAATATCAAGAGAAGAATCTAATGAAAAATTCTATAAACACCTTCTAAGGGGTGAATATACTTCATTAAAATTATATGCTTGTGTACTGATTAGAGAGCAAGACCTACCTATATGTGTGAATAGACATTTTCAAAGATGAAATATGTAAAATCTCACTTCAAGTCAGAAAACACTAAATGAACATCTGCAAATGATTTTGATAAGGAGGATGTTTAGCCCCAATTAAGCAAAATGTTACCCCTCCGTCAGCAAAAGAATACCATTCTTCTCGTTAGTAGACCTATATTACAAAATATTGTACTCAATTATTATTACATTGTGAGTTTTATCAAGAAAAACTTTGTGGAAATTTGGTTTCTTTGTTTTTAAATAAATAACTATGTAATATGCTCAATTTTGATTAGAAAAGTGAAAAAAATTTACTATCTGGACTTCTACAGAAAGTTTGCCAACCCCTGCTCTGGGATAGGACATGAAACTAGCCAAAACTTCCTTTTTTCTTTTTTTTAAACAACTTTATTAGAGTATAATTGCTTTACAATGGTGTGTTAGTTTCTGCTGTATAACAAAGTGAATCAGCTATACGTATACATATATCCCCATATCCCCTCCCTCTTGCGTCTCCCTCCCACCCTCCCTATCCCACCCCTCTAGGCGGACACAAAGCACAGAGCTGATCTGCCTGTGCTATGCGGCTGCTTCCTACTAGCTATCTATTTTACATTTGGTAGTGTATATATATCCATGCCACTCTCTCACTTAGTCCCAGCTTACCCTTCCCCCTCCCTGTGTCCTCAAGTCCATTCTCTATGTCTGTGTCTTTATTCCTGTCCTGCCCCTAGGTTCTTCACAACCATTTTTTTTATGATTCCATATATATGTGTTAGCATACGGTATTTGTTTTTCTCTTTCTGACTTACTTCACTCTGTTATGACAGACTCTAGGTCCATCCACCTCACTACATATAACTCAATTTCGTTTCTTTTTCTGGCTGAGTAATATTCCACTGTATATATGTGCCACATCTTCCTTATCCATTCATCTCCTGATGGACACTTAGGTTGCTTCCATGTCCTGGCTACTGTAAATAGAGCTGCAGTGAACATTATGGTACATGACTCTTTTTGAATTATGGTTTTCTCAGGGTATATGCCCAGTAGTGGGATTGCTGAGTCATATGGTAGTTCTATTTTTAGTTTTCTAAGGAACCTCCATACTGTTTTCCGTAGTGGCTGTATCAATTTACATTCCCACCAACAGTGCAAGAGGGTTGCCTTTTCTCCACATCCTCTCCAGCATTTATTGTTTCTAGATTTTTTGATGATGGCCATTCTGGCTGGTGTGAGGTAATACCTCATTGTAGTTTTGATTTGCATTTCTCTAATGATTAGTGATACTGAGCATCCTTTCACGTGTCTGTTTAGCCAAAACCTCTTAATTGTCATTCACTACTTGTACAGCATTAGATAATTACTGTATTGGCAGACCTCCACACACTCATTAACCACTCTAATGAATAAACAATGGTGGTAAACAATCTAAACTAAGAGAAGAATCCAAACAAAAAATTTCATTCTCTAACTCTTTTCCTTCCAACCTCAGATTGACCTTATTGAACTTCATATTGACAAAATAAAAGCTAATTCCATAAACATATGAAAATCCGATTTGTAGAAAAGAGGTAATCTATATTGGTACTAGGATTTAATCCCACACACAACACATGAAGTACCTGGATGTTTACAAGTCAGTACTAGAGAAAAATAAAAACAAACTGTCTTTCAGATATAAAAATAAAGAAGCCTCTCTACCTGTCTGATGAGTCTAAACAAATTTCAGGCTGTACATGGGCACACCTAGCTCTCCCCATTGTCTCTCTTAGATCATTGTTTTTAGAACTACTCTATCATTGTTTAAACAAATAAGATAAAAATGTCAAGGAAGGGGAGGGAGATGCAATATTTTTGGAGTTTCCTAACCTCATAACCAAGATTCCTTACTTTTGGTAAGAGTAAGCTATATAAATTTCTCAAATATACTGTTTTCATAATAACCTGAAACTTTAAGAAGACTACAAGTCAAGAGCTTAAATAAAACACTCATAAAAGTTATATGGGTCAGGCAATCAAAGAAACAAACAAGAGGAAGACAAAATTTCCCATATGTACCTAAGTAACAACTTAGTATTGGTAATAGCACACAGCTAATTTTTAAAACTACAGAAAAGCACAAAGGAAAAAGTTCATCCATAATTTCTCAAACCAAAGAAAACCACATTTGGCTAACATTAAGCAGTTAATATTCTGAACACTAACAACATGACAAAGTCCACTTGTGAAGGATCAATAAATAATCCTGAAAGTAATTTATAAAAAATACAACTCAGGAGCAGAAGCAAGGAGAACTATAATCCTGCAGCCTGTGGAACAAAAACCACATTCACAGATAGACAGGATGAAAAGGCAGAGTGCTATGTACCAGAGGAAGGAACAAGATAAAACCCCAGAAAAACAATTAAAAGAAGTGGACATAGATAACCTTCCAGAAAAAGAATTCAGAATAATGATAGTGAAGATGATCCAGGACCTCGGAAAAAGAATGGAGGCAAAGAACGAGAAGACGCAAGAAATGCTTAAAAAAGACCTAGAAGAATTAAAGAACAAACACCTAGAAGAATTCAAGAACAAACAAACAGAGATGAACAATACAATAACTGAAATGAAAAATACACTAGAAGGAATCAATAGCAGAATAACTGAGGCAAAAGAATGGATAAGTGACCTGGAAGACAGAATGGTGTAATTCACTGGTGCGGAACAGAATGACGAAAAAAGAATGAAAAGAAATGAAGACAGCCTAACAGACCTCTGGGACAACATTGAACGCAACAACATTCGCATTATAGGGGTCCCAGAAGGAGAAGAGAGAAAGGACCCGAGAAAATACTTAAAGAGATTACAGTTGAAAACTTCCCTAACATGGGACAGGAAATAGCCACCCAAGTCCAGGAACCACAGAGAGTCCCAGGCAGGATAAACAGAAGGAGAAACATGCCGAGACACATAGTAATCAAGCTGACAAAAATTAAAGACAAAGAAAAATTATTAAAAGCAACAAAGGAAAAACGACAAAAAACATACAAGGGAACTTCCATAAGGTTAACAGTTGCTTTCTCAGCAGAAACTCTACAAGCCACAAGGGAGTGGCTATGTGATGAAAGGGAAGAACCTTCAACCAAGATTACTCTACCCGGCAAGGATCTCATTCAGATTCAACAGAGAAATCAAAACCTTTACAGACAAGCAAAAGCTAAGTGAATTCAGCACCAGCAAACCAGCTCCACAACAAATGCTAAAGGAACTTCTCTAAATGGGAAACACATGAGAAGAAAAGTACCCAAAAAAACAAACCCATAACAATTAAGAAAATAGAGCCAGATCCAAGGAGCACAGTGATTAAGGATGCCTGAGTCAATGAAGCTGTTTTCAGCACATACACACAAAAGACACTAAAGAGGATAGCATCTCTGGGTAGGAAGGGACATTAGAGGTCTAGTCCAACCTCCTAAACAGAGAAAGAAGCTATAAGCTTCGCCTGGGAGGTCAAGGAAAGACTCAAGTTAGTGAAAAAAGAGGAGGGAGGGAAGGGAGGGATAACATATCGATAATTACCTTAAATGTGAATGGATTAAATGCTCCAACCAAAAGGCACAGGCTTGCTGAATGGACACAAAAACAAGACCCATACACATGCTGTCTACAAGAGACCCACTTCAGACCTGGGACATATACAGAATGAAAGTGAGGGGAGGGAAAAAGATATCCCATGCAACTGGAAATCAAAAGAAAGCTGGAGTAGCAACACTCATATCAGATAAAATGAAGAATGTTACAAGAGACAAGGAAGGACACTACATAATGATCAAGAAATCAATCCAAGAAGAAGATATAACAATTATAAATATATATGTGCCCAACAAAGGAGCATCTCAATACATAAGGCAACTGCTAACAGTTATAAAAGAGGAAATCGACAGTAACACAATAATAGTACAGGATTTTAACACCTCACACCAATAGAGAGATCATTCAAACAGAAAATTAATAAGGAAACACAAGGTCTAAATGACACAACAGACGTGATAGATTAAATTGATATTTATAGGACATTCCATCCAAAAACAGGAGATTACAACACTTTCTTCTCAAGTGCGCATGGAACATTCCCCACAATAGACCACATCTAAGGTCACATCAAGCCTCAGTAAATTTAAGAAAACTGAAATCATATCAAGCATCTTTTCTGACTACAACGCTATAAGATTAGAAATCAATTACAGGAAAAAAACGTAAAAAACACAAACACATGGAGGCTAAACAATACGTTACTCAATAACCAAGAGCTCACTGAAGCTACCAAAGAGGAAATCAAAAAATACCTAGAGACAAATGACAATGAAAACACGACGATCCAAAACCTATGGGATGCAGCAAAAGCAATTCTAAGAGGAAAGTTTATAGCAATACAAGCCTACCTCAAGAAACAAGAAAAATCTCAAATAAACAATCCAACCTTACACCTAAAGGAAATAGAGGAAGAAGAACAAACAAAACCCTAAGTTAGCAGAACAAAAGATATCATAAAGATCAGAGCAGAAATAAATGAAACAGAAACAAAGAAAACAGCAAAGATCAATAAAACTGAAGCTGGTTCTTTGAGAAGATAAACAAAACTGATAAACCATTAGCCAGACTCACCAAGAAAAAGACAGAGAGGACTCAAATCAATAAAATTAGAAACGAAAAAGGAGAAGTTACAACAGACACCGCAGAAATACAAAGCAACCTAAGAGACTGCCACAAGCAACTCTATGCCAATAAAATGGACAACCTAGAAGAAATGAACAAATTCTTAGAAAGATATAACCTTCCAAGACGGAACCAGGAAGAAACAGAAATAATGAACAGACCAATCACAAGTAACGAAATTGAAACTGATTAAAAACCTTCCAACAACAACAACAAAAAACCTTCCAACAAACAAAAGTCCAGGACCAGATGGCTTCACAGGTGAATTCTATCAAACATTTAGAGGAGAGATAACACCCATCTGTCTCAAACTCTTCCAAACAATTGCAGAGGAAGGACACTCCCAAACTCATTCTATAAGGCCACCGTCACCCTGTTAGCAAAACCAGACACAGATACTACAAAAAAGGAAAATTACAGACCAATATCACTGATGAATATAGATGCAAAAATCCTCAACAAAATACGAGCAAACAGAATACAACAACACAATAAAAGGATCATACACCATGATCAAGTGGGATTTATCCCAGGGAGGCAAGGATTCTTCAATATACATAAATCAATCAATGTGATACACCATATTAACAAATTGAAGGAGAAAAACCATATGATCATCTCAATAGATGCAGAAAAAGCTTTTGACAAAACTTAACACCCATTTATGATAAAAACGCTCCAGAAAGTGGGCAAAGAGGGAACCTACCTCAACATAATAAAGGCCATATATGACAAACCCACAGCAAACATCATTCTCAATGCTGAAAAACTGAAAGCATTTCCTCTAAGATCAGGAACAAGACAAGGATGTCCGCTCTCACCACTATTATTCAACATAGTTTTGGAAGTTTTAGCCACAGCAATCAGTGAAGAAAAAGAAATAAAAGGAATCCAAATTGGAAAAGAAGAAGTAAAGCTGTCGCTGTTTGAAGATGATGTGATACTAAACATAGAGAATCCTAAAGATGCCACCAGAAACTACTAGAGCTAATCAATGAATTTTGTAAAGTTGCAGGATACAAAATTAATGCACAGAAATCTCTTGCATTCCTATACACTAATGATGAAAAATCTGAAAGAGAAATTAAGGAAACACTCCCATTTACCATTGCAACAAAAAGAATAAAATATCTAGAAATAACCTACCTAGGGAGACAAAAGACCTGTATGCAGAAAACTATAAGACACTGATGCAAGAAATTAAAGATGATACAAACAGATGGAGAAATATACCATGTTCTTGGATTGGAAGAATCAATATTGTGAAAATGAATATACTACCCAAAGCAATCTACAGATTCAATGTAAACCCTATCAAACTACCAATGGCATTTTTGACAGAACTAGAACAAAAAATCTTAAAATTTGTATGGAGACACAGAAGACCCCGAAGAGCCAAAGCAGTCTTGAGGGAAAAAAACAGAGCTTGGGGAAATCAGACTCCCTGACTTTAGACTATACTACAAAGCTACAGTAATCAAGATAATATGGTACTGGCACAAAACCAGAAATATAGATCAATGGAACAGGATAGAAAGCCCAGAGATAAACCCATGCACCTATGGCCAGCTAAGCTATGACAAAGGAGGCAAGGATATACAATGGAGAAGACAGTCTCTTCAAAAAGTGGTGCTGGGAAAACTGGACAGCTACATGTAAAAGAATGAAATTAGAACACTCCCTAACACACCATACACAAAAATAAACTCAAAATGGATTCGAGACATAAATGTTAGAGGAAAACACAGGATAGAACACTCTTTGACATAAATCATAGCAAGGTCATTTATGATCCACCTCCTAATGGAAATAAAAACAGAAATAAACAAATGGGACCTAATGAAACTTAAAAGTTTTTGCACATCAAAGAAAGCTACAAACAAGATGAAAAGACAACCCTCGGAATGGGAGAAAATATTTGCAAATGAATCAATGGACAAAGGATTAATCTCTGAAACGTATAAACAGCTCATGTAGCTCAATATTAAAAAAACAAACAACCCAATCAAAATATGGGCAGAAGACCTAAATAGACATTTCTCCAAAGAAGACATACAGATGGCCAAGAAGCACATGAAAAGCTGCTCAACATCACTAATTAGAGAAATGCAAGTCAAAACTACAATGAGGTATCACCTCACACCAGTTAGAATGGGCATGATGAGAAAATCTACAAACAACAAATGCTGCAGAGGGTGGGGAGGAAATGGAACCCTCTTACACTGTTGGTGGGAATGTAAATTGATACAGCCACTATGGAGAACAGTATGGACGTGCCTTAAAAAACTAAAAATAGCATTACCATATGACCCAACAATCCCACTACTGGGCATATACCCAGAGAAAACCATAATTCTAAAAGATACATGCACCCCAATGTTCACCGCAGCACTATTTACAATAGCCAGGTCATGGAAGCAACGTAAATGCCCATCGACAGACAAATGCATAAAGATGTGGTACATATATACAATGCAACATTACTCAGCCCTAAAAAGGAATAAAATTGGGTTATTTGTAGAGACGTTGATGGATCTAGAGACTGTCACACAGAGCAAAATCAGAAAGAGAAAAACAAATATCGTATATTAATGCATATATGTGGAACCTAGAAAAATGGTACAGATGAACCGGTTTGCAAGGGCAGAAATAGAGACACAGATGCAGAGAACAAACGTATGGACACCAAGGGGGGAAAGTGGCGGGGAGTGGTGGTGGTGTGATGAACTGGGAGATTGGGATTGATATATATACAGTAATATGTATAAAATGGATAACTAATAAGAACCTGCCGTATAAAAAAATGAATAAAATTCAAAAAAAATATACAACTCAGTAGGGCTGAAAGGCTTTAAAAATGTAAAGCTTTCAAAGAAGGGAAAAACATCTGATAAGTTCTGACATTTGCAGGACATGAACCAAAGATAACAGAAAACTCACATACCAAGGACTGTTACAAGTATGGCACAAAGTCTTAAGAATAGTGCCAGGGAGATTAAAGCCCACAAGAAACAGAAACTTTCAGAAGTACAGGAAAGATTTTTTAAAATGGCTTTGAAAAACAAAATCTGAAAGAAGAATGGAGTCTTGTACTAAACATGTGTGTGTGGGGGCGTTGGTATATTAACAGAAGATGGTAGGTAGAGTCACTCAACTTCTGTTTTATTCAACACGGAGAATCATCTTCCAACTGGAAGTAGTGGAAAAAACCAAATTTCTCAGAGAGAATCAAGAGCCAAAACTGCAATATTTCCAATGATAATCTTTGAGAAATCACAGAGAACAGGAAAGATGCTAGATGATGTAATCTTCAAAGAAAGTGACATCTATAAGCTATAGCACAGCAAAATCTGATGAGAAACCTAGGGGGAAATTCTGCAATAGACTATCAGATACATTGCAAACACGTAGAAGAAATATGTTTACCAGAAGTGGAATTCACTGCCAAATTAACCTCATTTGCTTTACATAGTTTTCTTTCACATACAACTTGCTTTACAAGATTCTCACATTAAAATCACCTGGGGGAGCTTTCTCTGGGGCGAACTAGACAGTGATGTTTTAAAAATTCCACAGGTAATTCCATTGTGCAGTCAGGGATGAGAAACTCTTTGATAGGGGCATCAGGATAATACTGCCGACTAGTCTAGCTTGGTTTCTGTAGAGTCTGAAAAGGTTTTGCATCCTATCGTTATGGAGAAATGTGGACTAGATCAGTGCTTCTCAAACTTCAGCATACAAACGAATCATATGGAAATCTTGTAAAAATACAGATTCTGATTCAGTAGGTTGGGGGTGAGGCCTGAGAGCATGCATTTTAAATAAGCCTCCAAGTGATGCTGATGCTGCTGATCAGTCTGAGTAGCAAGGAGCTTGATGACAATACAATTTAACAGATTCACAGTTGTTAAATAACACTCTCAAAGATTATGGAGCAATGTTAACCTGCAAACAGCCCTGTCTTTAGCATTTTTAAAAGAACCATGTCAAAGACATGCTAAACAAATCTACAGACAACTCAAAGCTGGGAGCTAGTAATGAAGATGTATACGACAAAAAATATTCTGAATTCTCTGGGCTATGAAGATGAGCTGAAATCAACAAAATGATGATAAATGTGCTACCTTAAACACTTTAAGGGTTAGCAAGCTGAAGTAATCCATAGTAAGAGTACAGAATAGGGGGGGCTTCCCTGTGGTGCAGTGGTTAAGAATCCACCTGCCAATGCAGAGGACACAGGTTCAATCCCTGGTCCGGGAAGATCCCACATGCCGCAGAGCAACTAAGCCCGCGTGCCACAACTACTGAGCCCGCGTGACGCAACTACTGAAGCCCTTGCACCTAGAGCCCGTGCTCCACAACAAGAGAAGCCACTGCAATGAGAAGCCCGTGCACCGCAATGAAGAGTAGCCCCCTGCCCCGTTTGCCACAACTAGAGAAAGACTGCATGCAGCAACGAAGACCCAACACAGCCAAAAATAAATAAATTAAAAAAAAAAGATTACAGAATAGGGGAAAAAAACCTGTCTTGGTGAGTTCACATGAAGACCTGAAGTTTTTAGTTAACAAAAGCTCAATAAAAAGACCGTTTGACCTGGCTGCTAAGAAACCTAAGAGTCACATGTTGTTTTCCCAGGCCATAGTGTTCAGATAAAAGTAGGTAAAAGTGCCAATGCAACTTGCACTTCAGACTATATGCAGAGTATTTGAAACATTTAAAATACCTCCAAAAAGACATCGACAAACACAAGAAAGTATCTAGAGTGACCAAGATGGTGAGAAGCCAGGGAATACCATAAAAGAAACGGTTGAGGGACTTCCCGGTGATCCAGTGGTAAAGAATCCGCCTTCCAATGCAGGGAAAGTGGGCTCGATCCCTGGCCAAGGAACTAAGATCCCACATGCCGCAGGGCAACTAATGCCACATGCCACGACTACTGAGCTCATGCGCCTCAGCGAGAGAGCCCACGTGCTCTAGAACCCGCGTGCCACAACAAAGAGCCCTCACCGCAAGGAAGATCCTGCATGCTGTGACGAAGACCCTGCATGCTGCAACTAAGACCTGACGCAGCCAAAGAAAATAACTTAAAAAAAAAAAAGAAATGGTTGAATTACTTGGAGATGTCTAGCCTGAAGACAAGACTAAAAATGGACATGATTACCACCTTCAAATATTTGGAGTTATAACATGAAAGAGAGCAGAACCATAGGGTCAAACTAGGGCCAAGAGTTGAAGAAACATGGAAGCAGATAATTCTGTCTTTTAATAGTCTAACAAATAAGATTGTCTAAAAGTGGAGATGTAACCAGTCTCTCGAAGCAAGCTATTACCAATCTCTGGAAATATTCAAGCAGAGGCTAGATATTAGATGGGAGTTTGTCCTTATTAGGTGGGAGTTTGAACAGACTGATTTCAAAAGACCCTTTGGACTAAAATGTCATTAAGGATGGAGAGCCCCTTGGTTTTCTATTCTGGGCCTAGGGTCATACTAAGCCACATATTCCCAGTGGCACAATTTTGTTATAATGTTTTCTTGGTAAGACCAGTCCACTTATATTGCCCCATCCCCTCCCTCCAACACACTTTGCGCTTTACTACCTTCACATTTCTACTAATGCTGTTCCTTCAGCCCCCGCTTAGTCTTTCCCCATTTCCCTCACGCCTCAAGGTTTAATGAAATCTTATCACCTAAGAAGCTATTACTATCTCAGCTATCAATTTTTTCATCCATCTCTGCACACAGCATTTGTCTGTACCACTAGTGTCACTTCCTGCCTTACATGGTCTTTTTATATTTTTGAAATATTAATTTTATTAATATCTTATTTACCCAACATAACCAAAATATCATTTCAACATGTTATCAATACAAAAATTAGCGAGATGTTTTATATTTTTTAAAAATTCTAAGTCTCAGAAATCTGGTGTGTAATTTACACTTACAGCACATCTCAAGTTGGATGCTAAACCTTCATTAAAGTGAAATGTAGTCCTAATGAAACAACAAAGTGGTGTTTAATGGAAAAAATTTACACTTTGTTTTTTATTTAGCTTAATTAAAATTAAAGAAACTTAAAAGTTCAGTTCCAGTTAATTAGTGACATTTCAAGTGTCCAGTAGCCACATGTGCTTAGAGGTTACCATATTGGACAGTGCAGCTTTAAAGAATCTGTTTGTAAGACAGCAACCCCACATATGGAAAAAGCTTTAAAGTGTTCTCAATGTATAGTTTATGCTCTATAAACCCACTATTTATGCATCTCCTTTATATTTTCCAAAAATAAAATAATACTCTACAAAAACACACGGGATAGATGATTCTTTCCTACACTCACCGATCTTCAAGTTCACTCTTGACATTCTAGAATTTCTAACATTTCCTACATGGAAACTAGAGACAAAAAAGTCATACCTCCATTCAAAACCCTCCCAAACACTGTGATTTTACAGACTGTTAAATCCTAAATAGCTCCCACCTGATGAGTTTAGAGGTTGCTTTATTCTATTCAAGAAGGATTTTTATTTTGGTTTAATTTTACTTTTTAATTCAAAGTTTTAGCAACGAGACACACTCACAAAGCAACATGTGAACAAATCCAAATTACTATTACTTCCATAATAACACGCCGCTCTCCTTTCCCCCTGCCTACACCAGAGAAAATAAAGGAAAATATTTTCCCCACATGGCATCCCTGCAACGCACTCATTTATTTCAAAATTGCAACCAAACTGGCAAGGCTTCATTAAACAGAACACAATGTTTTTGCTAAGGTATAGATTTCCATTTAAAATGCAGTCTGTTTCTTGTAGTTGATTAGGGCACAGGGAGAGAAAAAGCCAATTTGCTCCCCTACTTTTGCCCAAAGCCTTCATTCTTTCTGCCTCATTCTGCACTTCCCCTAGGTTGGGAGTGGTGGTCAAGAGATTCCAGCACTGGCAAGACATCTCTACCCTGTATGGACATTTAAGGGGTGAGTTACGGCTGTAACACCTGCCGAGGTCCCCCGGACTAGAAGTAATTATCAATACATCTTCAAAGAAAAGAAAATCCTGAATGTAAGCAATACCCTCAAATGCCTTGTAAAATCATCTTACTAACATACACCCAAATGAACCTGGTCTCATTTTAGGCAGTCCCTTCACTACCTAAGTGGTATAAAAATGAAAAAAATGTAATAATTCTAAACCGCCAAGTTCAGTTCAGCCCGACAGATGTAATGTCACTATTGTTTGGTAAGTGAAAACTAACATTTTAAAGGTTAAAGTATGCCAAAGATGTCAGGAGACTGCAGTCCAAATGATGAAATACAGATCTCTCTCCATTTTGGTGTGAAAAGATCAGTTAAGAATTATGTTAATAAAATGGGTCTGTAGATTCTACTCTGTGGTGAAAAACATTGTGGTACATTTCCAGTTTAACTTATGTAAGAGAAAAAAAGAATCCCCACCATCCCCCTCCCCTGGGCTCCTTCTATCATCATAAAAGAGAAGATTTTAAATCTTTTTATTTAGTTACCTTATACTCAGTTATAATATTCATGTGCACAAGTCAGAAATTTTGGATTGAGTATATGGTTAGCATCAGCCATTTTTAAACTTAAATATTTCTGGGAAAGCTTACCAATAAAACAAGAGAACAAATGTGTAATTGTTCTTAAATCACTTAGGTCTCTTCCTAGTTATAAGCAATACTTACCATCCTATTCATACAGCCCTTTCACCTATATTTCAATGAAGCCTTACAACAATCCTATGAAGTAGGAACCACCAAATCTATTTTACAGATAAAAAACAGAAGCACAGACAAAGTGATTTACCAAAGGCCATGTGCTTACTAAGTGGAAAGAGCCAGTAATTAAAGCCAGGCCTCCTGATTCCAAATCCAGTCAACTTTTCACTAAATGGACAACTGCCTCCCAATATATGCCAAGACTATAAACTTTATTTTTTTTTTCATTTTGTTTGCTTTTATTTTTTTCCACATCTTTATTGGAGTACAGTTGCTTTACAATGGTGTTAGCTCCTGCTCTACAACAAAGTGAATCAGTTACACATACACACATGCTCCCACATCTCTTCCCTCCTGTGTCTCCCACCCTCCACCCTCCCTATCCCACCCCTCCAGGCTGTCACAAAGCATGGAGCTGATCTCCCTGTGCTATGCGGCTGCTTCCCACTAGCTATCTACCTTAAGTTTGGTAGTGTATGTATGTCCATGCCTCTCTCTTGCTTTGTCACAGCTCACCCTTCCCCCTCCCCATATCCTCAACTCCATTCTCCAGTAGGTCTGTGTCTTTATTCCTGTCTTACCCCTAGGTTCTTCATGACATTTTTTTCCTTAAATTCCATATATATGTGTTAGCATACGGTATTTGTCTTTCTCTTTCTGACTTACTTCACTCTGTATGACAGACTCTAGGTCTATCCACCTCATTACAAATAGCTCAATTTCGTTTCTTTTTATGGCTGAGTAATATTCCATTGTATATATGTGCCACATCTTCTTTATCCATTCATCTGTTGTTGGACACTTAGGTTGCTTCCATGTCCTGGCTACTGTAAACAGAGCTGCAATAGACATTTTGATACATGACTCTTTTTGAATTATGGTTTTCTCAGGGTATATGCCCAGTAGTGGGATTGCTGGGTCATATGGTAGTTCTATTTGTACTTTTTTAAGGAACCTCCATACTGTTCTCCATAGTGGCTGTACCAATTCACATTCCCACCAGCAGTGCAAGAGTGTTCCCTTTTGTCCACACCCTCTCCAGCATTTATTGTTTCTAGATTTTTTGGTGATGGCCATGCTGACTGGTGTGAGATGATATCTCATTGTAGTTTTGATTTGCATTTCTCTAATGATTAATGATGTTGAGCATTCTTTCATGTGTTTGTTGGCAGTCTGTATATCTTCTTTGGAGAAATTTGGGTCTTCTGCCCATTTTTGGATTGGGTTGTTTGTTATTGAGCTGCATGAGCTGCTTGTAAATTTTGGAGATTAATCCTTTGTCAATTGCTTCATTTGCAAATATCTTCTCCCATTCTGAGGGTTGTCTTTTGGTCTTGTTTATGGTTTCCTTTGCTGTGCAAAAGCTTTGAAGTTTATTAGGTCCCATTTGTTTATTTTTGTTTTTATTTCCATTTCTCTAGGAGGTGGGTCAAAAAGGATCTTGCTGTGATTTATGTCAGTGTTTTGCCTATGTTTTCCTCTAAGAGTTTGATAGTTTCTGGCCTTACATTTAGGTCTTTAATCCATTTTGAGCTTATTTTTGTGTATGGTGTTAGGGAGTGATCTAATCTCATCCTTTTACATGTACCTGTCCAGTTGTCCCAGCACAACTTAATGAAGAGGCTGTCCTTTCTCCACTATACATTCCTGCCTCCTTTATCAAAGATAAGGTGACCATATGTGTGTGGGTTTATCTCTGGGCTTTTTATCCTGTTCCATTGATCTATCTTTCTGTTTTTGTGCCAGTACCATACTGTCTTGATTACTGTAGCTTTGTAGTGTACAAGATTATAAACTTTAAATAAATACATTCCTTCAGTCCCAATAGGCATGTCCAATGTATTCAACCTCACTATGAGCTATTTAGACCATGTTCATTTCCCGTATGAAAACTTCCAAAATGACAAAACACCTTTTATAAGCAGGCTTAACCCAGCAGGGCTTATTTTTTTTATTTTATTTATTTATTTTTACATCTTTATTAGAGTATAATTGCTTTACAATGGTGTGTTAGTTTCTGCTTTATAACAAAGTGAATCAGTTATACATATACATATGCTCCCTTATCTCTTCCCTCTTGCGTCCCCCTCCCTCCCACCCTCCCTATCCCACCCCTCCAAGTGGTCACAAAGCACGGAGCTGATCTCCCTGTGCTATGCGGCTGCTTCCCACTAGCTCTCTACCTTACATTTGGTAGTGTATATATGTCCATATCTCTCTCTCGCTTTGTCACAGCTTACTCTTCCCCCTCCCCATATACTCAAGTACGTTCTCTAGTAGTTCTGTGTCTTTATTCCTGTCTTACCCCTAGGTTCTTCATGACATTTTTTCCCTTAAATTCCATATATATCTGTTAGCATACGGTGTTTGTCTTTCTCTGACTTACTTCACTCTGTATGACAGACTCTAGGTCTATCCACCTCATTACAAATAGCTCAATTTCATTTCTTTTTATGGCTGAGTAATATTCCATTGTATATATGTGCCACATCTTCTTTATCCATTCATCCGATGATGGACACTTAGGTTGTTTCCATCTCCTGGCTATTATAAATAGAGCTGCAATGAACATTTTGGTACATGACTCTTTTTGAATTACGGTTTTCTCAGGGTATATGCCCAGTAGTGGGATTGCTGGGTCATATGGTAGTTCTATTTGTAGTTTTTTAAGGAACCTCCATACTGTTCTCCATAGTGGCTGTACCAATTCACATTCCCACCAGCAGTGCAAGAGTGTTCCCTTTTGTCCACACCCTCTCCAGCATTTATTGTTTCTAGATTTTTTGGTGATGGCCATGCTGACTGGTGTGAGATGATATCTCATTGTAGTTTTGATTTGCATTTCTCTAATGATTAATGATGTTGAGCATTCTTTCATGTGTTTGTTGGCAGTCTGTATATCTTCTTTGGAGAAATGTCTTCTTTGGAGAAATTTGGGTCTTCTGCCCATTTTTGGATTGGGTTGTTTGTTATTGAGCTGCATGAGCTGCTTGTAAATTTTGGAGATTAATCCTTTGTCAGTTGCTTCATTTGCAAATATCTTCTCCCATTCTGAGGGTTGTCTTTTGGTCTTGTTTATGGTTTCCTTTGCTGTGCAAAAGCTTTGAAGTTTCATTAGGTCCCATTTATTTTTGTTTTTATTTCCATTTCTCTGGGAGGTGGATCAAAAAGGATCTTGCTGTGTTTTATGTCATAGAGTGTTCTGCCTATGTTTTCCTCTAAGAGTTTGATAGTTTCTGGCCTTACATTTAGGTCTTTAATCCATTTTGAGCTTATTTTTGTGTATGGTGTTAGGGAGTGATCTAATCTCATCCTTTTACATGTACCTGTCCAGTTTTCCAAGCACCACTTATTGAAGAGGCTGTCCTTTCTCCACTGTACATTCCTGCCTCCTTTATCAAAGATAAGCTGACCGTATGTGTTTGGGTTTATCTCTGGACTTTCTACCCTGCTCCATTGATCTATTTTTCTGTTTTTGTGCCAGTACCATACTGTCTTGATTACTGTAGCTTTGTAGTATACAAGACTATAAACTAAATACATTCCTTCAGTCCCAATAGGCATGTCCAACGTATTCAACCTCACTGTGAGCTTTTCAGACCATGTTCATTTCCGGTATGAAAACTTCCAAAATGACAAAACAGCTTTTATAAGCAGTCTGAACCCAGCAGGGCTTATTTTTTAATAAGTAAACTTTTAGTATTTTTGTTTTAAATAGAGTTGCCCCTCGGATAAATAATATGTTTTATTACCCTTATTTCTTTCAGAATACTGTGTGCCAATATATCCAAATCCATTCCTGGAACACAAGCAGTCAAATTAGAAAATTTGCCCAGTCATTTCAAAAACTACTCATTTGGTCAATAAATGTATGACTGTGTCAGGTAAATTTAATTCCGGGGAGGAAAAGCCAGCAAGAAAACCAAACCTGAGATTTATTCTGTAACTAGGGAGTTTAAAGCAGATTTTATTCACCTTGAGAATTTTAAAGCATTTTTAGTGATCTCCAATTCTCCTACAGTCATTATCATATATTAATAAAAATTATGCAGATTACTATGTTTCTAACCACTGCTAAAAGTATTTCATTTAATTCTCCTAATCCACGTACGCCAATCTTTAAAAAATGTAATTTTGTTATAACGTTAGGGCAAAAAGTCACTTAAAACATACTGTTCAGGGGCTTCCCTGGTGGCGCAGTGGCTGAGAGTCCGCCTGCCAATGCAGGGGACACGGGTTCGTGCCCCGGTCCGGGAAGATCCCACATGCCGCAGAGCAGCTGGGCCCGTGAGCCATGGCCGCTGAGCCTGCGCATCCGGAGCCTGTGCTCCACAACAGGAGAGGCCACAACAGTGAGAGGCCCGTGTACCGCAAAAAAAAAGAAAATACTGTAAAGAAAATGGAAACTACCAAGAATTGATTTTATAATTTAAGATCATAATCTGAGATATTTGTATACATACATATCTGTTTACTTACCACTGTGTGTGTGTGTGTGTGTGTGTGTGTGTGTGTGTGTGTGCATATTTCCCCTAGGGGCTGGGATTCAGTACTCATTAATTCAGTGCTTATGGTGAGTTTATAGAAAATATCTACAAGAATAATGAGAATTGACTATATATTATAGAATAGGGACGAATGTATAATATCAAAAATAACAGCAAGCGGGCTTCCCTGGTGGCGCAGTCGTTGGGAGTCCGCCTGCCAATGCAGGGGACATGGGTTCATGCCCCGGTCCGGGAAGATTCCACATGCCGCGGAGCGGCTGGGCCCGTGAGCCATGGCCACTGAGCCTGCGCGTCCGGAGCCTGTGCTCTGCAACAGGAGAGGCCACAACAGTGAGAGGCCCCTGTACCGCAAAAAAAACCAAAAAACAAAAAACAAAAAACAACATAGAAAACATACTGCTCAGTACTAATGGGTCAGAAGACCTGGTGCTAAGTATAAGTACATGCATACTATATTCAATGGACATACTGCATCAATTAAGAAGATTTAAGGCACTAAAATATATGGTTAACAAAACAACAGACTTAAAAAACTGAATTCTGGAATTCAAATGCCTGTGTGAATATCAGTTTTAAAATAAGCCACATCTATTAAGTCTGGAAGAAATAACCTCTTTTTAAAAACAAAAAGGTAAAAAAACAAAAACAAAAACAAAAACAAAAAGGTAGGGCTTCCCTGGTGGCGCAGTGGTTGAGAGTCTGCCTGCCGATGCAGGGGACACGGGTTCATGCCCTGGTCTGGGAAGATCCCACATGCTGTGGAGCGGCTAGGCCCGTGAGCCATGGCCACTGAACCTGCGTGTCCGGAGCCTGTGCTCCACAACGAGAGAGGCCACAACAGTGAGAGGCCCGCGTACTGCCAAAAAAAAACCCAAACAAACAAACAACAACAAAAAAAACAAGAAAAACAAAAACAACAACAAAAAACCAAAAAGGTATGGTGTGAGGGAGGAATCAAGGTAACCTAATACCAACCAACTACTAAAGTATTATACCTTGAGCATCGTCACCTTTTGGATGTGTTCATACAAGCTCCAAAACTCGATAGTGTTCTAAAGCACAACATGCCAATTAAAAAAAACATAGGTACCAACATAAAAATGTGTCATACTGAAAAGAGAAGGGCAAACATTATTGTGTTTGCAACAGAGCTTCTTCATTAAGAACCTCAGAGTAGATGAGAATTAATGACATGCAAGCCTTGTGAATAATGAAAATGTCAGCTCAATAATATCATCACCAAAATGAAAAATACTCAATATAGTTAAAAACAAAAAAAGGTCAAATCACAAAGAACTGCTGAATCTGAGGTCATGAAAATAAAATACCATCGTATATGTAGTTATATACAAAAGTGTTGGGAATTGTTCCTATATAGAATGTTTCATTAAAATTTTACAGCATTTGTAGCAAATCAAAGGTTGATTACCAGATAGCTTTTTTATTCTATGAGTAGCAGGGTGGAATTTAGCTCTGTGAAAATGGAAAAAGACAGGATACTAGATTCTACTCTTGGCTGTAACAGTAACTGTAAATTTGGCCAATTTATTTAACCTTTTGTGTCTCAGGATCTCCATCAATATTAGAGTACTGGATTAAGCTATCTACAAGATACCTTTCCAATTCTATGAATCTGTGACTATGAATAAGATATAACCTGCATCACATTACAATACTAAGTCAGAAAAATAAAGCTTAAGAAAAAACATGCATAACTAGGATGTAAGCTTAGAAGCTGTGCTTTTCTTACTGCTATTTCACTCATACACTTCTGTCTCTTTTTATGACTATCTTATTTTTTTTTAAAGAAATATAAAGCATTCCTCTTTAAAAAACAGGGCAGGGTTTATATTTCACTGCCCTTACTTATTGCACGGTACCTCTCACCACCCACACAATTTGCTGATCACTTCCATTACTGGCCTATCAGAGGATGCTACTAAGGCCTCCACCACTGCTGATACTACTAGAGCAAAATGGGATTATAAAATATCTGCATGGCAATGTTAGCTTAGCCTGGTTTATATTCTTCTACCTCTACCACTTGAAAAGGACAGCAGGAAAAAAAGGATTCAGCATGTGTCTAATCTCTTGGCAGGAAGTCTGCAGCTCACAAATAATTCTGATTTACAACAACCCTCTAAAACAGTTAAACCGAAGAATATTAACAATGTCAACAAATCAAAGGATGGAGACCAAGCCAAATGCTGCCAATTCACAGGATCAAGTTAGTTAAAAAAAGAAACCATTATAATGACATTTCAATTCACTCAAGTACTTTAGACAGTGAATTTAATCTTCAATTACCCAGTTCAACCCAGTTCATGCTCTTTTATTATCAAGCTACGCCACTAAATTAGAATTTGGTCTGATTCACACTAACTCAATTCTGACTTCTCATTATTCTCAAGAAGTCAAAAAATGACTCAAAAACCCAAAAGATTCATGTGTTTATTTTTAAGTTATTAATGTAAAAGTCACTGATTACTGGCAATTTTGGTGTTAATTGGTAAAGTACTACTTTTTTTTTAAACATCTTTATTGGGGTATAATTGCTTTACAATGGTGTGTTAGTTTCTGCTTTATAACAAAGTGAATCAGTTATACATATACATATGTTCCCATATGTCTTCCCTCTTGCGTCTCCCTCCCTCCCACCCTCCCTATCCCACCCCTCCAGGCGGTCACAAAGCACCAAGCCAATATCCCTGTGCCATGCGGCTGCTTCCCACTAGCTATCTACCTTACGTTTGGTAGTGTGTATATGTCCATGACTCTCTCTCGTCCTGTCACAGCTCACCCTTCCCCCTCCCCATATCCTCAACTCCGTTCTCCAGTAGGTCTGCGTCTTTATTCCTGTCTTACCCCTAGGTTCTTCATGACTTTTTTTTTTCTTAAATTCCATATATATGTGTTAGCATATGGTATTTGTCTTTTTCTTTCTGACTTACTTTACTCTGTATGACAGACTCTAGGTCTATCCACCTCATTACAAATAGCTCAATTTCGTTTCTTTTTATGGCTGAGTAATATTCCATTGTATATATGTGCCACATCTTCTTTATCCATTCATCTGATGATGGGCACTTAGGTTGTTTCCATCTCCGGGCTATTGTAAATAGAGCTGCAATGACCATTTTGGTACATGACTCTTTTTGAATTTTGGTTTTCTCAGGGTATATGCCCAGTAGTGGGATTGCTGGGTCATATGGTAGTTCTATTTGTAGTGTTTGAAGGAACCTCCATACTGTTCTCCATAGTGGCTGAACCAATTCATATTCCCACCAGCAGTGCAAGTGTTCCCTTTTCTCCACACCCTCTCCAGCATTTATTGTTTCTAGATTTTTTGATGATGGCCATTCTGACTGGTGTGAGATGATATCTCATGGTAAAGTACTACTTTTTAAGAAATAAGTTTTCCACCAAAGTGAACTATTTAAAAGAGTGAAGTCAATTTTTAAAATTAAAATCACTTGACCAAAAAAGAAAATATTATCTACACAAATACAAATGACTGCTATATTGTTTGAGGAAAACAATACTGTGTTACAGAACCAAACACGTTGACAACTGTGATCCCTGAACCAGTGCTCCTACACAGAAATGGTGACAAAGTTGACCATATATCCACGGTCTGTCCAGAAGAGTAGCAGTCTACAACTGTTGTCCTGTAGTAATTATTAATATGGCCCTCTTTCACGCCTAAGTGTCCCAGTTTGGATAAATTATATGGTCATCTTAGATGTAACTGACACTAACAGGAACTTTGGTCAATAAAAAATGAAAATTGTAATTAGAGTTAAATCCTTTCTTCATACACTCAAGTGAAGAACAAGAGGAAAGAGATCATTTTTCATTCCAGAAAAAACTGAAAACACTGAACACAAATATCTCCTCTCCCCCACAGAAAGTATCACGTTCATCACCATGTAAACGCTGTAATAGCAGCCAAACCTGTAGTAGTGAAATTATTGCAAGAGGTCCACAAATCTACATACATATACCATGCACTGTCTACAGATATTTGTCTCCCACATATGTTGGTGATATTATGACTAATGAAATTAAAACCTTGGGTTGAAGCACTAAAATACAAGAATATCTACAGCAAAAATATCAAGTATATATTTCAAGAGCAAAACCACAAGTTCACAAATATATTCCCAAATTGTTCAAGATTGTCAAGATTTTTACATGTAAAATGAACTGCTTGATTATCTGGGAAACTTCCATATTCCAGGTTGGAAAAAAAAATAATGAAGGAAAAATAGACACAGAAGTGTTACTGCTTTCTTACACTGGGTATCAAAATGTCAAAGGATCACGTAAGTTGGATACTTTTTAAAATCAATGGGCCATAAAGTTTTGGAAATGTCTGTGTTATACAGAAATGTTAAGGAATTAGACTTACAAAAGAAAAAAATGTCCCAGCCCTAGTCAGTGGCCCAAAATTCTAGCACCTGATTGGTCTGGGTTTGACAGAGGACTTTTTACTTTCTAATTTGTTATCTACTTTACAGTAAATCAAGGGAACAGGAGGTTGGTGAGTGGTTTGCTCTATTTCCCAAACCGCTAGAGCTTTGGGAAAAGTAATATACACATTATAATTCCATAAATGCATTTGATCTACTGTATTATTTAAGGCCCCACTACATGTTCACTAATCTGAAAGAATATATCCAATCAGCCTAACAGTTCTAGATGACTTCATTATTAAGCTATTTCTTAAAGCCACTTCTGATTTTAAATTGTTTATCAAACTTTTTCACAAGCAGTTAACAGCTGAAACAGGAACCTTGACAGACCAAAAAAGAGGGTGTAATTGCTAAATAAGTCTCACCTGCTTCATAAAGCAAATTTCCTTTAACAAAAGTTTTTGATGCAAATAACCTACAGATTTTAAAAATTACAACCTTTCATTTTCTTTGCATTTCCAATCTAATTAGATAGCAATTAAGTCTAAAGACATAAAACCTTAGTGACTTTGGCATCAGACAGACCTGAGTTAAAATGGGGGCTCTACCACTTATTAGCTATGTAATTGAGGACAAATTACCTAATCTCTCCTTTGAGTCTCAGTTACCTCTGTAAAATAGGTAACATCCTCATGAAGCTTTGCTGTAAGGAGTACAAAATGATGCATGTGAAGCACAGGACCTAGCACATAAGTATTCAATACAAATTAGTTATGAATTTAGGCTAACTACCCATCGCAGTTTGCCTGGGACAATGCAGGTTTGCACCTGGATGCATTATTAATAATGTCCCTTTTGCTCTTAAAAGCATCCTGGCTAGGGCAATAAATTATGTGGCTACCTTAACAATGATGGTGAAAGGAGTTAAAACCAATTAGAGTATTATATATCATTTATGACTTTTTGGACCTTGAAGGAAAAAAATCGAATGTCACACAAAATAATGAGATTATATTCCTGTAATACAGTCTACTGATAATTCATTTTGTTATTCAATAAACATTTAAACACTATTTATTTATACCCATCTCATTCCAACAGTAATTTAAGGCAGCAAATTTCTGTATTGTTTTTTCTGTTCCATACAGGTACTGGTAAATTTCAAACGTTATTTTAAAGGAAAAAAATTGACAGGTACAGCACTAATGAGGTTCCAGCTACTCAGGAACACTACCTTTTGAATTCCCAGTGAAAAACACCCATTCTGATCATGAAGAATACCCAAGACCAACTAACATATATCAAATAAGCCCATCCAATTACAGGGCCTGCAAAACAGAATAAATATTTTTAAACATGCATTCTACACAAAAATCATCAGGAGACGCAACAAAAAATAAATTACCTGACTGTTATATGACATAGTATTGTAATACAATAAACTGGATTTTAGTTTTCTTCACTCTCTGCTCTAGAAAAAAAAAGAATCCATTATTCTTCCTCTTTTATAAGATAGACATTTTCTTTGAAACAGACACATCCTAAAAAAATACATATCCTATATATTTTAGATACAGATACACACACATACATACACACACACACTCACCACAACCCAACGTAACTCAACATTAGTATTAGGATATTTGGGGAGACTGAGAAGGTCAGAGGGAACCAGGAATCTTATATGTTATATATAAGATAGCCTTTAAAGGCCGAGAGCCAATCTACCTTTTAATATAAAGTTACTTAAAATAGGCCTTTTCTCATGAGACCATTAATTATTTTCAGATTCTCAGTTACTTCCAAAAACTTATTTGGCACATTACACTAGCCTAAGGCAGTAATTAAAGTATGAAAGATCATCAGGACATCTTAGGCTAAAGAAAAACATTTTTTCAGTAAGAGTATACTAAAATCCAACTAAAAGATATTTAGATTGGTCTTCCTGGGTACTTTATTTTTACAACTTAGAAAACCGATTTTGGGGGAGCGATAACTGTGCCTGCCTGCTCTCAAGTCATCCAGGACGGACATAATGTACCTGATGGGGTGATATAAGTATTCTGTCTTTAATAAGGAGAAGAATCAAAAAATGATTAGTAATAGTATGTCTATTTCTTCCTTCAATCATCCAAAGCCACTGCGGTTAATTCTGATTCAGGAAATGCGGGCTCCTTATTTCCAGCAAAAAATTATTCTGGGACCTTGCAAACAGTGGATGACAACCTGATATAAATGCTTCCTCTTGCCCCCAAACTAAAGAATGACCTAAATAACAAGCCTCCTAGTCCTCAGAATCCCGGACTAACCTGTGGAATAAGTATGGTGAAACTGTCTAGGGAAGGAACGTGGCTGTCTCCTCCATCTTGAAATTAATCAGCATAAGGGAAAAAGGGACTGAGTATTCAGGAAGCAGAAGCCCAACCGGTTAATACTAGTTACTAAAGCTATGGCGTACGTGGCAGGTACCGCCCGCAGAAGCCGAGACCCTTAGGCATTTTTTTGAGGGGGGAGGGGTTGGGTTGCTCACGGATTGAACGGAAATTAACTTCAAAATCATTTGGCCCAATTCCCACCCTCACCCAGGGAAAAACAACAAACACGCAACAGCTTTTCCCTCCCTTTTGGGGGGATCCTTGCAGTGATATCTGCCAAAGGATATGCCAGGGTTATTCGAGCAAGGGAGTAAACCACATTTGCCTCAGATCCTCAGGGAAGATGTCATCGTGGCCCCAGGGGGCGCCTAATTGATAGTGCCCTGCAGAAGGGCTCAAAATGGGGTTTTGCAAATCCTGGGAAATATAAAGGCCCGCAAGTTCTCAGCATCTAACTTAGAGCAGCCTGATTTTTCCCCCATTTCCTAAACCCAAGCCCGCCATGTAAAAGGGAGGGGGGGAGGAGGACGCGAGGGAAGTCTCCAGAGAACCGAGGAGAGAAAAACCTGAGACGGTCAAAGATTCTCACGCCTGAAGCCAACACTCGAAAATCGCCTGCCCAAAATTCTTAAGGTTCTGGAGGGCCCCGGCCGCGGCTCGAGCGGCCACGAAGAGGAAGTACTTCCCACCTCCTTCCCCTTCTTCAAAGAGCCTGTCGGCCATACACCCAACTAAAATGGCAGCGGCGACTACGCCACGGAGCCCCCCGCAGCAACCTGCGCCTGGGGTCCGGAGGCGGCGCTGAGCCTCCGCCACGATGCGCCACTCAGGCCATTTTGAGAGAACGCAGTAACCGCGGCTCCGCTGTCTTCCTCTCGCTCTCCATCCATTTCTCAGGATTCCCAAGGCTTCACTTACTCGGTTTTAGTGTCGGGATCCGACTCGGTCGGTCCGGCCGCCGCCGCCGCCGCCGCCGCCGCCGCCGCCGGGGCTCCTGCGCGCCTCCCCTACCGCCGCTCTTCAAGCCCGCCTCCGATGAGTCGCTGGTTGAGACCCGCCTCTAGCCCAGCGCCTGCTCGGAGACGTTGCTCAGGCAGCCATTATCTTCCCCATTGTTACCAAGCAGCGACAGGAAACGCTTGCCCACAACAGGAAGTGATGATGCCGCGTCCGGGCCCCGCAGCCCGACTCCCAGCCGAGTAGCCAATCCCAGGCGATTGCTTGAAAAGGCTCAGTGGGAGGAGAAGGCTGCCGGCTGACGACGCGGCAAGGCGGGCCGCGGCCTGGAAAAGGAAAACCGCTGTGACGCCCACCATGTGACAGGCCCCACCCTCCTCCGCCATTTTGAATTGTGGCGAGAAATTTCGTGTTCTGAGAATTGTGGGAAAGTTGGCTTTCCAGTTTTGAAAGCTGGAGGATGTCATCGTCTGACTGCTGGAAACCCTTTTCAGAGTGAGAAATGCGATACTAGTCTAACCTGACGTCGATTCACACAGTTAGTCCGGACCGGTTAATACAGCATCCTACCTTTATTCGACATCTATCGAGCGCCAGCTGTAGTGTCAAGCACTATTATAGATGTTGGGGATACAGCGGAAATTAAAGCGGACCAAAATCCCAGTTCTCGTGGGTCTTCATATTCTCCTTGGGGGAGGGACAATAATTACTATATATATGTGTATATATATGTATAACATATATATAGTTGATGATAAATGCTAGGGAGAAAAATAAAGCGGGGGGAGGTGGGCGGGAGAACGCCCAGTGGGGGCAAACGGGAATTGCAGTTTTAAAAAGAGTGGTCAGAGGCGGCCTCTCTGAGATGGTAATTCTGAAATCCTTGGAAGAGGGCGGTGACTGTAAAACGGTGGGAAAATCTGATAAGGTTGGAATTTAAGGGCGGTTAAGGAAGGCCTTTCTTAGATGGTTATGTGTGAAGGAAGGTAGAGAATGAGCTACCCAGCATCCAACTGCCGTTTTCACAGTTAAAGAAAAACAACCACGGTTTTAGGGTGTGTCCCTGTTTTTTTTTTTCCCCATTTTTCTGTTTTCTGTGTTTTCAGGTAACACTCCAGCTACACTGGCTTTCTTAGTATTATTCCAGCGAACTAAACTTGTTCTCACCTCTACAACTTTACCTTTTCTCAACTGTCACCTCCCCAGAGAAGACTTCCCTAACCACCCTATCTGAAATAACGTCTTACCCGTCCCCTTACCTGCTTAATTTTCTTTAGAGCACTTCATCTGAAAATATATTATTTATTTGTTTACCCCACCCCCTTAAGAACAGTAAACCTTTTTGTTTTGTTCACTGTTATATCCGCAGCGAGCTCATAGTAGGCCCTCAAATATTTTTTGATAGAGTGCCGGCCTCGGCATGACGGCCATTTCATCAGCCAGAAATATATTTCACTCCAAGCAGTTACAACAATATCCCTCATACTTCCCTGTTCAACTTTCCAACAGGCTTGATATTGTCATTTTTGACAGTATGGGAATATGAGTTTGGTATTGTGTCTCTACTCAGCTTTTGTCTTATATTACATGTCATATACTAGAACTTTTACCTAGAATGTGTAAAATGAGTTCTTCAGTGGCCTGCAATTGCTATTAAGCCAGATATTGAGATTATGGCAATAACATTAGCCACTCCTTGACATATTCTTGAGGCAAACGTGGCTTAATGTAAAATATAAAATCACAAAAGAAGTGGAAAATGTAGGTGAATATGTCTATAGCCTTGGGGAGGTGGAAGGACTTTCTAAACATGACAAAAAGTCCATAAAAGGAATTACTGTTAAATACAACTTCATAAATGAAAGTAAAGCTTCTGAATGTCAAAACACAAGGTTAATAAAGTTAAATGACAAACTGAGAAAAATAATTTTCATATGACAGCTAAGGGGTAGTACTGATTTATAATAAAATTAAAAGAGAAATGAGAAATTGGCAAAAATGCTACATATGATAAACATATGATAAGCATGTATGGCTAGTATCACTACAGACAGTCCCCAATTTACGTGGTTCGACTTACGATTTTTTGACTTTACTATGGTGCAAAAGAGATACTCATTCAGTAGAAACTGTACTTCAGATTTGAATTTTGATCTTTCTCTGGGCTAGCGATATGCAGTATGATACTTTCTGGTGATGCTGGGCAGCAGCAGCAAGCTGCAGTTCCCAGTCAGCCACATCATGAGGGTAAACAACCCAGACACTGATAGCAATTCTGTACCCACACAACCATTCCGTATTTCAGTACAGTATTCAATAAATTACATGAGATATTCATCACTTTATTATAAAATAGGCTTTGTGTTAGATGTTTTTGCTCAACTGTAGGCTAATTTAAGTCTTCTGAGCATGTTTAAGGTAGGCTAGGCTAAACTATGATGTTTGATATGTTATGTGTATTAAATGCATTTTCCACTTAGGATATTTTCAACTTAGGATGGATTTCTCGGGACGTAACCCCATCGTAAATTGAGGAAGATCTGTAGTCTAAAAGTGCTATTATAAATTTTTTTTAAAGATAAATATCCCAATTAAACGTGCAAAGGGCATGAATAGACAATTCAAAGAAGGAGAAAATATTTGGCTGATAAGCATATGATAATATTAATCAGAGTAATCAACCTCACTCATAATCAGAAATAAAAATAAAAACAGTGATATCTCTTTTTTGCCTATCAGAATGTCAAAGATTAAAAGTTTTTAATATTAAGTGTTGATGAAGTTACTATGAAATGGGCACACTTATATGCTACTGGTACAAACTGATATAACCTTTTTTAGGTAATTTGGCAACACGTATCAAAAGCCTAAATATCCATATTGTTTGATCAACAAATCCACAAACAGAAATTTATTTTAAGGAAAATAAATGGACAAGTTTTCAAAAATATACGTAATAAATGTACAAAGATGTTAATCATAGTGAGTTGTATAATATTGAAATACTGAAATATCAGAAAAATAACTATTCAACAATAATTAGTTAAATACAGTGCATCCACATAATGGACTCCTACACAGCCATTAGAAATGAGTAGCTAGATCTGGAAATATGTTTTTAAATAAAAAGACAATTTATAAAATAGCATGTATTATTCTATTTTTATATTAAGATATGTGTAAATATACATAGAAAAAAGTCTAGATGAATATACATGCAAATAAAATGTGAAAGGATTATTAGTCATTTTTAATTCTTTACCTCTTTCTGTATTGTCTTGAATATTTACAATATGCATGTATTTCTTGGTATTGGGAGGAGGGGCCATTTTTATTTTAAAAGAAAAATCTGTCTGAATCTGAAAATGAAAAGAAAGAGCATCTCCCCATCTGCTTATTCCTTCCACGCTTCAACAAGTCTACTCTTCCTTCTTCCTTCCTCCCTTCCTTCCTTCCTCCCTCCCCCTCTGCCTCCCTTCTTTCTTCTCTCTCTCTCTCTCTCTCTCTCCCCCTCTCTCCCTCCCATGTACTTTTCCATGCTCTTTTATAACCAAGGGGCTGCTTACTTCCAACACCTAGGATATCACTTCTTCTCAAAACAATTTATCCCATGATGGCATTCAGTGCCACCTTAGAACCCAGGGAAGCAACCCACTGAATAATTCTCATTGAGTTTCTCTTCAGCCTAATTGCATTTCTCTCCCATGTGCTTTTTACATATGTGTGATGTTCACATATTTTTATCCCTTCCTTAACAGGAAAATAATAAAAGAATTTTCCAATTTTCCTTCTGTTCATTTACTCAACAAAATGTATTGATCACCTATTATATGATGATCATCTACTGTAGGTTGATCATCTACTTTATTTCCCAGCTGGTGGCTGGGAATAGATCAGTAGACCACAGACAAGAAGATCCTGCCCTTGTGGCAAGACAGACATTGACCGAATACTCGTAAATGTAATGAACATTACAAAGGAGACAACATATTGGTACATTGGGACTAGTATATAAAAGGAATATTTAACCCATAGAGTTGCCATTTTTAGCTGAGACTTGAGCTGAAGGAAGAATGATGGTTAGGGAAAGAAGGAAAATAAGGGAGGAGCCCTGAGGGAATAACCTGCACAGATTTCCTGGGGTGAGAAAATGGAGCCTGGGAAACTGAAAGAGTAGCTCATTTTCTCTAGAAAATCATTCTATTTTCTTTTCTTCATAGCACTCATCACATTGGAATTTATCTTGTCTATTTGTTTATGATGTTTATTGATTGTATTTCTATGTTTATAGTCTGTCAGTCTTCCCACTGGCCCACTCCCAGTGTAAAGTTTTGTGGGAACTGAGGCTTTGCCCCAGTGCTTCACCACTGTATTTTTCAAGCCTAAAATACTAATAGACACTCATCAATATTTCTGGAATGAATCAATGAGTTAGCTTATAGTTCAAATTAGAGATTTTGGATCATATCCTAAAAGCAATGGGAAGTTGTTAAAGAGGTTTAAAAAGGGATCATTTAAAAATGATCTGATGAAGGGTTTTTTTGTTTGTTTTTTTAAAGATCTTTATGGCTGCTATGTGTTTGTGACTGCATTTTCTTTATGGTGGATTTATTTACTATTTTAAGGGTCCAAACTCCTTTATCTTTAAGAAATTAAACTGGTTTTGTTTTTAGAAAGTGACACCACCCAAATATATATTTATTTAGTCTAGATGCTGCCTCTAATGTCTTTATTAAAATTTTTTGCATAAGAATTACTGATCAAAATCAATTAACTAGAAAACCAGTATCTGCCTCTTAGCACTTCCATTTTGCTTAAGGTCATTCCTTTAGGAGTTCATAATAATATTCAAGATATGAATGGATTTTAAATGTTTTCTTCAGTCTGCCCTGAGGAAAGGGATAGCAGGATGAGAAGGGACAACTGAAAGGTAATCAGTAATCCATTCATTCCTTTATTCATTCAGTTGTCATTCATTCAACAATATTTATTGTGTACCATGGCACTGTGCTAGGTCTTGGGGTTACAGATATAAAAGATATAGTCTCTGTCCTGAGCGAGTTCACAGTCTAGAAGGGAGGCATCCTGAGGATGTAATTTCATCTACAGTCATTTTGTGAAGATATGTGGAAGCTAAAACTGATGTGTTGGTTCCATTGTAGGGGCCCAGGCAACACTTTTTAGGAAGTCAGCCACAAGTTTATATTTATAAAATGTTTGAGGTCAGCCATAAAAAGAAAGGAAATTGAGTTATTCGTAGTGAGGTGGATGGACCTAGAGTCTGTCATACAAAGTGAAGTAAGTCAGAAAGAGAAAAACAAATACCATATGCTAACACATATAGATGAAATCTAAAAAAAATGGTTCTGATGAACCTAGGGGCAGGACAGGAATAAAGACACAGACATAGAGAATGGACTTGAGGACACGGAGAGGGGGAAGGGTAAGCTGGGACAAAGTGAGAGAGTAGCACTGACATATATACACTACCAAATGTAAAATAGATAGCTAGTGGGAAGCAGCTGCATGGCACAGGGAGATCAGCTCGGTGCTCTGCAACCACCTAGAGGGGTGGGATAAGGAGGATATACATATGCATATAACTGATTGACTTTGTTATACAGCAGAAACTAACACAACACTGTAAAGCAATTATACTCCAATAAAGATGTTAAAAAAATAAATGAAAGATGAGGGAGTGAAGCACACAAAGCATAAGAGTAAATCCCTTTTATTCCATACCATCTGTGGAAGATATTTTTAACCTAAAAGCCTGAAGAACATCTTGTATATTCACCTTAGATTAGTAGAAAAGATTACAATTGCTTTCATTCCTAGCAGCACAATGCCATGTTTATACTAGCATTGTTATTGAAGACTTAGTTGCTCTAGAACTCAGTTCATCTTTTTGAAAGTGTATATAGTGATGTATATCATTCCTCCCACAAATGCTCTGTAAGTTAATTAACTGGGGTTGTTCTCCTTCAGTAAATTATACTCTAGAAATAAGAAATATTATATTGCAAATATTCAAACATAGTAGAAATAAAATATGTACTGATGCCTGGTTAATTACATTAGTAGTAGGGGAACTCAGTAGATTCACTGTCATGTCTTTTTTTCCAGCTATTACAGCAGCAATGAAATATCTCTCTTTCCATTCTATACTTTTGGGAGATATAAAAATGACTGCTTAAGGAAGCAGTATCAAGCACCTTATGTATCCAAACATGAAGGTTTCAGATGCTCTGGTTTAGAAAGCACAGGGCAGTTTTTCAACTCATGCCAAAAACAACCAGAAAGTGATCTTCCTGTAACAAATTAAGTGCAATATACCAAGGAGAAGACAGAAGACTTGGATTTAGAGAAGAAACACCCATCTTATCTCCAATTATTAATCTATTTTAATAAATACTTTGTCATTTATATAAACTGTGAATAATAAAATGTTTAAAATAGATTCAGTTGACTATGCACTTTCTCTGGCATCAAACAACTTTATACCAAGTTTAGAGAGAGGATGACTCTGTCTCTGCTTCTTATCTCCATCCTCTTCAGTCGTCATGAAAGCTTCAAGCTCATCTGGTCCTGCACCCATCTAAACTCTCATTTCCATAGAGGTCAGCTGTAAATCCACTTCCATCATGATCTGTACTGTTTTGCACTCTCTCAACACTTCCCATCGAGCCCTCTGGGACTGCACAGTCAATACTAACACACACCTCTGCTTTCTTAGTCTCTTCATAGAAAGGTCTGTCCTCAGCACTTTGAAAAGTGCCAACTTCCAAAAGACCTCTTCTCCCCACAGACTCACTGAGAAATAAAAAATCAAGTGCAGACTTCTTTCCTCACAAAGCCTTTATATCTCAAACCCAGAAGGAGAGATGGGAGGGGCATTTAGTTAAAATACAGATTCCTAGGCCTCATCCTAAGAATCTGATTCAGACATCTTAGGGTAGAACTCAGGAATATTCGTTTTAAATAAACTCTCTACAAGATTCAGATGTAGGTTATCTGCAGAGAAATGTTTGGAAGATGGACTTTAGTTAAAACGATACTAATAGTTACCCTCCATTGTGTCCCTAATATGTGCCAAGAACAGAATGCACATTATCTCATTTAACTTTTACCAAAAAAACCTTGAGAGATGTTATGAACATTTCATAGTTGAGGAAAATGAAGCTTAAAGCAGCAAAACCAAACTTTGCATGAGATCACACAACTAGTAAATAATGGAGAGATCTGTACTATAATTGGATGCTGCTTCTAACAACCCAGATCTCCAAGCTCCTAAACCAAGGGCTCAAGTAAATAATACATTAAAAAATATTTTCTTAAAGATGATTGAAAAGATAGAAAACCTGGCTTTGCTGGAAATTTTGTTCCTCAGAATTTCTATATATCTTACAATACTAAAGATCTTGAATGGGCATGGTCTTTTCAAATAAAAGTTCTCTCTCCCCTCCCCGCCCCACCCCCATTACAGAAATCAGCTAAAGTCACTTATTTCTTTGGCTTAGGTTAATTCCTTGTTTTCTTGTTTTGGTTTTGGTTTTGGTTTGGCAGGACAAAAGCACTTGGAAATACCTACAGAAATGGTGCAGTTTCTGACTTCCGGAAAGCCTGGGCAGTGGTCACCTGCTTCTTTGGTCCAGAACTTGATTGAGCAAGAAGCCTAAAGTCTTAAATGGAATATCAGACTTAGGCAGCGGTGTAGCTGGACAGGTCACTTTCCATTAGGGTAAAGTTGAAATTGTACAGTTTGAATGATTCATGCTGCCAGTTGAATAAATGTAGTAAAAGACAGCACAAGATGAGGTGAGGAACCTAAGAGGCACCAATGTAGTTGGTATTAGCTCTAACCCTGAGCAAAGCTGCCAGATAGACAAAGCTCATTTTAGTTGTCCCTTTGGCATTCTTCCCCAAACTAGACTTCCAAGCATCTACCCCAGGAATCTCATTGTCAGTGTTTAGCCAACTTCAGTTATTTCTAATTATATTCAAAAGTTTGTTATATCCCCTTTCTATCAGTGATTTTTTTCCTTTAAATTGACTCACCTTTTAAAACGTAAATATGTTTATTTAAAAGGATATTTTGTATCACTATTATAAATGGGAAACCAGTATCACTTGTCATAAATGGAGGAAAATCAATACATAATTAGTAAAATAGAGACTGTTCACCTGAATATCACCTAAGATCATGCTGATTACACTTAACATGCTGACAAACATAAGGAAGAGAAACTTTGTTTATGGATTGGTATTCCCGGCCTGGAACCCAATGCTGTCCAGATATTATTACTGCATTATGTTCCTTCCTTCCCTCCCAAATTAAGCCAGTTCTGTACTTTTCCTCTTAGGGCTCAAGCCTCATTGGTGGCCTATTCCAAAGTGATAATTAGCTCAAATTGAATAAATCAATTTTCAGCTTAGGAGGAGGATTGGGAGAGATTCTCTCCAGATAATATATATGGGTTTTAACTCTTGCCTTCTTGAGATAACTGTTATCTTTTTGCTAGAATCCAATGATTGCCAAACCTCCAAATCACTGGTGCCAGAGCCTGCCCTGACGAGTCTGATTCCAGTAGGACTGATATCTGTACTTAAAAACAAACAAACAAACAAACCTCCCCAAGTAATTTGAATGTGCAACCTGTTTGGTAACTTTGGTATAACCAAAAGAGAGGTCTCTTGGGGGAGCCATAAAAGATTGGTGGGGAAGATATTTTCAAGTGGGAGTGCTTGATGGCATTTTAAATCACACTGTAGGCAGTTACTACAGACAAGGTTAATTCTGTAGACTTGAGTACCTAAAGAAGAATTTAATTGAGAGCAAATGACGTTTAATATTATTATTATTTTAAGAGAATTTCAAAGAAGTAGTGCCAGATACAAGTTTGGGGAGGGGGGCAATAGAAAACCTGAACCATATGCAAATATTCCAAGTAAATATCTGATAAAGATGGAATTCCAAATCAACTGAATGATAGATTACTTTTTAATCAGTGATGTTGAGACAATTAATTAACTTTGAACAAAAAAGTACGAAAATAACATCTGTATGGATGAAACCACTTTATAGATAAAAAATGAAACTCCTAAAAAAATGAAACTCCTGTAATTAGTGAAAGTATACATTGGTCCATCCTTTCTGAAGTAAAATTTGACATTATATCCCAGAAACCTTATAAATATTTTACTTAGCAATTCTACATTTAGAAATTTATCCTGAGGAAATCACATAAGTGCTCAGAAAATGTTGCTAATAATGCAAAACTAGAAAAATTACTGCTGTACAGCAAAGTGATTCAATTATACATATCTATACATTTTTTTTTAAAGAAGATGTTGGGGGTAGGAGTTTATTAATTAATTAATTTATTTTTGCTGTGTTAGGTCTTCGTTTCTGTGTGAGGGTTTTCTCTAGTTGTGGCAAGCGGGGGCCACTCTTCATCGCGGTGCGCGGGCCTCTCACTATCGCGGCCTCTCTTGTTGCGGAGCACAGGCTCCAGTTGCGCAGGCTCAGTAGTTGTGGCTCACGGGCCTAGTTGCTTCGCGGCATGTGGGATTCTCCCAGACCAGGACTCGAACCCGTGTCCCCTGCATTAGCAGGCAGATTCTCAACCACTGTGCCACCAGGGAAGCCCTATACATTCTTTTTAAAAAAATATTTTCCATTATGGTTTATCATAGGATATTGAACATAGTTCTCTGTGCCATACAGTAGGACCTTGCTGCTTATCCATTCCATATATAAAAGCCTATATCTGCTAACACCAAACTCCCACTCCATCCCTCCCCCAACCCTCTCCCCCTTGGCAACCGCCAGTCTGTTCTCTATGTCCGTAATTCTGTTTCTGTAAAACAACTTTTTAAAAAAGAATTTACGTTTTGGAGAAGTTTTAGTTTCACAGCAAAATTAGAGGAAGATATAGAGCTTTCCCCTTTACCCCCTGCCTGCACACATGGCTAGCCTTTCCCACTATCAACATCACTCACCAGAGTGGTACCTTTGTTATTACAATTGATGAACTGACATTGACACATCATTATCACCCAAAGTCCATAGTTTACATTAGGATTCACTCTTCATGTTGTACAGTCTGTGGTTTTGCACAAATGTATAATGACATGTATCCATTGTTATAGTATCATACAAAGCATTTTCACTCCCTAAAGTTCTCTGTTCTCTGACTCCTCTGTGCTCTATTCATCCCTCCATCCTTCTCCCTCAACCTCTGGGAACCACCGATCCTGTTATTATCTCCACAGTTTTTCCTTTTCTAGAATGTAATATAGTTGGAATCATACCGTTTGTAGCCTTTAAAGACATTTTATAAGCATAGGAAAAACAAGTCTGGAGGGATATATATTTAAATATATACATATATTTCTGGGTACTGGCATTATAGGTGATTATTTCCCAAAGTTTTTGCAAGAAACATGTATTATTTTTGTACTCAGAAGAAAAAAAAGTAAATGTTATGGAAGAGAAAGAGGTTTTTATCTCTAGAGTAATCAATTTTTGCTCATCTTCCTGTGCATCTCAAATTGTCCATTAGACTATAACTATCATGTGGGCAGAGATTAGGCATTTAAAAAAAATTTCCCCTGGCACTTCCTGCCACATAGAGTTCTGCATTCAATAAATGTTGACTAACTGCATTCGTGCATGTGCATACATATAAGCCTATGTACCTATGTGGGCATGCATATTTAGATATGCCAACTTCTTTCTCATCAGTAATGAGAAAAAATGACAGGGTTTTTTAAAAATAGTGCTATAGTTCTACAGGCTTTTTTCCATATGTTGGGAAAGGAAAGTACTTGCCAAGGCTAAGAGTACAAATGACCATTAAAGATTTGGGGGGGCATACCAGTCAAGCTTGTCAACTTTAGCCCAAGCAATTATTTTCTTGTGCTATCTCTGTTTGGATGATATTGGGTCTAGTCCCAATCTTCTATGACTCTACTAATTAGCTTCTCTGGGCATTTTATTGGTAATATTTAAATAAAAATCCACATACCAGGGCAACTGGTAAATGGGCTATCTGTACCCACTCTGGGCTCCTTGTTATAAGCCAGTGTTAAATCAGCTGAAGTGATAAGGGCTTTGTGCTGTTGGGAGGCTGGTAAGCAGGACAGGTTTACACGTCTTTAGTCACATTTCATTTCTCATCTTCAGAATTCCATACTCCACATCAAAACTGAGATGAGAGTACAAAGTTTGTACTTCAGGATATCAGCAGGTGCCCAAGAGAGAATAAGTGTTAAAACCCCTAAAACCACTAAATTATTTTAAAAGGTTTCTAACAAGCTCTTCAGAATCAGATAGCAGAGCTCAAGGATTTATACATTTGATCTCAGAAATAGGAGGACAGGATAAAGACCAGATTTGAGCCCTTGATGATTTGATTTTTTAAAATAGTTATGGCTGTACAAGGAAGGCATGGAACGTGGAGGACATTTTAAAGGCAGATTATGGCTTATCCTTAATTATAGCTGCAGCTGAGCTGAGGACATGGGTTGGAGCCTAATCATCTCTCAGAGACACAGCAGGTAACTGGATAGTACTTTTGCTTCCTCAAAGCCTCTGATAGAGAATTATTGATTCTGAAATCTCCTGTAGTATGTTTTTACACAGGGAAGTGGTGACTGTAGAGGTGGGAGTTTAGAAATATGGGCCGATTGAACAACTGTGAATTTATAATGGGTTAAGATAATGAGGCAGTATAAATTCTGGGGGACACACTAATGCCACTGTCTTCTTACATATTTATTGGGCTGTCAAGGTATAAATGTCACTATGAAAATCCAAAGTGCTATGCAGCAGACCTTGGCTTAATATTCCTTCTGCTCATCAGCAAGCCCTATAAGTCTCCCACACCCAAATCCTGGCAGCAGGATCCCTACACTCAGTAAAGATTTAATAGCAGAGAGCACTAGTGAGGTCTCATGTGACCCAGGTGTACTCCTTTTTCAAGTTAACCTGGAAGTGTTCATTTGTGAATAATTAAAATTCTAACCCACTTTGAGGCCCCTCAACCACATCAGATCCTACACTGGGAATGATATCTGCTAAAAATCCTATAATTTGCATTTTGTGGGGAGATGCAGGGATTACCCTTGTGATGAAGAAAACATGGGAAGTGGCACAGGAGTCAGTGAGAATTATAGGTTTCTAAGCAATAAATTCCTAGTCCAGGAGCTTATGGCCCCACTCAAACCCTTGTCCTGTGAAACTTCTATACCACTGGCAAAGTCTGTACCCTTATAGAATATACTCCCAGCCTCTAATCTAGTGACTACATCCTCAGTCTCACCCTTGCATACTAGGTGCTAAATAAATATTTGTTAGATGAATAAATAAATAAATCTAGAGAAATGGTATTTTTAAAGTGCCTGCTAGTGTTAAATTGCATAGAAGTGAGCTTTCAAAATATAGTCCATCTTAAAATGTGTGATCAACTGTAGGGATTGGACCCTTGGAAAGAGAGGTTGTCTAAAAGTGACATCTGAGAATGAGTTCTAGATATTTTTCTTTAGCATTTCAGCTTCTAGGCTGAGCCACTCGATTTGCCTTTTTGTTACTTATCCTACAGATTTTAGAAGAGTCAGAAATCTGGCCTTTGTAGCTCTTTGTAGAAATCTGCACACTGGCTACTTTTATTGCCTCCTGGCTGAATGATTTTGTATTCTGATATTTTATTTCCACATTGTCATTGGTCTGGCCAATGCCTGCTCCTTGTTAATATATTCCTTTTCATCCTCATTTGAGACTCCCGTTTCACTTCCCCACTCTCCATATACAACTATTCTAATGTGTTTAGTGTGTGTCTTTTCATTTATAGGTATTCTTGCAAAACGTGTATATGCATTTTTTTTTTTTTTTGTGGTACGCGGACCTCTCACTGTTGTGGCCTCTCCCGTTGCGGAGCACAGGCTCGAGACGCACAGGCTCAGCGGCCATGGCTCACGGGCCCAGCCGCTCCGCGGCATGTGGGATCTTCCCGGACTGGGGCACGAACCCGTGTTCCCTGCATCGGCAGGCGGACTCTCAACCACTGCGCCACTAGGGAAGCCCTATATGCATATTTTTTTCCCATAGATGCTAATGGCATTATGTTGTATATCTTACTTCTTCCTTAGCACCATTTAAAAGCTCCATCCGTGTTGCTAGGTGCACATCTAACACACTGCTTTTTCTGCTGCATTCACTCTCCAAGCATCTTCAACTTCCCACTACCACAAACCATGCTGCAGTGAACATAGCCCTGCCTAAACCCATGTAAGAATTCGGGATACCAGCTCAGGAAGAAGATTGCTGGGGCATGGGACATGCATTAAATTTAACTCCTTCACGTTAGATCTTCAGAGTGATACTACAAATCTACAACCTAACTGCATGAGAGTTCCTACATCCCCAGTCTCCACCAGCACTTGGCCCGACCCTGCTTTCTAATTTTTATCATTTAATAGGTACAAAGAGATATTTCATTGTTTTTTAAATTTACATTTCTCTGATTAAGAATGAGTTTCAGCATCTCTACATATGCTTTATTAGTCTTCTGGGTTTGCTGTTATGTAAATTGCCTATAAATATCATTTGCCTATTTTTCTACTGAAGTTGCTGATATTTTTAAACATCTTTATTTTATTTATTATTATTATTATTTTTTGCGGTACTCGGGCCTCTCACTGTTGTGGCCTCTCCCGTTGCGGAGCACAGGCTCCGGACGCGCAGGCTCAGTGGCCATGGCCCACGGGCCCAGCCGCTCCGCGGCATGTGGGATCTTCCCGGACCGGGGCATGAACCCGTGTCCCCTGCATCGGCAGGCGGACTCTCAACAACAGCGCCACCAGGGAAACCCCCTAAACATCTTTACTGGAGTACAATTGCTTTAAAATGTTGTGTCAGTTTCTGCTGTATAAAAAAGTGAATCAGAGTTATATGTATACATATATCCCCATATCCTCTCCCTCTTGCGCCTCCCTCCCACCCCCCATCCCACCCCTCTAGGAGGTCACAGAGCACTGAGCTGATCTCCTTGTGCTATGCAGCTGCTTCCCACTAGCTATCTCTTTTACATTAGGTAGGATATATATGTCCATGCCACTCTCTCACTTGGTTCCAGCTTACCATTCCCCCTCCCTGTGTCCTCAAGTCCATTTACTATGTCTGCGTCTTTATTCCTGTCCTGCCCCTAGGTTCATCAGAACCATTTTTTTTTTTAGATTCCATATATATGTGTTAGCATATGGTATTTGTTTTTCTCTTTCTGACTTACTTCACTCTGTATGACAGACTATAGGTCCATCCACCTCACTACGAAGAACTCCATTTCTTTTTATGACTAAGTAATATTCCATTGTATATATGTGCCACATCTTCTTTATCTATTCATCTGTCAATGGACACTTAGGTTACTTCCATGTCCTGGCTATCGTAAATAGTGCTGCAATGAACATTGTGGTACATGTCTCTCTCTTTTTTTTTTTTTTTTTTGCGGTAAGCAGGCCTCTCACTGCTGTGGTCTCTCCTGTCGTGGAGCACAGGCCCCGGACATGCAGGCTCAGTGGCCATGGCCCATGGGCCCAGGCGCTCCGCGGCATGTGGGATTCTCCAGGACCAGGGCACGAACCCGCGTCCCCCGCAATGGCAGACGGACTCCCAACCACTGCACCATCAGGGAAGCCCCATGTCTCTCTTTGAATTATGGTTTTCTCAGGGTATATGCCCAGAAGTGGGATTGCTGGGTCATATGGTAGTCTATTTTTAGTTTTTTAAGGAACCTCCATACTATTCTCCATAGTGGCTGTATCAATTTACATTCCCACCAACAGTGCAAGAGGATTTCCTTTTCTTCACACCATCTCCAGCACTTATTGCTTTTTGATGATGGCCATTTTGACTGGTGTGAGGTGATATCTCATTGTGGTTCTGATTTGCATTTCTCTAATGATTAGTGATGTTGAGCATCCTTTCTTGTGTTTGCTGGCAATCCGTACATTTTCTTTGGAGAAATGCCTGTTTAGGTCTTCTGCCCATTTTTGGATTGGGTTTGTTTGTTTTTCTGATATTAAGCTGCCTGTGCTGTTTGTATATGTTGGAGATTAATCCTTTGTCAGTTGCTTTGTTTGCAAATATTTTCTCCCATTCTGAGGGTTGTCTTTTTGTCTTGTTTATAGTTTCCTTTGCTGTGCAAAAGCTTTTTTTTAAAAATATCTTTATTGGGGTATAATTGCTTTACAATGGTGTGTTAGTTTCTGCTTTATAACAAAGTGAATCAGTTATACATATACATATGTTCCCATATCTCTTCCCTCTTCCATCTCCCCCCTACCACCCTCCCTATCCCACCCCTCCAGGTGGTCACAAAGCACCGAGCTGATATCCCTGTGCTATGTTGCTGCTTCCCACTACCTATCTACCTTACGTTTGGTAGTGTATATAGGTCCATGCCTCTCTCTCGCTTTGTCACAGCTTACCCTTCCCCCTCCCCATATCCTCGAGTCCATTCTCCAGTAGGTCTGTGTCTTTATTCCTGTCTTACCCCTAGGTTCTTCATGACATTTTTTCCCTTAAATTCCATATATGTGTTAGCATATGGTATTTGTCTTTCTATTTCTGACTTACTTCACTCTGTATGACAGACTCTAGGTCTATCCACCTCATTACAAATAGCTCAATTTCGTTTCTTTTTATGGCTGAGTAATATTCCATTGTATATATGTGCCACATCTTCTTTATCCATTCATCCGATGATGGACACTTAGGTTGTTTCCATCTCTGGGCTATTATAAATAGAGCTGCAATAGACATTTTGGTACATGACTCTTTTTGAATTATGGTTTTCTCAGGGTATATGCCCAGTAGTGGGATTGCTGGGTCATATGGTAGTTCTATTTGTAGTTTTTGAAGGAACCTCCATACTGTTCTCCATAGTGGCTGTACCAATTCACATTCCCACCAGCAGTGCAAGAGGGTTCCGTTTTCTCCACACCCTCTCCAGCTTTTATTGATTCTATATTTTTTGATGATGGCCATTCTGACTGGTGTGAGATGATATCTCATTGTAGTTTTGATTTGCATTTCTCTAATGATTAATGATGTTGAGAATTCTTTCATGTGTTTGTTGGCAGTCTGTATATCTTCTTTGGAGAAACGTCTATTTAGGTCTTCTGCCCAGTTTTGGATTGGGTTGTTTGTTTTTTTGTTATTGAGCTGCATGAGCTGCTTGTAAATTTTGGAAATTAATCCTTTGTCAGTTGCTTCATTTGCAAATATTTTCTTCCATTCTGAGGGTTGTCTTTTGGTCTTGTTTATGGTTTCCTTTGCTGTGCAAAAGCTTTGAAGTTTCATTCGGTCCCATTTGTTTATTTTTGTTTTTATTTCCATTTCTCTAGGAGGTGGGTCAAGAAGGATCTTGCTGTGATTTATGTCATAGAGTGTTCTGCTTATGTTTTCCTCTAAGAGTTTGATAGTCTCTGGTCTTATATTTAGGTCTTTAATCCATTTTGATTTTATTTTTGTGTATGGTGTTAGGGAGTGTTCTAATTTCATTCTTTTACTTGTAGCTTTCCAGTTTTACTACCTCTGCTATATTTTGGAAGAGTTTGAGAAGGGTAGGTGCTAGCTCATCTCTAAATGTTTGATAGAATTCACCTATGAAGCCATCTGGTCCTGGGCTTGTGCTTCTTAGAAGATTTTAAATCACAATTTCGATTTCAGTGCTTGTGATTGGTCTCTTCATATTTTCTGTTTCTTCCTGCTTCCGTCTTGGAAGGTTGTACTTTTCTAAGAATTTAACCATTTCTTCCAGGTTGTCCATTTTATTGGCATATAGTTGCCTGTAATAGTCTCTCACGATCCTTTGTATTTCTGCAGTGTAAGTTGCTACTTCTCCTTTTTCATTTCTAATTCTATTGGTTTGAGTCTTCCTTTTTCTCTTGACGAGTCTGGCTAATGATTTATCAATTTTGTTTATTTTCTCAAAGAACCAGCTTTTAGTTTTATCGATCTTTGTTATTGTTTCCTTCATTTTTTCATTTATTTTTGATTTGATCTTTATGATTTTTTTCCTTCTGCTAACTTTGGGTTTTTGTTTTTCTTCTTCTTCTTCTTTCTCTAATTGCTTTAGATGTAAGGTTAGGTTGTTTATTTGAGATGTTTCTTGTTTCTTGAGGTAGGACTGTATTGCTATAATCTTCCCTCTTAGAACTGCTTTTGCTGCATCCCATAGGTTTTGGGTCATCGTGTTTTCATTGTCAATTTTTTCTACGTATTTTTTGATTTCCTCTTTGATTTCTTCAGTGATCTCTTGGTTATTTAGTAGCATATTGTTTAACCTCCATGTGTTTGTATTTTTTACAGTTTATTTTCCTGTACATGATATCTAGTCCTATAGCGTTGTGCTCAGAAAAGATACTTGAAACAGTTTCAGTTTTCTTAAATTTACTGAGGCTTGTTTTGTAACCCAAGATATAATCTATCCTGGAGAATGTTCCATGAATGCTTGAGAAGAGTGTATTCTGTTGTTTTTGGATGGAATGTCCTATAAATATCAATTAAGCCTATCTGTTCTAATGTGTCTTCTAAACCTTGTGTTTGCTTGTTTAATTTCATTTTGGATGATCTGCCCATTGGTGAAAGTGGAATGTTAAAGTCCCCTACTATTATTGTGTTACTGTCGATTTCCCCTTTGATGGCTGTTAGCATTTGCCTTATGTATTGAGGTGCTCCTCTGTTGGGTGCATATATATTTGCAATTGTTATATCTTCTTCTTGGATCGATCCCTTGATCATTATGTAGTGTCCTTCTTTGTCTCTTCTAATAGTCTTTATTTTAAAGTCTATTTTGTCTGATATGAGAATTGCTAATCCAGCTTTCTTTTGATTTCCATTTGCATGGAATATCTTTTTCCATCCCCTTACTTTCAGTCTGTATGTGTCTCTAGATCTGAAGTGGGTCTCTTATAGACAGCATATCTACGGGTGTTGTTTTTGTATTCATTCAGCCAGTCTGTGTCTTTTGGTGGGAGCATTTAATCCATTTACATTTAAGGTAATTATCGATATGTATGTTCCTATTACCATTTTCTTAATTGTTTTTGGTTTGTTATTGTAGGTTATTCCCTTCCCTTGTGTTTCCTGCCTAGAGAAGTTCCTTTAGCATTTGTTGTAAAGCTGGTTTGGTGGTGCTGAATTCTCTTAACTTTTGCTTGTCTGTAAAGGTTTTACTTATTCTGTCGAATCTGAATGAGATCCTTGCTGGGTAGAGTAATCTTGGTTGTAGGTTTTTCCCTTTCATCATTTTAAATATGTCCTGCCACTCCCTTCTGGCTTGCAGAGTTTCTGCTGAAAGATCAACTGTTAACCTTATGGGCATTCCCTTGTATGTTATTTGTTGTTTTTCCCTTGCTGCTTTTAATATTTTTTCTTTGTATTTAATTTTTGATAGTTTGATTATTATGTGTCTTGGTGTATTTCTCCTTGAATTTATCCTTTATGGGACTCTCTGTGCTTCCTGGACTTGATTAACTATTTCCTTTCCCAAATTAGGGAAATTTTCAACTATAATCTCTTCAAATATTTTCTCAGTCCCTTTCTTTTTTTCTTCTTCTTCTGGGGCCCCTATAATTCGCATGTTGGTGCATTTAATATTGTCCCAGAGGTCTCTGAGACTGTCCTAAATTCTTTTCATTCTTTTTTCTTTATTATACTCTGCAGTAGTTATTTCCACTATTTTATCTTCCAGGTCACGTATCCATTCTTCTGCTTAGCTATTCTGCTATTGATTCCTTCCAGAGTATTTTTAATTTCACTTATTGTGTCATTCATCATTGTTTATTTGCTCTTTACTTCTTCTAGGTCCTTGTTAAACGTTTCTTGTATTTTCTCCATTCAATTTCCAGGATTTTGGATCATCTTTACTATCATTACTCTGAATTCTTTTTCAGGTAGACTGCATATTTCCTCTTCATTTGTTTGGCCTGGTGGGTTTTTACCTTGCTCCTTCATCTGCTGCATATCTCTCTGTCTTCTCATTTTGTTTAACTTACTGTGTTTGGGTCTCCTTTTCACAGGCTGCAGGTTCCTAGTTCCCATTATTTTTGGTGTCTACCCCCAGTGGGTGAGATTGGTTCAGTGGGTTATGTAGGCTTCCTGGTGCCTGTGTTCTGGAGGGTGTGGCTGTATCTTGTCCTTCTGGTGGGCAGGGCCACACCCGGTGGTGTGTTTTGGGGTGTCTGTGAACTTAGTATGACTTTAACAGCCTCTTTGCTAATGGGCAGGGCTGTGTTCCTGTCTTGCTAGGTGTTTGGCACGGGGTGTCCAGCACTGGAGCTTGCTGGCCATTGCATGGAGCTGGGTTTTAGTGCTGAGACAAAGATATCTGGGAGAGCTCTTTCCGATTGATATTATGTGGGGCTGGGAGGTTTTTGGTGGTCCAGTGTCCTAGCCTCAGCCCTGCCTCCTCTGAGGCTCAGGCCCAATATCCGGCTGGAGCACCAAAGCCCTGCAAGCCACACAGCTCAGAAGAAAAGAAGGAAGAAAGGAAAAAAAAAAAAAGAACAGAAAGAACCCCCAAGACAAATGGTAAAAGCAAACCCAAACAGACAAAATCACACAAAGAAGCATACACACAAAAAGAAAAAAAGGAAAAAAAAATTTTAATTAAAAAAAGTAAAAGTTAAAAAATAATAAAAAATTAAAAATAAAAAATTTTAAAAAGAGAGCAACCAAACCAATAAACAAATCCACCAATGATAATAAGCACTAAATACTAAACTAAGATAAACATAAAACTAGAAACAAATTAAATGCAGAAAGCAAACCCCAAGTCTACAGTTGCTCCCAAAGTCCACTGGCACAATTTTGGGAACATTCATTGTCTATTCAGGTATTCCACAGATGCAGGGTTTATCAGGTTGATTGTGGGGACTTAATCTGCTGCTCCTGAGGCTGCACAGAGAAATTTCCCTTTCTCTTCTTTGTTCACAGAGATCCTGGGGTCCAGCTTTGTTTATGGCCCCACCTCTGTGTGTAGACCACCCTCAGGAGTCTGTTCCCCACCCAGACAAAGGGCTTAAAGCAGCAGCTGATTAGGGCTCTCTTGCTCACCAGACCTGGGCAAAGGAGGGTACAGAAGTCATAACTGGAATGTGGGGCAAGCCTGTGGCCACTGGCGTAACATTGCAACAGCCTGAGGCGTGCCATGTGCTCTCCCACGGAAGTTGTCCATGGATCACAGGACCCTGGCAGTGGCATGCTGCACCGGTTCCCAAGGGGGTGTGGGTAGTGACCTGCACTTGCACACAGGATTCTTGGTGGCAGCAGCAGCAGCGTTAACAGTTCATACCTGTCTCTGGGGTCTGAGCTGATAGCCGCAGCTCATGCCCATCTCTGGAGCTCACTTAGGCGGTGCTCTGCCTTCTGTGGGCACACAGGGAAGGAATCCCCTCCCCTTGCACACCCCAAAACAATAGTCTCTTGCCTCTTTGGCAATTCCAGACTTTTTCCCAGACTCCCTCCTAGCTAGCTGTGATGCATTAGCCCCCTCCAGGCTGTCTTCACACAGCCAACCCCAGTCTTCTCCCTGGGATCTGACCTCCGAAGCCCGAGCCTCAGTTCCCAGCCCCCACAGGCACTGGCAGGTGAGCACACAAGGGTCTCAGTTGGTGAGGGCTGGTTGGCACCGATCTTTTGTGTGGGAATCTCTCTGCTTTGCCCTCTGCACCCCTGTGGCTGTGCTCTCCTCCATGGCTCCAAAGCTTCCCCCCCACCCCCCATCCCCAAAAGTGAAGGGGCTCCCTAGTGTGTGGAAACCTTTCCTCCTTCTCAGCTCCCTCCCAGAGGTGCAGGTCCTGTCCCTATTCTTTTGTCTCTGTTTTTTCTCTTACTTTTTGCCCTACCCAGGTATGTGGGGAGTTTCTTGCCTTTTGGGAAGTCTGAGGTCTTCTGCCAGCGTTCATTAGGTGTTCTGTAGGAGTTGTTCCATGTGTAGATGTATTTTGGATGTATTTGTGGGGAGGAAGGTGATCTCCACTTTTTACTCCTCTGCCATCTTGAAGGTCTCTCCAAGTTGCTGATTTTTTGTTGCTGATTTGCCAGAGTTCTTGTATGCTTTAGGTATTCTTTGTCAGTTTCAGACATTGAAAAAATTTTCTCTAATTTTATCATCTCCGTATTAGTTTTATCCATGGTGTTTTATGTTGAATAGAAATCCTTAAACATATTCAAATTTACCAAAGATTTGCCTTATGGTTTAACTTTTAGGATTTTGTTTCCACTCTAAATTCAGAGAAACAAAGAATTCTTCTTAGGCAACCCAGAGTCCGGCATGAGAAACATAAGATTAACCTAAAAGATAATTAAACATTAGGAATTAACACACACAGAGGCAGTTACCCTGATATATCTTCTGTTCATTGGGTACAAGATAAAAAGTAATCAGGTCATTCTCATAATCCTGAGAATGGTCCAGAGGTAGAGCTATGTTACATTTGTCATTTTAATTTATTTTATTTTGAAAAAATACTTTGTTGAGAAAAGAATGAAACAAGGATTAGTAATTAATACATAAATTCTGAGAAGTTTTGACATATGTATATCACCATGAAGCCCCAAAATCAAGATAATTAATATATCTATCCCTCCCAAACTTTCCTCATTCCACATTTTAATCCCTCCCTCCCAACCCTCATCACTTCCCAACCTCCCCCACGCTCCCTGTCTATAGACAACCACCATCACAATTCTAGATTATTTTACATTTTTGAAGTTTTATGTAAATGGAATCAAACAGTAAGTACTTTTTTCTGACTTGTTTCACTCAGCAGAATTATTTTGAGATTCAGCCATATTCTACTGTGAATAGTTTGTTTCTTTTTATTCCTAAAAAGTATTCCATTGTATAGATAATAGCATGATTCATTGATCCACACATCCGGTAATGGACATTTAGGTTGTCTTTACTTTTTGGCTACTATTGATAATGCTGCTATGAACATTGTATGGAATTATGTTTTTAGTTTTTTTTTTAATGAATAAGTTGCATATGTATTCTCATGTATAAATGAGTACAGGTTTCACATTTGACTTTATCAATTAATAGTCTAATATTAACATTCTCAAACTGTTCAGTACATTTTAAAATCACTAATCACATGTCTTAAGTTGAAATTTAGCTGTAAAAATATATATATTTTTTAAGTATGAAAACTTTGCTACAAGGAAAATAGCACATATATTTTACAATAGCTATTAAATATCTCAGTTTAGTCAGTCCACCCTACCCCTTTTATTTTTTATTGTATTATAATTGTTTTACATTGTTGTGTTAGTTTCTGCTGTATAACAAAGTGATCAGCTATATGTTTACATATATCACCATACCGCCTCCCTCTTGCATCTCCCTCCCACCCTCCCCATCCCACCCCTCTAGGTGGTCACAAAGCACCGAGCTGATCTCCCTGTGCTATGTGGCTGCTTCCCACTAGCTATCTATTTTACGTTTGGTAGTGTATATATGTCCATGCCACTCTCACTTTGTCCCAGCTTACCCTTCCCCCTCCCCATGTCCTCAAGTCCATTCTCTACATCTGTGTCTTTATTCCTGTCCTGCCCCTAGGTTCTTCAGAACAATTTTTTTTTAGATTCCATATATATGTGTTAGCTAACAGTATTTGTTTTTCCCTTTCTGACTTCACTCTGCATGACAGACCCTAGGTTCTTTTTGACCTACCTCCTAGAGAAATGGAAATAAAAACAAAAATAAACAAATGGGACCTAATGAAACTTAAAAGCTTTTGCACAGCAAAGGAAGCCATAAACAAAATGAAAAGACAACCCTCAGAATGCGAGAAAATATTTGCAAATGAAGCAACTGACAAAGGATTAATCTCCAAAATATACAAGCAGCTCATGCAGCTCAATATCATAAAAACAAACAACCTAATCCAAAAATGGGCAGAAGACCTAAACAGACATTTCTCCAAAGAAGATATACAGATTGCCAACAAACATGAAAGGATGGTCAACATCACTAATCATTAGAGAAATGCAAATCAAAACTACAATGAGATATCACCTCACACCAGTCAGAATGGCCATCATTAAAAAATCTAGAAACAATAAAAGCTGGAGAGGGTGTGGAGAAAAGGGAATCCTCTTGCACTGTTGGTGGGAATGTAAATTGATGCAGCCACTATGGAGAACAGTATGGAGGTTCCTTAAAAAACTAAAAACAGTACTATATGACCCAGCAATCCCACTAGGCATATACCCTGAGAAAACTATAATTCAAAAAGAGACATGTACCACAATGTTCATTGCAACACTATTTACAATGGCCAGGACATGGAAACAACCTAAGTGTCCATCAACAGGTGAATGGATAAAGGTGTGACAGATATATATAATGGAATATTACTCAGCCATAAAAAGAAATGAAATTGAGTTATTTGTAGTGCTTTTATTTCTTTTAGGTAAATACCTAGGAATGAAATGGCTGGAACAGATGGTAGATGTGTTTACCTTTGTGAGAAACTTCCAAAGTGATTACACCAGTTTACATTCCCACCAGCACCATAAGAGAGTTCTAGTTGTTCCACATCCTCACTAACATTTAATATGGTTAAGAAATCTGTTGCGTTTCTATACACTAAGAATAAATTATCAGAGAAACTGAGGAAACAATGTCTTTTGCCATCATATTGAAAAGAATAAAATATCTAGGAATAAACCTACATAAAGAGGTAAGAGACCTGTACTCGGAAAACTATAAGACACTGATGAAAGAAACTGAAGATGACACAAACAGATGAAAAGATATATCGTGTTCATAGGTTGGAAGAATTAATATTGTTAAAATGACCATACTACCCAAGGCAATCAACAGATTCAATGCAATTCCTATCAAAATACCAAGAGCATTTTTCACAGAACTAGAATGAATAATTTTAAAATTTGTATGGAAAGACAAAAGACCCTGAATAGCCAAAATAATCTCCAGAAAGAAGAACAGAGCTGGAGAAATCATGCCCCCTGACATCAGACTATACTACAAAGCTATGGTAATCAAAACAGTATGCTACTGACACAAAAACAAACACATAAATCAATGGAACTGAATAGAGAACCAAGAAATAAACCCACATACTTGTGGTCAACTAATCTATGACAAAGGAGGCAACAACATACACTGGAGAAAAGACAGTCTCTTCAATAAGTGGTGCTGGGAAAACTGGACAGCTACATGTGAAAGAAGAAAATTAGAACATTCTCTAACACTATATACAAAAATAAACTAAAAATGGATTAAAAACCTAAATGTAAGACCTGAAACCATAAAACTCCTAGAAGAAAATGTATATGGAACACTCTTTGACATAAATCAGCAATATTTTTTTTGATCTGTCTCCTAAAGCAAAGGAAATAAAAGCAAAAATAAACAAATGGGACCTAATTAAACTTAAAAGCTTTTCCACAGCTAAGGAAACTATTGACAAAACAAAAAGACAATCTACTGAATGGGAGAAAATATTTGCAAATTATATGACCTATAAGGGGTTAATATCCAACACATATAAACAGCTCATACAACTCAACATCAAAAACAACCAACCTGATTATAAAATGGGCAGAAGACCTGAATAGACATTTTTCCAAAGAGGAATTGAAGATGGCCAACAAGCACATGAAAAGACGCTCACCATCGCTAATTACCAAGGAAATGCAAATCAAAACCACAATGAGCTCTCACCTCACACCTCTCAGAATGGTTATCATCAAAAAGAACAAAAATGTGGAGAAAAGGGAACCTCTGTACTCTGTTGGTGGGAATGTAAATTGGTACAGCCATTGTGGAAAACAGTATGGAGATTTCTCAAAAAACTAAAAATAGAGCTACCATATGACCCAACAATTCCAACCCTGGTTATATATCTGAAAGCAACAAAAGCACTAGTTTGAAAAGATGCATGCACCCCAATGTTCATAGCAGCATTATTTATTCATAATTGCCAAGATATGGAAGCAACCTAAATGTCCATCAACAGATGAATTGATAAAGAAGATGTGGTTGATGTGGAGAACAGTGTGGAGATTCCTTAAAAAATGAAAAATAGAGCTACTGTATGATCCTGCTATTCCACTCCTGGGCATATATCCAGAGAACACTATAATTTGAAAAGATACATGTACCCCAATGTTCACTGCATCACTATTTACAATAGCCAGGGCATGGGAGCAACCTAAGTGTCTATCAACAGATGAATGGATAAAGAAGGTGTGGTATATTTATACAATGGAATATTAATCAGCCATAAAAAAGAATGAAAAAATGCCATTTGCAGCAACATGGATGGACTTAGAGATTATCATACTAAGTGAAGTAAGCCAGACATAGAAAGACAAATATCAAATGATATCACTTATATATGGAATCTAAAAAAAATGATACAAATGAACTTATATACAAAATAGAAATAGACCCACAGACATGGAAAACGAACTTATGTTTATTAAAGGGGAAGGGAGGAGGGAAAAATTAGGAGTTTGGGATTAACAGATACAAATTACCACATATAAAAGAGATGAACAACAAGGTCCTACTGTATAGCACCGGGAACTATGCTCAATATTTTCTAATAAGCTCTAAGGGAAAAGAAGCTGAAAAAAAATAGATACAGAGAGACCTTCAAGATGGCGGAGGAGTAAGACGTGGAGATCACCTTCCTCCCCACAAATACATCAGAAATACATCTACATATGGAACAACTCCTACAGAACACCTAATGAACGCTGGCAGAAGACCTCAGACTTCCCAAAAGGCAAGAAACTCCCCATGTACCTGGGTAGGGCAAAAGAAAAAACAGAGACAAAAGAATAGGGATGGGACCTGCACCTCTGGGAGGGAACTGTGAAGAAGGAAAAGTTTCCACACACTAGGAAGCCACTTCAGTGGTGGAGATGGGTGGTGGTGGTGGGGAAGCTTTGGAGCCATGGAGGAGAGCACAGCCACAGAGGTGCAGAGGGCAAATCGGAGAGATACCCACACAGAGTATTGGTGCTGACCAGCACTCACCAGCCTGAGAGGCTTGTCTGCTCACCTGCCAGGGTGGATGGGGGCTTGGAGCTGAGGCTCTGGCTTTGGAAGTCAGAGCCCAGGGAGAGGAGTGGGGTTGGCTGTGTGAACACAGCCTGAAGGAGGCTAGTGTGCCACAGCTAGCCGGGAGGGAGTCCGGGAAAATGTCTGGAACTGCCTAAGAGGCAAGAGACCATTGTTCCGGGGTGCGCGAGGAGAAGGGATTCAGAGCACCGCCTAAATGAGCTCCAGAGACGGGTGTGAGCCTCGGCTATCAGCACAGACACCAGAGACAGGCATGAAATGCTAAGGCTGCTTCCGCAGCCACCAAGAGGCCTGTGTACAAGAACAGGTCACTATATATACCTCCCCTCCGGCGAGCCTGTGCAGCCCGCCACTGCCAGGGTCCCGTGACCAAGGGACAATTTCCCTGGGAGAACACACGGCACGCCTCAGGCTGTTGCAAAGTCATGGTGGCCTCTGCTGCCACAGGCTGGCCCCACATTCCGTACCCCTCCTTCCCCCACCCCCGGCCTGAGTGAGCCAGAGCCCCTTAATCAGCTGCTACTTTAACCCCGTCCTGGCTGAGCGAAGAACAGACGCCCTCAGGCTACCTACATGCAGAGGCAGGGCCAAATACAAAGCTGAATCCCAGAAACTGTGCTAACAAAGAAGAGAAAGGGAAATTTCTCCCAGAGCCTCAAGAGCAGCAGATTAAATCTACACAATCAACTTGATATACCCTGCATCTCTGGAATACCTGAACAGACAACGAATCATCCCAAAATTGAGGTGATGCACTTTGTGTGATTTTGTCTGTATAGCTTTGCTTTTACCATTTGTCATAGGGTTCTGTCTGTCCATGATTTTTTTTCTTTTTTAGTATAGTTTTTTAGTGCTTGTTATCATTGGTGGATTTGCGTTTTGGTTTAGTTGCTCTCTTCTTTCATTCTTTTTAAAATTACTTTTCAACTTTTTAAAATTTTTAATAAATTCTTTTTATTTTAATAAGTTTATTTAATTTAATTTATTTATTCATTTATTTTTTTCCTCCCCTTTCTTTCTTTTTATTTGTGTGTGTATTGGATGATTTTTTTTATACACGAGGTTCTTATTAGTCATCAATTTTATACACATCAGTATATACATGTCAATCCCAATTGCCCAATTCACCACACCACCACCACCACCACCACCCTGCAGTGTTCCCCCTTTGGTGTCCATACATTTGTTCTCTACATCTGTGTCTCAATTTCTGCCTTGCAAACCAGTTCATCTGTACCATTTTTCTAGGTTCCACATATATGCGTCAGTATACGATATTTACTTCTTTTGAGCCATGTGGCTGACAGGGTCTTGGTGCCCCAGCTGGGTGTCAGGCCTGTGCCTCTGAGGTGGGAGAGCAGAGTTCAGGACATTGGTCCACCAGAGACCTCCCAGCTCCATGTAATATCAAACAGCAAAAGGTCTCCCAGAGATCTCCATCTCAATGCTAAGACCCAGCTCCACTCAACGACCAGCAAGCTACAGTGCTGGACACCCTCTGCCAAACAACTAGCAAGACAGGAACACAAACACACCCATTAGCAGAGAGGCTGCTTAAAATCGTAATAAGGTCACAGACACCCCAAAACATACCACCAGATGTGGTCCTGCCCACCAGAAAGAAAAGATCCAGAGTCATCCACCAGAATACAGGCACCAGTCCCCTCCACCAGGAAGCCTACACAACCCACTGAAACAACCTTAGCCACTGGGGACAGACACCAAAAAAAACAGGAACTACAAACCTGCAGCCTGAAAAATGGAGACCCTAAGCACAGTAAGTTAAGCATAATGAGAAGACCGAGAAACACACAGCAGATGAAGGAGCAAGGTAAAAACCCACCAGACGAAACAAATGAAGAGGAAATAGGCAATCTACCTGAAAAAGAATTCAGGGTAATGATAGTAAATATGATCCAAAATCTTGGAAGTAGAATGGAGAAATACAAGAAACGTTTCACAAGGAGCTAGAAGAATTAAAGAGTAAGCAAACAATGATGAACAACACGATAAATGAAATTAAAAATTCTCTAGACAGAAACAATAGTAGAATAACTGAGGCAAAAAAACGGGTAAGTAACCTGGAAGATAAAATATTGGAAATAACAACTGCAGAGCAGAATAAAGATAAAAGAATGAAAAGAATTGAGGACCATCTCAGAGACCTCTGGGACAACATTAAATGCACCAACATTCGAACTATAGGTGTCCCAGAAGAATAATAGAAAAAGAAAGGGACTGAGAAAATATTTGAAGAGATTATAGTTGAAAACTTCCCTAATATGGGAAAGGAAATAGTCAATCAAATCCAGGAAGGGCAGAGAGTCCCATTCTGGATAAATCCAAGGAGAAACACATCAAGACATATATTAATCAAACTATCAAACATTAAATATAAAGAAAAAATATTCAAAGCAGCAAGGGAAAAACAACAAATAACATACAAGGGAATCCCCATAAGGTTAACAGCTGATCTTTCAGCAGAAACTCTTCAAGCCACAGGGGAGTGGCAGGACATATTTAAAGTGATGAAAGGGAAAAACCTACAACCAAGATTACGCTAATCAGCAACGATCTCATTCAGATTTGAAGGAGAAATCAAAACCTTTACAGACAAGCAAAAGCTAAGAGAATTCAGCACCACCAAACCAGCTTTACAACAAATGCTAAAGGAACTTATCTAGGCAGGAATCACAAGAGAAGGAAAAGACCAACAATAACGAACTAAAAACAATTTAGAAAATGGTAATAAGAATGTACATATGGATAACTACCTTAAATGTAAATGGATTAAATGCTCCCACCAAAAGACACAGACTGGATGAACGGATACAACAACAAGACCCATATATATGCTGTCTACAAGAGACCCACTTCAGACCTACAGACACATACAGACTGAAAGTAAGGGGATGGAAAAAGATATTCCATGCAAATGGAAATCAAAAGAAAGCTGGATTAGTAATTCTCATATCAGACAAAATAGACTTTAAAATAAAGTATATTATAAGAGACAAAGAAGGACACTACATAATGAACAAGGGATCTATCCAAGGAGAAGATATAACAATTGTAAATATTTATGCACCCAACATAGGAGCACCTCAGTATATAAGGCAAATGCTAACAGCCATAAAAGGGGAAATCGACTAACACAGTCATAGTATGGGACCTTAACACCCCACTTTCACCAATGGACAGATCAGCCAAAATGAAAATAACTATGGAAACACAAGCTTTAAATGATACTTTAAACAAGATGGACTTAATTGATATTTATACGACATTCCATCCAAAAACAACAGAATACTTTCTTCTCAAGTGCTCATGGAACATTATCCAGGATAGATCATATCTTGGGTCACAAATCAAGTCCTGGTAAATTTAAGAAAATTGAAATCATATCAAATATCTTTTCCAACCACAATGCTATGAGACTAGATATCAATTACAAGAAAAAATCTGTACAAAATACAAATACTTGGAGGCTAAATGATACACTACTAAATAACCAAGAGATCACTGAAGATTTCAAAGAGGAAATACAAAAATACTTAGAAACAAATGACAATGAAAACATGATGACCCCAAACCTATGGGATGCAGCCAAAGCAGTTCTAAGATGGAAGCTTACAGCAATACAACCCTACCTCAAGAAACAAGAAACATCTCAAATAAACAACCTAACCTTACATCTAAAGCAATTAGAGAAAGAAGAACAAAAAAACCCCCAAAGATAGCAGAAGGAAAGAAATATTAAGGATCAGATTGGAAATAAATGAAAAACAAATGAAGGAAAAAATAGCAAAGTCAATAAAACTAAAAGCTGGTTCTTTGCGAAGGTAAACAAAATTGATAAGCCATTAGCAAGACTTGTCATGAAAAAAAGGGAGAAGACTCAAATCAATAGAATGGGAAATGAAAAAGGAGAAGTAAAACCTGACACTGCAGAAATACGAAGGATCATGAGAGACTATTACAAGCAACTCTATGCCAATAAAATGTACAACCTGGAAGAAATGGACAAATTCTTAGAAAAGCACAACCTTCTGAGACTGAACCAGGATGAAATAGAGAATATAAACAGACCAATCACAAGCACTGAAATTAAGACTGTGATTAAAAATCTTCCAACAAACAAAAGCCCAGTACCAGATGGCTTCACAGGCGAATTCTAAAAAATATTTAGAGAAGAGCTAACACGTATCCTTCTCAAACTCTTTCAAAATATAGCAGAGGGAGGAACACTCCCAAACTCATTCTATGAGGCCAACATCACCCTGATATCAAAACCAGTAAAAGATGTCACAAAGAAAGGAAACTACAGGCCAATATCACTGATGAACATAGATGCAAAAATCCTTAATAAAATACTAGCAAACAGAATCTAACAGCACATTAAAAGGATCATACACCATGATCAAGTGTGGTTTATCCCAGGACTGCAAGAATTCTTCAGTATATGCAAATCAATCAATGTGAAACACCATATTAACAAATTGAAGGAGAAAAACCATATGATCATCTCAATAGATGCAGAAAAAGCTTTGCACAAAATCCAACATCCATTTATGATAAAAACCCTCCATAAAGTAGGTATAGAGGGAACTTACCTCAACATAATAAAAACCATATATGACAAACCCACAGCAAACATCATCCTCAATGGTGAAAAACTGAAACCATTTCCTCTAAGATCAGGAACAAGATAAGGTCGTCCACTCTCACCCCTATTATTCAACATAATTTTGGAAGTTTTAGCCACAGCAATCAGACAAGAAAAAGAAATAAAAGGAATCCAAATCAGAAAAGAAGAAGTAAACCTTTCACTGTTTGCAGATGACATGATACTATACATAGAGAATCCTAAAGATGCACCAGAAAACTACTAGAACTAATCAATGAATTTGGTAAAGTAGCAGGATACAAAATTAATGCACAGAAATCTCTGGCATTCCTATACACTAATGATGAAAAAATCTAATAAAGAAAGTAAGGAAACACTCCCATTTACCATTGCAACAAAAAGAATAAAATACCTAGGAATAAACCTACCTAAGGAGACAAAAAACCGTGTAGGCAGAAAACTATAAGACACTGATGAAAGAAATTAAAGATGATACAAACAGATGGAGAGATATACCATGTTCTTGGATTGGAAGAAGCAACATTGTGAAAATGAATATACTACCGAAAGCAATCTACTGATTCAATGAAATACTTATCAAACTACAAATGGCATTTTTCACAGAACTAGAACAAAAAAGTTCACAATTTGTATGGAAACATGAAAGACCCCAAATAGTGAAAGCAATCTTGAGAAAGAAAAACAAAGCTGGAGGAATCAGGCTCCCTGACTTCAGACTATACTACAAAGCTACAGTAATCAAGAGAGTATGCTACTGGCACAAAAAACAGAAATATAGATCAATGGAACAGGATAGAAAGCCCAGAGAAAAACCCACGCACATATGGTGACCTTATTTTTGATATAGGATGTAAGAATATACAATGGAGAAAAGACAGCCTCTTCAATAAGTGGTTCTGAGAAAACTGGGCAGCTACATGTAAAGGAATGTAATTAGAACACTCCCTAACACCGTACACAAGAATAAACTCAAAATGGATTAAAGACCTAAATGTAAGGCCAGACATTATAAAACTCTTAGAGGAAAACATAGGCAGAACACTTTATGACATAAATCACAGTAAGATCCTTTTTGACCCGCCTCCTAGAGAAATGGAAATAAAAACAAAATAAACAAATGGGACCTAATGAAACTTCAAAGCTTTTGCACAGCAAAGGAAACCATAAACAAGATGAAAAGACAACCCTCAGAATGCGAGAAAATATTTGCAAATGAAGCAACTGACAAAGGATCAATCTCCAAAATTTACAAGCAGCTCATGTAGCTCAATATCAAAAAAACAAACAACCCAATCCAAAGATGCGCAGAAGACCTACATAGATTTTTCTCCAAAGAAGATACACAGATTGCCAACAAACACATGAAAGGATCCTCAACATCCCTAATCATTAGAGAATTGCAAATCAAAAGTACAGTGAGGTATCACCTCACACCAGTCAGAATATCCATCATCAAAACATCTACAAAAAATAAATGCTGGAGAGGGTGTGGAGAAAAGGGAACCCTCTTGCACTATTGGTGGGAATGTAAAGTGATACAGCCACTATGGAGACCAGTATGGAGGTTCCTTAGAAAGCTAAAAATAAAACTACCATATGACCTAGCAATCCCACTACTTGGCATATACCCTGTGAAAACCATACTTCAGAAAGAGTTATGTACCACAATATTCACTGCAGCTCTATTTACAATAGCCAGGACATGGAAGCAACCTAAGTGTGCATCGACAGATGAATGGATAAAGAAGATGTGGTACGTATATACAATGGAATATTACTCAGCCATAAAGAGAAATGAAATTGAGTTATTTGTAGTGAGGTGGATCGACATAGAGTCTGTCATACAGAGTGAAGTTATGTCAGGAGAAAACCAAATACCGTATGCTAACACATATATATGGAATGTAAAAAAAAAAAGAGGTTCTGAAGAATGTAGGGGCAGGACAGGAATAAAGAGGTAGATGTAGAGAATGGACTTGAGGACACGGGGAGGGGGACGTGTAAACTGGGACGAAGTGAGAGAGTGGCATGGAGATATATGCGTTACCAAATGTAAAATAGATAGCTAAGTGGAAGCAGCCACATAGCAGAAGGAGATCAGCTCTGTGCTTTGTGACCACATAGAGGGGTGGGATAGAGAGTGTGGGAGGGAGATGCAAGAGGGAGGAGATATGGGGATATATGGATATGTATAGCTGGTTCACTTTGTTGTAGAGCAGAAACTAACACACCATTGTAAATCAAGTATACTCCAATAAAGATGTTAAAAAATGTATATATATATTTGTATGTGTAAATGAATCATTTTGCTGTACACCTATAACTAACACCACATTGTAATTCAACTATATTTAAAAAAATCTCAGTCCAATTAAAGAATGTTGTATATATACATATGGAATACTACTCAGCCATTAAAAAAGAATGAACATTTGCCATTTGCAACAACATGGATGGACTTGGAGGGTATTATGCAAAGTGAAATAAGTCAGACAGAGAAAGACACATACTGTCTGGTTTCTCTTATATATGGAAGTTAAAAAATAAAACAAACTAGTGAATATAACAAAAAAGAAGCAGACTCACAGATATAGAGATCAGACTAGTGTTTACCAGTGGGGAGAGTGAAGGAGGGAAAGGTAAGTTAGGGGTAAGGGATTAAGAGGTACGAACTTCTATGTATAAGATAAATAAGGATGTATTGTATAACATGGGTAATATAGGCAATATTTTGTAATAACTGTAAATGGAGTATAACCTTTAAAAATTGTAAATCACTGTGTTGTACACCTGAAACATATAACATTGTACATCAACCATACCTCAATAAAAAATAAACATTTAGTGTGGTTAACATTTTTCGTTTTAGCCATTTATTTATCTACTGGCTATGAAATGTTGTATTAATTTCCTACTGCTGCTTTACAAACTACCATGAATTTAATGACTTAAAAAACAGAAATTTATTTATTTATCTTACAATTCTGGAAGCCAGGAGTTCGGAATGAGTCTTATAAATACTAAAATCAAGGCATAAACCAGACTGTATTCTTTCTGGAAACTGCAGGGGAAACTCCTTTTCCTTGCCTTTTCCATCTTCTAGAGGTCACTTGCATTCCTTGGGTCATGCCTGGCCTCTTCCTCCATCTTCAAAGCATATCACTCCAACCTTTGCTTCTGTTGTCATATCCCTTTCATTCAACAGATACTCCAGCCTCTCTCTTAAAATGAACCTGTTGATTATATTGGGTCCATACAGATAATCTGGGATGATCTCCCCAGCTCAAGATCCTTGACTTGCTCATATTTGGAAAGCACCTTTTACAATGTTAGGTAACAGTCACAGGTTTCAGGGATTAGGACTTAGACATATTGGGGGAGGGGAAGCATTATTTAGCCTACCACAATTGATACCTCATCTTGTGTGTGTGTTTTTAACAGCTTGATATATAATTCACCTACCATAAAATTCACCCTTTTAAAGTGTTTGGTAGGTTTTAGTATATTAACAAAGTTGTGCAACCATCACCCCTAATTCCGGAACATTTTCATCACCCCAATAAGAAACCTGATACTAATTCACGTGTTCCCTCCTACTTGCCCCTAGGTCCCTTTCTCCAGCCTTAGGCAACCATTAATCTGCTTTCTGTTTTCATGGATTTGCTTACTCGTTTAATATACATGGAATCAAACGATACATAGTCTTTCGTGACTTGATTCTTTCACTTAGCATGTTTTCCAGGTCCAACCATTTTGTAGCATGTGTCAGCACTTTATCATTTTTATGGCTGAACAATATTCTATTGTATAGATATACTATATCCATTTGTCAGTTGGGCAATTTAGTTGTTTTCACTTTTTTTCACTATCATGAATAATGTTGCTGTGAACATTGTGTAGAAATTTTTGCGTGGGCATATGTTTTGTCTTGGGATTTCATTTCTCTTTGAATTGCTGGATCATATGGTATTTCTATGTTTTACTTTTTAAGGAACTGCCAAATCATTTCCTCAAGTGTCATTTTACATTCCCACCAGAAATATATGAAGGTTCAGATTTCTATACATCCTCACCAACACTTGTCCACCTTTTTTTAATTATTATTATAGCCATCCTAGTGTTTGGGAAGTAGTATCTCACTGTGGTTTTGATTAACATTTCCCTGAAAACTAAAGATGTTGAGCATCTTTTCATATGTGTATCGGCTATTTGTGTATCTCTTTTGAGAAATATCTATTCAGATTATTTTCTTGTTTCGTAATATATCAGGGTACAGTTCCTTATCAGATATATGATTTGCAAATATTTTATCCCATTATCTAGGTTGTTTTTTTCATTTTCTAAATGATGTCTTTGAAGCACAGACGTTTTTAATTTTGTTTAGTCGAACTTATCTATTTTTTCTTTTTTGCTTGTGCTTTTGGTGTCATGCCTAAGAAACCATTGTTGAACTCAAGGTGACAAAGATTTACCCTTGTATTTTCTTCTAAGAGCTTTATTGCTTTAGCTCTTAACATCTAGCTTTTTCATCCATTTTGAGTTCTCTTTTGTGTATGATATGAGGAAAGGGTCTTACTTCATACTTTTGCTTGTGTATTTCTAGTGGTCCAAGTTTATTTGTTGAAAAGACATTTTCCCCCATTGAATTGTCTTGGATTGCTTGCCAAAAATCACTTGTGAATAAATTTGAGAGTTTATTTCTGGACATTCAATTCTATTCAACTGATCTGTCTGTTTACCCTTATGCTAGTACCACACTGTCTTGATTACTCTACTGTAGATTTGTAATAAGTTTTGAAATGAGGAAGAGTGCGTGTTCCAACTTTGTTCTTTTTTTTAAGATTATTTTGACTATTCTGAATCCCTAGAATGGCTATATGAATTTTAGGATTAACTTGTCATTTTCTGCAAGTTGGTCAATTTGAGTAGCATTGACACTTAATATTTAAGTCTTAATTCAGGAATATTGGATGTCTTACTATATTTAGGTCTTCTTTAATTTCTTTCAACAACATTTTGTAGTTTTCATTGTACAAGTCTTGCATTTTCTGTTAAATTTATTCCTAAGTATTTTATTTATTTTGATGCTATTTTAACAAGAATTTGTGTGTTTTTTTTTTTTTTTGTGGTACGCGGACCTCTCACTGTTGTGGCCTCTCCCGTTGCAGAGCACAGGCTCCGGACGTGCAGGCTCAGCGACCATGGCTCACGGGCCCAGCCACTCCGTGGCATGTGCGATCTTCCTGGACTGGGGCACGAACCCATGTCCCCTGCATTGGCAGGCGGACTCTCAACCACTGCGCCACCAGGGAAGCCCTAACAAGATTTTTTTTCTTGACTTCAGATTGTCCAGTGCTAATGTAGAGAAATATAATTGTTTTGTATATTGATCTTGTATCCTGAAACATTGCTTAACTCATTTATAAGTTCTAGTAGGTTTTACTTTTCTGTGGGGGGGGGAGATTCTTTAATATTTTCTATATACAAGATTGTGTCGTCTGCAAATGCAATTATTTTTACTTCTTCCTTTTCAGTCTGCATTTTCTTGCCTAATTGTCCCAGCTAGAAATTCCAGTACAATGTTCCACTGAAGTGACAAAAGACATCCTTGTCTCGATCCTTACCTTAGGAGGATATCTTTCAGTCTTCCACTATTACGTACGATGGTACCTATTGGTTCTTTTGTAGATATTCCCTATCAGATTGAGGAATCTCCCATTTCTAATGAGTTGAGTGTTTTTATCATTGAAGAGTATTGGATTTTGTCAAATGCTTTTCCACAGCTCTTGAAAGGATCATGTAGTTCTAGTCCTTTATTCTATTAATATGGTATATTACATTGATTTTCATATTTAAAACAAACTTGCATTTCTTGGGGTAAGTCCTACTTGATTGTAGTATATAATCCTTTCCACACATCACTGGATTCCAATTTCCAGTTGCTAGGTTTTTGGTTTTTTTTTTTTTTTAAGGATTTTTGTATCTATATTCACAAGAGATATTCAGATCAGTTAATTTTGTCTGCAGTCCCTTGCTTCCAGCCTGAAGAATTTCCCTGAATATTTCTTGTAAAGTAGATCTGTTAGCAACAAATTCTCTCAGCTTTTGCTTATTTGGGAATGTATTTAGCCTTCATTTCTTTTTATAAAAATTATTTATTTATTTTTGGCTGCGTTGGGTCTTTGTTGCTGTGTGTGGGCTTTCTCTAGTTGCAGTGAGCGGGGGCTACTCTTCGTTGCTGTGCATGGGCTTCTCATTGCAGTGGCTTCTCTTGTTGTGGAGCATGGGCTCTAGGCACACAGGCTTCAGTAGTTGTTGCACGCAGGCTCAGTAGTTGTGGCTCGCGGGCTCTAGAACGCAGGCTCAATAGTTGTGGCACACGGGCTTAGTTGCTCCGCGGCATGTAGGATCTTCCCGGATCAGGGCTCAAACCCGTGTCCCCTACATTGGCAGTAGGATTCTTAACCACTGCGCCACCAGGGAAGCCCAGCCTTCATTCTTATAAGACAACTTTACTGGATATATGATTATTGACTGACAGAGTTCTTCTTTCAGCACTTTGAATATATCATCCTTCTACTCTCCATGGTTTTGATTACTAGGCAGCTGTTAATCTTACTGGAGTTCCCTGTATGTGATGAGTCCTTTTTCTCTTGCCACTTTCAAGATTTAATCTTTGTCTTTTAATATTTTTACTGTGATATGTCTTGGTGTGGATCTCTGCATTTACCCTACTTGCAGTTCTTTGAGCATCTTAGGTGTGTAGGTTAGTGTTTTTCATCAAATCTCAGAAAACTTCAGCCATTATTTATTTGAATATTTTTTCTGCTCCTTTTTCTCTCTTCTTCTTCTGGTACTCCCTTTGTGTATATGTTGGTGCACTTAATGTGGTTGTAAATATCTCTGAGGCCCTGTTCATATTTCTTCATCCTTTTTTCTCTTTATTTTTTTTACATCTTTATTGGAGTATAATTGCTTTACAATGTTGTGTTAGTTTCTGTTGTATAACAAAGTGAATCAGCTATATGTATATATATATATCCCCATGACCCCTCCCTCTTAAGCCTCCCTCCCACCCTCCCTATCCCACCCCTCTATGTGGTCACAAAGCACTAAGCTGATCTCCCTGTGTTACGCAGCTGCTTCCCACTAGCTATCTATTTTACATTTGGTAGTGTATATATGTCAATGCTACTCTCTCACCTCGTCCCAGCTTTCCCCCCACCGCTGTATCCTCAAGTTCATTCTCTACATCTGTGTCTTTATTCCTGTCCTGCCCCTAGGTTCATCAGAACCTTTTTTTTTTAGATTCCATATATATATGTGTTAGCATACGGTATTTGTTTTTCTCTTTCTGACTTAAATTCACTCTGTGTGACAGACTCTAGGTCCATCCACCTCACTACAAATAACTCAATTTCGTCTCTTTATTATTAAGATTGAATAACCTCTATTGATCTATTTTCAAGTTCACCAATTCTTTCTTCTGCCGATTCAAATCTACTCCTTGAAGTCTATTAGAGTCCCCAGTAAATTTGTTATTTTCATTATTATACTTTTAAACTCCAGAATTTTTATTTTTAAAACTAATTCATGTTTTTTATTGGTATTTTCTTTTTATTGAGACATTGTCATCATACCTTTCTTTAATTTTTTAAAAAATTAATTTATTTTTTGGCTGTATTGGGTCTTCGTTGCTGCTCATGGGCTTTCTCTAGTTGCAGCAAGTGGGGGCTACTCTTCATTGCCGTGCAGAGGCTTCTCATTGCGGTGGCTTCCCTTGCTGCAGAGCATGGGCTCTAGGTGCATGGGCTTCAGTAGCTGTGGCACGCAGGCTCAGTAGTTGTGGCTCTCGGGCTCTAGAGCACAGGCTCTGTAGTTGTAACGGCACACGGGCTTAGTTGCTCTGTGGCATGTGTGATCTTCCTGGACCAGAACTCGAACCCGTGTCCCCTGCATTGGCAGGAGGATTCTTAACCACTGCGCCACCAAGGAAGTCCCCCTTTCTTTAATTTTTAATCAAGGTTTCCTCTAGTTCTTTGAACATATTTACTATAATAGCAACTCTGAAATGTTTGTCTTCTAAACTGACATCTAGGCCCTCTCACTGGCAGTTTCAGTTCCTTCTTTTCTTCCTGTGTGTGGGTTACGTTTTCCTGTTTTTGTTTTTCTGGGGTTTTTTTTTGCATGTCTAATTGTAGCAACTCTGCATACTGACTCTCCCTTACTCAGGGTTATTGTTTGCTTATTTGTTTAGTGATATGGATGGACTTAGTGAAGTCTATTTCCCCTATAGTGTGCAGACCTTAATGTCATTCCTCAAAAGGCACAGGTTTGGTATGCATGCAGTCACCGTGAGATGACAGTGGTTTTAGCAGGGATCTTTTTATCTCTTTCCCTGATCTCTTTGTTACCGTTGGTAACACACAGAGTTGTTAGGCGCCACTAATTGCCAACTAATTGCCCTCATGTTTTTGAGATTGCATAAATTGCTCCTCAGTCTGATCCAATTAAACTTGGGCCCCTTTGTAGAGGTAGTTTTTGAGGACAGCCTTTGAGTTTTTTTTTTTAACATCTTTATTGGGGTATAATTACTTTACAATGGTGTGTTAGTTTCTGCTTTATAACAAAGTGAATCAGTTATACATATACATATGTTCCCATATCTCTTCCCTCTTGCGTCTCCCTCCTTCCCACCCTCCCTATCCCACCCCTCCAGGCTTTGTTCTGACTACAGGAGGGCTTTTCTTATCTCTTTCCCTCATTCTCTCTAGTAAATTGGTCTATAATTAGTTTTGTTTGTTGTTCTCATGAAGCTGCTAGCCTCTTCTTAATTGCTTACTACCCAAATCTCCAGCATTTCGAGAGAGCACCCTTTGGCTTGAACTTCCCCACACTGTGTTCCAAATAAACTCAGTTCCCTTGGGGAGAGCATCAGAGTTCTCTGTTCTTATGGATTACCTTTCTCCCTGGGCAAAACCTCTGTGTCACTGCTCCAGAGGTGGAGTTGGGATCGGTGGCCTGTTTCAGAGTGGCACACCTACTTTACAAGCAGAGTGTGTCTTGCCTCTCTTGATGTGGAAAATATCCTATAAGTCAGCAGGAGTGAGGGTGACTAGGGACAAGTGTTTCTATTTTTTTATATAAAAATTTATTTATTTATTTTTGGCTGCTTTTGTTCTTCAGTGTGGTGCACGGGCTTCTCATTGCAGTGGCTTCTCTTGTGGAACACGGGCTCTAGGCACGTGGGCTTCAGTAGTTGTAGTCTGTGGGCTCAGTAGTTGTGGCTCATGTGCTCTAGAGCACAGGCTTAGTAGTTGTGGCGCACGGGCTTAGCTGCTCCACAGCATGTGGGATCTTACTGGACCCGGGCTCGAACCTGTGTCCCCTGCATTGGCAGGCAGATTCTTAACCACTGCACCACCAGGGAAGCCCCGGGACAAGTGTTTCTGACCTGCCATGCCTAGGTTAGAGCTTCCATACTATGATTTAAAGCTGACTAGGGGAAGAGAGCCCCAGTCCTCTCAACCATGCTTGGATGATATAGAGCTGCAACATGGATCTGGCGACAATGAGAAATGCTAGTTGCCCACCCCTCCTTGGGAGAAACCCCATCTTCTTGGATGCACCTGCCTGGAGTGGAGCTTCTGTCATTGAACTTGAGATTCTCACTCTTTTTTTAAACCAATATTTAGTAGATTTTCTTTTATGTGTTGCCAACTGTATATTGTCTTTGGTGAAGCATCTGTTCAAATCTTTTCCCCATTAAAAAAAACTCAGTTCTGGGCTTCTCTGGTGGTGCAGTGGTTAAGAATCCACCAGCCAATGCAGGGGACACGGGTTCGAGCCCTGGTCCGGGAAGATCCCACATGCTGCAGAGCAACTAAGCCCACGAGCCACAACTACTGAGCCTGTGCACCACAACTACTGAAGCCTGCTTGCCTAGAGCCCGTGCTCCACAACAAGAGAAGCCACCACAATGAGAAGCCCTCGGACTGCAACGAAGAGTAGGCCCCGCTCGCCGCAATCAGAGAAAAGCCCACGCGCAGCAACAAAGACCCAATAGAGCCAAAAATAAAATAAATAAAAAATTAAAAAAACACTTAAAAACAATTGAGTTCTTTGTTTTCCTACTATCAAATTTAGAAAGTTCTTTATATATTCTTTGCTGGATATGTGATTTGCCAATATTTTCTCTAAATTGATTTTTGACAAAAGTACAAAGGCAATTCAATGGAGAACTGATAGTGTTTTCAATAAATAGTGCTGAAACAACTGGATATCTGTACGGAAAAAAGCAAACCATGACCTCTACCTCACACTATACCCATACAAAAATGAAATATGCAGCAATATAAAGTACTGAATTGGAAGGAGCTAGACTTTCAGAATGGTCGCATGAGGAACTTGACAAATCATCTCTCTTCTCAGTTCACTCCTTTTTATTGCTTTACAGTAGCACATTGAATGGATATACCACTGTTTATTTATTTCATGGTATGTAAATAATACTCCAATAAAGCTGTTTTTAAAAGGCACAAACACGAGTACATGTAACAGTATGTCTGAATCTGAAAAGCTTTCTGCTGATTTAAAGAAGCCAGACAAAACAGTATATATATACTGTATGATTTCACATACTGAAATTCTAGAAAAGATTGAACTAACCAATAGTGACAGAAAACAGATCAGTGGCTTCCCAGAGCTGGGTGTTAGGGAAGGAAATTGACCCTCATGAGGCATGCAGCAATTTTTTGGGAGTGACAGAAATGTTCTATATCTTGATTGGGGTGGCAGTTATATGGGTATATATCTCAGTGCTGATTGAAGTGTAGACATAAAATAAAATTTTAGTTGATTGAAAAAACAGGGCAGCCCACATCACAGACCCTCATGAAAATCAGAGAGCCCATCTTGCCTTCAATGATGAGAACCAGGGCTGCTTCATCTCTACTTGGTGAAAGAAAAAACCTCAGCTGAAGAATACTGAGGCCACCCCAGAGATTCTGTTTTCTAGGGGTGTGATGTAGGCTAAACAGTTCTTACCCAGACTAACAAAGCCCTCCAAATTTAGATTGTGTATTGCTCATGATGATGTCAGCTAAATATGTAGACTGCCCCATGTTCATAAGAAAAGATAATAAAAACTCAATTTTTTACACCTGAACATCTAATCTCCTTTTTAAATATGAGTCAGTCTTGCTCTATTATGGGAAGATGTTATTATTCCTATTTTACACTCTGACATTATCAGGACCCTGTACCCTATCAGTATCTGGGGTCTTTCACTAACTTTTTCATGACCATGTTTTGCCTTAAGAGAATACAAGATGTTTGAAAATACTTTTTTCCTTAACCCAACCACCTGTAGAAAGGACAATCAAGACTGAGTTATACTAAGATAGAATTTAATAACTGATTTTGTTTTTCAGAGAGTGTTTACCCTTTGAGATAGCAAATGGTTGCTTTAGAAGGAATAAAAAAAATGAGTTGGGCTTCCCTGGTGGCGCAGTGGTTGGGAGTCCGCCTGCCGATGCAGGGGACACGGGTTCGTGCCCCGGTCCGGGAGGATCCCACATGCTGCGGAGCGGCTGGGCCCGTGAGTCACGGCCGCTGAGCCTGCGCGTCCGGAGCCTGTGCTCTGCAACGGGAGAGGCCACAGCGGTGAGAGGCCCGCGTACCACAAAAAAAAAAAAAAAAAAAAAATGAGTTAAGGACATGTTGAGCTAAAAATGAGAATTAAACAAGCAAATTGTATATTATTTATCATTTGTTATGATGGACATCATTCCTCATCATATAATTTCAATATTGACATTCTCCCTTGAGCGATATGAGTTTGATTTCTAAGACCAGACTGGAATTATGGGTAAAGGAACCTCTTTCTCTCCTGATTCAATTCCTTAAATTTATGGAATTTTCTTTCCTTTTTTTTTCTTTTCCCTGATAATCAAAGTGGTAAGTACACATTTTGGAAAATTTGGGAAGTACGGAAAAATATATATCAGAAACAAATCATTCTTAATCTCTCCAGCAAGAGGCCGCAAGAAATAGTAGACATAGCAAAGAAAGGCAATGCTATTTCCAGTTACTGAGAAATGAACTCTTTGTCCCTCTACCCCCAATTGATTGACCAGCTTTATAATAATAAGCTAACTTCATTTCCACCAGGATTTCATTGATATAGGGGCTTTTAGAGGGATATACTAAATGGTAAGGAGTGAACTAGGGATGAAAAGGATTCTATGACAAATTTTAACTAGAGAGCATAAAATAATGTATTCGTGATGGTGGTTCCAGGGACCAACCTCATTTCACCTCATTTCTAGTCTGTTACTTGTTCATATCCTAATGGATGTGGCCAGCTCTGTAAGCCCTGATCCCACGTGTCCTGCCTGCTAGGTATTAACATAAGATTTTTGATGATAGTAATTTGGTGTTATAGGCAGGGACTCAAGATAATCATGTTTTGACTTAACCCATGTAGAAGTCATAAAGGAGCCATACACACAAGTGACAAAGACAGATAGGAATTAAAATATTACTTTGTGATTAGTGGAGTTAGTGCCCAGTACTCTGGTACAGGGCTTTCTGCTAAAGCTAGGTTTCAGTACATAACCTTAGCTCAAGATCCAAAAAGGGCTTCACCTTTTCTTGCCAAGTCCCAATCTTATTAGTAGTTGACCATTGAATTGATAAGAACTATTAACTACATGAAACATCAAGTGAAGGAGGCAAGAAAGCAAGATTGTTGGGCACCCAGGAGACTGGCTTAGTGTTTTAATTTCTCTGAATGGTAAAAAAGCACTAAAGAGAAAGCCATCTAGAGTACATGACTTTTTAACCCATAGTGATCAGCCCAAACACACTAGCAAACATGGCTCAAGTGATCTAAGCCAATCAAATTACTAGATTCTCCCTGAGGGAGGTAGTGGAGGTGAGGAAGCTGTGATCCTCCTCTTTTTATTCTCACTTTGTGCTTAGCAGCCACTCTGAGAGAGGAAACTGTACAATATGTGGATACCCCCATAAGAGCATGGGAATCAGATGGCCCTAATTCTTTTAGAGATGGGAAATTTCTCTAAATGGATCTTAAGGACACAGGTTTTGTACTCAGATAGCTGGGATGGACAGGCTCGCATTCTGTCTTCTTGTAGTATTTAGACATTTGTTGTAGTGGTCCCTCCAGTCTCTCCTTAGTCTTTCCTAAGGCCGCCACCTTTTTCTTCATTATCCATCCTATATATTTAAAATACAGTTGACTTTTGAATAACACAGGTTTGAACTGCTTGGGTCCACTTATATATGGATTTTTTTCAATAAATATGTGCTATAGTACTACATGATACAATCCGAGGGTGGTTGAATCCGCAGATGCAGAACCATGGATAAAGGCCAGCTGTAAAGTTATATGTGTATTTTCGACTGAGGGGAGTGTTGGTACCCCTAAACCTTGAGTTGTTTTGGGGTGAACTGTATTTCCATTTTCATTTCCCTTTGGCTCCTGTATTCCTAACAATCTAATCTACTTCCTCTTATGAGAAGGTATTCAACATTTATAACAGGTGGCTCTCTGAGTGAAATTCATGACCTAGCAGTCCTCACAGTCTCAGTCTCCTGCTCATCTATGTATATCCGTGTCCCCAGCAAGATCCCAAGGGTTTTGCTCTATGTCACGGTGACTGCTGTTGTCACTGTCTGCTCCAGGTTCCTTCAGACTACAAAACCTGCCTTTTAGGGAAGGTTCACCCCTTGTTCTCCCAAATGACCCAACAAGGAAAGCACCCTTGCCAAATCCCTAAACCAAAGCTGCTACTGTTGATACTTCCAAAGGCTGTGCCACTCAGTGAGCCCCAGTGTATCTGCTGTCATGTCTTCTTTCCTGAAACCTTGCCTTCCCTTGGGTTTTTAATTCTCTAGGTCTTGTGTAACCTGTAGTATAATATTCTTCTTTGGCTTCCCCCACACACGCTGCAGCAGTGGCATATGCCTCTAGTTCTATTTCCTTCTGTTTTCCCCTATTTATTTCTTAAGGTCCTGTGTCTCCTCTACTATGTGTAATGCTAACACTATTTGCTGGATCATAGTGTCTTTTGTCTTTCCTTTCTCTTTGTTTTGTGGTCTTGACGTTTGTTTTCTTATCGTACTCCTTCAGGTTTTGCCTTTTGGGATCCCTCCCATAGGGAGAACCATAAAGAAAAGAAGTTCCAGGTCTACAGGAAGCATTCACTGTTCAAATAAAACTGCCTTACCCATCTTCACATCCCTGAATAGGAGAATTTCTTCCAGGTGGTATCTTTGCATCATTCCATTATCTAACCCAGACCAGATCCATACATATTGAAATCCTACTTTAGTGATTTTATCTTTTCTCCCCTTCCCTTAGAGCTCTAACTCCCTAAGTGCCATGGCCATCTTCCCCCTTGCTCCAGGCTATACCTGCTTCCCCAACCACAAGCACTGTGTCTCCTGAAACTCACTAAATAATGCCTGAAGTATCCTATACTGCTCATCGTGGTCTTTCTCTCTTGATGTTTTTCCTGAATATTTTGTAATCTGTCATCAAGAGAAGGATTGTAATCTGCTATTATTAATGACACTTTGTCTGCAGTATTCAGAGGGCACCTCAATAGTTTTGTGGACCTAGGCTAATTTGTGGGAGAGGGTGGGGTAATGGGACATCTTTGCGGGTACATCCTTCTTTTCCTTTACATGTAAGCTAAATTTTGCCTCTAAGATCTTAAGCCTTCTCAACCTTCATTTCCTGATAATCCTCTGGTTTGCTTTCTGACATTTCTAAAGCTAAAATGGTCTCCTGGGCTGTGGTTCTCTGTTCATATAAAACACACCATTGGGACTTCCCTGGCGGTCCAGTGGTTAAGACTTCGCCTTCCAATGCAGGGGGTGTGGGTTTGATCCCTGGTCGGAGAACTAAAATCCCACATGCCTGCGGCCAAAAACCCGAAACATAAAAATGGAAGCAATACTGTAGCAAGTTCAATAAAGACTTTAAAAAAATGGTCCATATCAAAAAAAATACTCAAAAAAAAAGCACGCTGTAGTTGCTCTGCCTGCTGCCAAGGTCCTAAGCTGTTGCTGTGCCAACCAGATTCTCAAGGCCATGGTATTACTGCCGCAGTCTTTTTTAGTGCATTGGTTTTTTGTTCTGACTTTTTTCTTTGAATTCATGGTAATTTATTTCATTGTTTTTTTTCCCTGCCACCTCAGTCCTAAAAGCAGCCATATTCTTCCATGTATTTAGGGCTTTCACACTTCTTGATCTGGTTTCCAATAAAGTCTACCACCCTTTGGGTTTTTGAAATCAACAATAAGGATCAGGGTCTACCTAAGGGATAATCAGAACCAATTCAAGAACTTATGGTAGGGGAAAGGGGGCCTTAGAAGCATGGCACCCAAGTCACACACATCTTTAGGTGAGTCACACTACATTACCCTCTTACAATGAATGTAATTCAGAATAAGGTAAAGAGCAACATAATATGAGCAGCTGGCACCACCTATTAACAAAATGCCCTAATCTTCACCCACCAAATCTCAGTCTACAGTCATGACAGAGGAACAGAATGAAAAAAGGGGGAAACAAACTATGGTACCCCAAATCATGCCACTGTATTAAAGAGAAAGGCTATGTCCATAAAAAGACATAGAAGCTTTATCCATAATAATTAAACATTAGAAACAATCCAACTGTCCATTAACAGAGGAATGGATAGACAAATTGCAGTATTTTATTACACAGAGTACTATTCAGCAAAAGAAAATTAGGTTAAACATTTCTGGCAAGAATGCTTCATAGGTGCTGTTGTGTATCCTATGTTGCACCACATCAGGAGACACATTATAATGTCAGCTTGTCCTAATAATAGTAGTGCGAAGTTTGAACACTTGGTTAAGATGTCTCCACTGACAAAAACTTTCCCCTTTGTAATTAGTAAGTTATCAGTGGGATAATTCTTTCATACTTTATGCATATACTCTTCTCTAACAACTTCCCATACTAGGATTTTAGCGTCATTTGATGATACTTACCTAAATCAATTATTACATTAGGGTTACAAAATGATGATTTTCTAATTGTATCATCCTTTTACATTTATTAGCTGCCATTCTTCTATAAGGAAAAACTTTTCCTTAATTTTTTTTTTTCTGCACAGAGTATTTTAACACTATCACTCTTGGGAACTTAGGAATGTATAATGGTAGCACCATACTATTCACACTATTTTAAGTCATTTAAAAATACCTTGTTTTTATGGCCATCTTTCTGTATAAGTACTGTCAGTAGTAGTCTGGTTAATTTTAATGAATGTATAGTATTCTATAGTATAAGCATACAAAAATTAATTTAACTAGATTATTAGTGAATGAACATTTAGATTGTTTCCAATCTTTTGCCATTGTTAACAATGATATTACAAATATCTTTAAACATATCTTTTGTGAATACACTGGAATTGGTCTTTAGGTATTACAAGGTCCCAGGATATGTCATTAAAATTTTTGTTAGATATTACCAAATTGAATACAATAAAGATTATACTCTTGACCTCAATGCACAAGACTGCCAGTTTCCCTATCCTCTTATAATACAGTGTGTTGTTATTTTTAAAAATCTTTGCAAATCTGAAAGGCCAAAAAAATCTATCTCCTGGCAGTTTTAATAGCATTAACTTTATTATGAGATTGTGTACCTTTTCATCTGTATTAAAACCATTTGTATGTTTTACTATGAGAGTTAACTCATATATTTTTCCCTTTTTTGTTATTGTTGGCTGTGCTACTTGTGAGATCCTAGTTCCCCAACCAGAGATGAACCCAGGCCCTGGGCAGCGAAAGCACGGAGTCCTCACCACTGGACTGCCAGGGAATTCCCTTGCCCATTTTTCTATTAAGTTATTTTGATCATTTCCCTTACTAACTACATATTACGGAAATTACTTCTTTATTATATGTGTTACAAACTGTTCTCCAGTTTCTCATTTGCCTTTTGATTTTATTTATAGTATTTTTCCCATGCAGGGAAAAAACCCCATGATTTTTATGTAGCCAAATTCATCAATCTTTTTTCTAGTAGCTTCATTATTTTGCTTATTTTTAAAGTTTTTATTAAAATATAATGTACAGAGGGCTTCCCTGGTGGTGCAGTGGTTAAGAATCTGCCTGCCAATGCAGGGGACACAGGTTCGAGCCCTGGTCCGGGAAGATCCCACATGCCACGGAACAACTAAGCCCGTGTGCCACAACTACTAAGCCTGCGCCCTGGAGCCCACGAGCCACAACTACTGAGCCTGTGCACCACAATTACTGAAGCCCGCGTGCCTAGAGCCTGTGCTCTGCCACAAGAGAAGCCACCACAATGAGAAGCTTGTGCACCACAATGAAGAGTAACCCCCGCTTGCCACAACTAGAGAAAGCCCGTGCACAGCAATGAAGACCCACCACAGCCAAAAATAAATAAATAAAATAAATTGATATAAAAAGTAAAATAAAATATAATGTACAGAAAAGTGCACATTATCACATATATCATAAATGTAGTGCAATGAATTGTCATAAACTGAATACTTCCATGTAACCAGCATTCAGGTCAATAAATTGAACATGAACAGTATCCTGGTGGCCTGCTTGGTGCTCCCATGCAGTCACTACCTGTTCTTTCCCACACAAAGGAGTAAATTAGTTTTGAAAGTCTTCATTTTTTAATATAATGTTAAAAAAATCCATTTTAGGGTAAAGAGTGAGTCCAGCATCCAATTTTATTTTTTCAAATGACTAGTTAGTTGTCTCAACACCATTTATTAAATAATAAATCTTTTCTCCACCGATAGGAAATTTTACGTTTGTCATATTCCAATTTGGTATATGGATCTATTTCTGAACTCTGTTTTTTTCCATTGATGTGTTTAATTCTTCATGGTTTCCAGCAGGGGAGTGACATGGTCTAAGTTTTTAAAAGATCACTTTGGCTGCTGTGTGGAGAATGGACTGTATGGTGGGGTAGTGTGCAGAGTGCAAGTAGGGAGACCATTTACAAGGATATTTTAGTAATCTAGGTGAGAGACAATAGTGGTTTAGACTAGAAAGGTACAGCAGAATATACAAAAGTGGTCAGATATGAGGGAAGGTTTGGGCATTTAATTCATATACTAGTACCACAAAACTCTTTTAATTTCTGTATCTTTATAATATACTTTAACATCTCATAAAACCAATTCCTCCTCATTACTCTTTTTTTTTGATTTTTCTGGTTTTTATTGACACGAATATTGTTTTTCTTATGAGCTTAAGAATCAGTTTGTTCAGTTTCAAAAAATTCTACTGTTGTCTTTAGTGGATCAAATTAAACTTATAAATTAATACAAACAAGAAAGAACATCTTTATACTATGAGTAGTCCCTTCTGGTAACAGAACATTGATGGAAGACTGTGTCCCTCAAAAGTGTATAAAAGATTTCTTCATACAGATCTTTTATGTTTCACAATTTTTAGTCCTGAGGTGTTTTTGTAGTTGCTATTTGAAATTGGACCTTCTCTACCATTATATTTTTTATTGCCAATTATTAAGTATCTCAAATATACAAAAGTACAAAAAAATCAGACACCCATGTTACTACCACCTAGACTTAATGAATGTTAAAAATTTTCATATTTACTTCAGATCATTTTTATCCCTATTTTTAATTGAAGTATAATTGATTACAATATTGTATGTTACAGGTGTACAATATAGTGATTCACAATTTTTAAAGGTTATATTCCATTTATAGCTATTATAAAATATTGGCTATATTCCCTGTGTTGTACAATACATCCTTGTAGCTTATGTTATACCTAATAGTTTGTCCCTCTTAATCCCCTACCCTTAACATGCCCCTTCTCTCTCCCTCCCCTCACTGGTAACCACTAGTTTGTTCTCTATATCTTTGAGTCCACTTTTTTTGCTATATTCACTAGTTTTATTTGTTTAGATTCCACATATAAGTGATATCATAAAGTATTTGTCTTTCTCTGTGTGACTTATTTCACTTACCATAATATCTTCCAAATCCATCTATGTTGTTGCAAATGGCAAAATTTCGTTCTTTTTTATGGCTGAGCAGTATTCCATTGTATATATACCACTTCTTCTTTATCCATTCATCTGTTGATGGACATTTAGGTTGCTTCCATATCTTGGCAATTGTAAATAATGCTGATATGAACATAGGGGTGCATGTACCTTTTCAAACTAGTGCTTTTGTTTTTTCAGATATATACCCAGGAGTGGAATTGAGGGTCATATGGTAGTTCTATTTTTAGTTTTTATTAGAAATCTCCATACTGTTTTTCACAATGGCTGTACCAATTTACATTTCCACCAACAGTGTACAAAGGTTCCCTTTTCTCCACATTTTTGTTCTTTTTGATGATAGACATTCTGACAGGTGTGAGTTGATAGCTCATTGTGGGTTTGATTTGCATTTCCCTGATAATTAGCAATGGTGAGCATCTTTTCATGTGCTTGTTGGCCATCTTCAGTTCCTCTTTGGAAAAATGTCTATTCAGGTCTTCTGCCCATTTTTAAATCAGTTTTTTTTAACGTTTTTATTGGAGTATAATTGTTTTACAATGGTGTGTTAGTTTCTGCTTTATGATGAAGTGAATCAGTTATACATATACATATATCTCCACATCTCTTCCCTCTTGTGTCTCCCTCCCTGCCACCCTCCCTATCCCACCCTTCTGGCTGGTCACAAAGCAGCGAGCTGATCTCCCTGTGCTATGCGATTGCTTCCCACTAGCTATCTACTTTACATTTGGTAGTGTAAATATGTCCATATATACACTACCACTCTCTTTGTCCCAGCTTACCCTTCCCCCTCCCCGTGTCCTCAAGTCCATTTTCTAGTAGATCTGTGTCTTTATTCCTGCCTTGCCCCTAGGTTCTTCATGACCAATTTATTTTTTTAGATTCCATATATATGTGTTAGCATACGGTATTTGTTTTTCTTTTTCTGACTTACTTCACTCTGTATGACAGACTCTAGGTCCATCCACCTCACTACAAATAACTCAATTTTGTTTCTTTTTCTGGCTGAGTAATATTCCATTGTATATATGTGCCACATCTTCTTTATCCATTCATCTGTCAATGGACACTTAGGTTGCTTCCATGTCCTGGCTATTGTAAATAGAGCTGCAATGAACATTGTGGTACATGACTCTTTTTGAATTATGGTTTTCTCAGGTTGTTTGTTTTTTGATGTTGAATTGTATGAGCTATTTATATACGTTGGATATTAACCCCTTATTGGTCATATCATTTGCAAATATTTTCCCCCATTCAATAGATTGTCTTTTTGTTTTTTCAATAGTTAGCTGTGCAAAGGCTTTTAAGTTTAATTAGGTCCCATTTGTTTATTTTTACTTTTGTTTCTTTTGCCTTTGGAGAGAGATCCAAAAAATATTGCTATGATTTATGTCAAAGAGTGTTCTACCTATGCTTTCCTCTAGGAGTTTTATGGTTTCTAGAGATCATTGCTTTTTAAAGAATAAAAAGGTATGGAGGGCTTCCCTGGTGGCGCAGTGGTTAAGAGTCCTCCTGCCGATGCAGTGGACATGGGTTCGTGCCCCAGTCCGGGAGGATCCCACATGCCGCGGAGCGGCTGGGCCCGCGAGCCACAACTACTGGGCCCACGCCCCACAACTACTGAGGCCCGCGCCCCTAGAGCCCGTGCTCCGCAACAAGAGAGGCCACGGCAATGAGAAGCCCGCGCACTGCAGCGAAGAGTGGCCCCCATTCGCCACAACTAGAGAAAGCCCGCGTGCAGCAATGAGGACCCAACTCAGCCAAAAATAAATAAATACATTTAAATAAAAAAAAAGGTATGGATAAAATTAAAGTTCCCCATCCATCTCATTAATCTCCTTTCCTCCTTACAGGTAACCTGATATTGGTGAGTATCCCTCTCTACATTCATATGCATCCATATACATTATATAGTATTGTTTTGTGCACTGTTAAATTACAGTATCATAGTGTGCATATCATTTTGTAACTTGTTTTTTCAGTTGAATATTTTGTTTTTGAAATTTATCTATGTTTCTATGTGTAGTTTTATTTATTTTGTTTTAACTGAATAAGAGAATTCCATTGTATGAATATAATACAATTTAAAAAATCCATCCACTATTAATGGAAATTTGGCAAGTTTCTAACTTTTTGGTATTCTAAACTATGTTGCAATAATCATGTCTGTACTTATCTTCAATTTTACTGAATATTGAATTACTTTCTGAATAGCAGTTAGTTCAGTGAACAAATATTTATTTACTTCACAATATGTGCCAGACACTATTCTAGGAGCTGTGTATAACAACAGTGAAGAAAGCAGACAAAATTTCCTGCCTTCTGAAGATTACATTGAAGTTGGGGGAGACAGACAAAACTCAAAATGTCTAAAGAAAATATAGAGTATGTTATATGCAGATAAGTTAGAGAAAAAAGACAGGGAAAGCGAATATAGAGTATAGTGATCGTTAATCTTAACTGTCAACTTGGCTAGGCTATACTACCCAGTTATTTAATCAAACACTAATCTAGATGTTGCTGTGAAGGTATTTTATAGACGTGGTTAACATCTACAATTAGTTGACTTGAAGTAAAGGAGATTACCCTCAATAATGTGGGTGGACTTTACCAGTCAGTTGAAAGTCTTAAGAGCAAACCTGTAGTTTCCTGGAGGAGAAAGAATTCTACCTCAAGATTGCAGCATCACCTCTTGCAGTTTCCTGCCTGATGGCCTGCCCTATGGATTTATGACTTGACAGTCTCTGCAGCCGTGTGAGCCAATTCCTTAAGATAAACCTATTATAAATATACATGGGATATATATAAAATTATGTCCTATTGGTCCTGTGTCTCTGGAGAACCTCGACTAGTGTAGATTTTGGTTCACAAGGAACAGAATCTTAAGAATAAGTTGTCTCAATTGGTTCTGGAATTGCTTCTCTAATCTGATTAGTTTAAATACACAAATGACTCTATTTCCAGTGATAAAGAGGGCACTGGGGAAAAATCATACTCTCAGGAATTATTGAACTTGAGCTCTGAAATGACATTAATTCTAGGAAACCCAAAATGTCACTGTGCTCCACTAGTCAGAGTAGGGGCTCATGCATGTCAAGTGATCAATGGAGTTTTAGCTAATGTCCATCTCACAGTAATGGATCCAGTGGGTCCTCAAATCTATCTGTGGTTATTTCTCCAGGCTGGAGTGCATAGTTGGAATAGATATAGTCAGCAATTGGCAGAATCCCTACATTTGTTCCTTAACCTGTGGAGTGAGGGCTATTATGGTAGGAAAGGCCAAGTGGAAGCCACTAGAACTGACTCTACCCAGGACAATAGGAAACCAAAAGCAACACCACATTCATAGAGGAGCTGCATAGATCAGTGCCACCATTAATGACTTGAAGGATGCAGGGGTGTTGACTCCCACCACATCCCCAATTCAATTCACCTATTTGGCTTGTAGAAGACAGGTGGACCTTAGAGAATGACAATGGATTATCATAAATTTAACCAGTTGATGAGTCCAATTGCAGTTGCTATTCCAGATATGGTTTCTTTGCTTGAGCAAATTAACATATCCCCTGGTATCTGGGGATATTGCAGCTATTGATCTGGCAAATACGTTTTTTCTCAATACCTGTTAGTAAACACCACCAGAAGCAGTTTGCTTTCAGCTTGCAAAGCCAGCAGTACGGTCCTGCTGCAGGGGTATATCAATTTTCCTGTCCTATTGTCATATTTTAGATTACAAAGAACTTGATTGCCTTTCTCTTCTGTAAGACACCACACTAGTTCATTACATTGATGACATTGTGCTGATTGGAACTAGTGAACCAGATGTGGAAACTACTCTATACTTATAGGAAAGACATTTTCATGTCAGAGGGTGGGAAATAAATCCTACAAAATTCAGGGGCTTCTATCTCAGTGAAATTTCAAGGGGTCCAGTGGTGTGATATGAAGATATCCCTATGAAGGTTAAATTGCTTCATCTGACCCCTCCTACAACCAAAAATGAGGCACAATGCCTAGTGGGCCTCTGGATTTTGGAGTTAACATGTTTCTCATTCAGATGTGCTACCCTGATCTATTTACCAAGTGACCTAAAAAACCGTGCATGGAGCCCAGAACAAGGGAAAACTTTGCAACAGGTTCAGGCTGCTGTACAAGCTGCTCTGCCATTGGGCCACATGTTCCAGCAGATCCAATGGCACTTGAAGTGATATTTGTCAGTTGCAGATAGGGATTCCACTTGGGGCCTTTGGTTGGCCCTTATAGTCAATCATAGTGCATACCCTTATGATTTTGAAGCAAAACCCCGAGACCCTCTGCAGATAACTACTCCACTTTGGAGAAATAGTTTTTAGCTGCTTGCTATTGGGCTTTAGTAAAGACTGAACACCTAACCATGGGCCACAAAGTTACTATGAGATCTGAGATGCTCATGATGAAGTGGATATTGCCTCCCCACCAACCCATAATTTTGCCCATGCACAGCAGCACTCCACTAGCAAAAGGAAGTGGTATATAAAATTACTCTTTAGCAGGCCCTGAGGGCAAAGATAAATTACATAAAGAAGTGGCGCAAATGTTTATGGCCCCCACTACTTCTATATTACTTCCTTTCTCCCAGCTTATATCTATTGCCTCATGGGGAGTTCTCTACAGTCAGTTGACTGAAGAAGAGAAAACTTGGGCCTGGTTTACAGATGGTTCTGCTTGATATGCAGGCACCACTTAAAAGTGGACAGTTTTACTACAACCTCTTTGTGGGGCATCCCTGAAGGACAGTGATGAAGGGGAATCTTTCCACTGGACAGAACTTTGAGCAGTGAATATGTTTGTTATTTTTACTTTGAAAGAGAAATGGCTAGAGGTGTGAGTGTGCGTATACCAATTCATAGACTGTAGCCAATGGTTTAGATGGGTGAGCAGAGATTTGGAAGGAACATGATTGGAAAATTCGTGACAAAGCGGTCCGGGGAAGACATATGTGGGTAGGCCTCTTTGAATGGGCAAAACCTCCCACAAAAAACTGAAGATATTTGTGTCCGATGTGAATGCTCACCAAAGAGTGACCTCAGCAGAGGAGGATTTTTATAATCAAGTGGATAAGATGACCTGTTCTGTGGATAGCAGTCAGCCACTTTCCTCAGCCACTCCTGTCATTGCTCAAGGGGGCTCATGAACAAAGTGGCCGTGGTGATAGGGATGGAATTTATGCATGGGCTCAGAAACATCGACTTCCACTCACCAAGGAGGACCCACTGCTACACCCACTGCTGAGTGTTCAATCTGTCAGCAGCAGAAACCATCACTGAGTCTCTGATATGACACCATTTCCAGAGGTGATCAAGCCAGTTATTTGGTGGCAGGCTGATTACATTCGACCACCTCCATCATAGAGGGGACAGCCCTTTATTCTTACTGGAACAAACACATTGGATATGGATTTGTCTTCCCACCACACAGTGTTTCTGCCAAAACTACCATCTGTTGACTTACAGAATGCCTTATTCACTACAATGTGTTCCAAAGAGCATTGCTTCTGATCATGGAACTCATTTCATAGTACTTGAAATGTGGCAGTGGGGCCATACTCATGGAATTAACTAGTCTTACCATGTTCCTCATCATCCTGAAGCAGCTGAGTTGATAGAACCATGGAATGGCCTTATGAAGACTCAATTACAGCACCATCTGGGAGGCAATACTTTGCAAGGCTGGGGCATGTTCTCCAGGAATTTGTATATACCCTAAATCAGCATCCAATACATGGTACTATTCCTCCCATAGCCAAAATTCATGGGTCCAGGAATCAAGGGGTGGAAATGGGAGTGGCACCAATACTATTACAGTAGTTATCCACTAGCAAAATTTTTGCTTTCTGTCTCTGCAACCTTATGTTCTGCTGATCTACAGGTCTTAGTTTCAAATGCTTCCACCAGGAGATACAACAATGACTCCACTGAACTTGTAGTTAAGACTGTCACCTTGCCACTTTGGGCTCCTCATGCCCCTGAATCACTAGGCAATGAAGGGAGATACTTTACTGGCTAAAGTAATTGATCCTGATTACTAAGGAGAAATTGGGCTCTACTACAAAATGGAGGTAAGGAAGAGCATGTATGGAATACAGTAGATCCCTTAGGGCATCTCTTAGTACTACCATCCTTGTGATTAAAAATCAATGTAAAACTATAATAACTCAATTCGGCAGGACTACTAATGTCTCAGACCTTTCAGGACTGAAGGTTTGAGTCATTCTATCAGGCAAAGAACCACAACCAGCTGAGGTGCTTGCTAAGGACAAAGGGAATATGGAATAGGTAGCAGAATGAGGTAGTTATGAATACCAGCTATGACCATGTGAACAGTTGCAGAAATGAGGGCTATAAGTGTTATAAGTATATACTCCTTATTTTGTTATGAATATGTTTGTGTGTATAGTTATGCCAAATACCCTTTCCCCCCTCTGTTATCCCCTCATAGAACATAAGATGCATTAATAACAATTAACTTTATATGGTAGCATTCATGTTACAGGATATCAAGGAGAAGAGTGACTCAAAGATTTTGCATTCTCTTATGGTGAAAAAGCACATTTTTCAGTTGTACAATGCCGTTGTTATTGTCTTTATTTGAAGATATGTGTATGGGTACCAATTGGACAAGAGGGGGACAGTGATGGTTCATTTTATGTATCATCTTGGCTGGTTTATGGTATCCAGTTATTTAATCAAACACTTACCAAGGTGTTGCTGTGATGGTGTATTGTAGAGGTAGTTAAAATATGCAATCAGTTGACTTGAAGTAAAGATTACCTTTGATAACGTGGGTGAGCTTCATCAATTAGTTGCAGGATGTAAGAGTGAAAACTGAGATTTCCTGGAGGAGGAAATTCTGCCTCAAGGCTGAGGTGTCACATTCTGACAAATTTCCACCCTGCTGGTTTGCCCTAGATTTCCAACTCAAGACTTCAACATCAACTCTTCTTGAGTTTACAGCCCACTGGCCTGCTACAGATTTCAGACATGCCAGACCCCACAATCACATGTGCCAGTTCCTTAAAATAAATCATATATATATATCTATATGTATATATGTATATATATGTATATGTATGTATATGTATGTATGTATTATGTGTATATGTGGTGTGTGTGTGTGTGTGTGTGTGTGTGTGTGTATTCTCTTTCTCTGGAGAACCCTGACGGATGTAATTGTGGAAGGGTAATTTTAAATAAGATGCTTAGGAGAGGTGACATTTGAGTATCATTTATGTTTCCAATAATAGTTCATGCTTTTTTTTTACTGTTTAAAAATAATTTCTTTATTATTTTTATTTATTTGTTAAACTTTCATTTTTTGATAGTGTAGATTCACAGTTTTGTTGATCTTTTCAAAGACCTAGATTTTGCTTCTGGTTTTCAATTTTGTTGATTTCTGCTCTTTATTATTTCCTTCCTTCTTACTTTGTTTGGGTTTGTTTTGCTCTTCTTTTTCTAGTTTCTTGAGTTAGAACTTAGATTATTGTTCTAAGACCTTTCCTGTTTTCTAATTTAAGCATTTAGTGCTATAAATTTCCCTTTTAGCACTTTAACTGCCATCCCAGATGTTTTGGTATTTTGTATTTTCATTTGCATTTAGCTCTTTTTTTCCTTTCAAGACTTCCTTTTTGACCCATGAATTATTTAGAAGTGTCTTTAATTTCCACATTTCATGATTTTTCTCTTGTCTTTCTGTTACTGACTCCTAGTTTGATTCCATTGTGGTCAGAGAACACACTGTAGAATTTCAATTCTTTTATTTTATAAAATATTTATTTATTTATTTATTTGACTGCATTGGGTCTTAGTTGCATCACATGGGATCTTCGTTGTGGCATGCGGGATTTTTCATTGTGGCACACAGGCTCTTCGTTGCAGTACGTGGGCTTCTCTCTAGTTGTGCTGCATCAGCTAGAGCTCACAGGCTCAGTAGTTGCAGCATGCGGGCTCTCTAGTTATAGTGTCCAGGCTCTGGAGCGCACAGGCTCAGTAGTTGCAGTGTGGGGGCTCTCTAGTTGTAGCGCGCAGGCTCCAGAGTACATGGGCTCAGTAGTTGCGGTAGGCGGGCTCCCTAGTTGTGGCACATGGGCTCTAGAGCATGCAGGCTCAGTAGTTGTGGCACATAGGCTTAGTTGCCCTGCGGCATGTGGGATCTTAGTTCCTCGACCAGGGATTGAACCCATGTCCCATGCATTGGAAGGCAGATTCTTAACCACTGGACCACCAGAGAAGTCCTCAATTCTTTTAAATTTGTTGAAGTTTATTTTATGGTATGGTCTATCTTGATGAACATTCCATAAGCACTTAAACAATGTGTATTCTGCTGTTTTGGGGTAGAGTATCTTATATGTGCTAATTAGGTTGGTTGATAGTGTTGATCGGTACTTCTATATCCCTACTGATTTTCTGTGTAGTAAATATTTCTATCAATTGCTGAGAGTGAGATATGGAAGTTCCTAACTACAATTGTAGATTTGCCTATTTCCCATTTTACCTCTATAAATTTTTGCTTTGTGAATTCTGGGGCTTAGTTTTTTTGATGTGTACACGTTTAGGATTATTAAATCTTCTGGGTGGATTGATCTTTTTATTATATGTAAAGGTTTTATTTGTATCTAGTAATAGTCTTTTCTCTGAAGTTTACTTTATCTGACATTATGTAGGCACTTCTGCTATTTTTTAAAAATTAATGTTTACATGGTATATCTCTCTCCATCTTTTTTTTCCAACTTAATCTATATCATTAAATTTGAAGTGAGTTTCTTGCAGCCAGTACATAGCTGGGTTGTGTTTTTGATTTTTTAAAAAATTTATTTGTCCAATCTTTACCTTTTGAGTGGTGTGTTTAGAACATTTAAATTTAAGATGATTATTGATTTGTTAATGCTTAAGTCTATCATTTTATTGTTTATTTTCTGTTCATTTCCACTGTTTCTTGTTCTTCTGTATCTCTCTTATTGCCTTCCTGTGAGTTACTTGACCAATTTTTATAATTCTATCTTTATTTATAGTTCTTTGGGGTGTATTACTTTCTATAGCCTTCTTAGTGATTGCTCTGGGTATTACAATATACATTTATGACTTATTACAATTCGCTGATATCAGGGTTTTACCACCTCATTTGTGGTGTGGAAATCCTACTTCCACTTAGGTCCTTGTACCCTCCTCACTTTAAAATATTATTGAGTGCCAGATGGATTTGTAAATTTTTGTTTCAATCATCATGTATGGTATGGGCTGAATTGTGTTTCTTCAAAAGATATGTTAAGGGCTTCCCTGGTGGCGCAGTGGTTGAGAGTCCACCTGCCGATGCAGGGGACACGGGTTCATGCCCCGACCCGGGAAGATCCCACATGCCGCGGAGTGGCTGGGCCTGTGAGCCATGGCCGCTGAGCCTGCACGTCCGGAGCCTGTGCTCCACAACGGGAGAGGCCACAACAGTGAGAGGCCCACATAACGCAAAAAAAAAAAAAAAGATATGTTAAAATACTAACCCCTAGCTCCTCAGTATGTGACTCTATTCAGAAATAGGGTCATTGAGATGGGGTCAAACCAGAGGCTGGACACTTATTCCAATCTGACTTGTGTCCTTATAAGAAGAGAAGGGACACAGAGACAGAGACACACACAGGGAGAACTCCACATGATGATGGCAGCAGGAATTGAAGCACCATGGCTATAAGCTAAATACTGCCAAAGATTGTCAGCCACCAATAACTAGGTAGAGGAAAGGAAGGATTCTCCCTTACAGGTTTCAGAAGGAGCAAGTCCCTGCCAACACCTTGATTTTGGACTTCTAGCCTCCAGAACTGTGAGATAATAATTTCTGTTTTTTCCAAGCCACACAATTTGTAGTACTTTGTTATAATAGCCTTAGGAAATTGATACTGATTTTGGTACTGGGAAGTGAGATGCTGCTATAAAAAAATACCTAAATATGTAGAAATGGCTTTGAAATTGGGTAATAGATAGAGGCTGGAAGAATTTTGAGGTGCTTGGTTTTAAAAAAACAACCTAGATTGCATCAAAGAGACAGTTGGTAGAAATACGAACATTAAAGGTGCTTCTGGTGAGGACTTAGAAGGAAATAATGAACAAGTTATTGGACACTGAAGGAAAGGTGATCATTGTTATAAAGTGGCAGAAAACTTGTCTGAATCATGTTCTGACATTGGATGGAAAGTAAACTTGTAAGTAGTGAACTTGGATATTTAGCTGAGGAGATTTCCAAGCAAAATGTGGAAGGTGAGGCCTGGTTTCTCCTTTCTGTTTATTGTTAAATGCATGCAGAAAGAGATAAACTGTGGAATAACCTCTTAAGCAGAAAGAAACCAGACAAATAACAGAAATAAAAGGTATCCAAATTGGAAAAGAAGAAAAACTGTCACCATTTGCAGATGACACAATTACTATATATAGAAAACCCCAAAGACTCCACCAAAAAACTATTAGAACTAATAAATGAATTCAGTAAAGTTGCAGAATACAATTAATATACAGAAATCTGTTGCTTTTCTATACACTAATAATGAACTATCAGAAGGAGAAAGGAAGAAAACAATCCCATTTATAATCGCATCAAAAAGAGTAAAATAACTAGAATAAACTTAACCAAGGAAGTGAAAGACTTATACTCTCAAAACTATAAAATATTGATGAAGGAAATTAAAGCTGATACAAAGGAATGGAAAGATATCCCTTGCTCTTGGATCGGAAGAATTAATATTGTTAGAATGTCCATACAACCCAAGGTAATTTACAGATTTAATGCAATCCCTATCAAAATACCAATGACATTTTTCACAGAACTAGAACAAATAATCATAAACTTCATATAGAACCACAAAGAGACCCAAATTGCCAAAGCAATCTTGAGGATAAAAAAGAACTAAGCTGGAAATATTATGCTCCCAGATTTCAGATTATACTACAAAGCTACAGTAATCAAAACAACATGGTACTGGCACAAAAACAGACACATAGATCAATGGAACAGATTTGAGAGCCCAGAAATAAACCCACGTGCTTATGGTCAATTAATCTATGACAAAGGATGCAAGAATATACAACGGAGAAAAGACAGTCTCTTCAGTACATGGTAGTGGGAAAACTGGATAGCTACATGTGAAAGAATGAAATTAGAACATTTTCTCACACCATATACAAAAATAAACTAAAAACGGATTAAAGACCTAAATGTAAGACCTGAAACCATAAAAATCCTAGAAGAAAACAGGTGGAACACTCTCTGACATAAATCATAGCAATATTTTTTTGATCTGTCTCCTAAAGCAAAGGAAATGGAAGCAAAAATAAGCAAATGGGACCTAATTAAACTTTGTTGTGGGACCACAACAAAGGAAACTATTGACAAAACAAAAAGACAATCTACTGAATGGGAGAAAATATTTGCAAATTATATGACCTAAAAGGGGTTTATATCCAACATATATAAACAGCTCATACAACTCAATATCAAAAAACCCAAACAACCCATTTAAAAAATGGGCAGAAGACCTGAACAGACATTTTTCCAAAGAAGATATACAGATGGCCAACAGCCATATGAAAAGATGCTCAACATCTCTAATCATCAGAGAAATGCAAATCCAAACCACAATGAGCTATAGTAGTAATTTTATTACAACTATTATCAATATAAAACCACCTGCTATATCCCAATATCAAACACCATTATTTGTATGATCAGTATTAATCACAACAGTATTACTTCTGTTATCATTACCTGTACTAGCAGCCAGAATCACTATACTACTAACTGACCAAAACCTAAACACAACCTGTCAGAATGGCTATCACCAGAAAGTCCACAAATAACAAATGTGGTTCCTCAAAATCTAAAAATAGAATGACCATTTGATTTCCCAATTCCACTTCTTGGTATATATTCAAAGCAAACGAAAATGCTAATTGAAAATATATGTGCACTCCAATGTTCATAGCAGTGTTATTTACAATAGCCAGGATATGGAAGCAACCGAAGCGTTCATCAACAGATGAATGGATAAAGATTATATATATATATATATATCTCACACAATGGAATATTGCTCAGCCATAAAGAAGAATGAAAATCTGCCATTTACAACAATGTAGGTGGACCTAGAGGGTATTATGCTAAGTGAAATAAGTCAGACAGAGAAAGACAAATATTCTGTGTTATCACATATGTGGAACTAAAAAAAAAAAAAACAAAGACAAAGTGAGGTCTGTCTGCATTTTATGTGTGTGTGTTCATGAAAGGCTTGTTAATTCAAAGTTGGTATAATTCTGACAAAAGACGGAAGGTATTTTTATTTAATGGCTAAAATAATATCAAAATGTGGCAGTAGCATAACAGATTATCTCACATACCTGCTCATTTTGAAACTAATTATGGTCTTTCTGATGATTTTTAAATTTGAACTATTTCAAAAGTTGCACAGTCCAACTCTCAATATTTTGTATTGTACTCTCAAATTTGCATAATTAAAATTCCTAGAAAATGTGACCAAATTGGAACACATGAAGCATTGCTCTCTGACCTCATCTCTACTCCTTTCCAACCACACTGGCCATCTTCTAGTTCCTTAAGTACTGCAGGCTTCTCTCTGCCAAAGGTCCTTTGTATGTGGTGTTTCTGGGAAATCCCCCACTCTCATCTCCATATTCCTCGTCACCTAGGTCAATCCTACTCATTCTTAGGGTGCAAGTCTCAGTATCAGGTCAGGTTTCTTTGTCAGTGGTTCTCATGAAACTATGTTCATTTTCTTCAGAGCTCTTATTAGTTTTAAATCATATGTTCATAATCAAAGTGATTTTTAAACTAATATAAGTTTTATGAGGAGAGAGTCAAAGTCCCATTTTGCTCACCATTGGTATCCTCAGTACCTAGCATAGTTCCTGGTACACAGTAGGTGCTCAAAAATAATTTGTTAAATTAATTAATTGATTAATGAACAAGTGTCCATAGGTGCTTCAGTAATTTCTAATTTTGCCACAGCAGCCCAGATAATGGGTTTTAAATTAAAAGGAAGGGCCCTGCAGTATAATAATAGCTAATATTTATTGAGTATCTTATATATGTACTAGCCACTATTTTAAATGCTTTATATGCATTATCTCATTTAATTATTCTCCAAATCCTGTGAGATAGGCACCATAATTATTCCCATTTTACTGATGGAGAAATTGAGGTAAGTCTTATTGTTAACAAGATGAGACAATAGAATTCAATCCGAGGCAGTCTACTTCACACTCCATGCTCTTAAATGCTAAGCCATCTAGCCCAACCTCTTCATTTTCCAGATGGGGAAACTGAGGCCCAGAAGGGAAGTGACTTGTTTTTCTTACAACCAATTTAGTGGCAAAACCAGGAATATAACCCAGGTATCTTGATTAATAATTTATAACTTTTAACTACTTCATTCTGCTACTGATAATAAATTAACTCTAATAGAACTATTACACACATGCAATTATAAAACATATTATTATGTTTAATATAATAACTCTTTTAATTTCATTTTGAAAAATGGCATCTTTCTCCAAAAAAGATCAAAGGCTTTTTGAGACAGGAGTTTACTAATATTCTTAGTTTTTAGCCTAATAAAAGAAAATACTTGGGGGTAAGATGCTGGAGTGATTTCTAAGGAATCAAAATTAAGAACCTTTAAGAAAATACCTGTACACATCTGTTAAAAAATAGCAAATGTTAAGTATTACCTGACTGCCCGCTTGGTCCCAAGACTTCACAAGTGTGATCTTTAATCCATGATAAGTCTATGGGAGTGATAGTCTTTTTCAAAATAATTAATTAATTAATTTTTGTCTATGGTGGGTCTTCGTTGCTGCACGTCGGCTTTCTCTAGTTGCGGCAAGTGGGGGCTACTCTCCGTTGCAGTGCTCGGGCTTCTCATTGCGGTGGCTTCTCTTGTTGTGGAGCACGAGCTCTAGGTGCGTGGGCTTCAGTAGTTGTGGCTCACGGGCCCTAGCGTGCAGGATCAGTAGTTGTGGCACACGGACTTAGTTGCTCCGCGGCATGTGGGATCTTCCTGGACCAGGGCTTGAACCCGTGTCCCCTGCATTGGCAGGTGGATTCTTAACCACTGCGCCACCAGGGAAGTCCCAGTGATAGTCTTGTTATACTAGTTTTTTTCTTTTTTTTTTTTGACAGAGACTCTGGGATACAGAGATATCAAAATAATTTGTCACGAATTTAGCAGCTAGTAAGTGGTGGATCTTGGCTCATTCTCAACTCCAATTCCAAAATAGGGGGTAGGGTGGAAGGTGAGATATTGATTACTGGGAGTGGCATTTTGTGACATTAGTCCCTCCATAACAATGCATGGAAGATTGTTTTCTTCTCGGCTGCTTAAGGACAGCAAATCATTATAGGCATACCTCGTTTTATTGAGCTTCGTTTTTTCGCACTTTGAAGATACTGCATTTTTTACAAATTGAAGGTTTGTGGCAACTCTGTGTTGAGCAAGTCTATCGACACCATTTTTCCAACAGCATTTGTTCACTTTGTGTCTCTGTGTCACATTTTGGTAATTCTTGCAATATTTCAAACTTTTTCATTATCATATTTATTATGGTGATCTGTGATCACTGATTATTGATGTTACTCCTATGATGGTTAGCACTTTTAAATTAAGGTATGTACATTGTTTTTTTGTAAACATAATGCTATTGCACACTTAATAGATGGCAGTATAATTAAACATAACTTTTATATGCACTGGGAAGGCAAAAAATTCTTGTGACTTGTTTTAGTGCGATATTTGCTTTATTGCAGTGGTCTGGAACTGAGTCTGCAATATCTCTGAGGTATACCTGTAGTTACTTTATGTGTGATTATTAAACTTAAACTGACCAGTGGGTGTTTTTCTTTTTAACTTATTAAATTGTACCTTTCTGCTTCATCTGTGAGCCCCTGGAAGGCAAGGTATGTGCTTTATACAGTTGACACAGGGGTTGAGGCACCGACCCGCCTCCCAGTTGAAACTCCATATGTAACTTTACAGTGGGCCCTCCGTATCCGCGGTTCTGCATCTGCGGACTCAACCAACCTCCGATCCTATAGTACTGTAGTATCTCCTACTGAAAAAAAATCCACATATAAATGGACCTGCACAGTTCAAACCCATGTTGTTCAAGAGTCAACTGTATTTAAATTTTTTGTTTTCTTATCATCTAGTACAATATCTGACACAGAGTCAAATATTTATTGAATAATTGTTAATGTCAGTATTAATATTTATAATCATATTTTTGAAGTGGTATAGGCAATATAGTTTATGCTGGAAATAAGTGTCTTGAGTTAGAGACATGGGCTTGGATGGGACAAGCACAGAGGGCTTTGTCAGCTCTGGTGAAAAGTCTTTGAAGGCTATTCATTGTGTGATCTTGAGGAAGTTTACTTCACCTCTCTGGGTCCCAATTTTCTTAAATGTAAAATAGAGAAAATGCCTCTCTTGCAGAATTGTTGTGAGAAATTATAACTCATGTAAAGTGCCTTGCACATAGTAGACAATAAATAAATGATAGTTATTATCTTGGGTCAGTGGAGAGGAGGAGATAGACTAATACTCCATTATGATGCAAGGAAGATGTTTTGGAGAATTCATGTCCCTAATACAGAAGTTCCTAACCTGTGAATATTCTGAAATTCTATTGAAACTTTTGAGTATGCTCATTTTCAGGGGGCAAAGACCCATTGATTTCATTAGATTCTTAAAGTGGTATGTGGTCTGAAAAATTTAAAAACTACAACTCCAATTATTTTAAATAGAATACTGTATTAAAGCAGTGTGATAATCACTTCTCTCCCAAATTAAGTCCATTTAAAACTCAACTCCAAGGCAGATCAAATGTCTTTAGACAAAGGACTTGCCATCTTCCCCTTAAGCTCTGGTACTATCTCAACTTTGGCCAAGAGGGAGAAGAAGGAATGTGAAACTACTGGGAAAAGAATGGAACCACTTATCCACTCCAACCATGCCATTAATTTAGTTCAAGAGGAATCTTTCTCTAGGGCCACATTCCCTAGAATACACCTCTGAATCCTGAACAGAGTGAAGAATATACATTTGTGATATCCATCACACAGGGAACTCATAGAAATTGGGGAAAACAAAACCTCATAACATTAGAGGGGTCCAATTCTGGGGGCTTTAACTGCTCTGCCCCTCATTCTCTATCATCCCCTACTTCTTTAATCCAGCAACTCCAAATCTCTTTTTACTCTTTAAAGTAATGGCTTCAGAGGTTGTTTTCAGTCTTTCATAGTCCCTGGCGAAGAGAAAAAGACAATATAGTGCATTTTAAACAAAGGATTGTCTGATTGTCTTTTGGTGTTAAAATGATCTTCTGTGAATTGATAATGAAAAGTTTTATTTTTTAAAATGTCTTTACTTAGCAAAATAAAAAGTTGGTGACTATTGAGACTCCCTTCTCCTTTTCTTTTTCCATATTTAAAAATTTCCCAGGTGTGAAATCTAAGTCTGGAAATCACTGAATTAGGACAATGTTGCAATAGTCCAGGTGAAATACCATGAAAGCTTGAATTAAGGCATTGTCAATGGGAGGGGGGGCATAGAAAGGCAGGAGAATTGAGAGTGGCCAATTGGATGTGAGGATAGAAGAGAAAGGAATTGCTGGTGAACCTTGCTCTCTGGCTTGGGTCACTAATTGGTTGAATGGCAGCACCATTCACTGAGCTAGAACACACTCAGAGGATAAAGGGACTTTGAAATGATCTTGAATAGATAGGTCTGAAGAACTTGCAGAATGTCCAAGTGGAGATAACCGGCCTATAACTGGAAATATAGCACAGGAACTCAGGAGAGGTTTGTGGAAATCTAGGTGGTAGTTGAAGTGGTGGAAGTGAATGAGATCATCAAGTGAGAATAGAGGGCCACTTTCTCATACACATTTTTCAATTTCTTTGTTTTTAATATATATTTTTATTTATTTTTGGTTGCGTTGGGTCTGTTGCTGCATGAGGGCTTTCTCTAGTTGTGGCGAGTGGGGGCTACTTTTTGTTGCGGGGTGCAGGCTTCTCATTGCAGTGTCTTCTCTTGTTGCAGAGCACGGGCTCTAAGCACGCAAGCTTCAGTAGTTGCAGCATGCGGGCTCAGTAGTTGTGGCACATGGGCTCTATAGTGTGTGGGCTTCAGTAGTTGTGACACACGGGCTCAGTAGTTGTGGCTCTCGGTCTCTAGAGTGCAGGCTTAGTAGTTGTGGCACATTGGCTTAGTTGCTCCGTGGCATGCGGGATCTTCCCAGACCAGGGATCAAACCCATGTCCCCTGCATTAGCAAGTGGATTCTCAACCACTGTGCCGCCAGCGAAGTCCCTTTTCAATTTCTTTGAGTAATGATATTTAAAACCAAAGAAGTGGCTGTTGGCTTGTGTGTGCCGCAATGACCTTCTTGTGGTTAGCCAAGGCTCTAGGTTCTCATGGGTGGCTCACAGGGACTGGATACTTGGAAGCAAAGTCCAGTTTGTCTAGACACAGCCAACATTAAAATACTGAGTACAGTGAGGCAAGAACTTGAGAAAGTCCCATTAAAGGATATTACGGAAAATCTGACATCTTTTGGATAACAGGCAAAGTAAAATTTATTACTTTTCAATAAACAGCTTTGACACTTTGAGAGGACTGCATGTCAGCAGAACCCGTCTGGATCACAAAACAAGGACATCATTCGTTCTAAGTCCTTTGAAGACTGGACACACTAGAAAATGATCCCCCAATTTGAGGGGCAGCAAAAATCCTCTGCACAAAACTCTAGCCCAGTGCTTCTCAAATGTTAACATGCATGCAAATCACCTAGGAATCTTGTTAAAATTCACATTCTGATTCAGTAGAATTGTTGTAGGGCCTGGGATTCAACATTCCTAACGAGTTCCCAGATGACGGTAATGCTGATGTTCCTACTCAAAGTGTTACTCAAAGCGTGGTTAGAACCTTCTATGGCAATTTGACATTGGTCAGTGGACTTGTCTTAAACAGGGTACCAAGTTTTTGCAATTCTTTTATTTTTCCCTATGTTATGTTTGTTTTCAAATGTAATTCTACATGTTGAATTGAGTATATGAGAGCTTTTATTTTGCATATCTTTTAAAATTTCACTTTAAAAAAATCATTCTTATTGTATTTTATAATAGTATTAGTTTGTGATGGATTGGAGGAAAATATTGATCCCTCACCACAGATAGTTTGAGAAACACTGCTCTAGACAATGAAGAACTTTTTATTTGGGACATAGAATTTAATTAGAAATGGCTGGTTTCTGTTACATATGATTCTAAAGCAGTATTTTAAACTTTTCTTTTTTATTTATTCCATAAACAATAACAAAACTCAGCTAGGTAACATTATGACAGTTTCACCATACACTCAATCACAAATATTTAAAACCTTTGCAACAAGAACAACAAAACCAGAGGTGTTACAAGAATAATTTACAAGAAAATCTATAAAACAGCAAGAAGCTCACAAATGTTCATTTTCTTTTGCACAAGATCACTACACTCTTCCACAACATGTTTTGTGTTACAAAATTCCCAACAAAAGTGTATTTTTTCTTTGTATTGTGGTTTCTAAAACCAGAAACTTTGAAGTAAATATCCTTTTATTAGCACCTAGTGGTGCAGAAAAAGGAAAATTCTCACATACAGACACTTCACAGCACTTTTCTAAGAAAAATATACACTTACAAAATATGTTACAAATTGGCACACTTAAAAATATACAAGATTTTGTAGGCGTCTTAAGAGTGATCCTTAAGCTTTATTCAATTGACTCTACAGATTATTTATAAAGCTTAACTCTAAAAGAAAAAGGCAAATAATTTCCTAACATTTTAAAGTTGCAGTGTCATATGTCAAACAGAAACTTAGGTTACATTCATAAAAAGGACCTCTAACACTTTTATTTTAAATTTTCTTAAATGCTTAAGGGGCTTGGGAAAGGAGAAAAAAATGGAGATAATCATTTTATTTAGCACCATAAATCAGTAACTTACTAAAGAGGTGCATTCAGTTTTATGAAAATTAAATTAAGGTCTAGTACATTCAAAACTCTGTAGGCAGCAAACTCTAGTCAGTGCTACAGGTATCCCAGTAGAGCATTTCAAGCTTTCTACCCTCCTTCACTGGGAGTCAAAAACAAAAGGCCTCTTCTAGTTTTCATTCTAAGCCTTTTCTTTTGTGTTGTAAAACTAGACATCTCTCAAGGAGGCAAAATGATTTAAATATCTCCTTTCTTCTCTTTGAAGGGGATGTCTTTCTAAGACTCAGAAACCACTGAGCCAGCTAGATGCATAGACATCCTTTCCATCTCATGTTGATGAGTGTTTCTTTAGCATCTATTTACTCAGATACCAATTTTAAAGCCTCATTCACACCTTAAACTTTGTATTAACTCTCTGTTTTACATTGTCCTTCTCCAATGTTTTACCTCTTAGTTATTATTCTGAAACCAAGAGTACATCTCAAGTATCATGTAGCTGCAATAGGAGCTCTGCTTCATGACTGTAGCTACTGTTTAATGCTCTGAGTGAAAAATGTGCCTTAAAGGGTAGCCTGAGTACTGCTATCAAAATAATACCATGCTGGCTGAGGACTCTCAAGCTGATGACAGTGTTTCCCAAGTTAAACAGTCCACCTAAAATCTTTTCTCTCTTATTTGGGTCCTTGAAAAACCTTTACAAAATCCCAGGCCTACACTGTGTTGACAAGATCCCTATTTGTTACTAAAAATATTTGATTTTGGTACTAAATCTTCCAAACATAATGATGGGCTTAGTGAATTTTATGATTAGAAAATGAATTTCATATTAGTGTTATTTCATAAAAAGGACATACTCCTGTAGTGATGGTTAGTCACTTAAAAAATCTCTAAATGAAAACAAAAACTCCTTAAATTAGATAATTTCTCAATAATACAGGAGAAAACATATACTTTTAGTTCTAGCAATAGTTAGGACTAGCTAGTGCTCCATTCTCTTCAGCGCAGAAACTTAGCTCTCTGTAATTCTTGGAACTGTTCTGGGAGCATCTGTAAATTGAAGATGTGGCAGATCTGCATTAGACTGGTTCAGCTTGGTAAGAGCTAGCTTGGTTAAGAGGTCCTTGGATATGGTTTTTCTCCTGTAGGCAGTAAATGCTAATTAGAACTCACTAAAATGGAAATTCACTACAACTGCAGAACCTCACATAACAGGACAAAGGATGCTAGCCAGAGTTGTTTATAGCTTGTGAGCATCCTTTATGCTTCTCTCTCTTTTATACACACTTACCCCCCCTCCCTATCCCACCTGCACACATACAGATGCTTCCCAGCAAGAAAAAAGGTCAGAGAAGGTGAAAGTTGTCACAAAGCCCACCTAGCACCAAGGACTTCAGGGAGATGGCTAAAGAAGTGATGGTCAAGGTAGTGCTGGAGGTTTGAAAACATTTAGGAAAAGGTAAGGCCTTAACACATAATTGCACAAAGTAACAAGTCAGAAGAGAAAGCAGGGAGGAAGCAGCATGTGAAGAAGCTGGTATATGAGACACTGGAGAGGCCACTGGTTCAAGCCAGTTGTCACAGACCAAACATAACGCCCAAAGTCTCGAAGAACCTTGGTCAAGGCCACTGTTTCAGCACCCTGCTCCACATAGTCCAGCAACTAACCAGGGCAGAAAGGGATAAGATCTATTCTTATAGATCTTCAAGGAAAAGAAGTTTCCAATTTTCCTTAGTCATGCAATATAATTCTGCATGTGTGTGTGCATGTGTGTGTTCACGTTTAAAATTAGATTTGAAAGTAGCCAGGGCAATTAAAAGTAATTAAGAGTGAGAAGGTTTCCCTCTGAACTTCTGGAAGAAAGTAGTAGCCTGGCTAAGGTTCTTATAGTCTGACACTTTGGGGAGGTGGAATATAAGATTATAAAAGAAGAAAAATTCTAAGATCAAGAATTGAAATTAAGTAAGGAGAATACGGGAGAATACCATTCCCAGGAAAGTAAGATTAAATGGGATTCTGTTGGGGAGGAATTCATAGGAAGCAGCTTCTCAGAGAGCAGAGGTTAGAAGGGAGTGGCAATCAGGGATTTCAGACCAAGGAAAATTCCATATAGCTGACTTGAGATATCAACGATAGGGCAAAACACTACTTTTCTATCACTGGTCCTCACTCCACTAAGGCAGCTGGTTGAATAAGGGATCTACAAAAAGTCAGGCCTACTATGTTGTTACAGGAAGAAAATGAATTGTGAGAGCAGAGACAGGACCAACAAAGCCCTAAAAACTGAAGAACTCAGAACATAATGTACTGAGAGGGATATTAAGTGCAATTAAAAGAATAATCATCTTCTGCCTTATCCTGTTGCTCATTTCTCAAACTCAGCTTCCTGTTACATTTTGGTACAAAATGATCGGTTACAAATCACTAATTTAATCTTAAAAACATATAATGCACTGTAGGCCAAGAAAAAAGGTACTTTAAAATGGCAATTCTCTTTGGAGAAAGGGATGAACCATGTCCTAGAATTGGCTCCTAATGGGCTCCATAGGAGCAACTGAAAGAGTATCCATTCCAAAGGACTCATGATAGCAAGTTCTGACAAGGAAATTGTTTATTTCCAACAGTTTCAGGCTGTCCTTCTACCCCACCTCACCCCATTCTCCAAAGATGAACTGATACTGAGAAAAACTGGTACAACTTCTCCCATATTTATTTTTATAAAACACATTGTACTCATGGAACATTTTCTTTATTCCTTATTTGACTGCCACCTTTTGATTACATATAGAGCACTCCATTCCTGTAAGCTAACAGGTGACTTTGAGATCTGGAGTCTTGGGGATCACAGTACAGGCAGAGTTGGTTATTCCAAATTAAATTCAGCTGCAAAACAGAAAAATAAAAACAAAAACAAAACAAAGACTAGTTCCTAGGAACCAGCTACAGCATTTAGTAAAAACAGCTAGCTATCAGAGTGGAGAAATAGAAGAAAATGTTCCAGTTTGATTATTTTCCCTTTTGGATGGCTGCTGTAGAGCAGGAGACATGTTGCACCCGGTGCCTTTCCATTAAGTAATTTTCCAGGACTCACCACACACAAAGCCTAGGAATAGGCCTGAAGCAGCCTCATGAAATGCTCTTCACTCACTTGTCCCCACAGACATACACAATCACACCATCAAGAACACAGGCTTGTTCATTTTACTACCTAGCAGTAAGTAGTAGAGCTGGCTGGTAAAAGGAATCATGGACTGGGAAGTGTGTATACTTATATATATGACAGGCTTCCTTCCATTTCTCTCTGACTACTTTCAAATGTTGCTTCTCTGTTTGTGAATATATTTAGGTGGCAATGACTAGGTAGGTTCATATTTTGCTTAAATTTTTCCTTTTGAAACATCTTCCCTTTTTTTAAAATTCCCTTTTCCCCCACCCACTTATTCTCCACCCTCCCACCCGCAGCCTATATATTCACAAGTTAATAGGTTAGTAACAATATTAGTAAGAATAGTAAGAGTAACAACAACAACAACCAACAATATTAATAATATGAATCCCCTATATCTCTATAGCACTTTACGATCTACAAAGCGCTTTCACGTCCATTATCTCATCTGTGCCATAATGCAACAGTCATCAGACACACAGGCCTTCAACTGTGCAAGGAAAATAGACCAAATGTTAGAAGTCAAGTGGTGAATAAAGGGGAAGAAAAAGCTAGTCGTGAGGGATGCTGAAGCTGTGAAATTTTTTAAAAAGGGAAAGGGCTTGAATAAAAAAATGTGATTTCAAAAATTTATATTAAAGATTGGGAATTAAGTTTAGTGTGTGGCATCAAATACTAGTTATGTTCAGACTAAGTATATATGGCCCCAATTAGTTGTTATCACAAATTGTTCAGCTTATCGAATGTGATTCATAGGTGTCAAACTGAGATGCCTTAACATTTTCTTTAAATGACATTGGCATTGCAAGATTAAACACTTAACACTAAAGCCATGATATGAGTGCACTTTTGACAAAACTGGAATAAAACATTTAGGAAACTACTTAAATAAAAGCAATCTATGTACTTCATTTATCTTAGTGTTAATTTTATAGCTATTTTATAATTTATCCCAGACTATTATAAAATATATAAAACTGAGATATAAAGTATCAGCAATATAACTTTGCACTTTAAATAATTTTCAGCTACAGATTTTGCTTTTAGAAAACAAACTTTAAAGCAGCTGTTTTGTTTCCTTGTAAAAGTTTCTGTAAATGCATATACTTGGGTCCCTGATGGACTTAGCTGTTGTGACTTCCAGACTTTTCCAACACTTTAACCCTTATACAATGGAACAAACAAACCTTTATTGTGCCTTGTTTAATGGTTCATGTTTCCACACAGGACAGTAGAATTTAAATTTTTAAAATAATGTATGTATGCTTATAGATATATATATTTTAAAACTTAATTAATGAGCTTTAAAATGTGGGGTGAATCTGTGAGATGAGGTAAGGAAATTTGGCACATTTCAAACAGTATCCTTTAAGTTTTGGTAAATTGTGTAACACAACATATTTTTCCACTGTGATCTACAGGTGCTATCCACATAAGTGGGGGTGGTTAATAGCAAGAATCACTGGAATGTTTCTAGTAAATTAACAGGGACAAGCTCCCCAAATACTCACAACCAAATGTTGATATAGAAGTAAAAATATATACAATACAGTCACTTTTTTGTAGTTTGGCACAATGTTTTACTTCCTTTCCCCTTGGGTAAACAGTGCATAAACTACTTTGTGCAACTGTATGACTTCTAAAGTCTTTTACATAGAACATCAGATTAAAGTTTGCTTCCAAAGACTTATTCCCACACTTTAAAATTCTTTTCTTTAAGCACTTACATGTCAACATACATACCACAAGGCATATTTTGAAAGAAATAAAACACAAACATCAAATGTCTTTCTGGAAAATGGGAGTCTCTTCTTCAAACACAGGTAAAACCCAAAATGCTGTTTCTGCTTTTAGGAGATTGTAGTCGGAATCCCTGCAGAAAAACCAAACAATTTATGCCATCTTAGTTAGCTTTAGTGTATGTCCCACAAAGGGATCATACAATCTAAATTTGTTTACATCATACTAGATGCCGTACGATGCAGAAAAAGATACAAATAGCAGGGGCCACTAGAAAGCACTCCTAATTGCCAAATGATGAGATTTTGTTTTCCAAATTATGCTCTTTTTGCTTAAATGATCTTGGCATTTTTGTCTATATAACTTTTAAATTCTGTTATTCAAAAATTTTCTCACTGCAAAGTCCTTCCCTTCCCCAAGTCATTCAAGAGCATATTTTAGTTGTATTTTCTCAGTAAGTAAAAACTAATGCTGACTAGCAGAAAAAGTAGCCTTGTCAGAATTTATCCCTAGTCAAGCCACTACAAAATTGCCCAATCTTTTGTGTGGCTTAGAGGTATAGGGATTTTCATGCACTTTTTTTCTTTTCGTTTTAATTTGAAAAAGAAGGGAATGGGACAGTTTCTTTCATGCAAACTGCTTTCAAGAGGGAAAAAAATGAGGGACTGCGGGCTTAGCAGAGTAGGAAAGCTAAGGGTGCATCATCTCAGCCATTTTGATGCAGTATTACCTCAGTTTTTCAAAAGAAGCTGTCCCAGCCTCATCCTTGTGGACCTGTTCTCGCTCCATACGCTTTCCCTTACACTTCTCATCTCTCAGGGCCTTGGAGCTGGTTTTGTGACGATATAACTTTTTGTGTGTCGGTCCATTATTGCCTAAAGTGCTCAGGTTATTATACTTTTTATCAAAGAAGGCAGAGCGAGAGTCCTCGTTATAACCAGACATGCTTGCACGACCAGGATCACCTATCGCTGCTTTCCCATTGCTTTTACTCACACCCTTGATGGACCTGTGATTCTTAGTGGCTCCTGGAGAGCCACTGTTGGCCTTTTTCTTAGATTCCTGTGGTGTCCCAGCCAATATTTTGAGGGTTTTTAATTTTAGACTATTGGACTCAGGGGAGTAGAATATATTGGGGTCTCCATGGTGCTCCATGGGTTCGCAAAGGGGCTCTATGGAGGCCATCATGAATCTCTGCACATCTGCCATACCAGAGGCAATGTTGGACAAGATATAAGAAGGCTCCTGAAATTCCCGTTGATCATCATCCAGAAGGTTGTTGGTGTTGGTGCCCATGCTCATGTCACTCCAGCCTGGGCTGCTCTCCTTCCCCAAAGACCAATCTCCAGAAAGTCCCTTCTGACTTGGCATCTTCATAGAGGCCACAGGGCCACTATGCTGGATACATTCAGCCAAAGTCTTCCCTGTGGAGGATATGCTGTTGACTTGGCCTCCTCCACGACCGATGCCAATTTGCATTTTCTCTCCATTGACTGCAGCCATGAATTTCCCTTTCTTTGTTGACTTAGGGACCTGGCGGGAGGTTTTGCCAGGTGGTTTTTCAATCCCTTTGTTGTTGGCTTTGGGGTTTTTTTTCCTGTTGTTTTTCTGAGAAGAGCTTTGGTTCGTAGCCCCACTCTTGTTGGGTGAACTTTTCTTTCTTGATTTTGACACCTTGTTGTTGGTACTCATTTGACCAGATGGATCATTAAACGCTGATAAGCAAGGGGCTTTTTGGAGCAGGCTGACAGAATCCTCATCATTGAACATATGGAACTGAAACTGATGGTTATTTAAAGTAAATCCATCATCCACTTGGACCTGCCGTGAAAGGGTACTGCAGTCCCATTTGATTTTTTCCATATTGCCCAGTATTCCTGGGACACCCTCTTGGAACACCTTTAGTGTTCCTAGTGTCTTGATACTCTCACATCTGGTAATCTGAGGGGAAAGACTGGGGGTGTCAGGTGGGGACATCTCTGAGAGGGAAGAGTGGCGGAATTTGTCAGGAGTGAAGTTGGAGATATCCAGGAGGTCAGTGGACTCCTTTAGTGGTGCTATTTCATCAATGCTCTGCTGGATCACCAGCTTGGGGCTGCAGTGGGCCAGGAAGTCATCAGTGATATCATCATCACCATCCTTTTCACAAGACTTCAAGCTTAAGGAGCAATAATTGCTTGAGTTGACAGAGAGTGGGGCCATGGAATCAAAGCTAAAGAGCCGCCCATCATCCATATTCACTGGACCCTGCTGGAAAGGAAAGCAGGTCTCTCCATTATTAAAGTGACATAATTGATAAGAGTCATCAGATGAGAGCTGGGTGTCTTGCACAGACGCATACAGGACCTTGTTGCAACTACTGCCACTGCTGCTGAGGCAGATCGGATTGTATGTTGTAGCTGTGAGGTTATTTTCCATGGAAACTACTTGGGAGACTCCAAATTCACATGATTGGTTTGGAGCTATCTCCCTTGAGACTGCAGCCATGAATTCCTGGGAGCCAGAAGTAGGTTTGTTGGGCCACACATTTCCATAGTTGCTTGATTCCATTTTGAAGTTTTGGGATGATTGAAGCAGCTCAGACTCAGAAGGCGAGGAAAGCACACAGTCCTGGGCAGGCTGGAGAGGTACAAATGATTTTTCTGTTTGAGTGAGGCTGACTTCATTTTGCTCTGGAGAATGCTGAGTGAAGTATGAAATGCCAGTATTATTTGACAAGTCAGAAGCATCTAACAATGTCTGCAAATACCCTCCAGGGATAACAGGTATATTGTTGGCAACATGAGCAGATGATAGAGGCATTTCAGAAGAGCAAGTGGTTGGTAGGAAAGTAGAATTCTTAGCAACCTTTGTCTCATGAAATTCAGATAGATGTGAACCGTTTGAGGTCCCAGGAATAGCTTCATTCTTTGAATTAGCCTTGGAAGATTGGTCTCCCAAAAGAGGGGTCATTTGAACAACTGGCTTGCTTTCTTGCCCAGCTTTGATTTTCTTGGATTTTAACCTGGCTTCACTTTTAAATTTGATTTTGTTGAGCACTTTCCTCTCTGGCCCCTTAAATTGTGCATCTTGGGCTTTGACTTTCACTGAGTCAGGGCCTGTGATGTCATTTAAATGTGATCCATTTGCACAGCTGGGGGCAGCCAGAGGTGCTGACTTCAGTGTACCTTTCAGGCCTCCATCTTCTTTACGACTACTAGCTTGCCTCTCATCATTGCAGAATGAAACCTGCTTACCACTTGCTGAAGTTTCCATGGATGGGATTCTTTGAATCCTGTGCCTGTTGCCAAGTTTAGATTTTCGTTTGCGAGCAGGTGGCAGGAATGACACCTCAAAGCTACCTGGTTCAAAGCTTTGCTTTTGGCATAAGGGTGTTTTGTTGGAGTCTGAATTGCTGTTTCTCTGCTTTTTCTTCTTTTGCCAGAAGCCCTTCAAGGGGGCCAGCTTGGAATATTTGTTGAGCTGCGTCTCACTCAAATTCACTGTTGTCTCACTGGCATCCACCCTACCCAACTTCACCAGCATGTTCTTCTCACCTTTAAAACGATTGATGATGATATATTTGATAATAACAGGGGGCTCCTTACGAGTTACTTTTCTTCTCTTTTTGGGACACCATTCATCATCATCTTCCTCTTTACAACCACCTGGTAGCCATTCCTTCCTCTCATTTACTTTTTCACCCTCTAGTGAGTCAACATCATATAGATAATCTTCACTATACCTGACTTTTCTCTTGGCTCGCAGCCCATAATTCTGCTGGGAGGAGGAGCTGCCAGAATTAGTGTCCCGAGCCATATAGCGGCTACAGTCCTTGATCTCCCCCATGGCATCATAAGAGACCTCAATGAAGGAACTGTCATCACTAAAATTCCCTGATGCCTCCAAGGAATTGGCAAGATGGCCTTGCTTTGGATTCTTAAATTGCCCTACTTCAGGTCCACTGCATGGTTTATTTAAGGCAGATTTTTCTCCATTATCCTTTGCCTCTTTTTTCTCTACACCTTTGTCTTCCTGGCCTTCTTCTTTGCCTTTCTTCTTGTCCAAGATTTTATCTTCCTCCCCCCAGATAATGCTCACATCAGGGACCTTGAATTGGGAAAGATCACTGCTCTGCTTCAGGGCCCCACTCTTAGACTCCCGCTTGGGGCAGGTAGTGAAGACACTGGGAAAAAAGTTGAATTGGGCATCCTCCTGCATCAAAAGGGTGGTTTTGTCTCGAACGTTGTCCTGGAAGGATTCATATCGAATTTTCAGGGAGCAGACATCACTGCCCAGTGTTGACTCATCATCATCGAACATGTAGTTATCCACATCTTCTTCAGAGAACAGGTTGACAGACAGCTCATTCTTGGAACAGAGGTCAAGAAGTTCAATCTTACTCTCACTAATAAAAGTCTCAAAGTAACCCCAATCCTGATTGGAATTTGCCAGCAAAGCCTCTTCCGTATTGCACTTATCTAATAGTAATGCCTCATAATAACTTTTCTGAGCTGGGTCCTCCAAGTCAATGTCAGGTTTCTCGGCTTCTCGTCTATCTCCTGCCTTTGATTTGTGCAGTGGGAAGCCTAGGAGCTGGTCTGAGAGCAGCTGCTCTCCATATTTCATGTTTTCTCCAGCATTAATACACTGAATCCCTATATCAGAGACTGCACAAGTTTCATAATCCCTATTTAGATCACTGACTTTTAGACTGATCCCTGGCTCAGGATCTACTGCATCCTTGGATTCCATGAAGCAGCCCAAGCAAGTCCGGCTTGGCTGCATGAGGCACTCCCCATTCAGAGCTGACATGCCTGCAGGCTCCATTATGGCAAATGGAGCTTTCTCACACTCATTGGGCAGTGACCATGTGTTCAGGCCTTTTGAAACACCAGATGTAAGGGAGATGGCATTCACAGAAGCACTATTAGCAGCATGCTCAGGTGCTTCAATCAGGCCCAAAGGAGAGGGAGGGCTCTGCATACAGGGCTTCTTAGAGGGCAGAGGCAGGAGACCTCTGGGATACATCAGGTTCTCTTTTTGAGCCACCAGTATAGGCTGGATTGGTGTAGCAGCATCTAGAGCTGCAAATGACTTCATTGCCACATCCTGGTCCTCTGAATCTAGAGAAAAGGGGAAAAATGACAGAAATAAAGTTAAAGGTATTAGACCAGACTCATTAACTCTCTTTCCCTTGATCAGTTTCTGGTACTTGATCTTATGATATAAAATCTAAGCTTCAGCTTCTCTAACTTTAGAAGTAGAAACTACAGAGTTAAAGAACAACCTTGATTTTATATTGAACATTCATGCGAGTGAAAAATAATATTTTTTAGGTTCAGCTTTTTCTTCAGACACACATGGCACTCTCCTCAGAAATGAGGAAAAAATTGGATTGCTTGATCAACTGGAAAGTCAAATCTTTCAGGGTGGGAAAATGCTGAGATGGGATATATTCATGGTTTTGAACTATGAGGCATAGTCCTATCCTTCAGACCTCACCTATGTTTTGGAAGCTCCTACTGAGTCTAAACATTCCAAACTTCACATCAGAGCATATTTCTAATTCACCAGGAATTTAGAGGAGCTTAAGTATCCATTTGATAGAGATGATTTGGGAGAGCAAAGGGGTTGGATTTGATACCTCTTAGAGACCCTTCTAGTCCAGTTAGAGATCTGGTGGAATAAAGTTTAGGATTAACTCCTATCTCAGAGGCATCCTAGACTTAACTTGCCCCAGCTCTGTGGATACTGAAAATCTATAGTACTAACAAAGGACTACTGGGAGAGATATTACATACCACAATTAAATTCCCTTACCATTTTCCTTGACCCCATTAATCATAGTGTTTTCTCCATTGGCTGAGGCAACAACAGCCTTATCTTGTTGGTTATCCATGAATGGAACCTCTTATTGTTTCATTCCAAGTCCAAATGCTGTCCAACCTGCACATTTCAAATACATAATATCAGTCATCAAATTTTCTTCTCTGTTTTAAGCTCATTTCAGCTAGAGAGGTTTTAAAATGTTCACTGGAATTTACCTATTTCCAGACTGGTTTCATAGCCACTATTGTTTTTGTTTCATATTTTATACCTACTATATAAGTCAATTTGGAAACTCACACTTCATTCACACATTCTAGATCCTTCTGTCTCCTCTAGGCTACCATACCATTCAAAACTGAAATCTGAGGAAGCAGGCAAACTTACATCTTCTTCCAGATAGTAATACATTTAACCTAATCATGGTCATCCAATTAGGAAGGACACAAAGTAGAGCCCAGACTAACCTGAGACAAGGGGTGTGTACATGTGGAGATTGGCTTTATTTCTGTTTGTCTCATCTCTAATTCAGATGATCATAAGCTCTTAACAAAACAAGCCAATTCGTATATACACACATATACATCACATTCATATTTTCTCTGTGCTTAAAATTTGACTGCTAAGTATGAAAGAGGTAGAGAATTCCTTCCATGATTTCTTGGCTTTCATGACCTGAGCTCTGGTTTTGACAAATATTTCTCCAAGCCCACAGCAGGATTTTTAAATGTGACTACAAAGAAGATCTGGAATTTCTGAAAATGTCCCAGCATTATCTGGTATTTTTAGTGTATAGAACACATATCTATAGCCCCTCATGTCTTGCCCACCTACTTGGAGGGTAGGTATATGCAAAATGATATGAGGCACAGCCACTCAAGGTGGAGGTCTCTACCATGTGCCACTACAGCATCTATAAATCTCTATTTATTCCAAACCCCCTTTCTCTAGACCTTTTCCTCAGCCAAGGATCCATCCTTTTATTAAAAAGCATAGACTACTTTACTGATGGCCAAGCAGCTATTACAAAAATCTCAACTGTATATTCACTTACTCTAAAACATGCAAATACTATAAAAGGTAGGTCCAGCATTGCGGGAATAAGACAGTTTTAAATGATTCAATCTTTATACCCTAAAGCCTATCTGGGCCTATTTCCTTACCTGTAAAATAAGAAGTTTGTATTAGGCAATCACTCAGTGTTTTAAAAGTTAGATGATCTTGGGTTCCCCTAATATTTATATATCATAATTGCCCAACTTTCTTCTCATTTTATATAAGACCTGACTTGAGAGTAGCCAATAAAACCACAGGTGTCAGGAAAAAGAGAAAGAGATGCTTACTTGTTGTATTTACACAGAAAGAAGGGCTGGAGATTTCTAAAAGGTAGAGATGCTTGGCTAACAATGTCAAAGTCACCATCCTTTGGCAAGGAGGGCTCATTTGTGGTGGAATCGAATGAACAGATCAGATGGTTGAGCCTCTGCTTCAGAGAGGACCCTATGGGCAGATGGAATCATACTGTCATCATGGATTACTCTGTGTATCTTTTTTAAAAAAGGAACTCAGTAGAACTTCAGGTATCATTTTACTTTTCTTTAACCCCTCCACTAATTGTATCTTGCCAAGGACTTGATAAGGGGCAAATTATTTGTAGATTTCAATAACTTAGTGGCTTCTTGCCCCTTATGCCTAAGGCTAACTACAAGGAAGTCCATTTTTAATCACCAGGAAGACCAAGGCACAGAGAAACAAAAAATAAAATAAAGTCACAAAATAACATAATGGCAGATCTAACAAAGGAACCCAAGTCTCCAGACCAAGAAACCAGGTGTTTTTTTCTTAGAACACAAATGCTTTCTCTATTCTTACCACTTCCAAACCCTGGCCAAAACAAGGCTGTAGAGATATGTTTCCACAGGTTACTGATCTATACTTATACCCCCTTTCAGGTAATGAAATAAAGAACAGCTGCCTCAGACAAGTATTGATTATTAGCAAAAATTAATGTACCATAAAATATATATAGGAGCAATGCACTTAAGTATCAAGAATTATCCAATCTTGTCAGACATGACAAGAATACTGTGTCATGGGACATATTAGTGCCACTGTAACTCTACTCTGGGATGTTATTTCCCTAAGAACATATATTTCCTCTCAGAAAAATCTGTCCAAGCACCCAGGATTTATGGCTCTGCAGTAAATGGAATCTTAAAGGGTTGAGAACAGAGGAAATATGCTTTGGCAAAAGATAAAGAAGAGGTGGAGAGGGGTATGGGAGCTTGATAAGTTGGGAAGGGGAGAGGAAGGGAGCACTAGGTGCTGGGCTGGATAGAGTTACAGAAGTTATCTCATTTTGTACTAACAATCACCTTGTAAGGTTGGTTCTACTAGGTTCTTTTTTTTTTTTTCTTTTTCTGGGCTGCACAGTGTGGCTGGATCTCTGACCAGGGATCACTAGACCACCAGGCAACTCCCTTATTTTTTTCAAAAGGGCAAACTGAGTATCATAGATACTAACTTAGATACTAACAGAGGTACTATATTAGATATTAACTTAATGATTATCAATTATTTGGGCTTTTTTTTTCTACAGAATTAGAAGGCTAAATCCTGAGCAGACAATCCTTCAGTTCTTTCCTATGACTTTTCAAATCTTAGCTCTAAATGACACAACTTAAAGGTATGTATTTTCCCACATTTTTATTTATTTATACCTTGGCTGCTTATAAAAATGATTCATGAGAGGGATTATAATTCTTTATAGCTACAATACAAACAGCTCTGGGCTTGCTTTAGCTCTTCTCAACTGATCAGCATTTTAAGATAGCAAATTTTGTGAGGTTATTAAAATCTATTTTGAGCTAAAGTTGATTAACACTTTTGGAATAATGTACAATAAGTTGCTTTGCTGATCATGGTAAATCATACAGTGTGTAATGGCACTGATCTAACATTAGCATGGAGACAGGTATTTTGAAGCAAGAAAATGCTCATTTAAAGTGGAAAAGCAACCACTCCTACTTGGCTTTCCCCTCAGTTGGGCCTGAAGAGGGCTCATAGATCCTGTCCCAGTAGGCTGCTATGCTCTTGCCCAAAGGTCTTTAAGGCTCAGGTCTTCTCTTCACCTCCCCTCTATACTCCCAGTCTAGATGACCCACACGAGCATTTGTGTTGGGGGCTGTCCTTGGCCTTTCCCAGCTGAAAAAAGTAATAAGGAAAGAAAGTATATCATATTTCTGCCTATGGACCTGGGACAACATAGCCTTTGGGACTGGAGTAGTGCTGATCTCTAGAATACCAGTTTAAATCAATTCAACAAATTGACTATGTACTACCTGTGGTCGTGGTGGTGTACCAGAAACTGTAGTAGAAAAGACAGGTGACTGAGACTAGATCCATGTTCTCAAGGTGCTCAGAGTCTATGGGGGAAAACAAGCCATAGACAAATTCTAATAAATATATAATATACTGAAAGAGAGGCAAAAAGTTTCTACAGGAGTTCAAAATGGAGAGAAATTATTCCACTTCTAGAGAGGAGGGAAATCAGTGAAGCCTTCACTAATAGCAGCAGCATTTGAGATGGACCTTGAAGGATGGTCTTTCAGGAGGTGAGGATGGAAAAGTATAGAGGAGAGAAAGGCATTCCAGGCTGAAGGAACTTCATGAGATGCCATGAGTCTCTCCCTACTCCAGTCTATCTAAACAACTGCTACAGAATCATAGGCCTGACAACTTTCCTTGCATATAACACCCTTTTCAATCAATATTCAACTTCTCAAGTTGTATTCTCCTTTCATTCTCTTCACCTCCCCTCTATACTCCCAAATATTCTAACTCTCTCTGTTTCATTAATATGCTAGACAATTTTTTGCTTCCAGGAGTCTTGCTCTTGATATTCTCTCTGCCTGGAATGCCTCTCCCCACTCTTTCCCCTTCCTCTATTCCTTCCCTTCTTCCCCCCGCTTCCAGCTTCTCTTTCATCTCCCTCTCCTATTCCCTACTCAAAGTCTCCCTGACACTTTCCTTGACTCTTCCCACCCCAAACAAAATTTGTCCCTTCCCTTCTCTGGTTCCCAAAGAACTTTGCTCTCCTCTGTGTTTATCACCTTATATAAACATTACTTCTTTATATCTGATACCCTCAAAAGACTAAGCACCCCTCACCTCCACAGGGCTTAGCCCAAACAGTGCTTAGAACATGGTATATACTCTGTAAAAGATGACTAGAAGATGATGTTGAATGGTAGGAAAAGATGGCGGAGAATTTGGGGAACAGTAGTGGTTGGCTAAAATACCGTAAGTTCCCTATGTTAAAAAGAGTTCTGTTCGGAGAGCACGTCTGTTAAGTCCAATTTGTTCGTAAGTCCAACAAAGTTAGCCTAGGTACCCAACTAACACAATCAGCTATATAGTACTGTACTGTAATAGGTTTATAATACTTTTCACACAAATAATACATAAAAAATAAACAAACACAAAAGTAAACATTTTTAATCTTAGAGTACAGTACCTTGCAAAGTACAGTAGTACTGTACAACAGCTGGCATACAGAAGCTGGCATCGAGTAAACACGCAAGAAGAGTTACTGACTGGAGGAGGGAGAGGAGGTGGGAGATGGTAGAGCTGAAGGATTCTCAGCAATAGGAGATGGAGGACAAGCTGCAATTTCACTCACGCCTGACATTGATGGCACAGGTTCTGGTTCCTTGCTGGATTCAATTCTATCTACCCTCTTGAAAAAACGATCCAGTGATATCTAGGTAGTAGCTCTTTTTTCTCGTCATAGATGACATGGTAGCACTGGATTGCATTGTGAACGGCTGCTGCAACCTTAGTGTACCATTCTAGGTTCGGATCCTGTGCCTCAAAAATTAACAGTGCCTCCTCAAATAAAGAAAATCCCCTTGCCATTTCCTGCATCGTGAATCTCTTCAGTTCTTCAGTTACTTCTTCTTCCTCTCGTCTCTCTTAGTCCTTTCTCTGGGCCTCCATTTCCATCAGGTTTTCATTAGTAAGCTCCTCGTGTTGCACAGCAAGGAGTCCGATGAAGTCGTCCTCTTGCAGATCTAGCTCCAGCTTCTCACTGAGGGTCACTAAGTTGCTGAAGACCTCTTTGGACTCCTCATCCACCTTCTCAAATCCATGAAAATCGTGAACAAATTGCGGGCAAAAGTTCTTCCAAACCCCATTCATGGTGACTGGCGTAACCTCACGCCAAACAAAGTCAATGTTTTTTATGGCCTTGTAGATGTTATAGTACTTCCAAAATTGTCACAAGGTTGATCCTGATTCATCACTTGCCTTTACTGCCTAATGAAAAGTGTGACATAACTAATATTTCTTGAAAGTCACTATAACTCCTTGGTCCATAGGTTGGATGAACGACATAGTATTCGGTGGCAGATGCACTACTTTGACATTGGGATGAAAGTCGTCCATGAATGGGGGTTGGCCGGGAGCACTGTCAAGCAGCAAAAGAACGTTGAATGGGACGTCCTTCTCCAAGCAATATTTCTCTACCTCCAGGATAAAGTGGTGGAAAAACCAGTCCTGGAAAATGGCCTGTGTAATCCAGGCTTTGGGGTTACTCTTCCACACAACAGGAAGAGAGCCCTTGGCTATGTTTTTAAGGGTTCTTGTGTTCTCTGAATGATAAACTAAGAGAGGCTTCAGCTTCATATCGCCGGAAGCATTGCCACCAAATAACAGAGTTAGCCTATCCTTTGCTGCTTTATAGCCTGGCACCAACTTTTCCTCCTTACTGATGTAACTTTGGTCTGGCATCCTCTTCCAGGACAGTCCTGTCTCATCCATATTAAAAACATGCTTGGGTAAATACGTGCCTTCATCAGTAATTTCTAGTAGCATTTCAGGAAACTGCCAGGCAGCTACCATAGCTGCAGTCACTGCTTCACCACTTTTACTTCGTGAATGTTGGCTCTAGCTTTGAACCAATGAAACCAGCCATGGCTGGCATTAAAATATGCACCCTCTGATTTTTCTCCGTGTTTCTTCTTCAAGTCTTCATAAAGGCTTTTAGCTTTCTCTCGAATCAGCATTAAGCTGAGCAGGACTCGATGCTGATGCTGATCCTGCATCCACATACTGAGAAGTTTCTCCTTCTCCTCCATCACTTTTCCATGTTTCAACATTATTGTTGACATGATCAGCACAGCAGACTTCACATGTTCCATGTTCTTGTCCTTGTTCTTTAGAATCGTGCCGATGGTTGAATGATTCATGTTATAAGAATGAGCGACGTCTACCATCTTTTCACCTCGCTCCACTCTCTCAGTTACTTTCACTTTTCTTTCCACTGTTATCACTTGGCACTTTTTAGCAGTACCAGCTACATCACCTCTGCTTTTATGCTTGCTTCCGGACATCCTGGGCTGAAATATAGATATTGCACTACTGTACTCTATACAGTACTGTAAAGTACACAAAAGCATGACCACTTGTAGAGGATGCATGCATGTAACAGTGTACACCAGACACATGAACTAACTTACATGAATGGACATGCAAACACATGTTCGCATCTTTGAAAGTTTGCAACTTGAAGGTTCGTATGTAGGGGACTTACTGTATCAGGTACACATAAGAAGATATGATTGAAAAGGTAAGAACTATACTCTGGGGCTTCCCTGGTGGCGCAGTGGTTGAGAGTCCGCCTGCCGATGCAGGGGACACGGGTTTGTGCCCCAGTCCAGGAAGATCCCACATGCCGCGGAGCGGCTGGGCCCTTGAGCCATGGCCGCTGAGCCTGCGCGTCTGAAGCCTGTGCTCCGCAACGGGAGAGGCCACAACAGTGAGGGGCCCATGTACAGCAAAAAAAAAAAATAAAAAAAAATAAATAAAAGAACTATACTCTGGAGGCCACCCAAATCCTAACTCAGGAAGACACTGAGGGTTTTGAGCAGAGGAATGCTATGATTAGAACATTAGGACCAGTGAGGGTGGGAGAATCAGAGTTAAGAAAATAGGTTAGGAGATGCGATGTTCAGGTGTGAGTAGTCAAGAAGATTAGAATTAGGGAGGAGGAAATAAAAATGGAAAGAAGATGTTAAATTTGAGTAGAACTGCAGAGGTGTGCTGCATAGATTTGGAAAATGATTTCGATGTGGCAGGCAAGGGAGCAGATTTGGAAAATGATTTAGATGTGGCAGGCAAGGGAGCAGGAATTGGCATATAGAGAGAAGAGAGAGGTCAAGGAGTTAATAGATGGTTGTAAAAGGAGCATTAGGGGTGGTTGGATTCCAGGTTAGAGTAGCCTTAGAAATACAGTGCCAGGATGTTCAAGGTGAGTAATAAGCCAGTTGTGAGGTCCAACATCGATAATGGAGCTGACAAAGGTCTTAGCTGTCATACTGGAAAGGAGGCAACTGACCAGCAAGCTGTTATAGATCTACAGGTTTGGTTAGGGACTGAAATGGATCAATGAGATAGGACTGTTGTAGCGAACAGGTCCACAGAAGGTTTCCAGGTTAGCCTAGCCAAGATCTATCTAGTCTAATCTTCCCAGTTCAGCTCCAGTCAGTTGATGGATGACAGAATCAGCATTAGTACAGAGAGCACATACTTACCCATAATGCTACCTGGCTAATTCAATTTTCTAATATCTACCAGGATTTAATGATACTAGGTTAGAAATATGGAGGTATGATGCCTTTAAGTACAGAAAACATGCTTAAAAGAGGAGCCGTATAAGTTTAAAAATATTAAGGATGAGAGAGACATCAAAAAAAGATGATCACAGCAAAACGCTAAAAAGAATTCTATATATCTCAAAAGTATGGTATGAATCTATGTTATCTCTCATGATAAAGATTCCAAAATTCAAAAGATATGCACGGCTCTATTTACAATAGCCAGGACACGGAAGGAACCTAAGTGTCCATCGACAAATGAATGGATAAAGAAGATGTGGTACATATGGAATGGAATATTACTCAGCCATAAAACAAATGAAATTGAGTTATTTGTAGTGAGGTGGATGGACCTAGAGACTGTCATACAGAGTGAAGTAAATCAGAAAGAGAAAAACAAATACCATATGCTAAAACATATATATGGAATCTTAAAAAAAATGGTTCTGAAGAACCTAGGGGCAGGACAGGAATAAAGATGCAGAGGTAGAGAATGGACTTGAGGACACGGGGAGGGGAAAGGGTAAGCTGGGACGAAGTGAGAGAGTGGCATGGAGATATATACACTACCAAATGTAAAATAGATAGCTAGTGGGAAGCAGCTGCACAGCACAGGGAGATCAGCTTGGTGCTTTGTGTCCACTTAGAGGGGTGGGATAGGGAGGGTGGCAGGGAGATGCAAGAGGGAGGGGACATGGGGATATATGTATAGCTGATTCACTTTGTTATAAAGCAGAAACTAACATACCATTGTAAAGCAATTATACTCCAATAAAGATGTTTAAAAAAAAAGTTATGCACAGAAAACTCATATAAGAAGTGATATCGCATGGCACAGGGATATTGGCTCGGTGCTTTGTGACAGCCTGGAGGGGTGGGATAGGGAGGGTGGGAGGGAGGGAGACACAAGAGGGAAGACATATGGGAACATATGTTTATGTATGACTGATTCACTTTGTTATAAAGCAGAAACTAACACACCATTGTAAAGCAATTATACCCCAATAAAGATGTTAAAAAAAAAAAAAAGAAGTGATATCACATAATGGATGGAGTACAACCACTAACTAGCTGGGTGTCCTCAGGTAAGCTCCTTTCCCTCTCTGGTCCTCAGTTTTATCAGCTATACAATAAGAGAATTGAAGTAAATTATATCTAAGGGTCTTCCTAACTTTGAGCAATCTATAATTCATTTAATTTTTTTTTAATTAAAAGAATGAAATTCGGGGATTCCCTGGTGGCGCAGTGGTTGAGAGTCCGCCTGCCGATGCAGGGGACGTGGGTTCGTGCCCCGGTCCGGGAAGATCCCACATGCCGCGGAGCGGCTGGGCCCGTGAGCCATGGCCGCTGAGCCTGCGCGTCCGGAGCCTGTGCTCCGCAACGGGAGAGGCCACAACAGTGAGAGGCCTGCATACCGCAAAAAAAAAAAAAAAAAAAAGAAATTCCATGTACAAGGAAAAAAATCACATATATTAAGAGTTCTGATTTAAGTTTTGTGTGATACTGAGGTAATCCTATAATGCACACCTGAGGGAACTCTTTACTCTCTTCCTTCTCATGTCCCTTCCTGTATTTGTCTGATTTTTGTACATTCCCACCCCAGTCCTGCCAGATGCAGCAAATAGGGTGCTGCTGCTGATGACAGGGCTCTGTATGTTCTTTCTGCCTTAATTTTTGGCAGCCATCAGTTTAAGGGAGGGGTCCTCTTTGCTATTAGGCTCCTGGGCAGCAGCTATAGTGGCTGCATTTTGGCATAGCTCAGTGGTTCAACATTTGGCTCTCCCTTCCTCTTACTTTTCCCTCCCTCACTACTTTTATCTGCACCATCCTTTGTGATATCACCCTAAAGGAATTTCCAAAAAGAGCAAGTGCATAGGATCAAAAATCAATGAGAAAGCATGTGAAAATGCATTGCCTATGTTAAAGCACTACACAAATGCCAGAAAACCTAGTATGCAGTAAGACCTGAATTAGGGGTGGACAGAAACAAGCAGAGGCATCCATGGGCTGAAGCTGGGAATAGACAGCCTCCCCACCAGTCTTTAGCTAATTCTTTGATGAGTGCTAGTAGTTTTCTGGTAGCATCTTTAGGATTTTCTATGTATAGTATCATGTCATCTGCAAACAGTGACAGTTTTACTTCTTTTCCAGTTTGGATTCCTTTTATTTCTTTTTCTTCTCTGCCATGGCTAGGACTTCCAAAGCTATGTTGAATAATAGTGGTGAACGTGGACATCCTTCTCTTGTTCCTGATCTTAGAGGAAATGCTTTCAGTTTTTCACCAATGAGAATAATATTTGTGGTGGGTTTGTCATATATGGCCTTTATTATGTTGAGGTAGGTTCACTCTATGCCCACTTTCTGGGGAGATTTTATCATAAATGGGTGTTTTTCTGCATCTATTGAGATGATCATACGGTTTTTATTCTTCAATTTGTTGATGTGGTGTATCACACTGATTGATTTGCGAATATTGAAAAATCCTTGCATCCCTGGGATAAATCCCACTTGATCATCGTGTATGATCCTTTTAATGTGCTGTCGGATTCTGTTTGCTAGTATTTGTTTGAAGATTTTTGCTTCTATGTTTGTCAGTGATACTGGCCTGTAATTTTCTTTTTTTGGTGATATCTGGTTTTGGTATCAGGTTAATGTGCCCTCGTAGAATGAGCTTGGGAGTATTCCTTCCTCTGTAAATTTCTGGAAGAGTTTCAGAAGGGTAGGTGTTAACTTTTCTCTAAATGTTTGATAGAATTCGCCTGTGAAGGCATCTGGTCCTGGACTTTTGTTTGTTGGAAGAATTTTTTTTTTTTTTTTTTTTGCGGTACGTGGGCCTCCCGCTATTGTGGCCTCTCGCGTTGTGGAGCACAGGCTCCGGACGCGCAGGCTCAGCGGCCATGGCCCACGGGCCCACGGGCCCAGCCGCTCCGCGGCATGTGGGATCTTCCCAGACCAGGGCACGAACCCGTGTCCCCTGCATCGGCAGGCGGACTCTCAATCACTGCGCCACCAGGGAAGCCCCTGTTGGAAGATTTTTAATCACAGTTTCAATTTCAGTACTTGTGACTGGTCTGTTCATATTTTCTATTTCTTCCTGGTTCAGTCCTGGAAGGTTGTAGCTTTCTAAGAAGCTGTCCATTTCTTCTAGGTTGTCCATTTTATTGGCATATAGTTGCCTGTAAGAGACTCTCATAATCCTTTGTATTTCTGTGGTGTCAGTTGAAACTTCTTTTTCATTTCTACTTTTATTGATTTGAGTCTTCTCCCTTTTTTTCTTGATGACTCTGGCTAAAGGTTTATCAATTTTGTTTATCTTCTAAAGAACCAGCTTTTAGTTTTATTGATCTTTGCTATTGCTTTCTTTGTTTCTATTTCATCTATTTCTGTTCTGATCTTTATGACTTCTTTCCTTCTACTAACTTTGGGTTTTGTTTGTTCTTCTTTCTCTATTTCCTTTAGGTATAAGGTTAGATTGTTTATTTGAGATTTTTCTTTTTTCTTGAGGTAGGATTGTATTGCTATAAACTTCCCTCTTAGAACTGCTTTTACTGCATCCGATAGCTTTTGGGTCATCGTGTTTTCATTGTCATTTGTTTCTAGGTATTTTTCGATTTCCTCTTTGATTTATTCAGTGATCTCTTGGTTATTTAGTAGCATATTGTTTAGCCTCCATGTGTTTGTATTTTTTACAGATTTTTTCCTGTAATTGATATCTAGTCTCACAGTGTAGTGGTCGGAAAAGATACTTGATACAATTTCAATTTTCTTAAATTTACCAAGGCCTGATTTGTGACCCAAGATATGATCTATTCTGGAGAATGTTCCATGAGCACTTGAGAAGAATGTGTATTCTGTTGTTTTTGGATGGAATGTCCTATAAATATCAATTAAGTCCATCTTGTTTAATGTATCATTTAAAGCTTGTGTTTCCTTATTTATTTTCATTTTGGATGATCTGTCCATTGGTGAAAGTGGGGTGTTAAAGTCCCCCACTATTATTGTGTTATTGTTGATTTCCCCTTTTATGGCTGTTAGCATTTGCCTTATGTACTGAGGTGCTCCTCTGTTGGGTGTATATATACTTACAATTGTTATATCTTCTTGTTGGATTGATCCCTTGATCATTATGTAGTGTCCTTCCTTGTCTCTTGTAACAGTCTTTAACATCTATTTTGTCTGATATAAGTATTGCTACTCCACCTTTCTTTTGTTTTCTATTTGAATGGAATATCTTTTTCCATCCCCTCACTTTCAGTCTGTATGTGTCTGTAGGTCTGAAGTGGGTCTCTTGTAGACAGCATATATCCAGGTCTCGTTTTTTTTATCTATTCAGCCAGTCTATGTCTTTTGCTTGGAGCAATTAGTCCATTTACATTTAAGGCAATTATTGATATGCATGTTCCTATTGCCATTTTCTTAATTGTTCTGGATTTGTTTTTGTTGGTCTTCTTTCTTCCCTTCTTCTTTTGTTCTCTTCTCTTGTGGTTTGATGACTAACTTTAGTGGTTTGTTTGGGTTGTTTTTCTTTTTTATGTGTGTACCTACTGTAGCTGTTTGGTTTGCAGTTCCTATGGGATTTTGATATAGCAGTCTATATATGCACAATGTTGTTTTAAGTTGCTGGTCTCTTAATTTCAAATGCAATTCCCATTTCTTGCATTTGTACTTTCCTCATGGTTGCTGGTTTTGATATCATATTTGTGCACTGATGATTTCCTACTATTACTTTATGTTTGCCTTTACTAGTGAGCTTTCCCATTTGTGATTTTCTTGTTTCTAGTTGTGGCTTCTTTTTTTTTCTCCCCACCTAGAGAAGTTGCTTTAGCATTTGTTGTAAGGCTGGTTTGGTGGTGCTGAATTTTCTTAGCTTTTGTTTGTCTGTAAAGCTTTTGATTTCTCTGTCGAATCTGAATGAGAGCCTTGCTGGGTAGAGTACTCTTTTTTTTCCCCCCTGGTAGCATATTCTTGGTTGTAGGTTTTTTCCTTTCATCGCTTTAGATATATGGTGCCACTCTCTTCCGACCTGCAGTTTCTGCTGAAAACTCAGCTGATAACCTTATGGGGATTCCTTTGTATGTTATTTGTTGCTTTTCCCTTGTTGCTGTTAATATTTTTTCTTTACATCTAATATTTGTCAGTTTGATTAATATGTGTCTCAGTGTGTTCCTCCTTGGGCTTATCCTGCCTGGGACTCTCTGCACTTCCTGGACTTGGGAGACTGTTTCCTTTCCTATGTTAGGGAAGTTTTTGGCTATAATCTTTCAAATATTTTCTCAGGCCCTTTCCCTTTTCTTCTTCTAGGACCCCTATAATGCAAATGTTGGTGTGTTTAATGTTGTCCCATATGTCTCTGAGACTGCCCTCACTTCTTTTCATTCTTTTCTCCTTATTCTGTTCAATGGCAGTGATTTCCACCACTCTGTCTTCCAGTTCACTTATTTTTTCTGCCTCAGTTATTCTGCTATTGATTCCTTCTAGTATATTTTTCATTTCAATTATTGTGTTGTTCATCTCTGTTTGTTCTTTAAATCTTCTGTCTTTTTTAAACATTTCTTATATCTTCTTAGTCTGTGCCTCCATTCTTTTTCTGAGATTTTGAGTCAGCTTTAGTATCATTACTCTGAATTCTTTTTCAGGTAGATTGCCTATCTCCTATTTATTTAGTTCTTCTTGTGGGTTTTTATCTTGTTCCTTCATCTGCAATATATTTTTCTGTTATCTCATTTTGTCTAACTTTCTGTGTTTGTGGCCTCCTTTCTGCACCTGAGGATCATATTTCCTCTTGCTTCTGGTGTCTGCCCCCTGGTGGGTGAGGTTGGACCAGGGAATTGTGTAGGCTTCTTGGTGGGTGAAGCTGGGTCTTGTCCCTCTGGTGGGCAGAGCCGTGTCGAGGGATGTGTTTAGAGGTGGCTGTGAGCTCAGTACATCTTTAGGCAGTCTGTCTTCTGGTGGGATGGGCTGTGTTCCTATCCTGTTGGTTGTTTGGCCTGAGGCTTTCCAGCACTGGAGCCTGCAGGTTGTTGGGTGGGGCTGGGTCTTGGTGCCAAAATGGGGACCTCCAGGAGGCCTCAGTCCAATCACTATTCCCTGGGACCTCTGCTACTGGTGTCCTTGACCCCGCTGTGAGCTACAGCCAACCCTCGCCTCCCCAGGAGACACTCCAAGACCCCTAGGTAGGTGTATCCCAGGCTCCTATGGAGGTACTGCTTAGTGCTGGGTCCCAGTGCATATGAGACCTTGTATGCACCCTCCAAGAGTGGAGTCTCTGTTTCCCCCAGCCCTGTGAGCTCTTGCACTCAAGCCCTGTTGTCCTTCAAGGTTAAATGCTCTCGGGGTTCTTCCTCCCAACTCCAGACCCTCAGATTGTCTTGGAGGACTACTTTTATGTGGGAATGCCCCTGTGTAGCCTGTGTGGGTTTAATATTTTTTGATGCAAGGGCTGTTTTTAGTTTAGATGTCTGCCACCTCTTTCTTCAGTGTATGCTGGCTGTTATCCCCTTGATAAGAGGTGTGACTATTGTTTTGGTGACCAGGGCCTGCAATGGATATTGAGCAGGCCTCCCCTTTGCTCTGTAGTTGTCACTGCCCTGTCAGGGGTGGGATCTGCTCCCTAGTTTTTGGAGTACAGGCCCCCAGATCTGTTTGTTAGCTGTGTTTCTGATCTGCAGGACTGAAGGACTCCCACTGGGAGAGAAGCCACTGAGTATTCCTCCTTCGGAGCTGTTCACCTGTGGGTGTGCTTTGTTGTGTCACCTTTCACCGGCTGTGCGAGCTCTCAAATTATACTGCTGTTGGCACTGCTCTCGGCCCCACCTTAACCATGGGTATGCTGGAAGTTGGCCCTGGTCTCTCTCAGGTGTTGTTTTCACCAGGACGCCAGCATAGACCCACTGAAGTCAGGTCCCAGGATTGCAGTAATCATGGAACTGAACTTGCTGTGGGCGCTATGGGGGCAGCTCAGACTCTGGCTGGGCTCAACCCCCACATGTACGTGTCCACAAAGTCCACAGCTGCTAAAGATAGACCTATCTTGGCTGTGGGAGCACTCATTGTCCATTCAGATGTTCTGCAGACGCTGAGTTTACAAAGCTGGTCGCAGGGGTGTAAATCTGCAGTTTGTGCAGTTGTGAGGTGAGATTTCAGCTCTTCTTCCTTAGGTGCATGGCCCCTGGGGCTCAGCTGTGGTTTCAGCTACACCCCTGCATGTGGGTCACCCCACCCGGGGACCGGGTATGGAGGAGAAGGAGGCAGTGGCTGGAGGTGCAAGATCCTGTCCCGTTGGGGATGGGTCAAAGAGGAGGACGTGGCAGCTGGAGGTGTGAGACCCTGCCCTGGTGGGAGTGCTTCTTAGTACCCAGGGAGGCAGGGGCTGGTGTTCAGGGAGAGAAGCTGCAATGGTGGCCTCACGCTTTGTGTGTCACTCAACAATCCTGTTTCACTTACATAGCAGTCTGGGCTTCCTCCATGAGCACTCCTGGTTGTGGAGCTCCTCACTACCATCCCCTCAGGTTGTCTCCTCACAGCCAACAAAAGTCCTCTCCCTGGGTCTGCTCTCCAAACCCCATGTTCCAGCACCCATTCCCCGTCTGCACCAGCGGGCACACATCTTAGGCTGGGGTGCACAGACCAGTTGCTGCATTCGCCTCTGAGCCCTTGAAGCTTCCCTTCTGTCCCAGCTGATCTCCCCGCTGGTGAGGGGGCTTCCCCAGGTGCAGGAACGTCTCCTCACCTTCAGCTCCCTGCCAGGGGTGCAGGTCCCATCCCACTTACTCTCCTCTTCTTTTTCCCTTCTTCTTTGTTTCATCCTACCTGGTTACACGGGGATCTTTCTTGTCCTTTAAAGTGTCCGAGGTCCTCTGCCAGTGTTCAGCAGGTGTTCTGTGAGAACTGTTCCACTTGTAGATTTATTCTTGATGCATTTGTGGGGAGAGGTAAACTCCACATCCTCCTACTCCCCCACCATCTTGACTCCTCCTAATTTATAAACTTTTAGACCATAGGTAGCTCAAATTTACTGGCACTCTCAGAGTCCCTTTGCTTTTGCAAAATAATTATATTTTCAGGACCTCTGCCTGCTTTCTCTCTCAAGTTCAAGGACCAAGTGGTAGAGAAACCCAATCACTGTCAGGTCAAGAATATGAAGTATTTCTTTCCCCAAAGAGTCCCTTTCTTCTTGTTGCCAGACCCATATGGGCTGTATAATGGCACATTAGTTACAGGGAGACCAACCTGGAACACCCATTGATGTGTACAAGATGGTGAGTCCTTGGAAAGACTGTGCCACTGTATCCTGGCACTCTGTGAGAATGGGTTTATACAAGGTTTGTGTCCTAATCACAGAATGCCTTTGTTGCCAGGCAGCACTGAGTTACATTTAATGCTTGAGTTCAATTACTGTAGGCTGAATTATCTTTTAACTTTCTCTATATGGATCTCTTTTCTTATTACTAATCTAGCCTGTTAATTAAAAGTTTAAAATATTATTAAATTACTTTAAGAAATATAACCACTGAACCACAGGGCTAGAACGATCTAGGAAGATAGTCAAATCCCCTAATCCCCATTTTACAAATGGGGTAACCAAGTCCCATAAAGGGGAAACTACCTGCTCAATGTCACACAGTGAGTTGCTAACACAAAACATCCTTGGAAATATCCCCATGGCACCAAGTGGTTATTTTTATTTATAAGCTGAAATATAACTTATAAATAAAAATAACCACTATTCAGAGGGCTAACTTTTTGTTTGTCTTTACTGGAGGAAATACTGTCACAAATAAGAAAAATGTCCTTGCTTATCCCGAGATGGGGAGTGGAAGGGAGTGGAGAAAAAGCCAAACCCTAAACCTATCTGGGAAGGAGGCACTGCTCTTCCAGCCTCTGGCTTCCTGAGCTCTGTGTTTTCACCATCAATATAACAGTTCTGGGAACATCTTTCTCTGTTACACATACACACACATCATGTTCATGTATACTCAAAAAAAATTCATGGTGTATTTCTTTTCGCTTTGTGGAAGCAGAATGCTGCGTATTGAACTAGAGTTGGGAGACAAGAGGAGCTGGGAGTTCTAAGATAAATGCAACTACTTAATAATGCCTAGTCAAAACACCACTTGAAATTTTGGATGTAGGTTTGAGGGACCAGAGATACCATGACCAGAGATACCAAGTTAAAAGGTTTTTGAAAAAGTCCCAAGTGATCACAGTAGATTTCTTTTATAGTCTTTTACTTATCTTTTACTTCATCTTAATCCCCAAAGCAGGAAACAAGAATCTAAAGAAATAAACATCAAATTAACTACTATATTTATTTAGAACCCCTAAGGAATTACAGCTGTATCTACTCATTTCCTGATAGCTATTTTTAGTAAGTAGACAAAAATCATCTATAAATGGTTCCAAGTAAATTGAGGACAACACATAACCAAATACAAAACATCCCATAAACAAAAGTGATACTGCTAACCTGGCCCAGGAATTTGGAATCAATCTTGGTCCTGCACTGGAGTCTTCCCATGGGATGATGAGCTAGCTGTTACAGCTAGCTGGGGTCCTCAGTTTCACCACTGATAAAATCTCTGGCCTTCCCGTCTAATTTCAGAGATAGTTCCAAGTCTTTCCCAGTATGTGTACTTGCAAGAGGGGTACCTGTCCTCTATTCTAAGCAGTGAAGAACAGCATAGTTCAACATTGATGAAGATCTATAGATCTGGGGCTTAGTTGAGTACCCTACTTCCTTACCCTTTTTGGCTATGTGGAAACCAGTACAAACAGCTGGTTGGAAGGCTGGGACTGTCACATAGTGTGGACATATGTTAACTACTTACACAACTATTAAATACCTGTTTTATATGTTAGACTATGCCATGACAAAAACAGAAGTGAGAAACACAAGCTCTACTGCCAAGACATTTACAGTCTAGGAGAGGTAGGAGTATATTTGGCATAGCAGGTACCTCTCAGTGTGACAACTCTTAGATTGGCTCAAATATTTACTTCTATATTTTGATTTTACTTTCAAACTATTCTCCTAGCCTTGTCAATCTCTAGGATAGGTCTTCCAGATACTGGTCCAACTAGTATTTCCTTCACCAAGGGGGGAAAAATTCCCCCTGATCTGTATGCCCAAGGCTTAGAAAAATGAATCCACTTTTGATCATTCCATGAAGATAAGTGCAACTTCCCACTCGACTCTGGACTTGCTCTTGCTAAATACACAGCTGCTAGCAAGTGGTGAGACTACTTTTTCAGATCCCACCCCACCCTCCTCACACTGCTTTTGCAGATATGCTTGTAGTAGACAGAGCTTGACAGTCACTCTCAAAATGACAGGTTGGTAAATGCCTGGATCTTTTCACAACGAGATGATCTATCACTGCCAAAGGTCACAGGTCCCAGACATCCTTCACCAGTAAGTGGACTCCACCAGGGTATCTCTTTGTATAGCTACTTATATGTAGAGAAAAATACTTTAAGATGAGTTTGACCCTTTACAAAAGTACTGTTACAATGGCTATAGAAGTTTATTTAACATAGGAAGGAAAAATTCCAATAACCCACAAAGGCACCCAGCTACCCAATGCCATATATTCACAAGACCATGCACCCCTATCCCATCAGGAGAATTTTTGTTATATTCCTTTAATTTTCTACATAGGGCCAGGAATGGTTATCCAAGGGAACAAGGGAAAGGATAGGGGTACAAGGTGGGGATACATTAGAAAAGAAGAGGGGCTGGATATAAGAATAGGTATGTTGCCACTCTAGCTGGAGTTCTGCAACAGCCTAGCAATCATCTGTTGCTATTATCTCTCTATTCTGGCCCCTGGCAATTCATTACTGTCACTCATAGCCAAGGCAGCAAAAAAGCCCTCATAGCAACAGAATCTCTGAAATGGCTTCTTGGGATATCTTCTACAGCACTCAGGTCAAGCCAATCCTGGCTAAAACCATAAAGATGGCATTCTGGGACACTGTGCTCATTAAAGTCTATATAGGAAATACCCATTGCATGTGCAGTTCCAAAGCCTACATTTGCTGAAGAGCAGCAGTCGGCTCTGCAGGAGTTGTGCCAATTCCAGTAGCCAAGTCCACAGCAGGTAAGAACTCTCAGGGCCAGGCTTCTGGAGGTTCACCTACTGATGAGAAAAACAAGTCCTGGAAAAGGCAAGGGTAAGTGCTGTTCCTTCCTAGTGATACTGGTTTTCTTAGGTTCCTTTGCTATCTTCTCATCTACTGGTAGGGCCAAGTGTTTCTTAAAAGGAATGTTGCCTGCAACTACAGCATCTATTTATCTTTTTTGTGCCAATATCTGGGTTCATTTGCAACTTCTAACCTGCGCCATCCAATATAGCAGCCACTAGTCACATGTAGTTATTTAAATCTAAATATAAATTAATTAAAATTAAATGAAATTTAAATGTCAGTCTCTTACTCACACTAGTCATATTTCAAGTGCTAAGTAATCACATGCAGCTACTGGTTACCATATTGGACAGCACAGATACAGAACATTTTCATTATCAAAGAAAGTTCTGCTAGATAGAACTGTTACGCTTACCCCCCAATCATCTAGTCACCTTCTCTGTTTGTATTTCTAGCATTTTATTTATCTTATTGGTCTCAGGCAAAGAGGATTGATGTCATCATATTCCTCAATTCATCAGTAATCAAAGTAAAGGTTCTTTCTTGCCATTATTCATTTATTCCTACACTCTTTCATAGGTAACCATTCTAATGTGGTAAATGTCTATCTTTGTATGTGTTCTTTTAAAAGAACATATTGTTTCATGTGTATATTTTAAAATTTTATGAAAATGATACATACTATAGATCTCATTCTTAATTTCTACTATGAATCATGTTAAGATCCATTCATACTTCTATATATCTAATCTGTTGCTTTTATCTGCTGTATAATGCTCTATGGTATGCACCCACCACATTTAACCTATTTGCTCTCATTATATTATAATTATAATAACCTAGGATGCATGGCTTAGCACTTTATAGAACTCTTGGCAGAAATTCCTGACTTCCTAGAAAATCTTCAAAGAAAATTATAACCAAAAGTACTTGTAATTTGAGTATGTGACCTCACTTTTTTTTTTTCCTGTACGCGGGCCTCTCACTGTTGTGGCTTCTCCCGTTGCGGAGCACAAGCTCCGGACACGCAGGCTCAGTGGCCATGGTTCACGGGCCTAGCCGCTCCGCGGCATGTGGGATCTTCCCAGACCGGGGCACGAACCCGTGTCCCCTGTATCGGCAGGCGGACTCTCAACCACTGCGCCACCAGGGAAGCCCGTGACCTCACTTTTAATTGTGGGTATCTTCACTCCCTGGAACATACGCTCTTGTCCTATCCTTCAGTATTCTAACTTACTGGTATTCCTTTTTGCCTGTTATTGGTCACTGTCCATTTTTTGATTGGCTCTGGTCTTATATGAGATTTCTTCCCTATTCTTGACTCCAAATAATGGTTTTCCATTAGTCTTTGGCTTTTATTACCTGGACTCAGGTTATCAGTTTGTGAAGTCCCTTATCTCTTCTTTTTATTTCTGACTCTTCCTGTAACTCCTGCTGCCACTCAAGATTCAGTTCAATGGGTAGTTTCCTGACTAAAGTTTTCACTGAGTAGTGGGGGTTAGAGACCTAATGGAGACAGGATTGCTGCACTGATAACCAAAGACATTCAGTGCCTAGTGGGAGGTTTCACATTCTCTGCTAGCTTGACACAACAGGGAAATAACCTTTTAATCCAGTGCAACATAATTTATTGTAGTGTTATCCAGTTCAAAGATGTTATGAAAAACATCCCCAGAGAGATTTAAGATTTCAAAAACATCCTGAGTTTGAACTTAATTCAACTACTCCAGAAGGCTAAAACAACAAAAGATGACCTTTTAGGCACTTCATATGTCAGGCACTGTTAGGCCAGATAATGTCATGCCAAATTAGAATGTTTGTCTCCTGCGGAGGGAGGAGGGTTGGTGGGAAGGAGAGGTTGAGGGTATGTGTTTTAATTAAAATCATCTGTCAGTGCTAATGACCTAACATTTAAAAAATGATTATTCTATAGAGATAAAAATAAGGAATTGAACAGGGGATACTTGATGTCTTTATGGTGTCAGAAAGGGAACAAAAGTATGTTCTAATCATCTTTGATAAGGGATGAGACAAATAGGAACTCATTTAGAGGAAAAAGTCCTCTAAATGGGGGACTCAACACTGATGTTAAACTCAGGGAAGAAAATTCAAGCAATGTGTTTTCTGTCTTCAAATGCCTGAAGAGATATCACAAAAAAGTGAAACTAAATTTTTTTTTCTATTTCCTACCCACTGGCATTCAGGTGTCTTTTTTTAAATTTAATATTTATTTTTTTGGCTGCATCAGGTCTTAGTTGCTGCACGCGGATCTGCATTGCAGCATGCGAGATCTTTCATTGCAGCACGTGGGCTCTTCGTTGCGGTGCGCAGGCTTCTCTTTAGTTGTGGCACGCGGGCTCCAGAGCGCACAGGCTCAGTAGTTGTGGCACATGGGATCTGTAGTTGTGGTGCACAGAATCCAGAGCACGCAAGCTCAGTAGTTGCGGTGTGCGGGCTCTAAAGTGTGCAGGCTCAGTTGCCCTGCGGCATGTGGAATCTTAGTTCCCTAACCAGGGACTGAACCCGTGTCCCCTGCATTGGAAGGCAGATTCTTAACCACTGGACCACCAGGGAAGTCTCTCAGGTATCTTTTTAAAAAAATTTTATTGAAGTATACTTGATTTACAATGTTGCATTTAAATTCTGCTGTACAGCAAAGTGACTCAGTTATAGACATATATATATATTCTTTTTCATTATGGTTAATCACAGGATATTGAATACAGTTCCCTGTGCTATACAGTAGGACCTTGTTGTTTATCCATCCTATATATAATAGTTTGTATCTTCTAAATTTGTTTAGTCAGACCATAATGGGAAGTAACTTGAGGGAGGAAGACTATATAGTTCAATATATGAATCAACAGAGGTGTGCAAAGATGAAATTGATGCTGACGGAGGGGCATAGGGAAAAAAGTGAGCTCACTAGCTCTATTCAAGCAGAGGCTGGGCAAAAATTCAGCAACATTAAAGAACAGATTTGAGCATTGGATGGAGAAGCTGGACTAGATGACTCTAATACTTTATAATTCAATGTGACAGCAAGAAATCATTTGTAAAAATCTGAAACAAATTCAAGGAGCTGTTAAAAATATATAAAAGAAATACAGCAAAGCCAATAAAACTGGATCCTATTTGAGCTACCCAGTCATGTGTGTGAGAAAGGGAATAACAGAAGACATTCCCACACTCTGACACCAAGTACCACCTTGGATATAGGCCCATAGCAGCAAGGAGCATGGCCTGTCCAGGGACTCAAGTCATGTTGAGTCAAGATTTTATAAAGGACAGAGAGACTCTCACAGGAACCAAGGCCCTTTGGGCACTGGAGGAATGCTATTTAAAAATAAAAGCTTAAAGAACCAATCTATAGTTTTTTCTCAGCCAAAGTCATGACAGTTTTTCCAAAGCAAATAAGATACATGCAAATTGGCCTAGGTAGATAAGGGTTCCTGCCTTCAGTACATTGGCACTACCTCCCCTCCCAACCTAAAAAAAGGTGTTTTCTCCAGGAAGGCTTTGCCACATTTTTCCAGGGCTCTGCCTGGAGTTTGAAAGCTCAATGACATGACACTCCACTTGGCTGGATTTTATTGCCTGCTGTACTCTTCAGTTTCCCTTCTAGCCCAGACTCAATTACAATCAAGGTTTGCAGAAGGCAAACAACATGCAGTGAACCTGTCACAGTGCCAATTAAGCACAAACATATCCTGAAAATTAAAATGAAAATCAAATGTCAACACTATGAAAAGAAACTAACAGCTTCTTCAGAAATGATGAATTAAAGGCAGAGAGAAGAAAAAAACCAGCAAACCTGCTCTTAGCCTAGCAATGTAGCCCTGGTCCTGTTATATAATATTCCATCATCTCCCACATCTGCATACTCTATATCTTTAACAAATTGTTTATGTTTTAGCACATTTATAATAAAGATGTCTTAATGTTGATTTCATAAATTTTACTTAGTGTCACATGGTTGCTCTGGGTTTCCAAGACAACAAATGTACTTTGCCCCAGCCACCCAGTAAATCATGACAGTTCACAATCTTCAGGTCTCACCTGTGTGTTGACAGGACAAGAGACGCTTTATGGCCTAGGGAATGGCTTCAGCATGGTGGTGGTGGCTAGCATCAGAATTGGTTAGTTTGAAATCCCTGATTACACAGATCAGATTTATTTCAATAAATCTGGTCTATGGAATCAAAGATCCCAAATCAACCTTAGGGCTATAGTCCAAAAGTAGCTACCAGTTACTTTTATATGTCCCCTCAGTGCCTAGTACAGGGCTTAGTAAATATTAGTTTAATTTCTTTTTCTCCCCTTTTCTCTCTATAACTACTTCAGTTCCAGAGGCAAGTGGTACATAATATCATAATAATAGTGAAAATAATAATAGCTAATACTTAAATAGTGCTATCTTCCTTTGGAGATGGATAGAAGTAGGGATGAGGAAAATAAATTAATCAGTAATGAATGAAGTCAGTAGGCTGGCTTCTAGTCCCCCAGCTCTGCCACTTAGTAGCTATGTGATTCTGAGGACATCCTTCAAACCCCCCAAGTTCCAGTTTCCTCATCTGTCAAACAAAAGTACAGGTTTCCCCCACTATATGAAAGAAGAGCATCCCCAGGGAACCTTTTATAAGCCAAAATGGTGTAAAGTGAAGAAGCAATTACCTTAGGACACATCTTGCTAATGGATACACAAAATAAATCAAGATAAAGCACAGGTGCTCACAGACATAGTTCAACACTATGGTGGCTTGACACTGAGATGCTGAGTATAGTTCCTGGAAAGAAGCTTGGTGGTGCCACTCTCACTTATTGGGGTGCACACTGCCTCTTATAACAGCTCTCTGCAAACAAACACTGAGCACTATTTTCGATTTTCACTTTTTTTTTTTTTGCGGTACGCGGGCCTCTCACTGTTGTGGCCTCTCCCGTTGAGGAGCACAGGCTCCGGACGCGCAGGCTCACTGGCCATGGCTCATGGGCCTAGCCGCTCTGCGGCATGTGGGATCTTCCCGGACCAGGGCACGAACCCGTGTCCCCTGCATCGGCAGGCGGACTCTCAACCACTGCGCCACCAGGGAAGCCCTCGATTTTCACTTTTTTAAGTAAAAGCAAAAATCCTCTTCGGATTTACTTTGGTTAGTGAAAACAGGTACTAATGTAGGTCTTTCATAAAAGTGAAGTGATGGAAAGCAAACTTTTGAACAGCGGGGGATACCTGTAATAGTTACCTCATAGTGTTACTGTGAGAGTTAACTGGTTTATGAATATACATAAAGTAGTACAGCACCTGGCTCACAGTGGGTCCTCAAAAGTAGTAGTTCTCATCTTCTTCTCCCTCCCCACCCCAGAGTACCATTTAAAAAATTCCTGGCAGGATACTCTTAAGTTGGGAGGTAGAATCCCCAGGATCCTGGGGGTAGTTCAAGGCAGGGGGCACAGAAACCAGCTTTGAAGCAACTCAACAGGTTGGAAGAGGAGAACTACATGAATGGGGCAGTCTGGTCTTTCCTTCATCTTTCCTGTTGATCTCTAATATATTTTGTGGTACTAATAGCAATAGGAATGATAAAGTTCCTACAATCTATTTGGTGCCTGAAAAGTATTGCTGAGTGAAGGAGGGGCTGTAGAAAGTGGTGGGACATGGTTTAAGATAAATGTAAAAACCTTGTCCTCTGCCATGCAGCTGAGCTCCCCCATGGCTGCAGACTGGATGGTTTTACATGGCCTTAGTATAATTCTACTTTTATCCCCCCACCTTCTCGCCCCTCCCCACTAGTGCTATCCTGGTGACTGAATCTTGCCTTTCCCACACATCCTGACAAGCTGATGCTGTCAATCTCAAAACAGCCTGAGGTCAAATCCAGAATCCATTTGGGTTTTTAGGTGGAGAGGGATGAGAGAGGGTTTTTGCCTCCAGTGGTTTCCACCTCCAGAAAGTTGATGACAAAAGCCTCTGCTACCTTTCCCTTCCAGCCTCTCCTTGGGGAAAGAGAAAACCCTCTATTTCCACTATCTGCTCTGTTGAGCTTCTTTCACTCAATGACAGTTTCTATCTTGCTTATTGCCTCACCAGCTATGCAACAAGGAGGAATCAAGCTTTGATGCAGTATCCCTAGAGTCATCTGTTCCCTGCAGATATGAAGGAAAGAAGACCTTCTGGAAAAAAAACAACACGCCATTAAAGCTTTCATTCCAAAGTCCTCAACTCCTTAGCTCCTCAGGTATCCACTACCTCATGTTTTCTAAATGCTGATCCAGCTTCTTATTCAGATTTTTAAAAGGCAGCTAGTTCTTGAGAGAATGGCTGGGATGTGTCTGGTGGGGGAGGGGAGTAGGGGAATCAAGCTACAATTACACTTTTTAGCCAAAAAAAAACCCAAATCGGATGGTGATGAAATCCCAGGAGAAAACATAGATTAAAGTCTGTGCTTTCTAAATCTGTTACTTAACTAAACACAGCTGTTAAAGATGATGTCTTTGCTGTGCATGTATATCTATAATAATGCTGTCATTAGTATTCAGATATGATTCTGGGAACCCTCCCCATCTCTAAGATATGCACTCAAGAGTTTCTCCAGGACTGGGAGATTCTACACTGATCCATCCACAACTTCACCTGGTTACCCTATGTTCACAGTATGGGAAGAGAAAGAAACTAACATTTACTGAGTGGTGTTCTACTAAGTACTTTAAATATATTTATTATTTTAATTCAAACAACAGTCTTATGAGATGTATATTATAATCTCCTTAATAGATAAGAAAGTTGAGACTCAGAAGAAAGTTAAGTAACTCTTTCAGGCCCACCTAGCTAGCAGGAGGGGAATGAGGATTGAAACCTAGCACTGAGTTACTCCAAAGCTCACAGTCCTGCGCCTCACCACAAGCTTCCGAGATGCCTGGGCTGAGGGCCAGGGTTCAGTCTTTGATGGGACCATAAAAGTGGACTGACTCACCCTTGGACAACTTCAATTCAGTAACATGCTGCTCTAAACAATCCAGTTGAACTCTTTACATATAAAACATCCCTTGAAAGGAAATAAAGAAAGGAGAGAAGAGGTTGCAGTAGGTTCCCAATCTGAAGAATATCTGAAATCAAGAGCTAGCATTTACTTGAGATTTTTTTTCAGGTCAAACTTAACAAAAGACCCCCAACACAATAGTGTCTTATCTGAGAACAGACTCTTTCACAGCTAAGAAAGTCATATATACTATTTTTCCATGACCAGTCCTAATTAAACTTAAGGAATAAAGTGAATATGATAACAGGGCTATAGAGGGCTTGACAGTTTAGTAGAACTATCACATTCATCCTGACACTTGAAAATTATCCCCCAGTGAGTCAGGAAAATAAGTATCATCATCTCTGTTTACACATGAAAAAACTAAGGATCAGAGAAGTAATAAAATAAAGTTGTTGAGATGCGGCTGGGTGGGCCCCAAAGTCGTGACTGTTATCCATTCTTCAGTACATTTTTCAGTAGGGGAGTGACATGATCAAAGTCGTATTTTAATACTAGTCAACTCAGGATGAATTGTAAGAGTTAGGGCTGTAGCTGAGAGGAATGCTGGACTAGGAGTCAAGGGCTCTGGTTTCTAGTCATGGTTTTATTACCTTTATTAATGTGTGAGCATCTAAAGGGAAGATGAATATCCCTGCCATTTCTACTTAACAGGGCTGCTGGGGACTCAAATGAGAGAAATAATGGATGTAAGTATGCTTAATAGGTCATTAGATACCTTGAAAGAAATCAGACCCTTGGTGACTAGATGAATTATAGTCAGTTTTTAATAAATATTCTGAGGATCATTCACTCTGTTGCCACTTACTGTATGTAAGTATACTGTCATGACAATCTATAAAACATTCTTAGTGAAGAAATAAGACAATAGTTCACCTGAAAATATGCTCCAAAGCTTTTGGATATTTTAGGTACTTTTTATTGAAGTATAGTTGATTTAAAATATTATATTAGTTTCAGGTGTACAGCACAGTGATTCATTATTTTTACAGATTATACTCCATTAGAGCTAATTAAAAGATAATGGCTATAATTCCCTGTGTTATATAATATATCCTCATTGCTTATCTATTTCATACATTGTAGTCTGTATCTCTTAATCCCATGCCCCTAATTTGTCCCTCCCCCTTCCCTCTCCCCTTTGCTAACCATCAGCTTGTTTCCTATATCTGTGAGTCTCTTTCTGTTTTGATATATACATTCGTTTGTATTATTTTTTTAACATCTTTATTGGAGTATAATTGCTTTACAATGGTATGTTTGTTTCTGCTTTATAACAAAGTGAATCAGATCTACATATACATATATCCCCATATCTCTTCCCTCTTGTGTCTCTCTCCCTCCCACCCTCCCTATCCCACCCCTTCAGGTGGTCACAAAGCACTGAGCTGATCTCCCTGTGCTATGCGGCTGCTTCCCACTAGCTATCTATTTTACGTTTGGTAGTGTATATATGTCCATGGCACTCTCTCACTTTGTCACAGCTTACCCTTCTCCCTCCCATATCCTCAAGTCCATTCTCTAGTAGGTCTGCGTCTTTATTCCCATCTTGCCCCTAGGTCTTCATGACCATTTTTTTCCTTTCTTTTTTGATTCCATATATATTCATTGGAATCCCGTATCTGTTTTTTTCTTTCTGACTTACTTCACTCTGTATGATAGACTCTAGGTCCATCCACCTCACTACAAATAACTCAATTTCGTTTCTTTTTATGGCTGAGTAATATTCCATTGTATATATATGCCAAATCTTCTTTATCCATTCATCTGTTGATGGACACTTAGGTTGCTTCCATGTCCTGGCTATTGTAAATAGAGCTGCAATGAACATTTTGGTGCATGACTCTTTTTGAATTATGGTTTTCTCAGGGTATATGCCCAGTAGTGGGATTGCTGGGTCATATGGTAGTTCTACTTTTAGTTATTTAGGGAACCTCCATACCTTTCTCCATAGTGGCTGTATCAATTTACATTCCCAGCAACAGTGGAAGAGGGTTCCCTTTTCTCCACACCCTTTCCAGCATTTATTGTTTCTAGATTTTTTGATGATGGCCATTCTGACTGGTGTGAGATGACATCTCATTGCAGTTTTGATTTGCATTTCTCTAATGATTAATGATGTTGAGCATTCTTTCATGCGTTTGTTGGCAATCTGTATATCTTCTTTGGAGAAATGTCTATTTAGGTCTTCTGATCATTTTTGGATAGGGTTGTTTGTATTTTTAATATTGTGCTGCATGAGCTGCCTGTATATTTTGGAGATTAATCCTTTGTCAGTTGATTCATTTGCAAATATTTTCGCCCATTCTGAGTGTTGCCTTTTGGTCTTTTTTATGGTTTCCTTTGCTGTGCAAAAGCTTTGAAGTTTCATTAGGTCATATTTGTTTATTTTTGTTTTTATTTCCATTTCTCTAGGAGGTGGGTCAAAGAGGATCTTGCTGTGACTTATGTCATAGAGTGTTCTGCACGTTTTCCTCTAAGAGTTTAATAGTGTGTGACCTTAAATTTAGGTCTTTAAGCCATTCTGAGTTTATTTTTGTGTATGGTGTTAGGGACTGTTCTAATTTAATTCTTGTACATGTAGCTGTCCAGTTTTCCCAGCACCACTTAATGGAGAGGCTATCTTTTCTCCACTGTATATTCTTGCCTCCTTTATCAAAGATAAGGTGAACATATACGGGTTGATCTCTGGGCTTTCTATCCTGTTCCGTTGATCTATATTTCTGTTTTTGTGCCAGTACCATACTGCCTTGATTACTGTAGATTTGCAGTATAGTCTGAAGTCAGGGAGCCTGATTCCTCAAGCTCCGTTTTTCTTTCTCAAGATTGCTTTGGCTATTTGGGGTCTTTTGTGTTTCCATACAAATTGTGAAATTTTTTGTTCTAGTTCTGTGACAAATGCCAGTGGTAGTTCGATGGGGATTGCGCTGAATCTGTACATTGCTTTGAGTAGTAGAGTCATTTTCACAATGTTGATTCTTCCAATCCAAGAACATGGTATATCTCTCCATCTATTTGTATCACCTTAAATTCTTTCATCAGTGTCTTATAATTTTCTGCATACAGGTCTTTGTCTCCTTAGGTAGGTTTATTCCTAGATAGTTTATTCTTTTTGTTGCAATGGTAAATGGGAGTGTTTTGTTAATTTCACTTTCAGATTTTTCATCATTAGTGTATAGGAATGCAAGAGATTTCTGTGCATTAATTTTGGATCTTGCTACTTTACCAAATTCTTTGATTAGCTCTAGTAGTATTCTGGTAGCATCTTTAGGATTCTCTAGGTATAGTATCATGTCATCTGCAAACAGTGACAGATTTACTTCTTCTTTTCTGATTTGCATTCTTTTTATTTCTTTTTCTTCTCTGATTGCTGTGGCTAAAACTTCCAAAACTATGTTAAATAATAGTGGTGAGAGTGGGCAACCTTGTCTTGTTCCTGATTTAGTGGAAATGGTTTCAGTTTTTCACCACTGAGGACAATGTTGGCTGTGGGATTGTCATATATGGCCTTTATTATGTTGAGGAAAGTTCCCTCTATGCCTACTTTCTGGAGGGTTTTTATCATAAATGGGTGTTGAATTTTGTCAAAAGCTTTCTCTGCATCTATTGAGATGATCCTATGGCTTTTCTCCTTCAATTTGTTAATATGGTGTATCACATTGATTGATTTGTGTATACTGAAGAATCCTTGCATCCCTGGGACAAATCCCTCTTGGTCATGGTGTATGATCCTTTTACTGGGCTTTTGGATTCTGTTTGCTAGTATTCTGTTGAGGATTTTTGCATCTATGTTCGTCAGTGATATTGACCTGTAATTTTCTTTCTTTGTGACATCTTTGTCTGGTTTTGGTATCAGGGTGATGGTGGCCTCGTAGAATGAGTTTGGGAGTGTTCCTCCCTCTGCTATATTTTGGAAGAGTTTGAGAAGGATGGGTGTTAGCTCTTCTCTAAATGTTTGGTAGCATTCGCCTGTGAAGCCATCTGGTCCTGGGCTTTTGTTTGTTGGAAGATTTTTAATCACAGCTTCAACTTCAGTCCTTGTGATTGGTCTGTTCTGATTTTCTATTTCTTCCTGGTTCAGTCTCGGAACGTTGTGCATTTATAAGAATTTGTGCATTTCTTCCAGGTTGTCCATTTTATTGGCATAGAGTTGCTTGTAGTAATCTCTCATGATCCTTTGTTTTTCTGCAGTGTCACTTGTTACTTCTCCTTTTTCATTTCTAATTCTAGTGATTTGAGTCTTCTCCCATTTTTTCTTGATGAGTCTGGCTAATGGTTTATCAATTTTGTTTATCTTCTCAAAGAACCAGCTTTAATTTTATTGATCTTTGCTATCATTTCCTTCATTTATTTTTCATTTATTTCTGATCTGGTCTTTATGATTTCTTTCCTTCTGCTAACTTTGAGGGGTTTTTGTTCCTCTTTCGCTAATTGTTTTAGGTGTAAGGTTAGGTTCTTTATTTGAGATGTTTCTTGTTTCTTAAGGTAGGATTGTATTGCTATAAACTTCCCTCTTAGAACTGCTTTTGCTGCATCCCATAGGTTTTGGGTCGTCATGTCTCCATTGTCATGTGTTTGTAGGTATTTTTTGATTTCCTCTTTGATTTCTTCAGTGATCTCTTGGTTATTAAGTAGTGTAATTTATAGCCTCCATGTGTTTGTATTTTTTACAAATTTTTCCTGTAATTGATATCTAGTCTCATAGTGTAGTGGTCGGAAAAGATACTTGATATGATTTCCATTTTCTTAAATTTACCAAGGATTGATTTGTGATGCAAGATATGATCTATCCTGGAGAATGTTCCACGAGCAGTTGAGAAGAATGTGTATTCTGTTGTTTTTGGATGGAATCAATTAAGTCCATCTTGTTTAATGTATCATTTAAAGCATGTGTTTCCTTATTTATTTTCATTTTGGATGGTCTGCCCATTGGTGAATGTGGGTGTTAAACGTCCCCTACTATGATTGTGTTACTGTCAATTTCCCCTTTTATGGCTGTATTTGTCTTGTCTATTGAGGTGCTCCTATGTTGGGTGCATAAATATTGCCAATTGTTATATCTTCTTCTTGGATTGATCCCTTGATCATTATGTAGTGTCCTTTTTTGTCCCTTGTAATAGTCTTTATTTTAAAGTCTATTTTGTCTGATATGAGAATTGCTACTCCAGCTTTCTTTTGATTTCCATTTGCATGGAATATCTTTTTCCATCCCCTCACTTTCAGTCTGTATGTGTCCCTATGTCTGAAGTGGGTTTCTTGTAGACAGCATATATACGGGTCTTCTTTTTGTAACCAATAAGCCTGTCTATGTCTTTTCCTTGGAGCATTTAATCCATTTACATTTAAGCTAATTATCGATATGTATGTTCCTAATCCCATTTTCCTAATTGCTTTGCGTTTGTTATTGTAGGTCTTTTCCTTCTCTTGTGTCTCCTGCCGAGAGAAGTTCCTTTAGCATTTGTTGTAAAGCTGGCTTGGTGGTGCTGAATTCTCTTAGCTTTTGCTTGTCTGTAAAGATTTTAATTTCTCTGTCAAATCTGAATGCAATCCTTGCTGGGTAGAGCAATCTTGGTTGTAGGTTTTTTTCCTTCATCATTTTAAATATGTCCTGCCACTCCCTTCTGACTTGCAGAGTTTCTGTTGCAAGATCAGCTGTTAACCTTATGGGGATTCCCTTGTGTGTTATTTGTTGTTTTTCCCATGCTGCTTTTAATACTTTTTCTTTGTATTTAATTTTTGATAGTTTGATTATTATGTGTCTTGGTGTATTTCTCCTTGAATTTATCCTTTATGGGACTCTCTGTGCTTCCTGGACTTGATTAACTATTTCCTTTCCCAAATTAGGGAAATTTTCAACTATAATCTCTTCAAATATTTTCTCAGTCCCTTTCTTTTTTTCTTCTTCTTCTGGGACCCCTATAATTCGCATGTTGGTGCATTTAATATTGTCCCAGAGGTCTCTGAGACTGTCCTAAATTCTTTTCATTCTTTTTTCTTTGTTATGCTCTGCAGTAGTTATTTCCACTATTTTATCTTCCAGGTCACTCATCTGTTCTTCTGCCTCAGTTATTCTGCTATTGATCCCTTCTGGAGAATTTTTAATTTCATTTATTGTGTTGTTCATCTCTGTTTATTTGCTCTTTAGTTCTTCTAGGTCCTTGTTAAACGTTTCTTGTATTTTCTCTATTCTATTTCCAAGATTTTGAATCATCTTTACCATCATTATTCTAAATTCTTTTTCAGGTAGACTGCCTATTTCCTCTTTATTTGTTAGGTCTGGTGGGTTTTTGCCTTGCTCCTTCATCTGCTGTGTGTTTCTCTGTCTTCTCACTTTGCTTAACTTACTGTGTTCGGGGTCTCCTTTTCGCAGGCTGCAGGTTTGTAGTTCCCATTGTTTTTGGTGTCTGTCGCCAGTGGCTAAGGTTGGTTCAGTGGGTTGTGTAGGCTTCCTGGTGGAGGGGACTAGTGCCTGTGTTCTGGTGGATGAGGCTGGATCTTGTCTTTCTGGTGGGCAGGTCCACGGCTGGTAGTGTGTTTTGGGGTATCTGTGGCTTTATTATGATTTTAGGCAGCCTCTTTGCTAATGGATGGGGTTGTGCTCCTGTCTTGCTAGTTGTTTGGCATAGGGTGTCCAGCACCGTAGCTTGCTTGTCATTGAGTGAAGCTGGGTCTTGGCATTGAGAGGGAGATCTCTGGGAGATTTCTGCCATTTGATATTACATGGAGGTTGGCGGTCTCTTGTGGACCAGTGTCCTGAACTTGGCTCTCCCACCTCAGAGGCACAGGCTTGCTGCCTGGCTGGAGCACCAAGGGCCTTTCATCCACATGGCTCAGAATAAAAGGTAGAAAAGAAAGAAAGAAGAAGATAAAGTAAAATAAAATAAAGTTATTAAAATAAAAAATAATTATTATGAAAAATTTCTTAAAAAGTAATAAAAATAAAACATGAAAACGGTGAGACAGAACCCTAAGACAAATGGTAAAAGCAAAGCTATAAAGACAAAATCACACACAGAAGCATACACATACACACTCAAAAAAAGAGAAAAAGGGAAAAAAACATATATATCTTTGCTCCCAAAGTCCACCTCCTCAATTTGGGATGATTCATTGTCTATTCAGGTATTCCACAGATGCAAGGTACATCAAGTTGGTTGTGGAGATTTAATCCGCTTCTCCTGAGGCTGCTGGGAGAAATTTCCCTTTCTCTTCTTTGTTCGCACAGCTCCCGGGGTTCAGCTTTGTATTTGGACCTGCCACTACGTGCAGGCCGCCTGAGGGTGTCTGTTCCTCGCTCAGACAGGATGTGGTTAAAGGAGCAGCTGATTCTGGGGCTCTGGCTCACTCAGGCCAGGGGGAGGGAGGGGTACGGAATGCGGGGCGAGCCTGCGGCAGCAGAGCCCCGCATAACGTTACACCAGCCTGAGGCACGCCGTGTGTTCTCCCGGGGAAGTTGTCCCTGGATCACGGGACCCTGACAGTGGCGGGCTGCACAGGCTCCCGGGAGGGGCGGTGTGGATAGTGACCTGTGCTTGCACACAGGCTTCTTGGTGGCTGCAGTAGCAGCCTTAGCGTCTCATGCCCGTTTCTGGGGTCCACGCTGACAGACGCGGTTCAAGCCCGTCTCTGGAGCTCCTTTAAGCGGTGCTGTTAATCCCCTCTCCTCGCGCACCAGAAAACAAAGAGGCAAGAAAAAGTCTCTTGCTTCTTCGGCAGATCCAGACTTTTCCCCGGACTCCCTCCCGGCTAGCCGTGGTGCACTAACCCCTTCAGGCTGTGTTCACGCAGCCAACCCCAGTCCTCTTCCTGGGATCCAACCTCTGAAGCCTGAGCCTCAGCTCCCAGCCCCTGCCCGCCCTGGCAGGTGAGCAGACAAGCCTCTCGGGCTGGTGAGTGCCTGTCGGCACCGATCCTCTGTGCAGGAATCTCTCTGCTTTGCTCTCCGCACCCCTGTTGCTGTGCTCTCCTCCGCGGCTCTGAAGCTTTCCCCCTCCGCCACCCGCAGTCCCCACCCACGAAGGGGCTTTCTAGTGTGTGGAAACCTTTCCTCCATCACAGCTCCCTCCCACTGGTGCAGGTCCCCTCCCTATTCTTTTGTCTCTGTTTTTTTTTGTTTTGCCCTACCCAGGTACATGGGGAGTTCCTTGCCTTTGGGGAGATCTGAGGTCTTCTGCCAGTGTTCAGTAGTTGTTCTGTAGGAGTTGTTCCACATGTAGATGTATTTCTGATGTATTTGTGGGGAGGAAGGTGATCTCCGTGCCTTACTCTTCTGCCACCTTGAAGCTCCTCAGGACCTGTATTATTTTTTTAGACTCCACATGTAAGTGATATCATACAGTATTTGTCTTTCGCTATCTGATTTATTTCACTTAGCATAATGCCCTCCAAGTCTATCCATGTTGCTGTAAATGGCAAAATTTCCTTCTTTTTATGGCTGAGTAATATTCCATTGTATATGTATACCATATCTTTATCCATTCATCTGTTGATGGGCACTTGGGGTGCTTCCATACCTTGGCTATTGTGAATAGTGCTGCTATGAACATACATGCATGTATCTTTTCAAATTAGTGTTTTCATTTTTTCTGGATATATACTCAGGAGTGGAATTGCTGGATCATATGGTAGTTCTATTTTTAGTTTTTTGAGGAACCTCCATACTGTTTTCCATAGTGGCTATACCAATTTACGTTCCCACCCATAATGTATAAGTGTTTCTTTTTCTCCACATTTTCACTAACATTTGTAATTTGTGTTCTTTTTGATAATAGCCATTGTGACAGGTTTGAGGTTATTTTGAATTAGGTACTTTTCTTGAATTAGTTAAGAATAAGATGAATGTGATGGAATTGCTGACTCTTCCCTTATCTGGCTACCTCTTTACCTAACCCAAGTTTCCTCGGGACTCACTAGTCCCCAAAGGAAGCAGCCTCATTTAAAGGCCAAGATATATGTAAGAAAGCAGGAATAGCGAGCTTATGAATCACAGGAGAGAGAGGTATGACATAATGCCTCCTAGCATCTGCTATCATGGGGTGCAGGATGAAGAAAAAGAAGAGAAGATCTGCACACTCACATTTTAATATTTTCCCAGTGCCAGAGACAGCTTAATTAGCTTTCATAATATACCTAGATAAAAGTCTCATTATATACTTTGATGAAATAAGTCCATTATTAGGCTTGCCTATAGACTATAGACAAGCAGCAGCATCTTGATACCTATGACAAGGTTTTTGGGGTGAGAAAGGAGATTGTTATCTTAACCCATGTTTTCTTTATTCCTCTCTTCTTGTCCTACCTCCTACTGGCCCCTTTTCACTTTTGCTCCAACTATTTTCCCAATTTTCTTGTTTCAACTAGTTTTGTGCTATCATTCACCTCTTCTGGTCACAAAATATTCCAAAATATTATAACGGCTCTGAAATAATTGTACCACCTTTAGATAGGGCAATCCCATCCCCACCCTACCCCACAGTTTGTCTGAATTGGTGTTTTTTTGCCAGGATGCTCAGACTTGAAAAGGTGAAAGCCAGTATTATAAAGACAGTGTCTGAAATGTGATCAAGTAATTAACAATTCAGAACTCCCACTGATATTAGCTAATAAAAGGCACCTTGCCATTTGCAATACGTCACAAAATCAGTTTAGAGCCTGTCATTTTGCTCATGCCTTGCTCATTACTGAGCTCACTCTGCCAGAGAGGTATTCTTGGGTTCTTGAAATATAAAGAATTGAGACAAAGGAGCTAGAGTTTTCCATTCAATGGGTATGGAGAGTTGAAAATTTTTCCAGTGGGTTAACAGGACAAAGTCTGTTGCTATTTCTTACCTCTGCCCCCAGCTTGAATATACTAGGGCTCAATCCTGTTACCTTAGGGTGGCAGGTCTAGCTCCTGACACTATCCAAAATCTCTGCTGTAAACCATTTGTCACCAACAAGCTTTGGAGTGATAAGGCAATTTGTGATTTGATTCCATTTCGATGGAATAGGCACAGTAGGCTCAGCATTGTATTATCTGCTAAATTACTGTGGAGGATTATGTGGTACTTCAGAGCCAATGATTTCCAAATATTTAATTACAGCTAAGTGAGTTCTTTGGCACTTTTCTGTAGATTTATTTATACTGAAAACATATTTTATATATTTATTTACTTGCTTATTTATTTATTTAATCATAAAAGTGATCAAGGACAAGGGGGCAAGATGTACAGAGTACTTCACCTGGAAAAGGCCTTGTGGCCTTTGTACTATCTTAGATGAAATCCTGGCCCTGTTGAACAGAGAAGGAAACCCATTCAAGCAGAAGGGGAATTTCTCCAAAAATATGGACATGCCAAAATTTCTTCATGTACTGCAGATAAATGGAGAGTGTTCATGTTCTAGTATGCCTGAACGAGTGGCACAGACAGCACTTGCAGGTAAATGGCAATAAACAGCTCTCGCTGTCAACACCTCTCATATGCTATCTTTCATTCTCTCTTGAGCTCTGCCAAGTGAAGCTACACCATAGTCAAGGTTCATGGGGAAATACAGGGATGTAGGTTTTGAACCAGTTAAACTGGAATCACGTTACCCTGAGGAGTGGTCTCACTTCATTCGTAGAGAGTAGGATTACCTTATATTGCAATGAATAAGTCAACTTTTTAAGGTTAAAAATATAGTACTTCCCCTGGATAAGATATACACTGGATTTGCTAGCTGCTGATCACTCCCCCAACATAACCCCAACCCAACTGTAGGAAGTTATATGAACTGAAACCCAGGCTGCTACTTAAGCAGTTGCTGATGGGACCAGGTTAAATTCTACACATTTGCAACTGCTTAAACAGCAAGCTGAAAAACATTTTGGCGGCCTTTAGATGAATGCAAGTAAGTCAAAAAACTAAGCTGACTTATCACCTCATGATGTCTAATGATAAGGGTATTAACATTTATCTATCACTTACTGTGTACTAGAAGGTTTATATTTTTTGCATTTAACCCTTACAAAAGCCCTGTGAAATAGGTAGGAATTAAAATTGCTATTTTATAAATGAGAAAACTGAAGCTCCTCAGAGAGTTTAAGTAACTTGCTCAAAGGCACACAGCCTATTACCATCATTCTAGGACAATACGTTCAGGTCACATACAGAAATTTTAATAGAGGGAAGAGACACGTGTGTGTGTGTGTGTGTGTGTGTGTGTGTGTGTGTGTGTGTGTGTGTAAAAGTGAACAGTACTGGGGCTTCCCTGGTGGCACAGTGGTTGAGAGTCCGCCTGCCGATGCAGGGGACACGAGTTCGTGCCCCGGTCCGGGAAGATCCCACATGCCGCGGAGCCGCTAGGCCCGTGAGCCATGGCCGCTGAGCCTGCGCATCCGGAGCCTGTGCTCCGCAACAGGAGAGGCCACAACAGTGAGAGGCCCGCGTACCGCAAAAAACAAAAACAAAAACAAAAAAAGGTGAACAGTACTTTCCTGAATAACTAAGAACAAATTGCTACTTCAATGTTTTTTTTCTTATCTTCATGTAATTTCCCCTTCATTTACAGTCCTTTTGTGCTAGTGTTTTTGTTCAGTTTGTCTGTGGTACTTTTTTTTCTTTATTGAGGAAATATTGTATCATACATGACAGAAACTTAAAAAGACATTTTTTAACATCTTTATTGGAGTATAATTGCTTTACAATATTGTGTTAGTTTCTGCTGTATAACAAAGTGAATCAGCTATATGTATACATATATCTCCATGTTCCCTCCCTCCTGCGTCTCCCTCCCATCCTCCCTATCCCACCCCTCTAGGTGGTCACAAAGCACCCAGCTGATCTCCCTGTGCTATGCAGCTGCTTTCCACTAGCTATCTATTTTACATTTGGTAGTGTATATATGTCAATGCTACTCTCTCACTTCGTCCCAGCTTACCCTTCTCCCTCCCTGTGTGGCACGTTCTTAATTTCTTTTCAGAACCATTGACTGATTCAACTCTGGGAACCCACTATATTTTAAGCCTATAGGTTAAATAACCAGTTAATGTTAAAAATGTGTTTATAACTGACAGACATGTTTTTTCACAAAAGTCACCTATGATACCAAGAATTCTAACTGGTTAAATGAGACATAACCTGACCTTCTGTTATGACCCATTGTTCTTGTTCTCTTTTTTTAGCCATATCTTGTTTTCAATAGTCATTCTTCACGCCTATCATCCCATCCTACAAAGGGAGCTAACAAATGGGTTTTTGATAGTACGTGCCTGTCTCTACTCTAATTCACCCTGCACATTGCTTCTTAAAACACTATTCTCTTATCAATATCCTGGCTCAAGAACTCACAATGAGTCATCACTCCTTATCAGATCAAATCCAGTCTCCTCTACAAGGCTTTCAATTCAAGGACTTTCATAATCTGGCTCCACCATACCTCAGCAGCCTTAGCTAGCACCATGCACAGCACTTGACATGCTTACTGTCCCAACATAGACAAGGTTTCCTTGCCGCCTTCTTTTCTGCCTCTCTAAACCTCAACTTCCAAGGCCCAGACCACTAACGATAACAAAAAACCTTTTTTCCCACCTATGTTTTGTGGATTCAACCAGAATTCGTGCTTCTGGAAAGCAGGCTTTCAGGATTTTATATCTACTACCATACCATGCCCATAGCACAAAGCTGGGCATGCAAGAAGGGATCCTTGCTGCTTGATTCAAAAAAAAATATTTTCTTTGGGGAATTTAGAACCCAAATTTATATAGTTTATACTTGAAATGGCTGGGAGAAGACAGACTCAGATTTCATCTAAGTTTGTTACATTTTACTAATTGCCTTTAATGTATTGCCAGAGCCAGTCTGCTTTAATTACTCCTGGGCATTCTTTTGGGAATTTCACCAAGATACCAAAGGAAAATGAAATCTAACTATATTCAAGTGATGTAATTGCTGTTGGCCTTTGTATCAAACACAGATAAAGGTTGAATTTTTTTTCTTTCTTAACATTAACTTTAACCAAAGTGTCCAAATGAGCTGAACCTAAGCAAACCTAGGTCTATAATTAGGCCTGGAACTCTACAACATAATCTAGTTGGAAGCATGGTTCACAGATGTGATAAAATTGTGTGCTTTTCAACATTTCTTGACTAATCTGATAAAACTGCCTTACATTTTTCACAGTATTTTATAGGTTATAAAATATTTCATATCTGTTATTTTGTTTGATCTGTGCAATAAAACTATGAAACAGGTATTATCTCTCTTTTGTGTAAGGTGAAACAAATTCAGAGTCAGAGAAGTTAATAACCCTACCCAAGGCCTCAAGATAGGAAGAGGAAGAAACAAGGCCTAAACCCAGGGTACAGAGAAGTTGGGCAGGGAAGGGAGAGTACAGCACAGGGGGTGTCTGGTAACTCAGCTGAGCATCAACTGTGTGCTAGGCACTGCCACATGACACAAATATGAACCATACTCCTACCTTAAAGACACATAAATGTGTGAGAAATATATGAAAAAGCTGGACAATTGTTAGTTGAAAGAAAACTAAGCCCAAAAGTCATCACTCCTAATGCTCCTTTTCCTACAATTCTGTTGCAAGGGTCCAGCTCCCACTTACCACCTTCTGTTTCTTCTCCTTTTAGTGTTCAGAGGCCACCTTTTGGAATAGCTGCAAAGTAGACTCTGCTGAAGCCCCATGGTTCCCCAAAGAAAGAATAAGAGCATATTGGTTGGAAAGGAACATTGGGAGAGGTTCCTAGGCTCTCCTACAGAGATAACTGAATCAGGAAGTTAGTGGTGTGAACAAATGAGAGCAGGAACTTTGTATTTTGGTCCACTGCCAAATATGCAATGGGTACTGAACAGCAAACTATAAGAATTATGTTTGAAAGAGGGAGTCAAAGGGAGAGTACAGGGAGAGAGAGGCAGATGAGGAGAAGAGGGAGAGAGAACAACAGAGAAGCCTCAGGTTTGGTGTATATGAAATTTATACTAATATATACCTTCTTACCAGGATATGGTATAGCTCTGTTAGTGGAGGCCAATGGTTTATTGACACTTGCTATTCTTGAGGACAGGGCAGGGATGGACTAATTGAGAATTTTGTAAGTCTCCACAATATAGGGAACCAACCAGATTGACATGAACATTTGAAAGCCTGAACAGTAGGTAAGAACTTGAGTGCCCTGAACCAAAATGGTGGCTAAATGACAGTGTTCTCTGCTAAATCCAGAGATTAAAAAGGTTGAGGGGAGGGTGGTTTAAGGATGCACCTCTCCCTCAGGAGCTCCATTTACTTTAAACTCCTCTAATTTACTGTGCCAGAGAGAGGTCTCTAGGAGCTGGCAGCATCTCCTGGGCAAGGCAAAATCCTCATTACCAAGACAAAGAGTTCTGAAACTCTTTCAAACTTGCAAGAGGGCTGCTTCAGAGCTTAGGTTTGGAAATTTGGCAACTAACATATTATGTTACTTAGCAATTTAGAATATTTTAATAAAATATATTTCATATTCAGAGTTGAACAAGCCAGGAGGCAGGAGGTTCAGAGATTTAGGTCCCTGCCATCATTTTCTAAATCCAAAGGGTCGGCAGACCAGAAAACCCTAAGTGCCCCCTACTCACACCATTCCCCCATATGAGGCCACCTGCATGGGCCTTATTTCCTACTATATCACATCCCAACATTTCTACATGGCTTTCAAGGCCTGCCACCAAACAATTCCTGCTGCCCTCGTTATTAGGTTTGGCCTCATTACTCCACAGATCATGCTCTCTCTTCCTCTTATCTTCCTATGTGATGTCACTGCTAGGTCTATCTGGAACACCCTCCCCTCTGCATCTCACCCAGTGATATTATACCCATATGTCGAAGTCTGCCTCCTCCTTAAAGCCTTTCCTAACTATTAGAGACTTTGCTGATCTCCCTCATTTCTGAAGAGTAAATGTGATCTGCAGTAAGCAGCCAGGATAATGGAAGCAGTGTGCTGAAATTTAAAATAGTAGTAGAGGATTAGGAGAAATTTTGAATTCAAGTTCCAGGTCTGCCAGTAAATAGACTAAATGACTTTGGCAAAGTTATCTAAGCTTCAAGTATTTGTTTGTGTTTTAATCTATTTCTACTCCATTATTCATTACTTGTCTACTATATGCTAGCTGTTGTTGAATCCTATCTAGATCTTGCCATTGAGGATTTTACGGTCTATTAAATGAGATATGTATATAAATAATTAGAAGTAAAAATAGGAAAAGTAGTTAAATATCAATAGAGCATCATAGAAAGTTCCTCAAGAGGTCAGAGGAAGTTTGAATTTCCCTGTGTAGAAAATAGCATTGGAACTTGCCTTTGGAACATGAACAAAAATATTCTAAGGATAAAAAATATATAGGAAAGTGTTAGGAAATAATACATGGAAAATGCCATACAATGCAAGGGCTAGTATTTTAACTGGGGTGAGTGGTAGGAGAAGCTGCTCTAAGGAATGATGAAGTGGAGCAAGGAGTGCTTCAATCTCTTAATTCTTTAGGCACAACCCGCCAAATACTTTACTTCAGAAGAAGCAATGGGGTCCCTTGATGGCAGGGCTTCCATCTATATTCTCTGTCCTTTTCTGCCAGCACGCAAAAGAGCCTACATTACATTGTGCATGAAAACTTTCCGAGGCCACCTGGAGCAGGGTGCTCAGAAAGAGCCTCAGATAATGCTCAGTAACTCTGGAAGCAGACGGCCAATTTGAGGAGAACCACTGGTACCACCAAGACAAAGGGTGAAAGAATATACCAGCAATACAAACGAGCTGGTTTTATCTTATATGCAGAATAAGGGCAACTGCCTCAGGTCCCGCTCTTGGGCAGTTGGTGGGGGGAGCTACAGCAGCTACGCAGGTATAAAGCAGGGGAGGAGCCTGACAGCAGCTAAAATACTCTAACATGAACTCCCTCACCAAAGCTCCATCAGGAGGCTTGTTGTCCATCTGTAAGATCCACTCTCCCCCAAGTTGTTCTCCAATCTACTAGCTGCCACCACCAACTGGGTTCAGATAATACAGATTATCCTTTGGTAAATGCTTTTGGCAGTTTTAGGCGTGAGTAACTGTGCCTCCTCAGGATGACCCTCCTCCTCCCCCTCAACACAAGGAAATCATTCTAATGCACAGTGCCCAAGTTTCATTTCCATAGTCTTTTTCTTCATTCTTTCAGGGCACATTTTTTTTGAAAAAAAAAAAAAAGATCAGGGCTTGGCTGGGCATCTAGTCCAGTATTTAGCTCAAAATGATATTCCAACAGTATTCAGGTTCACATAAATTCATCTCAATTCAATTCAGACTCAAATTCACTGTTGGTATTAGTCATCATATTATTAATCACAGCCTTTTACTGGGCCTTGCTCAGGGTTTTTTAGGAAGCACCTGTCTATGCCTTTTTCCAGAGGCTCAATTCTACACCTTCCTTGGAAGGGTCACTTCCTTGCCAAAACTCCATCGTGGGTGGTGGAACAATTTGGCTTGTGCACGCCCCCCACCCCAAGAAATATGTAGCTAATGATAAGAATGTACGGTGTCAAACTGGAGGGACAAAATGGTTCTAGTGACAAAATTATCTCTATCAGAGAGGAAAACTCTTCAGTGGGATTATTTTCACAGCCTCCCATTCACTGCTCTGAGGAGCTGCCTTGCAAATGTCCATTATTACTCTGCTCAGTCACACCCTAGGACAGCTCTAGCCCTCATTAATCATTTGTAATAATAATACCTTGCATTTAATGTACTGCTTATCATATATATGATATGTCATATAACACTTATGAGATATTTATTTACATTTAATTATAATTTAATAATTTGATGTATTTTATAATGTACTGCTTTATCATATATGTATATATAGTACATTAAATTCACAATAATTCGATATCTATGTGTGGAGTAAAGAATTAACCCAGCAGCCTTGAGTTACTCAAATCTTGTACATTCTCAGAAGGGCCTACTTGTATGATTAGCCTTTGGCTGGCTACTAGGAACTAAGGTCTTAGAATGTCCCCTATGCTACTAACTGATTAGGGCACTGTGCATGCTTGAGGTGTTGAACCACATTATACCAGCTTGTGTGGATACTTTGTGTAAAAAATGTGATTTATGGTGAACACCTGCTTTCCTTCTGGGGGGTCTGAAGTTTCAGTAACTGCAATCAGCACTGCAGTTACCCCAATAAATACCCTGGACTTTTAGGCTCAAGCAAACTTCCCTGGCACAAAACATTTTGCATGTGTTTCTGCAGTTCATTCTGGGGGATTTAGTATGTCCTGTGTGACTCCAATGGGAGAGGACTCTTGGAAGCTAATACCTGGTATCCTCCAACTTCTGCCTGATGTACCTTTTTCCTTTATTGATCCTGCTTTTTATCCCTTTGCTGTAATAAACTGTAGCCTGACTATAATGACTTGTGAGTCCTACAAATCCTTCTAGCACATCAGTGAACCTGGGGGTGAACTTGGGGATCACCAATACAGTCTCACAATGTTAAGAGGATTATCACTTCCACTTTACATATAAGGAAACTGAGTTTCAGAGAAATCAAAAGACTTCCTCAAGAGTGGAGTTAGTGCTTGAGCTGGAACTGGAACACAATTCTTCTCTCCAAATCTCAAGCTTTTTCTACTACACTAAACTGCTCCCTCAATAAATTTTGTTGAGTTTGGAGAGGTAGATAAAATGGTGTCAGGTCTCTTTCAGCTCTGACAGCCCGTAAGTGTATGTCCAGAAGCCCACGTAAAAAAAGGGGAAGTACAACTTTAAAAATTCAAAGTTTATTCAGGTCATCTCTCCCTATCCCCATTTTGCACACCTCATTTCTGTCATAGAGTGTCCAGGGCTCTACTGACACTCTACAAGAATGCATGGGCAAGGAAAATATTATACTTTAAAGAATGACTAGTTCTACTATGCATGGTTTTCCCCATTCTGTCTAATACTTGACAAATAAAACTGTACACGTGGATTTGAGAAAGACCCTGGCTGGATTTGTTTAGTATCATTATTTGGGTAAGAATGGAAGGGAAAGTTTATAGCCTTCTCTGACCTGATATTGCCAACATAACCTTGCCTTGCTCTAAACTCCCAAAGGACCCATACATCTGTGTAGTCTGTGTCACTAACTAACCTGTGTGTTCTGCGAATGGTGGGGGAAGAGATTGTGCCTAGGTAGGATAATAGATAAAACTTAAGAAATAAATCCCCTTTCATAAATTTTTTTTTCTGGCTGTGCCACGTGGCTTGCAGGATCTTAGTTCCCCGACCGGGGATTGAACCTGGGCCCCTGGCAGTGAAAGCCCAGAATCCTAACCACTGGACTGCCAGGGAATTCCCCTGCCCTTTCATGAAATTTAACATTTATAAAATATGTTATATGTTTTAAAGAGAACACTAAAGTAAATGAATGAATTAGGCTGCAACCTTGCTTTTATCCCCAATATTAAAATATCATTGGGTGAATTTCAAGGCCCTGGGCTGAGCTTTGCTTTGCTATGCTGGGCAAAGTTTTCCACTGAGCAGGGAAAGTGGGCAGACACCCACCTGTGTAACAATCAATCTTATCCTTGGCAATAGCTTCCTAAAGGGTCTTTCTGCTCTGATTTTGGCATCAGAAAGTCCATTTTAATTACAATGTTTGGGGTTTTTCACAGATTTATATCACTCAGAAAAGAAGCTTGTTTGTCTATGCGGAGAATGTTGAGTTAGTTGTACAGTGTGGGGGGATAGAATTTGGCTTGTCCAGAGATAGAAAATACCTCTGAGAAAGCACTAAACGGCAGCTAAACACATCAAGATTAGTTTTTATCATATACAGAAGGGAATTTTTGGTGAGAAAGGAGGAAGAGGCAGCTCAATTACTTATAAAGATATTTTCAAGTACACACTGGCACACAGCATCTCATATCTGTTAATAAAACTGGGCTCTGCAAGACAAAAGGTAGATTATTTGCTCTTATTAAAAAGCTCCAGTTTCAAGAAAATACTATTATCCTGAATCCAGCACCTGCCCCCATATAACTATACACACCTAGCCAGATGAGCACACAATATTGTTAAACTAATGACACTCTTTAACTCTGCCTTCCTTTACAAACAAAAAAAGCACATATTTACTAAATAGTTCTGACAGGAGGAAGTGGTAAGATGCAGAACTTAGAGGCAAAATGAAAGTAGGTAATTGAAAACAAGGTTGTTTACACACACACACACACACACACACACACACACACACACAGCCATCCTTCTCGTGCCCTATATCGCATCAGCTATTTCCAGTTAAGCTACGCCCCTTTCACTAGGAAGATAAAGACTGGAGCCTGGAGCCATGGGCATTTCATAGTCCCTTTTCTACTTGCCTGGTATCTACTCTGGCTCCTGTTAAGATTCACTCAATATAACCAGTAATAAAGTGAGACTTACCTAGCAAATCAGAGCTATTGTTTTTTGGTCTGGGTCTCAATTTCCACAATTGTAAAATGAAGGGACAGAACTGGACCTCCTAAGTCAGCTAATATCTTACAGCTGTTTGACTCTATTACAAACAACTGCACATGCCACAGGCCACAAGATAGATGCCAAAGATGCTTTCAAGTCTTTCTTCTTATGTATAGGCCCACACATACACTTGAGGATTTTCTTTTTGGCTCAGAAAGGCAGGGGAGTTCAAGGGTCAAGACTTTCTCAAATGCAGATAAATAAGCTGAGAAGATTATAATGACTAGATGCTCTTTACCCCAGTTTGCCTCTTTTTAGGGAGAGAGGAATACTGAGCTACAATGGCAAGGTCTCAAAGAATCTGAGCACAGTTGTGGTCACAGTGCTTTGATGACTGCTGGTTTCTGTGCTGCTGTGAAGAGAAAGAGTACACTCCTCCTCCTTAGAGGCCAAATCTTTCTTTGAGCTTTGAGCCAGAGAAACTATAGATGATTTCTAGGCTAAGGAGGAAGCCACATCTAAAGATGCGGTTTGCTAGACCCTGGTACACACCAAACATAAGGGGATAACCTCGGCCCAGAGGACCAAAGTCAATCAAGAATTCCAAATGAAACCCCAAATAGTAATATCTACTGAATATGCCAGTGTTTACTTGGTAAACTGAAATAATGTGGATTTTGTGAGGGTGAGGAAGTATTCTATAAAATTAGCTCAATCTGGAAAAAAGCTGATGTATTTTGTACAACTGCTAGAACAAAAAGAAAAACTTACCTACCTACTAAGTTCTGAGGAAAATGCTGGGTCACTTTAAGAACTAAATATCTACCTCTCCTGATGGAGGAAAAACAGATTGTATCTTCAAGACCGATTTTTAAACATGTGATACCACCTAACACATGTAGAATTTTATATTCTGTCTAATCTGATCACTAATACTTAATTCAAATTTGTATGATGTTAAATTTATAAAGTACTTTAATATATTTCATATTGTTTACCTTATGTTGATCCCTATCAACAACCCTGTAAATGTGAATGGGTAGGTGTTATCCTCATTTTACTGATGTCATGAATAGGAGGCTATGAGAGGTTGAGCACTAGATAGTTGGCATTAGAAACCAGGCATCAATGTTCCAAGCTTCCTCTGCTTTGCAGAGAGGTCAGCAAGGGACACAAACATGATGTAATGCTGCATACCCCATTCCAGGTCAAAACTTGTTATCTAACCCAAAGTTTATCATTACACAAGTTTATCTGTTGGAATGCTTGCCAACATGAAACCCAAGCCTAACTTCCTGGATTATTAGGGAGGTACATGCTGGGAGCCAGAAATCTTGATTATATTTCCTGATTTTGGCTCAAATATCCCTTTATTAAGAAAAGAGGAGAGGACGATACAATTTTAACAGTCTCCCAGAATCTTCCAAAGATTTCCAACTTCCAGGGGGCCAGTACCCTGCCATCTAGTGGTCATTTGTAGAAATTTCATCTTTCTGGTACCCATGGGAGGAAACATCCTTTGGATATTCCATTTTCCATCCATATAGAATAGGCTATGAAAGCGACCACTACTGCAATCAATGAGCTCAGCAGCAGATACCCCACTGCACCATACTCACAACCTCCAGTCGGACTTCTTGGAAAGGGATTGAATTAAAAGTAGTTTAATCATAGCAGCAAATGCTCTCCAAGGTATATACCCAAGTGAATTGAAAACTTATGTCCACACAAAAACCTGCATGTGATGTTTATAGAAACTTTATCCATAATTTCTAAAAGCTATAAACAATCAAGATTTCTTTCAATAGGAGAATGGATAAACATCTTTACAATGGAATATTATTTGGTGATAAAGAGGAACTATTTGAAAGAACTACTGATTCACACAACAACATGGGTAAGCCTTAAATGCATTTTGCTAAGAGACAGAAGGCATACACAAAGGCTACATGATGTATGATTATATTCATATGACACTCTGGAAAAGGTAAAACCATAGGGATGGAATTCCCACCAGTAGTTTCCGGGTGTTGGAAAAAGGGGGGCTGGTTGATAACCAAGGGGATACACAGAAGAATTTTGAGGTGATAGAACTCTTCTTTATGGCTCTGGGGTGGTGAGCACATGATACTATGCATTTGTCAAAACCTATAGAACTGTAATTCACAGAGAATGAGCCTTAGTGTATGCACATTAAAAAATCAACCAGATGTCAAGAGATAACTGATGAAATGCAGACGTGACAAATGAATCTAACTGTGTTACAAATGTATGACAAAACTGCACTGGGTGGGGGTATGAAGTTGACTTTGGAAAATTGTGTTTTGACTGGAAACTATAAGGGTAAAGACAAAAGAACCATACATAAGCACTGTACTCTAGTTGGTACATTTGTTTCTTATTGGGTATGAGTGAACAATTCTGACCCTACTTTGCACGTATACTGGGGTTGAACAAATAAATAAATGGATGGTGGACAGTGAAAGCCAGGTCGCTCACTGTTAGAGAGGGAAGTTACAGATAACAAGAAAGGAAGGCTAGAATGAACCCTGTACTAGATTAGAGTTGAAGACATCAGTATGAACTTATGCTTAGCGTAATATATATACAAATGCATAGATAGAGAGAAGATATAGAAACAACTATAGATATGCATGTATACACGGGTTAATATACAAACATATATTACCTAGCCCTGTCAACTAAGAAAGCCTAGAATCAATAACAACTCAGTAACAATGATCACTCCAGATCTTGATTTCTTTCTCTTTTTTAACTGAAATATAGTTGACATACAATATTGATAGTTTCTGATGTTACTACATAGTGATTTGACATTTGTGTACATTATGAAATGATCACCATGATAAGTCTAGTAACCAACTGTCCCCATACAAAGTTATTACATTATTATCGACTCCTTATGCTATATATTACATCCCCGAGGCTTATTTATTGTACAACAAAGTTTGTAGCTATTAATCCCCTTCACCTATTTCACACCCTCCACACTCCCCTCATCTTTGGCAACTACCCATTTGTTCTATCTATGAGCTTGTTTTTGTTTCATTTTCTTTTTTAGATTCCACATATAAGTGAGAGCACACAGTATTTGCCTTCCTCTGTTTGATTTATTTCACTTAGCATGATACCCTCTAGATCTATCCATGCTGTCACAAACGACAAGATTTCATTCTTTTTTGCGGTACGCGGGCCTCTCACTGTTGTGGCCTCTCCCATTGTGGAGCACAGGCTCCGGACGTGCAGGCTCAGCGGCCATGGCTCACAGGCCTAGCTGCTCCGCGGCATGTGGGATCTTCCCGGACCGGGGCACAAACCCGTGTTCCCTGCATTGGCAGGCGGACTCTCAACCACTGCACCACCAGGAAAGCCTTATATTTCATTCTTTGTTATGGCTGAGTAATATTCCATTGTGTATGTATATATATGATATATACATACATATTACACATTCTTTATTCATCTATCAATTAACATTTAGGTTGCTTCTATACCTTGGCTATTGTAAGTAATGCTGCTATGAACACTGGTGTGTATGTATCTTTCTGAATTAATGTTTTTGTTTTCTTGAGGTAAATACCCAGAAGTGAAATTGCTGGGTCGTATGGCAGTTCTACTTTGTACTTTTTGAGGAACTTCCATACTGTTTTCCATCGTGGCTGCAACAATTTACAATCCTACCAACAGTGCACAGGGGTTCTCTTTTCTCCACATCCTCACCAACATTTGTTATTTATTGTGGTTTTGATAATAGCCAATCTGACAAGTGTAGGGTGATATCTCATTGTGGTTTTGATTTGCATTTCCCTGATGATAAGTGATGTTGAGCATCTTTTCATGTGTCTCTTGGCCATCTGTATGTCTTCTTTGGAAAAATGTCTGTTCAGGTCCTCTGCCTATTTTTTAAATTGGGTTGTTCGTTTTTTTGATGTTGAGTTGTATGAGTTTCTTATATATTTCAGATATTAACCCCTTGTGAGATATATTGTTTGCAACTATCTTCACCCATTCACTAGGCTGTCTTTTCATTTTGTTGATTGTTTCCTTCACTGTGCAAAAGATTTTTAGTTTGACGTAGTCCCACTTACTTATTTTTGCTTTTGTTGCCCTTGCCTGAGGAGACAGAGCAAAAAAAATATTGCTAAGATTGATGTCAAAGAATGTACTGCCTATGTTTTCTTGTAGGAATTTCATGGTTTCAGGTCTTACATTGAAGTCTTCAATCCACTTTGAGTTTACTTTTGTGTATGGTGTGAGAAAGTAGTCCAGTTTGACTCTTTTTAATATAGCTGTCAAGTTTTCCCAACACCATTTATTGAAGATAATTATATCATATATATACATATATATGTGTATATACACATATATATGTGTGCATATATATATATATATATCTTGCCTCTTTCATCATATATTAATTGACCATATAAGCTTGGGTTTATTGCTGGGCTCTCTATTCTGTTCCATTGATTTGTGTGTCTGTTTTGTGCTGGTACCATACTGTTTTGATTACTGTAGCTTTGTAGTATAGTTTGAAATCAGAGGGCATGATACTTTCAGCTTTGTTCTTTCTCAAGATTTCTTTGGCTCCCATACCTTCATTTCTAAAATACAATTTTCCAATAAAAGGAACTGGGGTTCTTTGGAGAAATGCCTAATTCTAGGGCTAAGGAAGGGAAAATACTAGATGAGTCTGAAGTATCTTGTACTACCAGAAAATAACGAAGTACTAAAAAGATAAAAGGAAGGGGCCATTTCAAAGGGATACAGGAGCAACAAAATAAATGAGATAGTATTGGATTAAAACTCAAAGTATAAAATAAGTATATGTGAGTCCATACACATATAAATGAATGAATGAATACATAGATAAAGGTGGAAAAGACACAGATATTCTTTACAGATGATTCCAAATAATATGTGTAGATACTCCTCCTTCCTGGAGGGCAAGCTTGAGTGTGGCCTGAACTTAGTGAGTTACTTCCAAAGAACAGAGAAAGAAAAGGCAAAAAATAGTAACTACTTTGGACAAACATGGCAAACACTACGTTAATGGAGTGATCAAAGTTAAGTAGTGATACTTACCAGTGATAACGCTTGCTGATATTATGTACCCCTGACATAACGTGATGAAAATGGCACTTTATTTCTGTGGTATTCTTCTCTCAAACCGATAGCCCCAGTGTGATCATGAGAAAAACATCAGACTAACACAGATTGAGGGACATTCTGCAAAACATCTGACCAGTACTCTACCAAAAATGTTAAGTTTATGAAAAACAAGGAAAAACTGAGAAACTGCCACAGACCAGAGAAGACTAAGGACACATGATGATTAAACGCAATTATGTACCTTGGACTGGATCCTGACATTAAAAAAAAAACATTAATGGGAAAATTGGTGATATCTGAATGAAGTTTGGAGTTTAGTTAATAGTAACATACCAATGTTGGTTTTGGTAATTGTACCATAGTAGCGTAAGACAATAGCATTAGCAGAAACTGGGTGAGGAGTGTATGGGAACTCTCTGTAAAACTTTCACAACTTTTCTGTAAATATAAAATTAATTCAAAATAAAGTTTTAAAAGTTAAACCATATGGAATATGTGAAAACATTCACACACACATCATTAGTTTAAACAGATACACCAGTTAGATTCCTCCTTAACATACAACTAGGGAGGAATAACAGCCTTCTGAAGGCAGAGGTCCATCATTATCTGACTGTGTGACCTTAAGGAAGTTCCTTTTCAACTTGGGGCCTGAATTTTCCATCCATACCATGAGAGGTTGAACCAGATGGTCTCCAAAGGCCCTTTCAGATCTACACATTCTGAGCTCCTTCTTAGCTGCACGGGAGGCAGGAACAGACCCTAGGAACTTCCCGTGGGTTTGCTTCACAATACCAGCTGTTTTACCAAACATAAGCTCGAAGTATGTTCCATGTGAGTTCCAGTTGCCAGCAATCCCAGAGAGATGGGTTCAGTAAGAAGCAGGATGAAACTGTGCATGATATAACTCTTCCTGGGGAGAACTGTGTGTTCTACAAGAAATGAGGGCAACGTGAAAGCCACCTCTAGGTAGACTTTTTTAAAAGAAGCGAGAATGAATCAAAACTTGTATTTCTATGGTTAAGATACATGTTGATTCTTGGTGAGCCATGGCCACTCAACCACACTGGCTAAGAAGGACACATTGCTAATAAACCAAAGTGCCTTCAAAATATCACTCTTCCTGTTCACTAGACATAGAGAGGTAATATTTGAGAGTCAGTAATGCCTACCTCCCAGAGAGAGTTGGGGCCACTCAGAGCAATCACAATATTATTACTCCCTACCCTTGAAGGTCCTTTGTCAGGACAAACTCTTCAAGGAAATAACACTTGACTCCCTACGACCAGAATGTGCTAGCTTCAGACCTTGACATTACTTCAATGGCTTTGTAGGAAAGAGATGGCTGAGAAAGATGTGCACCCTCACTTTCGAAGATAGTGACTGTGTGTGATAAATATATTCTCACAGAGTACACCAACCTCAAAACTAAAGGGCAAGATCACCATCTTGTAAAAGATTTCAACTGCCAAAAGTCTTCCTAACCAATTCCAGCCTGACTACAGCCTAAAGGAAGATTAAAATAATAAAGGTGGAAAATAAACCTAAAATTCAATGGAGATTTCCAAATCTTATCAACCTGCAGAGAAATAAGGAGTACCTCACTCGGAAAGGAACACAAGTCTATTCTGCCACCACCACATTTAACTGTACTTAAACCTAATAGCTGCTTTTATATTTCATTCTTCCCTCAATCAGGACTTTCAAGAAGCCCAGCTGTCAGTGTGAGAGACAACCTGAGAAACTCTGGTTTTTACCTGAAATACATGGCTTTGAAGCCAAAGGGGCTTTTGCAGAAGGTGTTTCTTAGGACAGAGTCTTGCTTCCTTCTTTGTATTTAGATAATTTTCATAAAGAGCAAGGTGAACATTTGGTTACTATAATTTTCTTACCAGGTTAAAATTTTTTTAACCTTTATTTTCCCCCAGTACATTTGCTGCCAACACAGAAGGTCTAGTTAGATGGCAATAGAGTATACATTTTAAAATTTTAATTTCTGCAATTTTCCCCACAAAGAAACAAAATTATGGTTATTCCTTCTATTAACACATCCCTATTGATGCTAACTTAAAGTACTTAGTCTCATGGCCAGTGTTCAATAATGCAACAGTCACAGGGTAAATGGGATAATACAGAAAAGGAGAAACCAGACAGAAAGTTGGATGAGAGAGAAGGGCAAAGAAAAGGGGAAATGAAGAGGAAAAAAAAGGAAAGATGGAAAGAAAAAAGGGAAAATAAAATAGTTGGAGATAAACAGAGGAAGAAAAAGAAGTAAAGGAAATTCTTCCAACTTCACATTAATATTTGTTGATGATTTCTTCCATTTTAGTTGTTCATTATGACTTTGCAAGGCCTGAAAAGACAATTTTAAACATAACTTTAATTTGTTAAGCACATTCCCATATGTTAGCAACTGATTAAAAAAAATAGTACCTGAAAAAAAAGGAAAAAGATGATAGTGAAATAATAAAGCAATGAAGAAAAGCCTCAAGTTGCCACTGCTTTTTAATTTTATTGAATAGTGATACTGTAGATCTAAGAATATTTGTTGCTGAGTGTGAAATAGATTGGATTCCAATTGCTATTTGTGCATAGAGGGAGATTTTCACAAAGGCCTCAATGAAGGCCTGGCTCTCCTTCACAATAAGACCACTGACTCATTCTCAACCCAGCTATAGGATTTTATTAGACTAGGGAGTTAATGATCCAAATTCATGCTGGTTTCAGAGCTACTACAGAAAATGCTTCTGATCTCTCATGGAATTAAAGATCATGTGGTTCCCTCTCCCCTTGCTATTTACCTCACAGACCAGTAACGCACACACACATGCACATACTTCCTCAAATCTGGGGATTTAGCTGGCCCAAAATAATAATAAACTCCTCAAACCCAGTAAAAGAACATTATATATCAATAAAAGAATCTGTTCATCAAGAAAATATAATAATTATAAATATATACACATATAACATCAGAACCCCAAAATATATGAAGCAAAAACTGACAATTGAAGGGAGAAATACACAGTTCTATAATAATAGTTGGAGACTTCAATATCTCACTTTCAATAATGGGTATAGCAACTAAACAGAAGATCAATGAAGAAATAGAGGACTTGGACAAAGCCATAAACTATTAAGACCTAACAGAAATATAGAGAACACTAGACCCAACAACAGCAGGACACACATTTTTCTCAAGTGCACATGGAACACTCCAGGCTAGGCTATATATTAGGCCATAAAACAAGTCTCAATAAACTCAAAAAGACTGAAATCATACAAAGTATCTTTTCCAAACTGGAAATCAAAATTAGATAACTAGAAACTCACAAAAGTAGATATTAAACAACACGTGCTTAAATAACCAGTAGGTCAAAGAAGAAATCACAAGAGAAATTGGAAAATACTTTGAGATTAAAAAAACCATAACATATCAAAAATTATGGGATGCAGTGAAAACAGTGCTCAGACGGAAATTTATAGCTATATATGCCTATATGTAAAACGAAGAAAAATCTCAAATCAATAACTTAAATTTATAACTTAAGGAGCTAGAAAAAGAATAGCAAACTAAGCCCAAAGAAAGCAGAATGAAGGAAATAATAAAGATTGAGTGCCGATAAATGAAATAGAGAATAGAAAAACAATAAAGAGAATCTACGAAATTGTAAGTTGGTTCTTTGAAAAGATCAACAAAATTTACAAACCATTGGCTAGACCGGTTAGGGGAAAAGAAGCTAAGACTCAAATTACTAAAATCAGAAATGAGGGTGGAAACATTACTACCAAGCTTACAGAAATGAAAAGGATTATAAGAAATATTATGAACAATTGTATGCCAACAGAGTAGATAAGCTAGACAAATTCCTAGAAACACACAAACTACCAAAATTGAGTCAAATGGAAATAGAAAATCTGAACAGAACTTTAACAAGTAAAGAGATTGAATCAGTAATCAAAACCCTCCTAAAGGGCTTCCCTGGTGGTGCAGTGGTTGAGAGTCCACCTGCCAATGCAGGGGACACGGGTTCGTGCCCCAGTCCGGGAAGATCCCACATGCCACGGAGCGGCTGGGCCTGTGAGCCATGGCCACTGAGCCTGCACGTCCAGAGCCTGTGCTCCGCAATGGGAGAGGCCTGCGTACCGCAAAAAAAAAAACACACCCTCCTAAAAGAAAAGTCTAGGACCAGATAGTTTCACTGATTAAGTCTATCAAACATTTAGAGAAGAGTTAACACCAATTATCCTCAAACTCTTCCAAAAATGGAAGAGGCGGGAATGTTTCCTAACTCAGTCTATGAGGCCAGCATTACCCTGATACCAAAGCCAAAGGTATCACAAGAAAACCACAGATCAATATTGCTTATAAATATAGCTGCAAAAATCTTCAAGCAAGCAGAATCTAGCTGCATATTAAAAGCAGCTGGGATTTATCTCAGGAATGAAAGTGTGATTTATCCCAGGAATGACCAAGTGGGATTTATCCCAGGAATGAAAGTATGGTTCAACATACAAAATCCATCAATATAATATACCACATTAATTGAATGAAGGAAAAAACATCACTTGATCATCTCAATGGATGCCAAAAAAATCATTTGGCAAAATTTAACAACTTTTGAAATAAAAGCACTCAACAAGCTAGGAACAGAAGAGAATTTCTTCAACATGGTAAAGGGCATTTGTGAAAAACCCACAGTGAGCATCAAACTCAATGGTGAGAGACTGAGAGCTTTCCCCCTAAGATCAGGAACAACTTCTATTTAACAGTTTTAGCAGTTTTAGCCTGAGGTATTAGGTAAGAAAAAGAAATAAAAGGCAGCCAAATTGCAAAGGAAGAAGTAAAACTATCTCCATTGACAGATGACATGACCTTTTATGTAGAAAATCCTAAAAAATCCTGCAAAACACCATTAGAGCTAATAAACAAATTAAGCAAAGTTGCAGCATACAAAATCAACACACAAAAATCAGCTGTATTCTTATATAATGGCAATGAGTAATTCTACAAGGAAATTAGGAAACAATTTCATGTTAATTAATTTTATTTGTTGAATGCATACATGCATCTTAAAATTGTTATTTTAGTGTATCTAAGATTTTGCACTTATCAATATCTCAAGAGATTTCCCTCCTGTCATTAAGTTATACAGAAAAATATTCCACCCTTTGAATAGACTACAGTATGTTTATTTCTTTATAACAGAACAGTTAACTTGTTGCCAATTTTTAAAATAAGGACATTGTGATGAGTAAAAAAGAAACAATTTCATTTACAATAGTATCAAAAAGAATAAAATACTTACGGATAGATTTAACCAAGGAAGTGCAAGATGTGCACTGAAAACTACAAAACACTGTTGAAAGAAATTAAATAAGACCTAAGTAAATAGAAAGATATCCTGTGTTCATGTATGGGAAGACTTACTATTGTTAAGATAGCAGAACTCCTGAAAAGATCTACAGAATCAGTGCAATCCTTATCAAAATCCCAGTGACCTTTTTGCAGAAATAGAGAAGGTAATCCTAAAATTCATTGTAAAGGACTCAGAATAGCCAAAATAATCTTGAAAAAGAGTAACAAATTTGGAGAACTCACACTTCCCAGTTTCTAAACTTACTGCAAAACTATGGTAAACAAAACAGTGTGGTACAGGCATGGGAAATGAAACAGAGATTAATGGAACATAATTTAGATTTCAGAAGTAAACCCATAGATGTATGGTTAGGGTTCAACAGGGGTGCTGAGGCCATTCAATGAGGAAAGAATAGTCTCTTCAACAAATACTGCTGGGACAACTGGATAGCAACATGCAAAAGAATGAAGATGTACACTTACCTCATACCATATAAAATTTTTAATAAAAATGGATCAAAAACTTAAATGTAAGAGCTAAAATTATAAAACTCTTAGATGAAAACCATAGGCATAAATCTTCAAGACCTTCGGTTTGACACTGGTTTCTTAGATAACACCAAAAGTATAAGCAATGAAAGAAAAAATAAATAAATTGGATTTCATCAAAATTAAAAACTTTTGTGTCTCAATGGACACTATCAAGAAAGTGAAAACACAATCCACAAAATGGGAGGAAATATACGCAAATCATGTATCAAGTTTGGTATCTAGAATATATAAAGAACTCTTACAACTAAACAACAAAAAGACAAACAATCTTGGGCAAAGGACCTGAATAGACATTCTTCCAGAGATACAAATGGTCACAAGAAAATGAAAAGATGCTCAATGTCATTAGTCATTAGAGAAATACAAATCAAAACTACAATGAGATACTACTTCACATCCACTAGGATGGCTATAATTTAAAGAAAGGAAAATAAGTGTTGGTAAGAATAGAGAAATTGGAACACTGACACAATGACTTTTGCTCTCCCTTTGGAGGCAATCCTTCTGCAAGTCCCTGGTAACAACTGATCTGTTTTCTGTCCCTACAGATTTGTCTTTTTCAGAATGTTTCATCCTTTTTTATAGCTGCAAAATATTTATTGCATGGATAGATCATAGAGTAAAATTTATTTAGCTGGTCCCCTACTGATGGACATTTCAGTTGTTTCCAATCTTTTGCTTCAAAGGCTATCGGATACTGAGCACTTACTTTGTACCAGGCCTCATGCTAAATCTCTTTTTATCCATTCCTGTTTATAATCCTCCCAATAATGCCGCAAGGTAGCCACAATTAACTCCATTAAAAAAAACCCCCACAAACCACATCTCAGAGAAGTTAAATAACTTGCCCAAATCACACAGCTAATAAACAGCAGAGAAAGGGTTCAAACTCAAATCTAAGACACTCTCCTCAATCTCATTAGTACCTCCTCACACTCTGACAAGTAAGTAGGGCCAGTACTATCATTTTTCGAAGATAAATAATATTTAACATAGTTTTTCTTCTTTCTTATGAGTCAATGTTGATACATTATTAACTAAAGTGCATAGTTTACATTACTGTTCACTCTTTGTGCTGTACATTCTATGGGCTTTGGCAAATGTATAACGATATGGATCCACCATTACAGTATAACACAGAATAGTTTCACTGCCCTAAAAATCCCCTGTGCTCCACCTGTTCATTCTTCCCTTGAATTTCTGGCAATCATTGATCTTTTTACTATTTCCATAGTTTTGACTTTTCCAGAATGTCATATAGTTAGAATCCTAGAGCATGTAGCCTTTTCAGATTGGCTTCTTTCACTTAGCAATATGCATTTAAGGGGTTTGCTGAGGCATTTATGAGTCTTCCTTATAGACCTGATGAGCAAATCTCAAGCAACCAACTTACATAAGTGTCATCAGAAAGGTTTCTACTTTTGAGAGCACCAAATCCTCAGATAATGAGTCTAACTTTCCTCCCTCTAGTATTTTCCGTAGGAGCTCCTTTTATTCTTTAATCTGATATTCAGTAATTTCCATGGATTGATAGCTCATTTCTTTCTATTGCTGAATAATATTCTATTGTGTGGATGTACCACGGTGTGTTTATTCTTCACCTATTGAGGGACATCTTGGTTGCTTCTAAGTTTTGGCAATTATAGATAAATCTGCTATAAACACTTGTGTGCAGGTTTTTGTGTGGACATAAGTTTTCAGCTCACTTTGATAAATACAAAGGGGCACAATTACTGGATCATATGGTAAGAATATGTTTAGTTTTGTAAGAAGCTGTCAAACTACCTTCCAAAGTGGTTGTGCCATTTTTCAGTCCCACCAGCAATGAATTCCTGTTGCTCCACATCCTCGTCAGCATTTGGTATTGTCAGTGTTTTGGACTTTTGCCATTCTAATAGGTGTATCTATTATATTGTATACTGGTATCTCATTGTTGTTTTTTAATAGCTGATCTTTTTTGTGGTAAGAAACATATCAGAAAATGTACCATCTAAACCATTTTAAGTGCAGTTCAATAGTATTAAGTATGTTTACACTGTTGTGAAACTGATCTCCAGAACCTTCTTGCAGAACTGAAACTCTATACTCATTAAACAACAATTTCTCTTTGCTCCTTCCCCCAGCCCCTGGTAACTATCATTCTACTTTCTATATCTACGAATTTGACTACTTTAGATATTTCATATAATTGGACTTGTATTTGTCTTTTTGTGATTGGCTTATTTCATTTAATGTCCTCAAGGTTCATAAATGTTGTAGCATGTGACAGATTTCCTTCCTTTTCAGATGCTGCATAGTATTCCATTGCATGTATATACCACATTTTGTTTATTCACTCATCCATTGATGGACATTTGGGTTGCTTCCACCTCTTGGCTATTGTGAATACTACTGCTCTGAACATGGGTGTGTTCATTAATGTTTTATTTTGCAATTTCCTCATGATATAAGATGTTTGGCATCTTTTCATATGCTTATTTGCCATTGGTATATATTCTGTTCAGATATTTTACCCATTTTTAAATTAAGTTGTTTTCTTACTGTTTACTTTTTAAAGTTTTTTAAAATATATTTTGGACACCAGTCCTTTAACAGAAAATATCTCCTCCTGGTCTGTGGTTTGTCTTTTTATTCTTTTAATAGTGTCTTCCACAGAGCAGAAGTTCTAAGTTTTAACTGAGCCCAGGGACTTCCCTGGTGGCACAGTGGTTAAGAATCTGCCTGCCAATGTGGGGGACACGGGTTTGATACCTGGTCCGGGAAGATCTCACATACCGCAGAGCAACTAAGCCCATGCACCACAACTACTGAGGCTGCGCTCTAGAGCCCATAAGCCATGACTACTGAGCCTGCGTGCCACAACTATTGAAGCCCGCATGCCTAGAACCCAGGCTATGCAACAAGAGAAGCCACCACAGTGAGAAGCCCATGCACTGCAAGAAAGTGTAGCCCTGGCTCACTGCAACTAGAGAAAGCTCGTGTGAAGCAATGAAGACCCAATGCAGCCAATAAATAAATAAATAAGCCCAACTTACTAATTTTTCTTTAATGGTTCATGCTTTTGGTGTTGTATCTAAAAAGTCATCATCAAACACAATGTCACCTAGATTTTCTACTTTGTCATCATCTAGAAGTTTAATAGTTTCCATTTTATATTTTGGTCTATGACGCATTTTGAGTTAATTTTTGAAAAAGATGTAATGTCTGTGTCTAGATTCACTTTTTTACACGTGGATGTCCCATTGTTCCACCAGTAGTTGTTGAAAAGACTATCCTTTCTCAATTGAATTGCCTTTGCTCCTTTGTAAAAGATCAGTTGGCTATATCTGTGTGTGTGTGTGTATTCTGTTCCACTGATCTATTTGTGTATTCTCTTGCTAATACCACACTGTCCTGATAGGTCTTGAAGTTGGATAGTGTCAGTCCTCTAGCTTTGTTCTTCTCCTTCAATATTGTGTTGGCTATTCTGTTTCTTTTACCTTCTCATATAAACTTTAGAGTGTTTGTTGACATCTTCCAAATAACGTACTGGGGTTTGATTGAGATTGGATTAACTCTGTACATCAAGTTGGGAAGAACTGACATCTTGATAATATTGAGTCTTTCTATCCATGTACATTGAATATCTCTCCATTTATTTAGATCTTCTTTGATCTCTTTCATCAGACTTTTGTTTTTTTCCTCATATAGATCATATTTTTGCACATTGTACATATTTTGTTAGGTTTATACCCAAGTATTTCATTTTTTGTTGCTAATGTAAATTGTATTGTGTTTTAAAATTCATAATTAATTGCTAGTATATAAGAAAGCAATTAACCTTTGTATATTAACCTTGTATCCTATAACCATGCTACAATCACTCCTTATTTCCGAGAGAGTTTTTTGTCACTGATTCTTTAGGATTTTCTACGTAAACAATCAGGTCTTCTGCAAACAAAGATAGCTTTATTTCTTCCTTCCTAATACCTTTTATTTCCTTTTTCTGTCTTACTACATTATCTAGGACTTTCCAGCAAAATGTTTAATAGAAGTGGTGAGAGTGGACATGCTTGTCTTGCTCCCCATCTTAGGAAAGCATCTAATTTGTCACCATTAGCTATGATGTTAGCTGCAGATTTTTGGTAGTTGTTGTTTATCAAATTGAGGAATTTCCCCTTTATTCCTAGCTTGCTAAGAGTTTTTCTTTAATCAAAAAATGATGTTAATACACAGAGAATCCTAAAGATGCTACCAAAAAACTACTAGAGCTAATCAATGAATTTGGTAAAGTTGCAGGATACAAAATTAATGCACAGAAATCTCTGGCATTCCTATACACTAATGATGAAAAATCTGAAAGTGAAATAAAGACAACACTCACATTTACCATTGCAACAAAAAGAATAAAATATCTAGGAAGAATAAACCTACCTAAGGAGACAAAAGACCTGTATGCAGAAAATTATAAGACACTGATGAAAGAAATTAAAGAGGATACAAATAGATGGAGAGATATACCATGTTCTTGGACTGGAAGAATCAATGTTGTGAAAAATGACTCTACTACCCAAAGCAATCTACAGATTCAATGCAATCCCTATCAAACTACCACTGGCATTTTTCACAGAACTAGAACAAAAAATTTCACAATTTGTATGGAAACACAAAACACCCCGAATAGCCAAAGCAATCTTGAGAATGAAAAACGGAGCTGGAGGAACCAGGCTCCCTGACTTCAGACTATGCTACAAAGCTACAGTAATCAAGACACTATGATACTGGCACAAAAACAGAAAGATAGATCAATGGAACAGGATAGAAAGCCCAGAGATAAACCCACGCACATATGGTCAACTTATCTTTGATAAAGGAGGCAGGAATGTACAGTGGAGACAGGACAGCCTCTTCAATAAGTGGTGCTGGGAAAACTGGACAGGTACATGTAAAAGTATGAGATTAGAACACTCCCTAACACCATACACAAAAATAAGCTCAAAATGGATTAAAGACCTAAATGTAAGGCCAGAAACTATCAAACTCTTAGAGGAAAGCATAGGAAGAACACTCTATGACATAAATCACAGCAAGATCCTTTTTGACCCACTTTCTAGAGAAATGGAAATAAAAACAAAAATAAACAAATGCGACCTAATGAAACTTCAAAGGTTTTGCACAGCAAAGGAAACCATAAACAAGACCAAAAGACAACTCTCAGAATGGGAGAAAATATTTGCAAATGAAGCAACTGACAAAGCATTAATCTCCAAAATTTACAAGCAGCTCATGCAGCTCAATAACAAAAAAACAAACAACCCAATCCAAAAATGGGCAGAAGACCTAAATAGACATTTCTCCAAAGAAGATATACAGACTGCCAACAAACACATGAAAGAATGCTCAACATCATTAATCATTAGAGAAATGCAAATCAAAACTACAATGAGATATCATCTCACACCAGTCAGAATGGCCATCATCAAAAAATCTAGAAACAATAAATGCTGGAGAGGGTGTGGAGAAAAGGAAACACTCTTGCACTGCTGGTGGGAATGTGAATTGGTTCAGCCACTATGGAGAACAGTATGGAGGTTCCTTAAAAAGCTATAAATAGAACTATGATATGACCCAGCAATCCCACTACTGGGCATATACCCTTTGAAAACCAAAATTCAAAAAGAATCATGTACCAAAATGTTCATTGCAGCTCTATTTACAATAGCCCGGAGATGGAAACAACCTAAGTGCCCATCATCAGATGAATGGATAAAGAAGATGTGGCACATATATACAATGGAATATTACTCAGCCATAAAAAGAAACGAAATTGAGCTATTTGTAATGAGGTGGATAGACCTAGAGTCTGTCATACAGAGTGAAGTAAGTCAGAAAGAAAAAGACAAATACCGTATGCTAACACATATATATGGAATCTAAGAAAAAAAATGTCATGAAGAACCTAGGGGTAAGGCAGGAATAAAGATGCAGACCTCCTAGAGAAAGGACTTGAGGTTATGGGGAGGGGGAAGGGTGAGCTGTGACAGGGCGAGAGAGTCATGGACATATACACACTAACAAACGTAGTAAGGTAGATAGCTAGTTGGAAGCAGCCGCATGGCACAGGGATATTGGCTTGGTGCTTTGTGACAGCCTGGAGGGGTGGGATAGGGAGGGTGGGAGGGAGGGAGACGCAAGAGGGAAGAGATATGGGAACATATGTATATGTATAACTGATTCACTTTGTTATAAGCAGAAACTAACACACCATTGTAAAGCAATTATACCCCAATAAAGAAGTTAAAAAAATCTAGAAACAATAAATGCTGGAGAGGGTGTGGAGAAAAGGGAACACTCTTGCACTGCTGATGGGAATGTGAATTGGTACAGCCACTATGGAGAACAGTATGGAGGTTCCTTCAAAAACTACCAATAGAACTACCATATGACCCAGCAATCCCACTACTGGGCATATACCCTGAGAAAACCATAATTCAGAAAGAGTCATGTACCACAATGTTCATCGCAGCTCTATTTACAATAGCCAGGAGATGGAAACAACCTAAGTGTCCATCATCGGATGAATGGATAAAGAAGATGTGGCACAAATATACAATGGAATATTACTCAGCCATAAAAAGAAATGAAATTGAGTTATTTGTAGTGAGGTGGATGGATCTAGAGTCTGTCATACAGAGTGAAGTAAGTCAGAAAGAAAAAGACAAATACCATATGCTAACACATATATATGGAATCTAAGAAAAAAAATGTCATGAAGAACCTAGGGGTAAGACAGGAATAAAGACACAGACGTACTAGAGAATGGACTTGAAGATATGGGGAGGGGGAAGTGTAAGCTGTGACAAAGTGAGAGAGTGGCATGGACATATATACACTACCAAACGTAAGATAGATAGCTAGTGGGAAGCAGCCGCATAGCACAGGGAGATCAGCTCGGTGCTTTGTGACCACCTAGAGGGGTGGGATAGGGAGGGTGGGAGGGAGGGAGACGCAAGAGGGAAGAGATATGGGAACATATGTATATGTATAACTGATTTACTTTATTATAAAGCAGAAACTAACACACCATTGTAAAGCAATTATACTGCAATAACGATGTAAAAAAAGTTTCTAACAAGGGCAAAAAAAATGGTGTTAGATTTTGTCAAATGCTTTTTCTTCACCTATTGATATGATCATATGATTTTTCTTCTCTAGCCTGTTCATGTGATGGATTACATTAATTGTATTTAAAATGTTGAAAAAGTCTTGCATACTTGGAATAAATCCCACTTGGTTGTGTTATATAATTCTTTTGATACATTATTGGATTGATTTGGTAATATTTTTGAGGATTTCTGCATGTATGTTCATGAGAGGTATGTAGCTTTCCTTTCTTGGTCTTTGTCTGGTTTTGTTATTAGGATAATGCTGGCCTTACAAACGGTTTAGGAAGTATTCCCTCTACTTCAATTTTCTGGAAGAGATTGTACAATTTCTTCCCTAAATGTTTGGTCGAACTCACCAATGAATCAATCTGGTCCTGGTGCTTTCTGTTTGGGAAGGTTAATTATTGATTCAGTTTCTTCAGTAGCTATATAGTCTCTATTAGCTTTTACATATGGCATTCTAAGGCTCTCTAATCTCTAAACAAAGATGACCCTTTCAAATTACAATGGAAATGGAAAGGAGCTTTTTTGTTGTTGGAGGAGGGAGTACATTTCTGCTTAAAAAAACAAAAAGTTCTAACACTTTCCTGTCACATCCAGAACATTATTTCTACTAGGAATAAAAAGCAAAAATAAAAGTCATAATATAATTAAAATTGTAGGACCGTTCCTGTGCCCAGATGGGGCAAAGGCAACTGTTCACTTCAGGGTGTTTGACTTGGAATCTATGAAACATGCAACTCTGTTTCACAAGAAACCTGAACAGAAAATCACCAGAAAAGTCAGACAGCTGTACTTATACTGTTTTTTCTTTATTTGTGGAATCTTCGGAGGAGTTGGTTAACCCCCAGCTTAATAGCTTAATAGCCTAAAATATCGAACTAGAAATTTGGGGCCAACACTGGACCAAAGGACACTAAGCAGAGACATTAGTTCAGTGGCCTCATTTAACAGATAAAGAAACTGATTCATACGATATGCTGGAGCTTGAACTCAGTTTTCCTCATGCCAAATCCATTGCTCTTTCTACTGCACACACTGCATTTGCAGCCCCCATCCCCCAATACCCATACCCACAGTGCCTAAGTTTCAAGACTTTCCAGTATTAATCACACTTGCATCTTATGCAGTGTTTAGCACACGGGAGGTACTCATTGTTTGGCTGAATGATGAGGGTGTTTGGTTTACTGCATGTGAAGGAGCAGAAATAAGAGTGGAGTAATAAACATTGGAACCCAGGGAACTCAAAGTCAGTTATTGGTGGAACCGGCTTTTAAACAGGATTATAAAATAATTCTATGAGAGGAGGCTCTATCAAAAGGAAGAAAGAAAATATATCAACATTGCTTTGGTATTTCTGAAAAGAAGAAAATTTCAGTGTGTTTTCTTCTCTAGACAGAGAAAGATAATGATTGCAAGTTATAAATTGAATCATACTTGTACTACTTGAAAGCTGCATTGCTTTGTAATTAGGATTTTTTAGAAAAATTACAATTACAAAAAGCTTGTCTCAAGGGTAAGAGGCCTTTTTATTTATTTTAATTTTTAATAAATGCTAGTCTTCAAGGATAAAATGGGGAGAAATGTGGAGGTGGAGGTTTTCTAGTGGGTTTACATTAAATAACATACATTAGTATGTAAATTACTGTTCTTGCTTAATCTTGTGCCAATCGTATAGCTCTAACTTTAAAACCTACGCAATATGGTCTACCATAGCCTTGGCAGAAACAAATCAAAGTAAAAGTAACCTAAGCTCCAGTTTTGAGGAGTATGGTGCAATGAAAAGAGCACTGAATTGAGCATTAGGATCTCTGGATTCTAGTGTTATCTCTGACATTATTATGTCACCTTAAGCAATTCATTTCTCCTCTAGGCCTTAGTTTTCTCATGTGTAAAACAGTCCTAACAAGTTCTAAGGTTCATTGTGAAGATCAAATGAAATAACACAAATGAAGTTTATCAACTGCTCTACAAATTAGGAATGACATAATGGCTCAACAGAGCAACCTCAATTGCTTCTTCCAAAACTCTATGAACAAACCAGAACCAAAGGGCTGTAATACAAAGTCCAAGGACTACTCATAACAGCCACTATTTTGAGTACCTACAACATGCCAGGCACTGAACTTTATATACATTATCTCACATAATATTTACAACATTTAATATTAACAACTATGCAAGAGAAATTACTATTATCTATATTCTACAAAGGAGAATAGTGAGACACATTAAAGAAGCAGCAACATAGCAGTGGTCCTATAGTAAGTGTGAGAAAGAGAAATTCAAAGCAAGGTTTGTTTAAACCCTAAGGATACACTCTTCTACCCCCATATAGTCCAGATCACAACGAGACTTGCTCTAACTGTATATGTAAACAATATATTTTAGATCACTCAGCCTGGCATTCGCAGTCTTCAAAGATAAGGTTTACATAGTTTACCTTTCCAGTGTCATCTCCCAATATGACTTCCCCTTTCATTTTCCCTTTCCTTCCATATATCACCTGTAGGCCATGTGCCATGGGATTGGTTCCTTCCCGTAAGTGCGTAAGAAAGAATCCTACTTGAAATAGAAGCTGTCTGCATTTCAGGGTCTCATTATTGATAACATTCCCTTATGTCTGGTGTTAAAAACTGCAATTCACATATTTAGCATAGTAATCTTATAGACAAATCCAAACACTCCACCGGTTTCAGGTATTCACTTACAGCTCTATTCCTTAGCTAGTAGCATTTTAAAAAACATCTTTATTGGAGTATAATTGCTTTACAATGTTGTGTTAGTTTCTGCTATATAACAAAGTGAATCAGCTATATGTATACATATATCCCCATATCCCCTCCCTCTTGCATCTCCCTCCCACTCTCCCTTTCCCACCCCTCTAGGTGGTCACAAAGCACCGAGCTAGTAGCAATTTTAACATAGCCTAGATTGAAGAGACTAGCAGTGAGGGGTAAGAGTGTTTGAGTTCACATGCTGTCAGCAAAAGTCATCCACACCTCTAAGCAAGGTAATTAGTGTTGCCTAGCCATGTCTCTGGGCTGCTTAGATTCTTCGAACCCACCTCTAACACACACACACACACACACACACACACACACACACACACGCAACTTGGAGAGGAAACTAGCAGTATCATACAGCCAGCTTCCCACTTTCTTGGCTATCCACAGCACAGTAACATGATTCTCATTTTCTTCATAGCGTCCCAAGATGGTAAACTCCTGAGTTATGTAGGAAGAAAGCCTCTGTGCTCCTTGCCCTTGCCTTCCAGGCATTAAAAAGTATCTCTTAGTAAGGGGGTTGGGTTGGTATGATAAATTCCCATCTGAACATAAGAGAAGGAAAACTCTAGCTTCAAAGAAAACATTAACGTGGTTCAATTAATCCATCCCCTTCCAACCAGATATCTAAACCATAACTTACTGAAATATATGTTGCTATGACTTAGTGAAGATTAGATAGAGGGCAGAATTGGACCCTGGGAATAATTAGGAGGTAGAGTTTCATGCTATCAGTATTTCTAGCATTCTGCCGCAGTAAACAGTGACTAACACATCTCAGAAGCTATTCTATTCACTATTAATGACTAACAATAACTCATTTGGTACATATAATTTACACATAGGATCCAAACAACATCCAAACTTAATTAAAATTATACACACATATACATGCATCCCCTCACACCAAATTAATATATAGTTTCCCTAGCTCAATAGCTTCTTTTAGAAAATGTATTTAAATAAAGTTCTTTGTTAGCTCCTTAAAGTAAAACAGACCTTTACCAAGTTAGTTAGGACCTTTAATCTTCATTGTGTTTAATGTTTCATATTCTTTTGACAGTTAAGATCTCGTATTCTTTGTAAAGATGCCAAATTAGGCTTCTTTTCTCTTCATTCAAGGATGATGTAAGAAACAGATCAGCAAATATTACATAGGGCAATATGACACCAAGAGGAGGAGGGGAAGGCTAAAGAAGATCAGAGTCAGGGCTACAAGAGACAACAAGTCTCAGGAGGACAAGAAATAGGAGTAAGAAAAGTTGAGAGTAAAAGAAAATCAGAGGAAAGAAGATAAGATTAGGGAAAGATATCTAAAGAGAGAGTGTCAAGAAAAGCCTATCATTTATCCTATATTTTCAGAAACCCAGAGAGCTTAACTGCTTGTCCAAGGTCATAAAAGAGGTAGAACTAGGACCAGAGGCCAAGTATTTTGATTCCAAGTGCAGCACAACTGTAGCTTTCTCTCCTGGTGTGGTTGATCTCTGGCGGCTGAGTTGGGAAAACCTACTGTAATGAACAAATCACAAGTCTAAGAGTAACACTGCTTTTTAATCCCAGAGAATATTGGCGTACCTATTTATTTTCTTTATACTTTAGTTCCTCCTACTGTCAAAAAGCAAGCATAATAACAGGCCCAAAATTCCCAGGGAGGATGTGAGGCTAAAGAAGAGAGGTGAGAAAACACTTAGAAAAGAATTATTTCATTCAATTGAGATTCTTTAAGGAGCTGCAATAATTGGATGGCACAGCCTTATTACACAGAAAGAAAGCAAACAATTCAGAGCCTCCACACTACTCTGCATTAAATTCAAAATTTAAACAAAATGAAAATCAAAATGAAAGGCAGATGTCTAAAATAACATGCTGAAAAAATCCACACTGTAAATAACTGTTCCCAGGTCCCTCCTTGAGACAAGGCACTTTTTACCAAGTGCTGCCCACAGGTGCCACCAAACAGAGCCCAGAGAAATTCTATGCATTCTAAAGACAAGTTCTGTAAACTTTGAAAATGGGTGGGATTAAACCAGTATTCTATTTGAGACAATAAGGGTCTTGTGAAAGCATCTAGGTAAGAACATGTGCATACATGAAAATAAACACACATACATTTTCCTCTTACAACTAGTGAGCTAGTAGCTACATCAGAACTAGAAGCCAGGTTTCTTCACTCAGAGTTCAATTCACCAGAATGTGAGTTCTATGACAGCAGGAATTTTCATCTGTACATCTGTATTTTCACTGATGTATTGCCAGCATCACCAGTACTCAGTGGTTTTATTGAGAACATGTATTCATTTATCATGTATTAAGGACTCAATAAAGAAGTTAATGCTTTTAATGCATTTCTTTCAGTCGTGAAGGTCAAATGAGATAACAGTTGTGAAAATATTTTGTTTATAAATGACAATACATATGAAAAGGAATCATGAGAATTAAATCACAGCATTTCAGAGCTTAACAGTACCTTAGTATTGGCCATGGACACTGCTACTCACAACCAGAATTTCTGAATTGATTTGTCATAAAGAGAGATTTATTGTCATCCCTGTAGCACATCTCAACAAGATGGACAATGGGTTACCTGTTCTTACTCCAAGGAACTGGTGCTTCCAGGACACTGACATGTTATTGTATTTAATCATCACAACCAGTTGCCAAGGCAGGAATTATTGTCCTATTTTTCAGGTAGGGAAACTCTGAGCTCAGCAAGTTTAACTGGCAGACCCAAGTGAAAAAGCCAAGAAATGACCATTAATCAGTCAGATCCTCTCTTCTTAATAAGTATATATTTCTACTTTGTACTTTGTATCCTGCATGATTGTACATGAACAGTATCTCTGGAAACAACTCTAAAAGGAACATAAAGTCATCTTGCTGGTATAAGTCAACATTTCCAGTACTGTTGTGGAATCCAAAGTGTTAGAGAGGTTCACAATAGTGTATGGATCCAGACTTAACTATTATGAAATACCTTATTCTAAATCAATATTTAGCCATGTGCCAGGTCTCATGCTATTCACTGTTGGGGGGTGGGGAACAAAACAGAAGTGTAGTCCCTATCCCTGGGGAGCCTCCATTTTATCTAGGAGTTCTGTATCTGATGCATGTGAAACAGACAACTTACCAATAATACAAGGTAGACTATGTAACTGACACAAACCAATAGCCAACAATACATGACTGAATATATAATTGACATGATACAATTACAGAACAATTGAAACTAAATATATAATTGACTTCCTGATTTTTAACTCTGTGATGGTTCATAAATGACACCCCATACATTTTTCTGTTGTCACGGACCCTCAGGAAACTTTCTATTTGCTTTAATTTCTAGATAAAGTGGGCTCAGCTCTGGGACTGGATTGGCAATGTTCCAGTCCCTGCTGTCAGTGAGCTGCCTTGCCTTTCCAGAGAGACCCATGGAGGGCACAGAATCTTTGCATCAGTGAAATAAACCATGTGAATTTAAATCACTAATCAGGGAGAATCAATTTAATCAATATTTCTATAAAGAATGCATACTGAGATTGGTTCAAGATGGCGGAGTAGAAGAACATGCTCTCACTCTCTCTTGTGAGAGCACGAGAATCACAACTAACTGCAGAACAATCATCAACAGGAAGACACTGGAACTCACCAAAAAAGATACCCCACATCCAAAGACAAAGGAGAAGCCACAATGAGATGGTAGGAGGGGGTGCAATCACAATAAAATCAAATCCCATAACTGCTGGGTTGGTGACTCAAAACTTGAGAACACTTATACCACAGAAGTCCCCCCCACTGGAGTGAAGGTTCTGAGCTCCACGTCAGGCTTCTCAACCTGGGGGTCTGGCAATGGGAGGAGGAATTCCTAGAGAATCAGACTTTGAAGGCAAGCAGGATTTGATTACAGGACTTCGACAGGATTGGGGGGAACCGAGACTCCACTCTTAGAAGGCACACACAAAGTAGTGGGCACATTGGGACCCAGGGGAAGGAGCAGTGACCCCATAGGAGATTGAACCAGACCACCTGCTAGTGTTGGAGGGTCTCCCGCAGAGGCGGGGGGGGCTGTGTCTCACCGAGAGGACAAGGACACTGGCAGCGGAAGTTCTGGGAAGCACTCCTTGGTGTGAGCCCTCTCAGAGTCTGCCATTAGCCCCATGAAAGAGCTCGGCTAGGCTCCAGTGTTGGGTCACCTCAGACCAAACAACCAACAAGGAGGGAACCCAGCCCCACCCTACAGCAGACAAGTGGATTAAAGTTTTACTGAGCTCTGCCCACCAGAGCAACAGCCAACTCTACCCACCACCAAACCCTCCCATCAGGAGACTTGCACAAGCCTCTTAGATAGCCTCATCCACCAGAGGGCGGACAGCAGAAGCAAAAGGAACTACAATCCTGCAGCCTATGGAACAAAAACCACATTCACAGAAAGACAGACAAGATGAAAAGGCAGAGGGCTTTAAAGAACAAACAAACAGAGATGAACAATACAATAACTGAAATGAAAAATACACTAGAAGGAATCAATAGCATAATAACTGAGATAGAAGAATGGATAAGTGACCTGGAGGACAGAATGGTGGAATTCACTGCTGTAGAACAAAATAAAGAAAAAAGAATGAAAAGAAATGAAGACAACCTAAGAGACCTCTGGGACAACATTAAATACAAGAACATTCTCATCAGAGGGGTCCCAGAAGGAGAAGAGAGAGAGAAAGGACCCGAGAAAATATTTGAAGAGATTATAGTAAAAAACTTCCCTAACATGGGAAAGGAAATAGCCACCAAAGTCCAGGTAGTGCAGAGAGTCCCAGGCAGGATAAACCCAAGGAGAAACACGCTGAGACACATAGTAATCACTTGGCAAAAATTAAAGACAAAGAAAAATTATTGAAAGCAGCAAGGGAAAAACGACAAATAACATACAAGGGAACTCCCATAAGGTTAACAGCTGATTTCTCAGCAGAAACTCTGCAAGCCAGAAGGGAGTGGCATGACATATTTAAAGTGATGAAAGGGAAGAAACTACAACCAAGATTACTCTACCTGGCAAGGATCTCATTCAGATTCAATGGAGAAATCAAAAGCTTTACAGACAAGCAAAAGCTAAGAGAATTCAGCACCACCAAACCAGCTCTACAACAAATGCTAAAGGAACTACTCTAAGTGGGAAACACAAGAGAAGAAAAGGACCTACAAAAACAAACCCAAATAATTTAAAAAATGACAATAGGAACATGCATATCGATAATTACCTTAAACATGAATGGATTAAATGCTCCAATCAAAAGACACAGGCTCACTGAATGGATACAAAAACAAGACCCACATATATGCTGTCTAAAAGAAACCCACTTCAGACCTAGGGAAACATACAGACTGAAAGTGAGGGGATGGAAAAAGATATTCCAGGCAAATGGAAATCAAGAAAGAAAGCTGGAGTAGCAATACTCATGTCAGATAAAAGAGACTTTAAAATAAAAAATGTTACAAGAGACAAGGAAGGACACTACATAATGATCAAGGGATCAATCCAAGAAGAAGATATAACAATTATAAATATATGTGCACCCAACATAGGAGCACCTCAATACGTAAGGCAACTGCTAACAGCTATAAAAGAGGAAATCGACAGTAGCACAATAAAAGTGGGGGGCTTTAACACCTCACTTACACCAATGGACAGATCATCCAAACAGGAAACTAATAAGGAAACATAAGATGTAAATGAAACACTATAGACCAGATAGATTTAATTGATATTTATAGGACATTCCATCCAAAAACAGCAGATTACACTTTCTTCTCAAGTGCGCACGGAACATTCTCCAGGATAGATCACATCTTGGGTCACAAATCAAGCCTCAATAAATTTAAGAAAATTGAAATCACATCAAGCATCTTTTCTGACCACAACGCTATGAGATTAGAAATCAATTACAGGGAAAAAAATGTAAAAAACACAAACACATGGAGGCTGAGCAATACATTACTAAATAACCAAGAGGTCACTGAAGAAATCAAAGAGGAAATCAAAAAATACCTAGAGACAAATGACAATGAAAAGATGACGATCCAAAACTTATGGGATGCAGCAAAAGCAGTTCTAAGAGGGAAGTTTATAACAATACAATCCTACCTCAAGAAACAAGAAAAATCTCAAATAAACAATCTAATATTACACCTAAAGGAACTAGAGAAAGAAGAACAAACAAAACCCAAAGTTAGTAGAAGGAAAGAAATCATAAAAATCAGGGCAGAAATAAATGAAACAGAAACAAAGAAAACAATAGCAAAGATCAATAAAACTAAACGCTGGTTCTTTGAGAAGATAAACAGGACTGATAAACCTTTACCCAGACTCATCAAGAAAAAGAGGGAGAGGACTCAAATCAATAAAATTAGAAATGAAAAAGGAGAAGGTACAACAGACATCACAGAAATACAAAGCATCCTACAAGACTACTACAAGCAACTCTATGCCAATAAAATGGAAAACCTGGAAGAAATGGACAAATTCTTAGAAAGGTATAACCTTCCAAGACTGAACCAAAAGAAACAGAAAATATGAACAGACCAATCACAAGTAATGAAATTGAAACTGTGATTAAAATCTTCCTACAAACAAAAGTCCAGGACCAGATGGCTTCACAAGGGAATTCTATCAAACAATTAGAGAATAGCTAACACCCATCCTTCTCAAACTCTTCCAAAAAATTGCAGAGGAAGGAACACTCCCAAACTCGTTCTATGAGGCCAAAATCACCATGATCGCAAAACCAGACAAAGATACTACAAAAAAGAAAATTACAGACCAATATCACTGATGAATATAGATGCAAAAATCCTCAACATAATACTAGCAAACAGAATTCAACAATACATTAAAAGGATCATACACCATGATCAATTGGGATTTATCCCAGGGATGCAAGGATTCTTCAATATACACAAATCAATGTGATACACCATATTAACAAATTGAAGAATAAAAACCATATGATCATCTCAATAGATGCAGAAAAAGCTTTCAACAAAATTCAACACCGATTTATAATTAAAAAAACCCTCCAGAAAGTAGGCATAGAGCGAACCTACCTCAACATAATAAAGGCCATATATGACAAACCCACAGCAAACAACATTCTCAATGGTGAAAAACTGAAAGCATTTCCTCTAAGATCAGGAACAAGACAAGGATGCCCACTCTCAACACTATTATTCAATGTAGTTTTGGAAGTCCTAGCCACGGCAATCAGAAAAGAAAAAGGAATATAAATTGGAAAAGAAGAAGTAAAACTGTCACTGTTTGCAGATGACATGACACTATACATAGAGAATCCTAAAGATGTCACCAGGAAACTACTAGAGCTAATTAATGAATTTGGTAAAGTTGCAGGATACAAAATTATTGCACAGAAATCTCTTGTATTCCTATACACTAATGATGAAAAATCTGAAAGGGAAATTAAGGAAACACTCCCATTTACCATTGCCAGAAAAAGATTAAAATGCCTAGGAATAAACCTACCTAGGGAGACAAAAGACCTGTATGCAGAAAACTATGAAACACTGATGAAAAAGATTAAAGATAATACAAACAGATGGAGAGATATACCATGTTCTCGGATTGGAAGAATGAACATTGTGAAAATGACTCTAATACCCAAAGCAAACTACAGCTTCAATGCAATCCCTATCAAATTACCAATGGCATTTTTTCAGAACTAGAACAAAAAATCTTAAAATATGTATGGAGAAACAAAAGACCCCGAATAGCCAAAGGAGTCTTGAGGGAAAAAAATGGAGCTGGAGGATTCAGACTCCCTGACTTCAGATTACACTACAAAGCTACAGTAATCAATACAATATGGTACTGGCACAAAAACAGAAATATAGATCAATGGAACAGGATAGAAAGCCCAGAGATAAACCCACGCACCTATGGTCAACTAATCTATGACAAAGAAGGCAAAGATATACAATGGAGAAAAGACAGTCTCTTCAATAAGTGGTGCTGGGAAAATTGGAGAGCTACATGTAAAAGAATGAAATTAGAACACTCCCTAACACCATACACAAAAATAAACTCAAAATGGATTAAAGACCTAAATGTAAGGCCAGAAACTATCAAACTCTTAGAGGAAAACATATGCAGAACACTCTATGTCATAAATCACAGCAAGATCCTTTTTGATCCACCTCCTGGAGTAATGGAAATAAAAACAAAAATAAACAAATGGGACCTAATGAAACTTAAAAGCTTTTGCAAAGAAAAGGAAACTACAAACAAGACGAAATGCCAACCCTCAGAATGGGAGAAAATATTTCCAAACGAAACAACAGACAAAAGATTAATCTCCAAATTATACAAGCCCCTCATACAGCTCAATATCAAAAAAACAAACAACCCACTCCAAAAATGGGTAGAAGACCTAAATAAACATTTCTCCAAAGAAGACCTACAGATGAACAAGAAGCACATGAAAAGCTGCTCAACATCACTAATTAGAGAAATGCAAATCTAAACTACAGTGAGGTATCACCTCACACCAGTTAGAATGGGCATCATCAGAAAATCTACAAACAACAAAGGCTGGAGAGGGTGTGGAGAAAAGGGAACCCTCTTGCACTGTTGGTGGGAATGTAAATTGACACAGCCTCTATGGAGAACAGTATGGAGGTAACTTAAAAAACGAGAAATAGAATTACCATATGACCCAGCAATCCCACTACTGGGCATATGCCCAGAGAAAACCATAATTCAAAAAGACACATGCACCCCAATGTTCACTGCAGCACTATTTACAATAGCTAGGTCATGTAAGCAACCTAAATGCCCAACAACAGACAAATGGATAAAGAAGATGTGGTACATATATACAATGGAATATTACTCTGCCATAAAAAGGAATGAAATTGGGTCATTTGTAGAGACGCAGATGAATCTAGAGACTGTTGCACAGAATGAAGTCAGAAAGAGAAAAGCAAATATCATATATTAACACATATATGTGGAACCTAGAAAAATGGTACAGATGAACTAGTTTGCAGGGCAGAAATGGAGACACAGATGTAGAGAACAAACGTATGGACACCAAGCGGGGAAAGTGGTGGTGGGGACGGTGGTGGTGTGATGAATTGGGAAATTGGGATTGACATATATACACTAATATGTATAAAATTGATAACTAATAAGAACCTGTTGCATAAAAAGATAAAATAAATAAAGCACTTGGAGGGAAAAAGAAAAAAGAATGCGTACTTGTTTGATTTAACCTTAATACATATTCTTTACAACTTAGATGCAGGATTTACTTTTAGAAGATATGTACTATACAATTAAAGCAGTGATTTATATTTTACATTTTAAGATTAGTTTTCAGCTTCATCATGAAACTGAATGATGAATTTTTTATTTTATGTATCAAAGCTAACTGAAATAAATCCTTTCATGATCACTTGGAAATATATGGAATTAAGGCCACTATCTTATTGGTGTCAAAAGCATGATCATTTCAGGGTTTCAAATGAGTGACTGGGAGCCATTCCTATGCCCTAAAATCTATCAGGGTCACCAAATCTAATCTCTATTGCATGTTTTCGCAGTGCTAATAGTGCCCCATACTAGGCCTTTTTTGCCTCACAGTTGGGTTAAGGCAAGAGCTTTCTAGCTGCTCTCTCTGCCTCTAAAACATTTTCTACACTGCTAGCAAAACACTCTCTTGAAAAATATCCCTTTGAACATGTCCTCGTCTCCCCACTCAGAAACCATCAGTGGTTCCCTACTGCTCACAGTGGCTTTATCTTGGTATTAAGGAGCTTTACGATCTGAACCTAGTGTGTTTCAACATCCTCAACCACTACTCCCTAATATGAAATTCTTGCCCCCTAAACAAATTGCTGCACTTACTGCCTCCCTCATATGACAGTATTTCCATTTCTGTCTCTGCACCTTAACACTATTTATTAACAATGCAGAGAATTCCATTCTTTTCCTTGAGTTCCAGTTTTCCTTCACCATCTTGTTCAAGTCCTACCTTTTTCAAAAAGTTTTCTTCAGCTACCTTAGTTCACAATGACCTTTTTATTACTTTTAAAAATTTATTTATTTAAAAATCTCCCCCCAGATTTATTGAGACATAATTGACATATAACATCGTGTAAGTTTAAGGTGTTCAACATGTTGATTTGATGCATTTATATATTGCGAAATGATTACCAAAGTAGCATCAGTTAACACCTCCATAACCTCACATAAATACCATTTCTTTTTGTGGTGAGAACATTTAGGATCTACTCTCCTAGCAAAATTCAAGTGTATGATACAGTATCACTGACGACAGTCACCATGCTGTACATTAGATCTCTAGAACTTATTCGTCTTATAACTGGAATTGTTAACCCTTTGACCAACATCTTCCCATTCCTGCCCCCACCTGGCCCAGCCCCTGGAAACCACCATTCTACTCTGTTTTATGAGTTTATCTTTTTAAGATTCCACATATAAGTGAGATCATACAGTATTTGTCTTTTTCTGATTTATTTCACTTAGCATAATGCCCTCAAGTCTACCCACATTGTTCCAAATGGAAGGATTTCCTTCTTTCTCATTGCTGAATTATATGTATATATATTATATATGTTATAAATATGTATATATATATAATATATATGTCACATCTTCTTTATCCATCAGTGTTAGCAGACACTTAGGTTGTTTCCATATCTTGGCTATTGTGAATAATGCAGCAATGATCATGGGAATGCAGATAGATATCTCTTCAAGACTCTGATTTTATTTCCTTTGGATATATATCCAGAAGCGGGATTTCTGGATCAAAAGGTAGTTCTATTTTTAATTTTCTGAGAAACCTCCATACTGCTTTTCATAGTGGTTGAACCAATTTACTTTCCCACCAACAATGCACACCAGTTTCTTTATCTCTGCAGCCTCACCAACAATTATTACTTCTTGTCTTCTTGATGACAGCCATTCTAACAGGTGTGAGGTGGCATCTCACTGTGGTTTTGATTTGCATTTCCCTGATGACTAGTTATGTCAGGTATATTGTCATTTGCACATTTCTGGAAAAATGTCTATTCAGTTCTTTTGCCCATTTTTAAATTGTATATATATATATATATATATTGCTATTGAGTTGCATCAGTTCATTATATATTTGGGGGATTAACCCCTTAACAGATATATGATTTGCAAATATTTTTTCCCATTCCATAGGTTGCCTTTTCATTTTGTTGATTGTTTCTCACCAAACAATGAGCATTTATGCTATTTTTATTTAGAGCAAAATTATCTACATGCTAAATTAAGTGAACATATCTTTGTATCTTACAAATCTAAGGTAAGGTTTTTTGTTTTAAATTCAAGCCCCGTTAATATGAAAAGAAACTAAAATATTGGCTTTTGTAGCTAATTTATTCAGCCATTTCCTTTACAGATTGGAAAAGATGAGTTCCTACTTTTTTAACTCCCAACTGATTTATTCTATTTAGAATGAATAGATAATGAATAAGCAAACACCCTCTTTATACTTAGAGATAAAAGCATTGCTTTTAAAAGCTAGATTAACATTTTAATGGTTTTTAATAACCCTCCTGCTTAAGTGCATCCCCCTCCACTTGGTATGACTTTCTTTAAAACCTCATCAGTAAACATAGATTCCTGAATGAGTTATCCCTAACCCTGAAATTTCTTACTTTTATATGAAGGGATGACAGTAAAATATCCGTATCACAAGTAACTCCTTTTCTTCAGCAGTTGAGGACTTGGTAAGAAAATGAGTATGAGGTAGCATAGCATCAGCTGTGACCTATTAAGCTCTCCCAACAACTTAAATGATAATATAATGAAATCTGTGAGCATTAACATATTAAAATGTATTTTTGTATAGACTTCTTACACAACGCATTTTAATACACTTTAGAGCCCAATTTGAAAGCTGATTTCTCCACCTAAATTACCCTTACTCACCCTATTCTGTCTTCATTTGTACCATTAGAATATGAAAGCATATTTAATTCACTGCTGTGAAATAAAAGAACTTGAGATATTCAGTGATATTTTATTTAGTTAGGTTTCTAATCTAGGCAAAAGCCTTCAGTGAAACAAATAATTAGTGTTGGGAATAGAAAGCTAAACAGAAATTCAATACATGAATTTGCTATTTTTATTCTTAGTCTTTAGCCATTACAAATGGACTCACAAGAATGGAAGATGACCGTAACATCAATGCTGTGGCCGGTCTTAAACTACCAGTTCCTACTGAAGAAGCCCCACATTACACTAGTCATCATACAGTTCATACAACATCATGGTCCACATTCCAGAAGATTAAGGCAAGACAACAAAAGCTTCCCGCACCATCTTTTATGAATAGTGAAAGAAAATACACCAGATTCCTTTAACAGTCCACATACCACTGGGTCAGGTAGACCTTAAAAGTCACCTAAATCAAAGCCCCATCTGAAGAGTACGCTCACTACCTCCTGAAAGTAGTCATCACATTCCATGCTCACCTATGTTGAGACAAACTTTCTTTCCCTATAGCTTCTGCCATATAATAGACATCTAATTCCTCTGTCTTTTAAGGCTTTGAGATAAAGACAGAAATCATGCCACCTCTTCCCAGTCTTTTCTTTTTTAGGGTAAACAACCCGATTCCTTTAACCTTTTCTGCAACTCCACTTTCCTAATAATAATAGCTCTAATTTCTTTAGTTCTAGGTGATGTTACACAGTAGAAATGGTAACTTTAATCTCTGTGCTTTAGTAGAAAACAACTGCTTCCTTTAAGAAGAACCTTTTTCTACCGTCTCTTCATACACCTCCCTCATTCCTTATCCAACATTGTCTTCTTTCTTTCCTTCCCCTTTCTTCTTTATTCTTTAACTGGCCATCATATAAAAGTGAAGAACATTTAAATTATTTGTTTTAAATTTTAAAAATCAGGTGAGTTTGTCCTTGGGTAGGTTTTATGAGGCACTTATATTTGGAACCTGAAAAAGTCGAACTCATAGAACAGAGAGTAGAATGATGGTTGTCAGGGGCTTTGGGGTGAGGAAAATGGGGAGATGTTGGTCAAAGGTACAAACTTAATGTTATAAGATGAATAAGTTCCAGAATCAAATGTACAGCATGGTGACTATAGGTAATGAAACTGTATTATACACTTGAAAGTTGGTAAGAGAGTAGATCTTAAATGTTATCACATAAAAGAAATGGTAATTACATAAGGTGATGGATGTGTTAATCAACCTTATTATGAATCATTTTGCAATATATATGTGTATCAAATCATCACATTTTATATCTCAAACTTATACAACATTAAATGTCAATTATATCTCAATAAAACTGGAAGAAATAATATGTGATTTGCTCTGGAGAATACTGTAGCAACTTGATATTGTTTGCAGAGGAGCTCTCGTTTATAGGAATGTCAGAGACACAATAATACAAACATCAGAATAAGAAAGTGTTCTGGACATGTTGCCTGTCATACATAATCTGAGGTTTGAAGACAAATGCTGTTAAAATAGAATCAGGTTCATTCTTTCCAGTGTTACCTTTTGTATCCAAATATGGAGCACCTCAAATGGCTCATTTACCTTAAAAAAGGCTCTTATAAACATCTAACTCATTCTCAGTACCTAATACCTACCTGCTCAATTAAACAGCAGCTATCCTAGGTCCACTAAAACTACTAACATAGTTTTAAAGATGAAGTGTCAGAGTTGCAGATGATCCTTCCCACTTACATTATAATTCTTACTTGCCTGATTTCGTAGGTCTGGTTTTATATCTTCCAGACTCTAATCTGCAAATAGATAGACAGACAGATATACAGATATCGATATGTGGCTTCTAGTAACCACTTTTTGACCATGTTCACAAAGTACTAGAGGCATACTAGACAAGTACTTAGATAAATTTTTTGATCAAGAATTATTATGAAACAGGTAGTCATATGCTGGTAAATGTTTAACTACCAGCTTGAGGGGTGAGGAGGCCTGATTTGTTGCCTTTGCTAATTTCTACGGGATAAATACTCCAACCATGGCTAATTTCAAGCTACCAATCACTGTACATGAACTTGTCACTGAACATAAGCTTGGAGTTGGGAAGCGATGTGCACAACTGGTTGTCATGAGCTGATGCAAGCCAACTCCAATACACCACTGGATACAGGCTGGAAATAAATTAGAACAGGTCCCTCTCCACCCAACTCCACTCCCAGGGGAAAGAAAGTCATTCCCAAGACATTTTGTCTTGTTACCTTCACAGGTAGACAACACAAAAGACAGATTAAAACAAAGAGATATCCCATAAAGATGTGGCACATATATACAATGGAATATTACTCAGCCCTCAAAAAGAAACGAAATTGAGTTATTTGTAGTGAGGTGGATGGACCTAGAGACTGTCATACAGAGTGAAGTAAGTCAGAAAGAGAAAAATAAATACCATATGCTAACACATATATATGGAATCTAAAAAAAAAAAGGTTCTGAAGAACCTAGGGGCATGACAGGAATGAAGACGCAGACGTAGAGGATGGACTTGAGGACACAGGGAGACGGAAGGGTAAGCTGGGACGAAGTGAGAGAGTGGCATGGACATATATACACTACCAAATGTAAAATAGATAGCTAGTGGGAAGCAGCTGCATAGCACAGGGAGATCAGCTGGGTGCTTTGTGACCACCTAGAGGGGTGGGATAGGGAGGGTGGGAGGGAGACGCAGAGGGGGGAGATATGGGGATATATGTCTATGTATAGCTGATTCACTTTGTTATACAGCAGAAACTAACACACCATTGTAAAGCAATTATACTCCAATAAAGATGTTAAAAAAAAACAAAGAGATATCCCATACAATTGGTGCATATAGTTTATTAATTATGTAGTGGAGAAAACAGTATGTCCCATACCACATATTTAGTGAGGAGATAAGATTAGAGAAAGAAAACCACAAAGACAATGATGAAAACAAGGGTTGGAGACAGGTTTAAGTTACTTGGATCTTTCAGCTTGTAAAAGAGAAGGTTGTAGAGTAGAGAAAGGAGGTGGGTGGGTTTGTAGAAAGAAAAATCATTCTTAATAGGAAAGGTTTTTAACCTGTTCTGGATGAGATAAAAGGAGGAGGAGGCATATGACTAGCTAATAATCTCCAATGAGGATAGAAAAAGAAAATGTGGCTTAAACTGCAGTGGAAGGTATTTGAGGTACTATGTTGAAAGAGGTGACAGAGTTGTTGTAGGAATACAGTATGCACCATGCAAAGTTCCAAGTACTACTTCATTTCAAAGACACCCATTCTATTGCTGTGTTACAGGTATCCAGTAGAAGTTAAAACAGTCATGCTGATTACCATACAATTGACCATATAACTAACCAACTCACTATAGGCTTGCAAGAGTAAGAAAGAAGGGAATTCCCTGGTGGTCCAGTGGTTAGGACTCCACGCTTCTACTGCAGGGAGCTACTGCCGGGGTTCAATCCATGGTCGGGGAACTAAGATCCTGCAAGCAGCATGGCACAGCCAAAAAAGAAGTATAACAAAAGAGTAGGAAAGGAAATGGAAGTGTAGATTAGTATTATCATAAAATGAATGCTACCAACTTGCTGTGCAATTTCAAGTCAGTCTCGTGTTTCTTGATAATCTGATTTCTTCTTAAAAATAGCAGACTTTCGGGCTTCCCTGGTGGCGCAGTGGTTGAGAGTCTGCCTGCTGATGCAGGGGACATGGGTTCGTGCCCCGGTCCGGGAAGATCCCACATGCCGCGGAGCGGCTGGGCTCGTGAGCCATGGCCGCTGAGCCTGCGCGTCCGGAGCCTGTGCTCCGCAACGGGAGAGACCACAACAGTGAGAGGCCCGCGTACCGCAAAAAAAAAAAAAAAAAATAATAAAAAAATAATAGCAGACTTTAAATAATAGTAATACCTTCTATCTCACAGATAAAATGGCTTATGATTGCTTCTGCTTTTAGTGGTTCTCTTGCCTACCAGGCAACTGTGAAATGATAAATTAAGCTGAAGTCACTTAGGGCAACAAACCACTGTAGGAAAGCAGTGTTACTTTAAGGTTTTTGTCATCCTAGCCTTACAAAGAAGCAGAAAATCTCATCTTTACCACAGCCCCTGAAATTTTCCCCCATCTAATCTCCTCTTTCCTCATCTGTGCTATGGAGTCAACAGCCAACAATACCCATTAGGGGCTATATTTTCTCTTATGCATCTAAAACTAAAACAGCTTATGATTTACAACACCTGCACATACTGAGAATCGACCTTGCACAGTTACCTAGGAAAGGTAACACATGATAGGTCTAGACAGGACAGAAATTAAGTTCCCCCAATCTTCTACACATTCCAATAGTCCTATATGCCAGCAAACACAAGAACTGTCTTTTTTTTTTTTTTAAGAACTGTCTTTTTTAATGTCCCTTACACTGACCAGATTCTCATTTTGGCTACTTAAGAGGGAAGTACATATTAATTACCTCCTAACACAAACAGACTATATAATTATAATTATTCTGTTTCTTGCTTTTGTTACATTCCACAGTTCAGCCAATCCAAAAGAAAGGTAATAAACAGGAGAAGAATTTCTTTACTGTCTTTTCCTGCCCCTCTTTCTACCATTTCTGCATTTTTTTCAAAAGTACTTTTCTATCTACAAAGGTAAAAATGCAAACACCAGGGAAGGACTGTGCAGACTACTGTGAAGAAAGCAAAACAAGAGTATCAGTGCAGGTCTGAAAATGAAAGGGTCAGGTTATCAGAGTGGTCATCCATGGGGGCAATGATGGGGGCAATGATTACATGTAACCATCCACTCAGGTTTTTATAAGAGGAAGAAATAAATAAGACATTGAAAGAAAAAAATAAACCCTGAGCTCATGAGAAAGCCACAGTGATTTCTTATTTAAATAGCAAAGCACACAGTTATAGTCTATAAATATGTATGTGTAAGTAAGTATATGTGTGTGTGTTTTCCGAATGACTGGTGAAAAAGAAGAGAGTGGTAACCACTGTAGATAGAAGAAGTAATCAAAACAGGTCCCAAATAGCGAATACCTTACAAGCCTTGGACCTGAAAGAAAAACTAGTTTCAGTCCAGAATAAACTGGAATCTGAGTAAGTATAAATTTTAATAAAAAATAATAAAACTGGAACCCAGAAAACCCTGAAGTTTTGATGTAGGTGCATGTGTATGTACAATGTGCTAAAACCTGTATATGGTTGAACATGGTCCCTACAATCTGTGTGATAACTAACCAGATTGAACACGGGGAAAGCAAAAGCTAACAGAACACCGAATTTTTTATTTAAAAGCATTTTAAATTTTTTTACAAAGGAAAATCTTATGATACTAGATATTAAGTTAAATATAAAATTCATTTAAAACAACAGAATCAAAGTGGAGTAATTTTACCTTAAATTTGTTTTTCAAAGCAAGTTCTGAAAACATGTAATAGTATCTTTTGATTAACATTTTATTATGCTCCTAATGAAGATTTCTCTATATCTGAAATGGTCACGCCTATCAGCCAGTTTGCCAATGGGCTGTTCCTTGGATAGGTGCTATTAACAACACATGGCAACAATGCATGGGTGTACTCTGAAAGCTCCGGACAGTGTACACAACTTTTGCTCTGCTCCAGGATCCTTACTTTTCTTTTAACTGTTGGGTTTTTAAGGCTCTGCCTTAAGCTCTCAGTCATGCTGAAACTGAAGAGTTCTCCCCACCAAACTGCAACCTACCACACCTGGGTATAAAGCAAACAGGGTTTTCATACATCATTTAGTATCATTCTCATATATCATTATGATATAAAGAGAACATGGATGGCAAAAATTTAAATAAAAACCTGCAAATATGTACAAGTATAAACCTAAATTTTAATTCTTCTGTATAGTTTTATGATAAAATTCTAGTAACCTGCTCAATCCTTACTTAGGATATAAATAATTATCCTCCTTTTCTTGAAGGAGTGCAGCTATTGTCACTATGAGCTAAGCCCAGTTGCCATTAAAAATAACTATTCAGGAAAAATAAACATGTATTCCCTACTGTGTGATAATCTCACTCACTGAGTTATTATAGATCAGTCTTATCTCTTCTCAGCACCTTGTGCCATTTAGAACAGTTGACATAATTTGCCTCCCATTGTTCTTTATTTCTCTTAACCTAATTAGACTAAAAACCAGGTGGTGGCAAGGAGCTGGGATCCTGTTCATCTTGCATTCCCCACAGAGCTTTTCATATAGTAGGTATTCAATGCCAGTTAAGAATGACCCTTCGGGTCCTCTCCTAGAGATCTGAGAGAACTACCCCAGCTCCACACTCTTCTTTGGGCGGTATCACTGAGGAAGCCTTCTAACTATAACTCTATAGCATTTTTCATTGCTCTACCTGGGATTTTAAATCATCATCATTAATGAAGGCTCTCAAAACTAAGGGCTCCTGTTTGGGGTTTTCAATACCTTCGCCCTCAACACTTACCTCAAGAGAATAAAGAATAGTTGCTTGCAGTAAACTTCCTCAACTCCCCTGGCGCGCCTCATGAACACCTAATACGGGGGTGGGGGGCTAGAGAGGAGAGACTGAGGAGACTTCTCATTCACAGATGACTTGCCTGATTTCTCTTTAAGTCAGCTAACAAGCCTTGGTTACTCATCTAAACCAAAATACCTTCTCTATACTTTGGCTGTAATTATATAGAAGCTCCAAAACATTTTGGAAGAGGTGCTACTAATGATTTGATAGTTATTAGATCTATGATTCAACTCAATAATTCAACAAGCATTTTCAGAATGCCTCCTATGTATAAGGTGAGGTAAGAAGGAATACAAACACAAGAGACTAGGATATCACCTTAACTGTGTCTAGTAATACATCCTGCACCATTTTTTCAGCAAAACCAGTTGGACATGAATGTTTTAAATGGGCCAGGGCTTGCCCTGATTGGTTAGAGATTGGCAGATATAGCAATTGGGGTAGCTAAATAAATAAACTAACTAAATAAACCCTACCAGGGCAGCTATTTGTAAAGATAATTAAAGGTAATCTATTATTAACTACTGTTAACTATCAAGTGATTAAGTGCTCCCTGGCTACAGGAAACAGGATCCCTGAATTAGATTTTATTTAATTGAGTATCTACTATGTGCATGACTAGGTAATTAGTGCTGACGGGGAGGAATTACAGAGAGAAGTAGAAGCCATGATAAATAAGGATGATCAAATCATAATTTTCCCTATGGTATAAAATAGAGGCCACACCCCTTGCTCACCACTAATATGCTATGCCTTGTTTCTCCCCTTCAGGAAATGGACAATCTCCTGTGAAGATACACATGGATCAAAAGTAAACAAAAATAAAAGTGCTGTTCCCCCCCCCAAAAAAAGGCAAATTCTCAATTGAGACACTGTTCAAATAATTCACATTCCATGCTCTTCTTTGGGGCAAGGGCTAGAAACCCCAATCAAGAAATTCAAGCATGTTAGTATACAACAAATATAGATCAAGAGCTCAAGATATATTGGAAGGGTGGGGGAATGAAGGAGATAGTGAGCAAAAGAGAAAGGAAAAGTGAAGATGCTAAGCATATGGGCCTATATGGCCAGTCAGCTAACAAATGAATCATGTTCTACTGTTTCCAGTATACATAGTACTATTCCAACATCATACAAACTCACTTGTGATGTAATTCAAGAATTCAAGTAGACAATGTATTTGACCACTGACAAAAACTGAGTTTCTTCCTAAAAGTGAGAACTATACACCAAATCCCCTAAACCCTAATTATGACCTTCTTTCTCAAAGCATTTCCAATTAGCAGCTCCTAAAAACAGTATAACAGAAGAAGAGACACCAAGCTCATTTCATTATGCAACTGAATCTTTCCCCACAATTTGTAGAAAGATTCCTTACTGGCAGTGACTTAGTTACCCACCTAATGCTTACTTAATGTAAGTGTTTTCAGAAAACCTGCTGTGAGAATTTTCAAATAGAAACAATCAGCACCCATTGTAATTAGCATCTTCTTTCCGAAAGCTAGAGGCTCTACTTTGCCAAAACCATTGATTCTCCTCCCAGCCACTCTCAATTGCTTCAGCTGCTAGCTAAAGGGCCCAGCTTTATAGGGTGAAACGATATTCAATTTTTTCTTGTTTTTTATGGAAGAATAGTTGATTTACAATATTATATTTAGTTTCATGTGTATAGCATACTGATTCAGTATTTTTACAGATCATATTCCATTAAAAGTTATTACAAGATAATGGCTATAATTCCCTGTGCTATACAATATATCCTTGTTGCTTATTTATTTTATACATAGTAGTTTGTATCTGTTAATATCATACCCCTAATTTGCCCCTCCCCCCTTTGGTAACCACTAGTTTGTTTTCTATACCTGTGAATCTGTTTCTGTTTTGCATATACATTCATTTGTATCATTTTTTAGATTCTACATATAAGTGACAACATACAGTATTTGTCTTTTTCTGTCTTATTTCACTAAGCATAATATTCTCTAGGTCCATCAACGTTGCTACAAATGGCAGAATTTCATTCTTTTTTATGGCCAAGTAACATTCCATTATATATATACTACATCTTCTTTAACCATTTGTCTGTTGGAAACCATCTTCAATTTTATCTACCACTATCTTCCCTTCACACCTTAAAACAAACCCCATTACCCGGGCAGATAGAACAAATAATAAGCATACCCACCACTGTACAGGACTTAGTCAAAAGACCCCTCACCTCACTTAAGGGACATACTCCATTCTGTTTTCAGTCCATCCAAATTCTACTTGAATTTTAAGGCCCAGTGTGAGTTCCACCTCCATCACAAAACCTTCTCAAGACCATTTTAGCCTACGGATATTCCACTTATGGACTATTTTACTAGCTCTCTGTACCACTCATTTCTCCCTTATCATATACTATGTAGTATTATTACTTGTTTTGAGAGTATCCTGTCTAGAAATTCTATGTTAGGATGACAGAAGGACCTGAGGGTGCTTGGCCTGGAAGACAGATATTTCAGGGGCACATGGAGTAGACATATTTTTAAATAATTTAAGTTTTGTCACATATAAGAAGAATTAAAAATTAACCTTTGTTGTAATCTATAAACCCACACAACTGTACACAAATAAACTATGGCATACAGTTAAAAACAATTAATCTTTGCTGCTCCAGAAGGTAGAGTTTGAAGGGCTACACAAGCAAGTTATAAACATTTATCGTGGACTCACTATGCTCCATATACTAAATTGGGCACCTGCCCACATCTTGTCTCATTCAACTATAGAAGGATTCTCTAACAATATAACTGGGTAACAACGGAACAGTATGTTTTACAGAATAATCAGCTCTTTTCATCAGAACTGTTGGAGGTAAGGATCCCGTGAGAGGGGCTGAGGGGTGAGGGTATGGGACTAGAAGATTCAAAATGTCTCATTTCAATGCTGATATTATATGGGGTATGCCCATGAAGTTATGCAACAAATTTGTCTTTAGAAAGCAAATCCAAGTGCATGAGCATATATGTATTTCTACTTCAGAGAAGCCACCCTAGAAAACTTGAACTTGGCTCCAAATGATGAAGCCGCTCCACTCTCAAAGGATAAAGACCTGTCATCTTAGAGTAGATTCTAAGCAACATGCTGCAGGCTCTGGAGACATCTCCAGGGAGGAGTGCCCAAAACACTCTTAAGCAATGGCAGTTTTGTGAGAGTAATATGTTTCCTAAAGTGACCAATTTGGAAGGGGGAAATATGCATTTGCATATGTAACTGTTGGGTTTTTCTTAAAGAAAATATCAATTACTTTATAATCACAGCCCATATACCTTGTCTCTCCACCTCAATTATAAGTGCCTGTTGGCAAGGACACTTTCAAGGTGGCAGTGTGCGCAGTCTGTTAACACCCCCTTCATAGATCTTAAAAGGTATCCATGTCAACTCAAGGTTATGAGTTAATTAGTAATAGTAACAATAGTAATAAGAATAACATGATATAAAATTAAAATTTCAGTACATATTATGTGTAAGACACTTGCTGAGCATATATATTCATCTCATGCATTAAATGGCTCTTTAGTGAACTGAATGGTCAGGAAACTCAGAGGCTTAACTGACTCCTCCCCATTTCTCCAACTGAATTGCTCAGTTCTAAGGCTGAATCATTTCTTTTCCTTTAATCACTGATAACAGCTCATGTCTGGTCTGGATTGCTTATTTACCAATTTTATTCTGCATTCCTATAGACAAAAGCCTTTCCTTCTGAATAACATTCAAAGGTTATGATTATTCCCTGTGTCTTATTTTTCTCCTGTGGTCAAAAAAATGTGTCCTTATTTATTTTTTAAAAATGATATTTACCTTTAGCAAAACTACTGGCTGGGAAAGTAATTAAAACAAATGACCTACTCCTCCATGATAAAAATACCAAATTCAAGCCAGCTGACAAAGAAGCCAGATGCTTCACATTGGGCCCATGTCCTCAAAATACCATAGACTTGAAGCACATTAATAATTGTATTAGTTTTCTATAGCTACTATAACAAATACCACAAACGTGGTGGCATAAAACAACAGCAATTTATTTATTTATTTTTAATTAATTAATTAATTTTTGGCTGCATTGGGTCTTTGTTTCTGCGTGCAGGCTTCCTCTGGTTGTGGTGAGCGGGGGCTACTCTCTGTTGCGGTGCACAGGCTTCTCATTGCAGTGGCTTCTCTCATTGTGGAGCATGGGCTCTAGGTGTGTGGGCTTCAGTAGTTGTGGTGTGCGGGCTCAGGAGTTGTGGCTTGCGGGCTCTAGAGCACAGGCTCAGTAGTTGTGGTGCACGGGCTTAGTTGCTCTGTGGCATGTGGGATCTACCTGGACCAGGGCTTGAACCCGTGTCCCCTGCCTTACCAGGCGGATTCTTTTTTTTTTTTGCGGTACGCGGGCCTCTCACTGTTGTGGCCTCTCCCGTTGCGGAGCACAGGCTCCGGACGCGCAGGCTCAGCGGCCATGGCTCACGGGCCCAGCCGCTCCGCGGCATGTGGGATCTTCCCGGACCGGGGCACGAACCCGTGTCCTCTGCATTGGCAGGATGACTGTCAACCACTGCGCCACCAGGGAAGCCCACCAGGCGGATTCTTAACCACTGCGCCACCAGGGAAGTCAAACAACAGCAATTTATTCCCTCACAGTTCAAGAGGCCAGAAGTCTAAAATCAAGGTGTCAGCAGGGCACACTTTCCTCTGGAGGCTCCAGAGGAGAGTCCATTCCTTGCAGCTTCTGGTGGCTGATGCCATTCCTTGGCTTGTGGCTGCATCTTTCTCTGCTCATCTTCACATTACCTTCTCCTCCACATGTCCCTTTTCCTCTGTGTGCCTGTGTTATCCTCCCTTGCTTCTTTCTTATAAAAGGACACATGTTGATAGCATCTGGGCCCACCGAGATAATCCAGGGTGATCACCTCATTTTGAGATTCTTAATTACGCCTACAAAGACTCTTTTTTTCTCTTTTTAGACTTGTATTATTAAATAAATTGAATTTTTAGTCTAAAACCTTCCCACAAAGAAAACTAGAGACCCAGCTGAACTCTACCAAATAATTAAGAAATAATGCCAATTGTAAATGATTCTTCCAGAAAATAGAAGAGGAAAGACTATTTCCCAACCCATTTTATGAGACCAGTATTACCTTGGTAACAAACTAGCCAAGGATGTTACAAGAAAAAAAATCACCAACTAATATCCCTAATGAATATAGATGGAAAAATCCTCAACTTAATATTAGAAAAGTAAATCTAGTAACATACAAAAAGGATAATAAATCCTGACAAATGTGAAGCTGGTTCAGTACTTAAAATCAATCAATATAAATCACAATGTTAACAGACTAAAGAAGAAAAACCATAAGACCACCTCAGTAGAGGCAGATTTAAAAAATGGACAAATCCAATAAGACTCTTATTTTCAAATAAGGTAACATTCACAGGTTCTGGGGATTAGGATGTAAATGATCTTCTTGAGGGCTACTATTTAACCCACTACAATAACCAATCCTTAAAAAATAAAGACACATCAACATCTCATAAAAAGTTCAAAATAGCAAAAAGAAAACTAATAAGGAAGTCTTCGTTAAAAAAAACTGAACATTTAAAAATGGTAGTAATTGTTAATATGCTTACAAAGACAATAGGGATATTAGTTGAATAGGCAAATGGGCACAAATTTCATTTTTTCAACCACATCTACCTATAAAGATAGTACAACTTACAATGTAACTATTTTAAAGCAAAAAAATATAAGCCTATAAAACTACAGACTTTTAATGAGATATTAACTTGAGAATGAAAGATGCTAGGCATAAGTATGGAAAACAGGAAGAAGGCAGGGCATCTTTGCTCCAGAGATATCTTTAAAAACAGGTGATATTCTCATCCGTTTGGGATTAAGGTGGGGTGTCTTCGACCCACCCTGATGATGATGACACACCAACCCAAGGATTCTAGTAGTAACACTTCCATTCCACAGTTCTAATTAATATAGGCACTGATTTACTCCTTTTGGAGTATTCAGAAAACACAGGAATGTGCTAAATGCTATAGGGCAGTGGTCTTAAAACTGTGGCCTGTTATCAGGAAGATTTTTCAGTGAATAAGGAAGCAGTGATAGTTTCAAGGGAATCCACTGGAAGATATTTAACTTGCATCTGTATTCTTTCCTAAAACTGAACTGCCTTAGAAAGAATCTGAAAAAGAAGTCTCCTTTAATTACGGGCCCTTCCCCATCTTTATTAAAGAAACGTATACTTCTCACCTCTTCTGAATCGTAATTCATGCAAAGTCCCAGGGTATAAAAACCTCCAGGGCACTAAATAAAGGAATAATTCCAAATATCAGTGTGGGTGTTGAAAAAGTCAATTATTCTATCAACTGTGTAACTGGCAAGGCAGATAGCATCTAATTCTTTAAACAAAATTAAAGAAGGATGTTCAGCTTATAAATCATTAAAATAATTTTGATAATAGATCATTGCAATTTGTGGCAAATAACTTGAAGGGAGTTCAAAGAATTGGGTAATATTGATAAACAAAAGTTCTATTCCCATTCCATTACATGAGCAAAATTATGATCACTTATATCTTAAAAAAATGAAGAAAACTGATGCTAAACCTGTCATACTCTGCCAATAATTAATATTGATCCAATTAATATTGATCCATATTGATCCATAAATAATATTGATCCATTATATCAACTAATAAAAAAAGTCCTATCCATTTCATTGATATTTTGCCATAAAAGTTTCATAATTTTAATGAAGACTCATTCCAGAAGACTTTTAACCCTTATGGATTTAGGGTCTCAGGAAAAAAAAATTTAAGTATGTATATGTATACATATAGTTCAAAACAGCTTGTGATACAGTACACCTTGAGAACTAAAAGGACTATAGACATTTAGACAAACAAGAACAGCATCGTCTGCATTACCAAGGAAAGCTTCACTGAAGCATAGTTCAGTTTTTCAATACAATTCGGTTATTCAATATTGAGGCATTCAACATTTAGCACCTACTGTATCAAGGCACCATCACTTAGCGCCATGTAAGGTTTAAAAATGAACAAGACAAGGTCTCCATCTTCTCAGAGTGTATAATTTGGTTAACTAGGATAAGAATGGTAAAGATTTCAATATTAAGAGGTGAAAGATGAGTAGTCCACAGATGGATAGAATAGTATGGGCGGGGGACGGGGAGGGGAAGAGGCAGAAAAAGGCAAGAACATAGTCAATGAAGAACAAGTCATCCAAAAGCAGGATACCTGACATTTAACCATTTAGAAGTGTTATAAAAATGGAAGGTTTCAAACTGAAGCACGTAACCACTGAGATCTCTAAAGCATAATGGATACAGTGCTGAGAAATACTAAGTTAAAGTTACAGAATTCTGTTAGATAGCAAATTTGTATTGAATCAACTAAAATTAGATAATGATTAAAAATTAATTTTAAAAGGCATTTTTACACAAATAATAAATGGACTAATTTAAACAAGATTTTTACTGGTTAAGATAATTTAGGAAGGGACAGGCAGGCTATGGTAACATGAGTAAGCAGATTATGGAAGTCTCCAGACCCAAGGCAGTCATAAGCCTCAGGCCATAAACGTGTGTGTATACTGGGGGGAGGCAGGTAAGACAACGAAGGGTGGAAAAAAAATTGGGAGGGCTAGGTTATGCATCACTGGCAAAGGGTCTGATGTGTTGTCCACTAGAAAATAACCACTTCAAATTAATATTTGGGGAGTAGAATATTCCAGAAGATAATTGAGGGGCAAAAAATGAAGGCAGAGAGATTTCTCTCGTAGACTTTCCCATCATGACAAATTTTAGTTTTTTTAGGAAAGCTGTCAGACATTCATAACACTAATTGATTTTCACAAAGACGTGCATAGATGAGGTCTCTTTGGGAAATGCCTGCTACATTTTGGCTTGGAAAAAAGAAAGATCTTTGCTAGTCCACCTGGGCTCCTTTAAACAAAATTTAATTAACAAGGTCTCCTGGAAGGAAAGCTCACTGTGGTCCCCAGCTATTTTGTGAAGCTCCGCACTCAGATATGCTGTGACAAATTAAACCCAAGCAAATCATATCTGTCATGTGTTTCATACCAAAGGGATAGCAGTCAGAAGAGAAAGGAGATAGGTTTGAGACAGTAAACTAAAAGAGAGAAGCAGGAGAATGCCATTGCCTAGGAAGAGTCTCAGAAAATACCTGAATCCAGAGGGCTACATAACTCTCCCTTTTTGCTAACCTGACAACTCTTTTGGACCTGGGGTGAGAGGTTTGAGAAGGAAGGAGAAATGGAGAGTTTCCTAGGCCATTATTTAAGTCAATCTTTTGAAATATTATTCCTAGAAAAATTACTATGGCTCATCTGTCTTGTGAACTTGCAAGCAAATAGGGGGATCCATTTAGGAGACTAAAGAGACATCACAACTGAATATAGTACACGAACCTAGAATGGATCCTGAATTGGAAAAAAAAGTAACGGATATTATTGGGTCAATTGACAAAATAGGAATACAGAAGATAAAGTGTCATCTCAATGTTAAATTTACTGGATATGATAACTGCACTGTGATTATTTAAGATAATTTTCTTATTCTTTGGAAATATACACTAAAGTAGTTAGGTTAAGGAGCCATGATATATGCAAGGTATTCTGAAATGGAAAGATTATAAACATACACACAAACACACACACACACACATACACACACACACAAGAAAAAGTGATAAATCAAGTGAGGCAAAATATTAACAATAGGTGAATCTGGGTAAAGGGTATACAGGTATTCTTTGTATTACTTTATGCAAAATTTCCATAAACCTGAAATTATTTCTAAATAAAAAAAATGGTCCGACTAAAAGGACTATCCCAATTCTCCACCAAAAACAAAAAAGTCAAATTATATATCTAGGAATTCAGAGTGACAATCAGCAGGAATGATAGAGTAAAGATCTCAGAAAATCTGCTCCTTCATCCAACCTATGAGACCACGGGCAAACACTGTCAGAAATTAAGATTTTTGGAATTCTGGAAATTAACCAAGGCTTGCAGAAATTCAAGAGGCAACCTTTTTTTTTTTTAACATCTTTATTGGAGTATAATTGCTTTACAGTGGTGTGCTAGTTTCTGCTTTATAACAAAGTGAATCAGTTATACATATGTCCCCATATCTCTTCCCTCTTGCATCTCCCTCCCACCCTCCCTATCCCACCCCTCTAGGTGGTCACAAAGCACCGAGCTGATCTCCCTGTGCTATGCGGCTGCTTCCCACTAGCTATCTGTTTTACGTTTGGTAGTGTATATATATCCATGCCACTCTCTCACTTTGTCACAGCTTACACTTCCCCCTCCCCGTATCCTCAAGTCCATTTTCTAGTAGGTCTGTGTCTTTATTCCCATCTTGCCCCTAGGTTCTTCATGACCATTTTTTTCTTTTAGATTCCATATATATGTGTTAGCATGTGGTATTTGTTTTTCTCTTTCTGACTTACTTCACTCTGTATGACAGACTCTAGGTCTACCTACCTCACTACAAATAACTCAATTTCGTTTCTTTTTCTGGCTGAGTAATATTCCATTGTATATATGTGCCAAATCTTCTTTATCCATTCAACTGTTGATGGACACTTAGGTTGCTTCCATGTCCTGGCTATTGTAAACAGAGCTGCAATGAACATTTTGGTACCTGACTCTTTTTGAATTATGGTTTATTTGGGGTATATGCCCAGTAGTGGGATTGCTGAGCCGTATGGTAGTTCAATGTTTAGTTTTTTAAGGAACCTCCATACTGTTCTCCATAGCGGCTGTATCAATTTACATTCCCACCAACAGTGAAAGAGGGTTCCCTTTTCTCCACATCCTCTCCAGCATTAATTGCTTGTAGATTTTTTGATGATGGCCATTCTGACTGGTATGAGATATGATATCTCACTGTAGTTTTGATTTGCATTTCTCTAACGATTAATGATGTTGAGCATTCTTTCATGTTTATGTTTGTTGGCATTCTGTATATCTTCTTTGGAGAAATGTCTATTTAGGTCTTCTGCCCATTTTTGGATTGGGTTGTTTGTTTTTTTGATATTGAGCTGCATGAGCTGCTTGTAAATTTTGGAGATTAATCCTTTGTCAGTTGCTTCATTTGAAAATATTTTCTCCCACTCTGAAGGTTGTCTTTTCGTCTTGTTTATGGTTTCCTTTGCAGTGCCAAAGCTTTAAAATTTCATTAGGTTCCATTTGTTTATTTTTGTTTTTATTTCCATTTCTCTCGGACGTGGGTCAAAAAGGATCTTGCTGTGATTTATGTCATAGTGTTCTGCCTATGTTTTCCTCTAAGAGTTTGATAGTTTCTGGCTTTACGTTTAGGTCTTTAATCCATTTTGAGTTTATTTTTGTTTATGGTGTTAGGGACTGTTCTAATTTCATTCTTTTACATGTAGCTGTCCAGTTTTCCCAGCACCACTTATTGAAGAGGCTGTCTTTTCTCCACTGTATATTCTTGCCTCCTTTATCAAAGATAAGGTGACCATATGTGCATGGGTTTATCTCTGGGCTTTATATACTGTTCCATTGATCTATATTTCTGTTTTTGTGCCACTACCATACTGTCTTGATTACTGTAGCTTTGTAGTATACTCTGAAGTCAGCAAGCCTGATTCCTCCAGCTCTGTTCTTCTTTCTCAAGATTGTTGGGTCTATTCAGGGTCTTTTGTGTTTCCATACAAATTGTGAAATTTTTTGTTCTAGGTCTGTGAAAAATGCCAGTGGTAGTTTGATAGGGATTGCATTGAATCTGTACATTGTTTTGGGTAGTATAGTCATTTTCACAACATCGATTCTTCTAATCCAAGAACATGGTATATCTCTCCATCTATTTGTATCATCTTTAATTTCTTTCATCAGTGTCTTATAATTTTCTGCATACAGGTCTTTTGTCTCCTTAGATAGGTTTATTTCCAGATATTTTATTCTTTTTGTTGCATTGGTAAATGGGAGTGTTTTCTTTATTTCACTTTCAGATTTTTCATCATTAGTGTATAGGAATGCAAGAGATTTCTATGCATTAATTCTGTATCCGACTTCTTTACCAAATTGATTGATTAGCTCTGGTAGTTTTCTGGTAGCATCTTTAGGATTCTCTATGTATAATATCATGTCTTCTGCAAACAGTGACAGCTTTATTTCTTCTTTTCCGATTTGGATTCCTTTTATTTCTTTTTCTTCTCTGACTGCTGTGGCTAAAACTTCCAAAACTATGTTGAATAATAATGGTGAGAGTGGGCAACCTTGTATTGCTCCTGATCTTAGTGGAAATGGTTTCAGTTTTTCACCATTGAGGATGATGCTGGCGCTGGGTTTGTCATATATGGCCTTTATTATGTTGAGGAAAGTTTCCTCTATGCCTACTTTCTGCAGGGTTTTTATCATAAATGGGTATTGAATTTTGTCGAAAGCTTTCTCTGCATCTATTGAGATGATCATATGGTTTTTCTCTTTCAATTTGTTAATATGGTGTATTACATTGACTGATTTGCATATATTGAAGAATCCTTGCATTCCTGGGATAAACCCCACTTGATCATGGTGTATGATCCTTTTAATGTGCTGTTGGATTCTGTTTGCTAGTATTTTGTTGAGGATTTTTGCATCTATGTTCATCAGTGATATTGGCCTGTAGTGTTCTTTCTTTGTGACATATTTGTCTCGTTTTGGTATCAGGGTGATGGCAGCCTAGTAGAATGAGTTTGGGAGTGTTCCTCCCTCTGCTATATTTTGGAAGAGTTTGAGAAGGATGGGTGTTAGTTCTTCTCTAAATGTTTGATAGAATTCACCTGTGAAGCCATCTGGTCCTGGGCTTTTGTTTGCTGGAAGATTTTTAATCACAGTTTCAATTTCAGTGCTTGTGATTGGTCTGTTCATATTTTCTATTTCTTCCTGGTTCAGTCTTGGAATGTTGTGCTTTTCTAGGAATTTGTCCATTTCTTCCAGGTTGTCCATTTTATTGGCATATAGTTGCTTGTAGTAATCTCTCATGATACTTTGTATTTCTGCAGTGTCAGTTGTTAATTCTCCTTTTTCATTTCTAATTCTGTTAATTTGAGTGTTCTCCCTTTTTATGTTGATGAGTCTGGCTAATGGTTTATCAATTTTATTTATCTTCTCAAAGACAGGAGGTATTCTTTAAAAAACTAAAAATAGAGTTACCATATGATCCCAAAATCCCATTCCTGTGCATATATCCAGAGAGAACTATAATTCAGAAAGATACATGCACCCCAGTTTTCATTGCAGCACTATTTACAATAGCCATGACCTGGAAGCAACCAAAATGTCCATCTACAGATGAATGGATAAAGAAGATGTGGGGGATACACACACACACACACACACACACACATATGCGCGCGCGTACACACACACACAATGGAATATTACTCAGCCATAAAAAAAGGATGAAATAATGCCATTTGCAGCAACACGATTGGACCTAGAGATTATCATACTAAGTGACGTAAGACAGACATAGAAAGACAAATATCATATGATATCACTTGTATGTGGAATCTAAAAAAAAAGGATAAAAATGAACCTGTTTACAAAACTGAAACAGACCCACAGACATAGAAAACAAACTTGTGGTTACCAAAGCGAAAAATGGGGGAAAGGACAAAGAATACAGACTCTACAGATTAGTTCAGAAAATCAGCATCAACAACAAACCCTGAGGAGGTAGGAGAGGATCTGATTTCCAGATATGCCACACTGTATCATTTGAAACATCCAGTTTCAGCAACAACAACCAAAAACATTACCAGATATGCAAAAGCCAAGAAAGTATTGCCCACACACAGGATAAAAAGCAAAGCAATCAATAGAAACTGTTCCTGAGGCAGCCCAAATGTTGAATTTATTAGACTTTAAGTTGGCTATTATAAATATTTTCATGAACTAAAGGAAGTAATATCTAAAGAACTAAAGCAAAGTATGAGAACAATGTCTCACTAAATGGAGAATATCAATAAAGACACAGAAATTATGAAATGAACCAAATAGAAATTCTGGAATTGAAAACTAAAACTGAAGTGCAAAATTCACTAGAAGAGCAAAATTGCACATTTGAGCAGGCAGAAGAATCAATGGACTTGAAGATACGTTAATTTTTATTAACAATTCTAAGGAAAAAGAAAGAAAAAAGAATGAAGAAAAATGAACAGAGCCTTACAGACCTGAGGGACACCAGCATACACATGATGGGAGCCCCAGAAGAGAGGAGAGTGCAAAGCGGGCAGAAGGAATATTTGAAGAAATAATGGCCAAAATCTTTCCAAATTTGATGAGAAACGTTAATCAACACATCCAAAAAGCTCACAAATTCCAAGTAGGGAAGACTCAAAGAGCTCTACACCTAGACATGTTATATACCTATGATAAGTGCATCAAGAATTATTTTTAGATGGTGGTATAAAAATAGGAGGAAAGAGGCTACGGAGAAGAAAGTAAAGAGAAAATCAAGGGGAAAAAATTTAGAATTTTAGACAATTGTTTATCACTTAAAAATCAGGGTTGCAATATTTAGTATGTGAAAACAGCAGGGAAGTAAATTTCAGGAAAGCCATGCAAAGAATACATAGTAAAGAGCACTCCCATTTCAAGAACGCACTGACATTTAGAATTGTGGTCTGATATTGAGCCATTGCTGAACACTGGTCATAATATCTGTAGACTACATAATTGAACTATTTGTTGCTCATAGTTATTTCCCTGTGGATTATTTGATATTTTATTTTCTTTTTAATCCACTCTGACTTCCCATATTCTCCTGACACATGTAGGTGAAGCTCATTTAAAAAACAGCATAATAATATACTTTAAAACTCAACAGAAAAGACTTTTAAAATTACCTGATACTTGGGATTACTTGTACCACTCCTTTTCTCTTTTGTCGTGGATAATGGAGAAATGATCTTATATTGATAATCAAATGCATTCTCTAATTATCATACTAACAAAATATCTCCAACATTATGCATGTGTGTATAAATTAATAAGTACTCACCATTGAACTGTATCATATATGCTAATGGCTGAAGGCTCAACTACAACTCCTGACCTTCAGGAACTTAAGTGCATCTATTTCAAATGACGGAGTTTTTACGCAAGGCAGACTACAATTAGAGAACTATCTCATTTCCGCATCACCTTACCTTACACCCTCCCAATGCAGAAACCCGACACAAATTCAGAGGGGACAGCAAAGGAGGAGGAATGGAAATCAAACATAACTTCCCAAGGAAGGCCACAGACTAAACTCCCTCTTCCACCAGCAGAACTCAGAACTCAGCATTGTGCCACCTATGAATTTCATCTGACATAATGAGGATGGTCTAAGAGAAGAGGGAAGGAGGGAAACTGAAAAGGGCCAGGTTTCCAGGACTTCACCTTGGCCTTGGTTACAATATTTGGTCATTCCCAGAGCCCCACCCCTGTAGGTAGAGGCTAGGTAGAGACTTTTGTGCACTGTAGGTAGAGGTTTTACAAAAGAGTTTGTAATCCCTTCAGGGCTGCAAGGAAGGAATTCTTATCTCAGTCTTTGTTTCTACTCAAAAACCAGCACTATAGTAAAGCCTAAAAGAATGAGCTTCATTTATTATCAATAATGTCAAAATTGAAAAGGTTAATCACCATTAGTCAATGGAAATTAGGAGCAGATAGGAAATTATTTATCAAGCAAATGAAAGGGCTTTGAATTGAAGCCCACATACAAAACAACAAACACATACCCAGATGCTCAGGCATCCCTTCTGCACACCAAATGGCTGCACCCCTTCCTCCCATGTGCGCTGCTCTCTCCTTGGATCCTGCATGCTCACAACTGCAGTTCATCAACTGCCTGGGCTCATCACAGTATCTTTTTATGCATAAGACTGTTGGAGAAAAGCCTAGGCAACCATCACAAGTGCCATCTCTCACTTTTCCTCTCATCTCAACCTAAGAGAAAGAACCCAATCCATCCTCAAATCCCAGCAGCACCTCTTCAGACAGCTTCTAGGCTTTTCCGGCCAGATTCGTATCCTAAAACTGATAGCAGCCCCTCATGCCTGCTCTACAAGTAGGAATTGAGGCATATGAAGTCTGGGAATTGCTAGAGTCAAAAGTGAGACAGATAGACAAAGAGACATGTCCAGGCAAGTGTTGGCAGATGATTCTGTGTCCTCAGGTGTGCGCACTGTACCTACAATCCCAGAGGAACCCAATATCTCGAGTGAGCGTCCCCTTAAGTTCACCATGATTCGCACTCATTTCTTCACAGTACAGTGATAGTATTCAGGTGCTCTGAAAGCCTTTCCTATATTTACTTACATGGATAACCCCCAACATACACACACGTACACAGATGAGTGCACATGTATACACACACACGCATACAGAGCAAGTAAGGGAGGAAAAGCAGAGACCAAATCAAAACAACTTCTATGGGACTCAGGCTCTTCACCTAGATCAGAGTTTTTCGACCTGGCCACTACTAACATCGTGGGTCAGATAATTCTTTGTCGTGGGCCGGAGGGTGGTGGCAGTGGCAAGCCTCTCCCATCAACTGTAGAAAGTTTAGAAGCATCCCTGCCCTGTACCCATTAGATGCCAGCAGCAACCCCTCCACATAGCTATGGCCAAAAATGTCTTCAGACATTGCTAAATGTCCCAAAGGGAAAATTTTTCCTCTTTCCCCTTGAAGACACTGACTTAGACCAAAAGGGTTTGCTCAGAATGACTCTAACCAGTGCACAAATTGCCACATTACAAAAATAGATGCAAGATTAACTAGTCAATCCTTTTAGTACAGAGTCAGGGAGGAGGTCAGAGATTTTCATAACCAGAAGTCCCTCTCAACAAAAGGAAAGTATCCCTGCCACCTAGTAATGAGTCTTCCCTATGAAGGCCTAATCTAGGATTGTCTTGGCTTCCTTCTGACATAGTTTTCCACATAGTGTTCAAGTACCAAGTGACCCAGTTGGGCCCCTCCACATGTGATTTCCTGCCAAACAATTTTTCACATTTGCTGTCTCAGCAAATTTTCATATTTGCCAAGCAAATTCATATATATGTGAATATATATATTTTCCATTTCCAAAAATAGCAAGAAAGGAATTAGACTAGAGAACTGATGGTAGGTTAACTGTAGTGGAATTTATTCATCTAAAAAACCTTACTGTCTCTATCCTTAGTTAGCTGTATGGTCATGATGGGATAATAATCCATGCTTTGCTTACCTACTGAGGTGTGGAGAGGATAACATGAGAACATGAATGTGGAAGTACCTTGAAAATAGAAAGCACTATACAATTATAAGGTGTTTTATTATTTCCGTTAATGTCCAGGTCTGCGAAACTGAGAGGAAGAAATAAGCTGTGAGGGGAAGGATGGGATATTTTAATTCCCAGGGCCAAAGTGGAAAGGCAGAAAAGAATGGAATGGGATGGGAAAACAACTTGATAGGCTTTGAAAATGAAAACAACAGTGAGATGGAAGGATGCCAGGTACTAACATCAGATGGTAAAATGTTTCCTTTTGTTAGGGCACAGAAGTGGCAAAGACCAAATGGGCATGGGAACCAAAATTATAAAGGAAACATCATTTGACTTAAAAGCTTCACGTCCTCTAAATTTCAAAAATAGTCTTTCTCAAACTGTGTGCCTTAGAACACAAGCATTTCTCAAAATGCTAATAGGTATTTTCAGCAAATGAGTTTGGGAGAAGTTGCATCTTAGAGTCACAATATACATGAACAGAAAGACTCTGGGAAGACATGTAGTAAAGAAATTGTTTTATTTTGTTTAATCCATTATTTCCTAAACATATTTGACCTGAGAACCCTATCTATCTATCTATCTATCTATCTATCTATCTATCTATCTATCTCCCTGTTAAGATCAGATTGAGAAATGTAACACTCAAAGGATTTCAGGATCAGAATGGACTATAAAGAAAATAAGTCAGTAAGGTGGTTGCTGAGTGTACCTGTGATTGCATGTATAAAAATACAAGCCAGGATGGTAAATCCATCTTCCCAGAGCACTGATCAAATTCTTCCTGAGGTAGCACATCTAGTTCTGGGCTCCTAAAGGCCATGAAAAAGAGAGCTAAAAAAGACCATGAAAGTGATAAAATTCATTAAAGGAATGAGTTGAAAGATCTACGTTGCATACATCTCAGAGATAGCTGAAGGGTAACTTAATAAGAACAGAGGCAGCAACAAGGGGTGTTCAATGAACAGCCATAACCAAAGACACACTTCTCCTGAGTCTGCTTTAGTTTCCTTCTCACTGTCTGCCTGCTGCAGGTGCTTCCTGACTTAATTTCTCTCTCCTTCCACCAAACTTGTACTTAGTTTCTTCCTCCACTCCACAGCTCACTACACTACACATTCCAGTTCTTGTCCCATAGATCCTTGTCCCCATCTTGGTTGCATGCCTGATGACTCTGATCCTATCCTAGGTCTTTAATTCTAGACCTACATGTCTCTCTCAACCAACTACAGGAGAGGTATGTGTTGCATGTGAGGAAGATATTCCTAACAGAGTGGGTGTAGGAGACAGGGTTTCATGGACAGTATTAAAACTGAATACCCATCTACCCTTATTAATTAGGTGCAATTTTATTTTGAGGAGAGAACACAAACTGTAGAAGAATAGAAGCCAGGAGAGACCAAGAAAATCCAGATGCTACATTTTAGAGCAGTTGGAAATTGACAACTAGCCTGAAGAAAACATTAAGGGAGTCAGGTACAGGCACTCTAAATAGAGTCCTAGACAAAAATTAAAAAGGGAAACCCCAATATTAAACAATGTAGCTGTGCCCCAAAATGCATCATTTGAATTACATACATGTTCACAAACACATTCTTGATTACTTGGTTAGAAAGGAATTTTACTCCTTTTCCAAAAATTCTCAACAGGCCCTGCAGCCACAAGGACAAACCCACCCTCCATTGCAACACCTGAGGATTTCCAAACTTGGAAACTAAATCTCCAACTCTTTCAGGCCATATGGCAGAGGGACAGTGACTGAATACTCAGTGACCAAGTGTGAAACCACAAGAGATGGTGAGAAACTTGGTCACAGCAAGCCTTTTAAGCTTTGACCCTGCTTGCCAGACCGGAGAGCAGCACAGGGGAGGGGAACAAGCCAAACAGTGGCAAGTCTCCACACCATCGTAACTGCATCTTGCAGTATCCATTCTGCCAGAGCCACCAAGTAAATAAGGGGAGAAAAAAAACTCCCTTTCTCAAAACAGACCTAGAGTGGGTGTGTGGCTTCAATCTGACAGTCTCACTTTACTTCAGTGCTTTTCGGCAGGGTGGGGAGGAAGAAAGGAGAGAGAGGAGGAGGTGAGAGAAAAAACACAGCCATTTTTGTAATTAAATTTCAGAATCTTTTCATTATGCAGTTTCAATTCATTGAAAGTCTTTTTTTCCTTCCAGCACCCTCCTCCTCCTTCCTTAAAACTCTTGTTCCATTCACTACCCACTCCTTCGTGAACACACACACACACACACACACACACACACACACACACACACAGTGTTACCCTTGATATGAATCAAAGCAGGCAAAGCAGGTCCGCCTCAGTACTCGCCTTTGTAACCAGGGATGTAAACAATATTCAGGAGAATTTTTGGCCTTGAGAAGGGTTTAACAATAATGGTGCTGTTCCACTTTTACTCAGGAAAAGCTGAAAGGAAACTAAAAGGTTTAATAGGTACAAGTATTGTGCTTCTGCTACATCAATAAATAATGCCAAAGTGGAAGAATGGCAGCGCGAGGTAACATATTGAATGATGCTGTTTCTGGTAATCCTCCAGCAAAAGGCTTTGTGAAGTTTTATGCCGCTAATCGCATTAAATTGACCTCTGAGGGCCAGGACATAATGTTCTGTTATTGTTGTGTGTTTGTTTGTTTTACTATTTAATAGCTCTCATTTTAAAGCTTAACTTAAATATGGGATGATGCAGAAAAAAACCCCCAAGCAACTAGAGGTTTGACTCGATGAATCTGTCCAGGAAAGAGTATGAGATTTGGACAAAGATGTTTAGGCCTCTGGCCAAGGAGAAATTATTGCTGTGGAGCATAAGACTGGGGAGTCCATGGCTTCCGCTTTGAATTAATCAAGTTGTGTTCTTTAGACATTTGAATTCAGTTTATTCTACTTTTCCAAAATGGCTCTTGTTCCCCTCACCTTTTCACAGCTCAACCTGGAGTGAAGTCGTAAAGAATATGGCACAGAAAACTGCATGTTTGCAAGCTGGGCTAATACAAGACATTTCCCCAGGGTCAGCAATACTTGCATGTACAAGAAGCTATTTTGAGGGAAGTTTTACCAAGTCCTAAATATGTTATTTTTTTCACTCAGAAATTCTATGAAGCAAAATTAGTTGACTGGGCCGTAGGCCATAAAACCTAATTAGCTCTGTAAGGTTGTTTAATGTTTAAGCCTAACCATCAGTGGGCAGCCATACCAAAGAGGTTTTCTGAATTCAAAGCCTCAATGCAGAGGGACAAAAGCTAAACACAAAATAGAAAGGAATCAATTTTTTTTTTTAATTTGGGCACCAGGGGAAAACAAAAACCTGAGAAGGGAAAAGAGAAATTAGTTATAAGGCTTCCAGGATTCTACAGGGCTCTGGGGAATTAACCAAAGATCTTACACAGGGCTAATAAAGCATCTACATTTTTGTTTCTAGGCACTCAGGCTACAGTACACATAGTATATTCCTCATTCTCCCCACAGCCTGATAAAATAGGAGAGGCAAGTATTTTTATTCCCACCACCTTAATATACCTTAGAAGCTTTGTCCTCCTGTCAGAGTCTCCAGGGTTTCACTATTGAGTGATACAGATATTGATAATATTGCATAAGCAGAGTTGAAGTGCTGCCTCTAATTCAGCTTCTTCATCAAAGCTCGAATCCATAGAACAATGATCAACTTTGCATTCATTTTCCAACATCAGCCACCTCATTTGAATGACACTATTTTAATGACAATAAATGTTGCATGGGCACCGTGAGGTGAGAAACATCACCCTGCATTAATACCCCATCTGCCTGCCATCTCCCTAAGATCCTGAGGCATGTTTCAAGGCAAGCATAAGAGAATTTATACCTAATTAAAATCATAGGGGGAATGGAATGTCAGAGGCACAGTTTAGTTTCCTTTTTAGAATTAGAGTATTTTTGAGGCGTCAGACTAGTCTCTCCACCAGATTTTCCGAGGAGGGAGAGGTGGAGAGGGAGAGGGAAAGGGAGAAGATATATACGCATGGGAGAAGGGGTGAGCAAGGAGGAAGAACTAGACAGTTATTTTTTAAAGTAAAGATGCTGATTTAAGTATGAAGGAAGTATTAGAAAGTGGACTGATTTTTGCCCCCACATTTTTCTGTTTTCCCCTACATGCCTAAGCCTGGCACTGCTCTTCTGGCAAAATCAGAAAAAAAAATCCCATATATATGTATGTTTTGGTAGAAGTGACACTGAACAGCTGAAGGATGAAGAAACAAGAGTCCGAATAATCCACAAAGCAGATGACTTTAGACAATAGAAAACTGAATATGTCTCATTTTATCATTCAGGAAGCTAAGGCACAAGGAAGAAAAGGGACTTGGCTTTTTTTAAAGTTTATTATCTACCTTTACCACCTAGCTCTAAGTCCTCAGGCTGCAGAATAACTGGAAGAATAATAATCTAAAAGTTTTCTTGTTTCTCGCCCGCACGTTTTTTTAAAGACTTAAAAGAGTTCATCTAATGAGGGAGCTAAGACTAACACAGATTATCTTACACGTGGCCTTAAAGTCACAGATAAACAAGGCATTTCATTCTATGTGCAACATTATTATACTTAATCTTGTGCATTCAACAAACATGGGAGAGAGAAGAGAGGAGAGAATGAGGAGATATGGCACCCAAGATAGAGATGGCAAGACTGGATTCAGGTAAGTTGGAAGATTTAAAAAATATCCAGCACCCATGTACACACAATCAGATAACATCTATGGATGGTGTGGAAGCTTTTCCTCAGTCTTAACTTGGGCTCATCAGACCCTTTGCAGAAATTCTTATCTCCTACATTTATTCAAAGCTGCCCAACCACCAGGGTTAGTCAGGGCCATTTGGACCTGGAGTCATTACCTGGCTCTGCCATTAACTTAGATACCCCTATGCAGGGATTTGATTGCATTTACATTGACTAATACTTTGGGGGTTAAAGGAGAATTTAAAAGTTCAAGTTTCCAAAGGACTTAGTTTTTCCTTAAGTAAAAAGAATAATATCAGCAGAATTCATAATCCTCACTCAATTTACCTCAGAATCTCTTTCAGGTAGCAAAGAAGTAAAGTTCATAGCTTCAAATAATTAAAGCCAGCCCCATCCCCCCTTTTCCTATAGCAGAACAACTACTTAGTCATGCTTCCCAGGTTCCTCTATCATCCCTCCATCTCAGAGATCCATAAAATATTAAAGCTAAGAGATCATCCTCACCAAGCTCTACTCTTGGAGTAGGGATTTATGTCTACACCCACGTACTCCCTGCCTCCGTCCTTTATCACCAGAGTTGAAAAATCTAGCTCTCAATCCCTTTGCTGCCCTCCTCCTTCTCTGGGTACTCCCCCTCCCTCAGCCCTGAAACTCAGCCTGTCCCATTTGCCAGCCAAACCTCAGACCACTTCCTTCCAAATATTACATTACTTCCTTCAGCCCACTCTGGCCAGTAGGTGGCACCGCAGACAGCTAGCACGCTTTTGTCAACTGATGACTCCTTGAAGGCAGCAGGCTTTTTGGGTATAGCAACCATTCATTCTGGAGAGTTGTGATCTGAAATATTCTGTATACAACACAATTTCTGGTTTGTACAAACTGGTTTTGAGATTGAGGGAGTGGTCAGGTAGAAAGAGAGAAAAGTTTTCTAGCTTTCTTTTTTCACCACATCTCAGTTCTAGCCCACATGACAAGACATACTATCTTCTTGCCTTGATTGTGAATGAACAGAGACATCGCAGGAATAAAAATTGGTGCCTTTAGCCAAGTCTCCCAGTACAGTCTCTGAAACCTCCGACATAGAAGAACAGGGGCTGGGCACTAGGGTGTGCATGTGTGACAAAATATTGCTGTATAAATTATTTGGGGATTATACAGTGTTCAGGATTAGCTGCACCTCAGCACCTTTCCATCAGAATTTGATAGGTGCTGAAAAAGAGACAAAGCTAGCTGCCTAATATCCTCAGCAAGCAAGGACAATTAGAAAACCCTCATTTTTGTTCTGTTCACACTTCTATTCCCAAAGCTAACCATATGCTTTCTAGGTTCTGGCTTGACCACCCAATTGATATCTACTAGCATACAAAAACAATTTTTATTTTTAAAACTTCATAAATATTTGCATTTCAGACTTAGCTTTCATACTTCATTTTATATCAGGAGGTTAAGTTCAGTCCATATGCAAATGTGTAGACAATTCTGATTAAGGATGAAGGTCTCACAAACAAATGTTAGCCTACACAGTCAAAGTTTAAACAAAATGTAAAGGTTACTGGAGTAAGAGTCAAGAGAACTGGGTCTAACTCATATGGCAACTTTGGACAAGGCACCCTCTCTGAGACTTTGTTTTCTGGGCATATCGCTACATGCCCTACCTGCTTCACAAAGGGATAAGAAGGGTCAAAGAAACAAGTTTCTAAATGGCTTTGAAAAATATTAAGCTCTGCACAAAGCAGAAGCATTATATTTCCTCCTAGGGTCTTCATTCTGATACAGGGTCATGTATTCATTCAGTGATAAAGCCTGTGTACTAGGTACTATCACAAATAGATTCCAGAAGTGGAACTACTTTTGATTTCTCTCAAATTTTTTTTTATTATACAAATCTTTTTTTTTTTGGCCACTCTGCATGGCTTGTGGGATTTTAGTTCCCTGACGAGGGATTCAACCCAGGGCCAGGGCAGTGAAAGCGCCAAGTCCTAACCAGTGGACCTCCAGGAACTGCCCTCTCTCTAATTTTATAATGCAAAGTTGTGAAGAGTAAGAAGAGTGGGAGAAGGTAGTTCAAGTAACTGACAAAATGGAATGTTTCCAGAAGAAAGAAACTAGGAGAGAGAGGAGTCAATAAATCTGCCACATGAGGAATGTCTGAAGGAACAGGTGGGAAATGTTTAGTCTGGAGCAGACTAGAGGAGGTAATGATGGCTGTTTTCAGAAATCTGAAGGCCTATCACAAGAGAGATTAAGTTTTTTTCATGGCAAAACAAAAATCAACCAGGCTCAAAACGAAAAAAGTTAACCCACAGTGATGGAGGTATTGTCAAAGGACACAGGAGTCAACTGAAAAAGCTCCCAATGGCCAAAGCTGGAACAACTTGAGAAACAAAATAAAGTAATATTGGACTATAACCCTAAGTTTAAAATAAATACCCATGAGCCAATACTGATATAAATGACTGAATAAATAAATGAGAGAGAATAGACACATCTCCAGTGCACAAAAATTCCAAAGAATTTATGTAGATAGTCCATCCTCAAGGAAGTGATGCATAATGCCCCAGTCTTAAAGTGCAGACTGCCCAAAGTAATTCCTTCTAAAGAGTACATTATGGAAATGAGGAAAAAGTAACTTTACTCTGGAGAAGCCTGACAAGTACTTCCTCAGCCAGGTGATCATGGTCAGCATCAGTAGTGATAAATCATGTTGATAGTATGTTGATAGTATGTACCCATGATATGATGTGATGAGAATACTTTATCTCTGTGGTCTTCCTCCTTAAAACACGTTATCTCAATCTAATAATGACAAAAACATCAGACAAATCCCAACTGAGGGACATTCTACAGAATACCTGACCACTAATCCTCAAAACTGTCAAGGGAAAGTCTGAGAAATTGTCACAGTCAAGAGGAGCAAAGGAGACATGATGACTAAATGTAATGTGGTATCCTGGATGGGATACTGGAACAGAAAAAGGACATTATGGGGATACTAAGGAAATACAAATATAGACTTTAGTTAATAATAATGTATTAACATTGGTTTGTTAATTGTGACAAATGTGCCATTGTAATGGAAGATATAATAATAGAGGAAACTGGGTGTGGGGTATATAGGAACTCTCTTTGCTATCATCACAATAATTCTGTAGATCTAAACCTGTTCTGAAATGAAGTTTCTTTAAAAAAAAACAGGGAAAGCTACAAGAAAACATATTTCATCTCAACTTAAGAATAGGCTTTCTGAAAAGAAATAAAAGGCATCCAACTTGGAAAGGAAGAAATAAATTTATCTTTGTACGCAGATGACATGATCATATATATAGAAAACCCTAAAGGTTCCACAAAAAACTGCTAGAACTAATAACTGAATTCAGCAAAGTTTCAAGATACAAAACCAACATGCAAAACTCAGTTGTGTTTCTATACACTAACAATGAACAAGCCAAAAAGGAAATTAAGAAAATTATCCCATTTACACTAGCATCAAAAAGAATAAAATATTTAGGAATAAGCTTAACAAGGAGGTGAAAGACTTGTACACTGAAAAGTACAAAATGTTGCTTAAGGAAACTAAAGACACTAATAAACAGAAAGATATTCATGTTCATGGATTATAAGACTTAATATTGGTAAGATGTCAAAACCACCCAAAACAATCTATAGATTCAATTCAATCTATATAAAAAACAATGACATTTTTTGCAGGAACAGAAAAATTCATCCTAGAATTCATATGGAATCTCAAATAGCCAAAACAATATTGAAAAGAATAACAAAGTTGGTGGCATCACACTTACTGATTTCAAAACTTACTACAAAGCTACAGTAATTAAAAAAAAAATTGGTACTGGGATAAGGACAGACATATAGACCAATGGAATAGAATAGAGAGCCAAGAAATAAACTTTCACTATATGGCCAAAAAATTCTCAAGAAGGGTGCCAAGACCATTCAATGGGGAAAGGGCAGTCTTTTCAACAGTGTTGGGAAAACTGGATATCTACATGCAAAAGAATGAAGTTGCACCCTTACCTTACACCATATACAAAAATTAATTCAAAATGGATCATAGACTACATGTAAGAGCTAAAACTATAAAACACTTAGAAGAAAACATAGGGGGAAGTTTCATAATGTTGGATTTCACAATGATTTCTTGTATGTGATACCAAAAGCAGGCAAGAAAAGAAAAAATAGATAAATTGAGCTATATCAAAATTAAAAACTTTTGTGGATCAAAAGAAACTACCAACAAAGTGAAAAGAAAATTCATGGAATGGGAGAAAATATTTTCAAATCTAAAAAAGGATTAATAGGTAGAATATATAAAAAACTCCTACAATTTAGCCAATAAGCACATGAAAAGATGCTCGACATTACTAATCATTAGAAAAATGCAATTAAAACCACCTCAGAAACATTAGGATGGCTACTGTTAAAAAACAGAAAATAACAAATGTTATCAAGGATGTAGATAATTTGGAACTCTTACGTACTGTTTGTGGGAATGTAAAATGATGCAGCTGCTATGGAAAATAGTATTGCAGTTCCTCAAAAAATTAAAAATAGAATTACCATATGATCTAGCAATTCCATTTCTGGGTATATACCCAAGAGAATTGAAAGCAGGGTCTCAAAGCAATATTTGTTCATAGCAGCATTATTCAAAATAGCCAAAAGGTGAAAGCAAGTCAAATGTCCACTGACAGATGAACAGATAAACAAAATGTGATATAAACATACAATGGAATATTATTCAACCTTTAAAAGGAAGTAAATTCTGACACATGCTACAACATGGATGAACCTTCAGGACTTCATGCTAAGTGAAATAAGCCAGTTACAAAAGGACAAGTGAATACTGTATGATTCCACTTATATGAGGAACGTTGAATAGTCTAATTCATAGAGACAAAAGTAGAATAGTGGTTGCCATGGTCTGGGGAGAAGGTGGAAATGGGGAGTTACTGTTTAATGAGTACAGAGTTTCAGTTTTGCAAGATGAAAAGAGGTCTAGAGATGGATGGTGGTGATGGTTGCATAACAATGTGAATGTACTTAACTCCATAGAACTGTATACTTAAGAATGGTTAAAGATGGCAAATTTTTTATGTGTATTTTGCCACAATTAAAAATAATAAAATAAAATAAAAAGAATGAGCATCTGACATGGGCTGCCTTTGGAGGTAGTCGCTTGTCCATGGATACATCTAGGCAAGGTAATCTAGAAAAAATGATTAATGTACCAGATAAAAATTATTCAATATTTAGATGACTTCCTAGTTATTTCTAAGAGGCAAAAAACACTTGTGGCCAAGATGCTTAATGAGTAAGCATACAGATAGCCAGGGTGGTAGTGCTTCTAAATTTTGTTGTGATTTGCTTCACAAAGCACCAGTGAGGCACAACTTACAACATTTGTCTTCTGTTAGAAGGCAGTTAGGAATAGTGCAGTTGTTGGTTTACCTGGTTCCACTATACACCTTTCAGGGCCAGGGAATCCTGCTGAAGAAAGTATTACAAATGCAATTTACAACCCCCAGAGGCATGACTATCTTACGCCTAGCCTTAGAAATAGTCCTGTGCACATCTCTCTTCCCTAATAAAACACAGTTTCCCTGAAACAGGGGGTATTTTACTCACCTATGACTCCATTATTACTCCAACCACCTCCCTTGTCCCAGCTATAGTATCCTATACTTAGTAGGTATTCTTTAAGTGTATCATATCTATGAATGACTTTGAGCTTCAGATAAATGCACTGAGAGCGTTCCTTTAATACCCCTCCCGGAAGTTGAGGGCCTGTCTCAAATACCAAGGCAGTTCCAAACCACCCTATGTGCCTTTAATGTATATTAAGGTCTCTCTCTGCCTGACTGTTGAGTTGGGACATAGTCTTCTCCAGCCCTAGGACTGGAATTTACAGTTGGCTCTCCTGGTCCTTAGGCCAGACAGACTATTGATTCTGTCTCTCTGGAGAATCCTAATACAGATCTTATGATCACAGATGAGTCAAAGTTACAGGCCAGAAGAGTCATAAAGGAAGCCAAGTATAAGGATACAAACTGGCCCCCAATTGGGTCAGTTTTAATTCCAGCTCAACGATTAACTTTCTATTTGGCCAAAGACTTACTTGCTAACTCAAAAGTGGCAGGCGGGGGTGGGGTAATTAAATCAGTGGTTCCCAACCTGAGGTCCCTGGTCATCTTAACATCACAAAGGTAATCACTGGGATCCTCAAGTCATTTTCAATATTTCAGAACTTTAAAGAAAACAGAGCACTTAACTATCCATGCAGCTGCCCCAATTATCTAAATGCCAAGTTTCTTTGCTTTTGCCTGGAATTACAGCAACCAAGCACAATAATATTGGTTGTCCATGCTGATTAGAAATTTTGACACACACGTGTGTGTTGTGTACGAACACAGAGAAGCTATTATTTAATAAATGTAGCTTTTTCAGGAGAAAAAAGAATCTCTTTGAAGCATTAGGCCTTATGAAAAAAAGGTAAAGGAAGGGTTTGGGAGGGCATGAAAATATTGGGAAGCACTGATCTCACTTATCTGTGGCTGAGGTCCCTTACAACTCTTCCAGGCTCCCACATCTACTTGCCTCTCTTGTCTTTCCCAGTAAGGACTGCAATCTTCACTTACCTGAGACCCTGGAAATAGATGAATAATGGACTTCTTGGTCTGCCACCCTCCTAGGGTCTGAGGACAGCTGTGAAATTTCTGCAGCCCCCCATACCTGATACACCCATGCATTGAGACCTGATTGGTTAAGTGGGGGCCTTTGGATAGACAAGAAAAAAGCAAGATTTCCCACAGCCAAGCTGGTCAGCATACAGGCAAGTTCACTGCACTGTAGATGCAGCAAGTGCCACTTCTCATTTCCCAAAGCCTTTGATAGGTGTGGCAGGTTCAGACTCCCACAGAGAAGTTGTCCACCCAGTTTGAAGGGGAAATGCTCCTCAGTGCCTAAAGCCACTCCCTGTTATAAAGGCAGCTTTAGCTCTGCAGCTTTTGCTGGGGGGAGGGGAAAGGGGTGTGGAAAGAAGCTCCCTTGAATTGAAACTTGAATCTGGGGGTAAACACAGCTGGGACTTGTTCCAACGCTGTCTTCTATGACCTGGAAACAAGAGCACCCTATGTCCCAGCAAAACACACGTTTGCTGAGTCTCATCCTGCCTATTTCTAAACCTCAATCAACTGCAGAAGTAAGTATCTTTAAAAATAAAATCTTTTGGCTGGGGAGAGTGTTCTTTTTAGAGGAATTTGTTTAATTATTTCAATTTAAAATCTTGAACATTTCCAATCTTGCAGTCCTCACTAATTTGCAGGCATACACTCACTCGTCAACACACAGACACACACACACACACACACACACACACACACAGACACAGACACACACACACACAGACACAGACACACACACACACACACACACACACACACACACGCCCTGAGAGAGCTTGAGGCAGAAATGCAGTTAGCCACTAGTGTGAGTCCTGGCTTTCCACTGCGTGAAAGAACAGAGCCTGGAACTGAAAAATTGAAACTGTCAGGTGCTTCTGAACAACTACTGTGATTTGACATTTGGCCCATCTAAAGAGAATCAAAGGCATCAAGGGCAAGTTAGCAATGAATTAAACTGATTAAAGCAGAAACGTGGTGAGCTTCAGTGGGCTAAGGTCTGGCTTTCCAAGACCCAAGACCAGGAATAATGATGTTTCATTTCACTTTATTTTATTTTTTAATCTCAGCATCCTGCTTTTTTTGCTGTGTAACCTTGAGTGAGTAGCTTAATCTCTTGGTGCTTCATTGTTTCAAACACATTGAACTGTCTAGAATGATAAACCATCACCTCTCTCCCAGCAGGTTTTGATAGTTGAATGTAGTTTTGCATATACGACAATGAGTGTAACCAAAATTGTACTCAACAGTTCCAACTATATATGTGTGTGTAGAAGTGGTGTGGCTTTGTCAGGGATGGATGCCCCTCTCACATAAATACTGAGGAAGTTTTAAACACTGTTATCCTGTTTGTGCTCGAGCTTTGAAAAACTGAGAACCTGATCTCACCCCACAGAACGAGAAAACAAGCCACTATCTCTTCCTTGGGGTGGCTTCTCTGAGCTTGGAAGCCCCAGAATTGGCTCCCCATGGGCCTCAGAGGCACCTCTTATCCTTGGTTTGGAGGTGGAGGGGTGTATCAGGGTATCCCTTCGTCATACCCCAAGCCATTTCAGACCATAATCTAACTGTTATATATGAATAATTCAGGAGCAGCAACCCTGAAAATGTCAGTCGAGGTTTTGTTGTTGTTGTTTTTTAGAAGAACAAGATCTGGTCAAAGGACAGGAACAAACTTGCTGGGGGATATAGCATGGTCCTTGTTTCTTTCTCTACATAAGTCCCTGCCTATGCTATTTTAATGGCTACATAGCAAAAGTGTGCCTTAAAAATTGTTCATTAGCAAGATTTCAATGTACAAATCTGTCTTTTGAAAACTGTACATTATGACATTACAATGTTAAGTGGGGAAAAAAGCAAGGGAAGGTGCAACCATAGAAATATTAAAAACGTACAGTAAAAAAAGTTTAGAAGATAAAAATATTAAATTGGGCAGCCCTTGATTTCTTCATTTTTATACTCTTCTGTTTTTACCACAATTTATTAAAATGGATTGTCTTTATAACAAACAATTTCAGTTTTAGGTTTCTTTCTTCTATTTTTGCCATGGGAAGTTTTCACGTACAGGATAGGGAGCCAGGGGTCTCAAGTACAATATTAAATGGACGTGTGCCCTTATAACTAATTTTCCTTCTCTGGGCCTCTGTTACTCCTTCACAAAATGGGGTAGGAGACTGACAAGATGGTGTCCCTAGAGACCCTTCCAATTTTGCTCTTCAATGTTTTATAGCCAAAATCACTGGGCTGGCTGAGCTGCCTAAAGCCTTTGCAAATTGCTCTCTGGTCCTAAGAGGTATCAATTGGTTGGATTCTCCAATTTTCTTATAATGTGATTAGATATTATTTTATCATGAAAAATATCATGAAAAAGTAAGATACATGTAATTGGCTCTACAGCAGGGGTCCCCAACCCTTGGGCCGCAGACCCATACTGGAACCAGACCATGACCTGTTAGAAGACTGGCTGCACAGCAGGAGGTGAGCAGCTGGTGAGGGAGCAAAGCTTCATCTGCCACTCCCTATTGCTCCTTGCGTTACCACCTGAACCATCCCCCCTCCTCCCATCTGTGGAAAAACTGTCTTCCACGTAACTGGTCCCTGGTGCCAAAAAGGTTGGGGACCACTACTCTACAGTACACTTAGAGTGGGCAAAGGAAATGTAAAAAGGAAAATGGAATACAACCCTAAACAAGATGTTGAATAAAGGAAAAGAAAACTAGCTACAGAATGACACATACATTAGGATATTATTTATGTAAATTAAGAAAAACAAACAGGACAATTCTATATATTGCTTATGGATATATAAATTATATGGATGAACACATACCAAATTCATCTGTGCCTCTGTGAATGACTGGAGAGGAATAGGGAACAGAATTTAACTTGTGTCTAGTGTATTATTTCTCTCACTGGAAAAAACCTAAAGCAAACTTTATGTTAAAAATGGTAACAGATATGGGTTCCAGAAGAAGAAGAGAAAAACAGAGGGACTGAGAAAATATTTGAAGAGATTATAGTTGAAAACTTCCCTAATATGGGAAAGGAAATAGTTAATCAAGTCCAGGAAGCACAGAGAGTCCCATACAGGATAAATCCAAGGAGAAATACATAAAGACACATATTAATCAAACTGTCAAAAATTAAATACAAAGAAAACATATTAAAAGCAGCAAGGGAAAAACAACAAATAACACACAAGGGAATCCCCATAAGGTTAACAGCTGATCTTGCAACAGAAACTCTGCAAGCCAGAAGGGATTGCAGGACATATTTAAAGTGATGAAGGAGAAAAACCTACAACCAAGATTACTCTATCCAGCAAGGATCTCATTCAGATTTGATGGAGAAATTAAAACCTCTACAGACAAGAAAAAGCTGAGAGCTCAGCATCACAAAACCAGCTTTAAAACAAATGCTAAAGGAACTTCTCTAGGCAAGAAACACAAGAGAAGGAAAAGATCTACAATAACAAACCCAAAACAATTAAGAAAATGGTCATAAGAACATACATATTGATAAATACCTTAAATGTAAATGGATAAATGCTCCCACCAAAAGTCACAGACTGGCTGAATGGATACACAAACAAGACCCATATATATGCTGTCTACAAGAGACCCACATCAGACCTAGAGACACATACAGACTGAAAGTGAGGGGACGGAAAAAGATATTCCATACAAATGGAAACCAAAAGAAAGCTGGAGTAGCAATTCTCATATCAGACAAAATAGACTTTAAAATAAAGACTATTAGAATAGACAAAAAGGACAACACATAATGATCAAGGGATCGATCCAAGAAGAAGATATAACAATTGTAAATATTTATGCACCCAACATAGGAGCACCTCAATACATAAGGCAAATACTAACAGCCATAAAAGGGGAAATCGACAGTAACACATTCATAGCAGGGGACTTTAACACCCCACTTTCACCAATGGACAGATCATCCAAAATGAAAATAAATAAGGAAACACAAGCTTTAAGTGATACATTAAACAAGATGGACTTAATTGATATTTATAGGACACTCCATCCAAAAACAACAGAATACACATTTTTCTCAAGTGCTCATGGAACATCTCCAGAATAGATCATATCTTGGGTCACAAATTAAGCCTTGGTAAATTTAAGAACATTGAAATTGTATCAACTATCTTTTCTGACCACAACACTATGAGACTAGATATCAATTACAGGAAAAGATCTGTAAAAAATACAAACACATGGAGGCTAAGCAATACACTACTTAATAACGAAGTGATCACTGAAGAAATCAAAGAGGAAATCAAAAAATACCTAGAAACAAATGACAATGGAGACACGACGACCCAAAACCTTTGGGATGCAGCAAAAGCAGTTCTAAGAGGGAAGTTTATAGCAATACAATCCTACCTTAAGAAACAAGAAACATCTCAAATAAAGAACCTAATCTTACACCTAAAACAATTAGAGAAAGAGGAACAAAAACCCCTCAAAATTAGCAGAAGGAAAGAAATCATAAAGACCAGATCAGAAATAAATGAAAAAGAAATGAAGGAAATGATAGCAAAGATCAATAAAATTAAAGCTGGTTCTTTGAGAAGATAAACAAACTTGATAAACCATTAGCCAGACTCATCAAGAAAAAAAGGGAGAAGACTCAAATCAATAGAATTAGAAATGAAAAAGGAGAAGTAACAACTGACACTGCAGAAATAGAAAAGATCATGAGAGATTAAGACAAGCAACTCTATGCCAATAAAATGGACAACCTGGAAGAAAAGGACAAATTCTTAGAAATACACAACCTGCCAAGACTGAATCAGGAAGAAAGAGAAAATATGAACAGACCAATCACAAGCACTGAAATTGAAACTGTGATTAAAAATCTTCAGACAAACAAAAGCCCAGGACCAGATGGCTTCACAGGCGAACTCTATCAAACATTTAGAGAAGAGCTAACACCTATCCTTCTCAAACTCTTCCAAAATATAGCAGAGGGAGGAACACTCCCAAATTCCTTCTACGAGACCACCATCACCCTGATACCAAAACCAGACAAGGATGTCACAAAGAAAGAAAACTACAGGCCAATATCACTGATGAACACAGATGCAAAAATCCTCAACAAAATACTAGCAAACAGAATCCAACAGCACATTAAAAGGATCATACACCATGATCAAGTGGGGTTTATCCCAGGAATGCAAGGATTCTTCAATATATGCAAATCAATCAACGTGATACACCATATTAACAAATTGAAAGAGAAAAACCATATGATCATCTCAATAGATGCAGAGAAAGCTTTCGACACAATTCAACACCCATTTATGATAAAAACCCTGCAGAAAGTAGGCATAGAGGGAAACTTCCTCAACATAATAAAGGCCATATATGACAAGCCCACAGCCAACATCATCCTCAATGGTGAAAAACTGAAAGCATTTCCATTAAGATCAGGAATAAGACAAGGTTGCCCACTCTCACCACTCTTATTCAACATAGTTTTGGAAGTTTTAGCCACAGCAATCAGAGAAGAAAAGGAAATAAAAGGAATCCAAATCGGAAAAGAAGAAGTAAAGCTGTCACTGTTTGCAGATGACATGATACTATACGTAGAGAATCCTAAAGATGCTACCAGAAAACTGCCAGAGCTAATCAATGAATTTGGTAAAGTAGCAGGACACAAAATTAATGCACAGAAATCTTTGCATTCCTATACATTAATGATGAAAAATCTGAACGTGAAATCAAGAAAACTCTACCATTTACCATTGCAACAAAAAGAATAAAATATCTAGGAATAAATCTACCTAAGGAGACAAAAGACCTGTATGCAGAAAATTATAAGACACTGATGAAAGAAATTAAAGATGATACAAATAGATGGAGAGATATACCATGTTCTTGGATTGGCAGAATCAACATTGTGAAAATGACTCTACTACCCAAAGCAATCTACAGATTCAATGCAATCCCTATCAAACTACCACTGGCATTTTTCACAGAACTAGAACAAAAAATTTCACAATTTGTAGGAAACACAAAACACCCCGAATAGCCAAAGCAATCTTGAGAACGAAAAACGGAGCTGGAGGAATTAGGCTCCCTGACTTCAGACTATACTACAAAGCTACAATAATCAAGACAGTATGGTACTGGCACAAAAACAGAAAGATAGATCAATGGAACAGGATAGAAAGCCCAGAGATAAACCCACGCACATATGGTCACCTTATCTTTGATAAAGGAGGCAGGAATGTACAGTGGAGAAAGGACAGCGTCTTTAATAAATGGTGCTGGGAAAACTGGACAGGTACATGTAGAAGTATGAGATTAGAACACTCCCTAACACCATACACAAAAATAAGCTCAAAATGGATTAAAGACCTAAATGTAAAGCCAGAAACTATCAAACTCTTAGAGGAAAACATAGGCAGAACACTCTATGACATAAATCACAGCAAGATCCTTTTCGACCCACCTCCTAGAGAAACAGAAATAAAAACGAAAATAAACAAATGGGGCCTAATGAAAGTTCAAGGATTTTGCACAGCAAAGGAAACCATAAACAAGACCAAAAGACAACCCTCAAATGGGAGAAAATAGTTGCAACTGACTATTGCAATGAAGCAATGTCAAAGGATTAATGAAGCAACTGACAAAGGATTAATCTCAAAATTTATAAGCAGCTCATGCAGCTCAATAACAAAAAAAACCAAACAACGCAATCCAAAAATGGGCAAAAGACCTAAATAGACATTTCTCCAAAGAAGATATACAGACTGCCAACAAACACATGAAAGAATTCTCAACATCATTAATCATTAGAGAAATGCAAATCAAAACTACAATGAGATATCATCTCACACCAGTCAGAATGGCCATCATCAAAAATTCTACAAATCATAAATGCTGGAGAGGGTGTGGAGAAAAGGGAACACCCTTGCACTGCTGGTGGGAATGTGAATTGGTATAGCCACTATGGAGAACAAAATGGAGGTTCCTTAAAAAACTACAAATAGAACTACCATATGACCCAGCAATCCCACTACTGGGCATATACCCTGAGAATACCATAATTCAGAAAGAGTCATGTACCAAAATGTTCATCGCAGCTCTATTTACAATAGCCAGGAGATGGAAGCAACCTAAGTATCCATCATCAGATGAATGGATAAGGAAGATGTGGCACATATATACAATGGGTTATTACTCAGCCATAGAAAAAACGAAATTGAGCTCTTTGTAATGAGGTGGATGGACCTAGAGTCTGTCATACAGAGTGAAGTAAGTCAGAAAGAGAAAGACAAATACCGTATGCTAACACATATATATGGAAATTAAGAAAAAAATGTCATGAAGAACCTAGGGGTAAGACAGGAATAAAGACACAGACGTACTAGAGAATGGACTTGAGGATATGGGGAGGGGGAAGAGTAAGCTGTGACAAAGAGAGAGAGTGGCATGGACATATACACACTACCAAACGTGAAATAGATAGCTAGTTGGAACCAGCCACATAGCACAGGGAGATCAGCTCGGTGCTTTGTGACCACCTAGAGGGGTGGGATAGGGAGGGTGGGAGGGAGGGAGACGCAAGAGGGAAGAGATATGGGAACATATGTATATGCATAACTGATTCACTTTGTTATAAAGCAGAAATTAACACACCATTGTAAAGCAATTGTACTCCAATACAGATGTAAAAAAAATGGTAACAGTTGTTATGCAACATGAATAAATTCTAGAGATCTGCTGTACAACATAGTGCCTATAGTTAACAATACTGTACTGTAAACTTAAAATTTGTTAAGTGGTAGATATGTTAAATGTTCTTACCACAATAAAAAAATGTTAAGTTTGTCAATTCTGAGTAAAGATCTAGGTGTGTTTGTTGTATTACTGATTCTAAATGTTCTTCAGTATTTTTCTAATCACTCAAAATAAAATGTAAGTCATTTTTAAAAGCAAAATTTGATTATTTCTTTTCCATATTTTTCACAATCTGAAATGTTCATGGATTATTTTGATAAATGGTAAGTGAATTTAATCTCAAAACTAGGGAAATGGAAAAGAGAAAAAAGTAACAAGACAAAGAAAAATGAAAGAGGGGGTCACCAGGATGAGATACAGAGAGGCTCTTGGAGCCTCAGGAACTTTTGGCCCGAAGCTAACAAACTCTATAAGCCAAAGATTTAATGAATGAACCCATTGCAAGATGGGTGCTTTTGGGTGTTCAATCCCCCATCCCCCACCATATGTATTTAAAACCCTACTCTGTTTCATTGATTTTCTCCGGACAGAAACTTTCAGTGAGTCTCCTCCAACTACCTAGCCTTTCAGGGACAAATTTTCCATCTTGGCTTCCAAGGCGGCTGTTACAACACCACAAATCACCTTCTGCCATCCCTTCTTGAGCCAAACTCCTACTGGTTTCCAGGAATCATATGGGGAATATGGCTCTCTGAATTTATTCCCTCACAGTACTCAGCACACAACATTTCTTAATCTAAATGTCTTACTACAAAAGCTGAACCTGCTGAAGATAAAAGCTTTTCATTTTTCCCCTACTGCCCTTCCCCAAGCTAAATCCTCATCACAGTCAGAAATGCCACTTTATCCTCCAACTCTGAAGAAAGCTCAGTCATCTCGGCTCTTTGCTGCGTTCTGATTGATAATTGAATCCATTTGCTTTTATCAACTCACTGTCTCTTGATTTCCCCCATGGCCCTTCTGTCAGCCCTTTTCCGGCAGCTGTCCTTGCTTTTTGTGGGCACCTCACAATATATTTTTGAATGGCTCTTCCTACCCTGACCCTCTGCCACACCCAGGAGCCATAGCCTCCCTTGGCTGAGGTAACTAAAGTGCTGGCTCCACACTTAGCTCTCTAAGGGTAGCAATGACCTTGCATCCAGCCACACAATATGCCAGGAAAGCAGCTATAGTCAAAGGAGATATGAATCCCGGTCAACATCAAGTGGAAGGTTAAAGGCTCTGCTGATAAGTGAGGGGGGGTGGGCTGTGAAGGCGAGGGAGAGTGTTAAATGGAATGGATGAGCACAGGCTTCATGTGTTCGGAAGTGAAAGACCCCCTTACCTCACTATTCAAAGAGACCACTGATAGGGCAATCTAAGGGAAGGAATCGGGGCTTGGCCTGTAGTTATCACTCTGTCCCTGATTTACAGTGTGGCTTTGGGAAATTCACTTTAAAGTATCTGAGACTCAACTTCCCCATCTGGAAAAAGTTACCATTGTGGAAACTGTTGCTGTGGAAAAAGACCTAGGAGATTAGCTCTAGACCAAGCCCTCATTTCACAGTTTGAAAACTCTGAGGCCCAGGGAGGAGAAGCAATTTGTCCTATGTGGTCTTCAATATTTACCTTTCCTAAGTCCATGAGGTTGTTTGTGAGGTCAAATGAAATAAAACATAGGAGCCCTTTGAATCCTCTAGAAGAGAGGGTGTATTATTTTTGGCAGCTTTAGTGCCTATGGTCCCTTAACATAACTGTCTCCTAAAGAAGACATACCAATCTTAGTTTTTACTTCCTCAGGACCACTGAACACACAGCTGTCTCTCTCAGCTGGCCATCTCCGCAACAAGCCCAGATAGCAGCTCTCTGCCCTATCATCCACTGCTGCCTCTCCCACCTCAGGTTATCCCAGCTGCCTAAGCACTCCTTCTATCTGAGGGTCTAGAAACAGCTGGTAGCCCTAGCATCCTCCTCTGAGCTCACTGTAGCCAATGCTGCCTTACATTGTGTGACACCCAGGATTTCAGTGCCATAAGTAAAACACATGGAGAAGGGAGAAGCTCATTACTAAGGGCCTTCTAGAGGAATCTTGGGAGTGGAGTCAGAGCAATGCAGACCAGAGAAAGGCTGAGGAAGACCAAAAGGACAGAGGGCAAAATAAAGAGCATACCTAGGATCACACGTTTCCTTTCAGTGCATATTATGCCCAGATGGCTTTTCATTTAAAAGAGTAATTTGAGGGTGTTCTTGTCTAGTATGTGGCTCAGCTGTCTGAGGCAAGCCTCTGGATTCTTTTTTTTTTTAGATTATTATTGGAGTATAGTTGCTTTACAATGTTGTGTTAGTTTCTACTGTGCAGCAAAGTGAATCGCTATATATATACGTATATCCCCTCTTTTTTGGATTTCCTTCCCATTTAGGTCACCACAGAGTACTGAGTAGAATTCCCTGTGCTAAACAGTACGTTCTCACTAGTTATCTATTTTATACATAGATGTCAATCCCAATCTCCCAATTCATCCCACCCTCCACTTTGCCCCTTGGTATCCATACATTTCTTCTCTAAGTCTGTGTCTCTATTTCTGCTTTGTAAATAAGATCATCTATACCAATTTTTTCAGATTCCACATATATATGCATTAATATACGATATTTGTTTTTCTCTTTCTGACTTACTTCACTCTGTATGACAGTCTCTAGGTCCATCCATGTCTCCACAAATGACCCAATTTTGTTCCTTTTTATGGCTGAGTAGTAATCCATTGTATATATGTACCACATCTTCTTTATCCATTCCTCCGTTGATGGACATTTATGTGGTTTCCATGTCCTGGCTATTGTAAATAGTGCTGTTATGAACTCTGTGGTGCATGTGTCTTTTTGAATTATGGTTTTCTCAGTGTATATGCCCAGTACTGGGATTGCTGGGTCACATGGTAGTTCTATTTTCAGTTTTTTTAAGGAACCTCCATACTGTTCTCCACAGTGACCATACCATTTTACATTCCCACCAACAGTGCAAGAGGGTTCCCTTTTCTCCACACCCTTTCCAGCATTTATTGTTTACAGATTTTGTGTTGATGGCCATTCTGACCAGTGTCAGGTGATATCTCATTGTAGTGGTGATTTTCACTTCTCTAATAATTAGTGATGTTGAGCATTTTTTCATGTGTTTGTTGGCTTGGAGAAATGTCTATTTAGGTCCTCTGCCCATTTTTGGATTGTTTTTTATGACATTGAGCTGCATGAGCTGATTGTATATTTTGGAGATTAGTCCTTTGTCAGTTGCTTTGTTTGCAAATATTTTTTCCCATTCTAAGGGTTGTATTTTCGTCTTGTTTATGGTTTCCTTTGCTGTGCAAAAGCTTTTAAGTTTCATTAGGTCCCATTTGTTTATTTTTGTTTTTATTCTCATTACTCTAGGAGGTGGGTTAAAAAAGATCTTGCTGCGATTTATGTCAAAGAGTGTTCTCCCTATGTTTTCCTCTAAGAGTTTTATAGTGTCTGGCCTTACATTTAGATTTTGGATTTTAGATAATGGATTTAAATAATCCATTTTGAGTTTATTTTTGTGTATGGTGTTAGGGAGTGTTCTAATTTCATTTTTTTACATGTAGCTGTCCAGTTTGCCCAGCATCTCTTGTTGAAGAGGCTGTCTTTGCTCCATTGTATATTCTGGTCTCCTCTGTCATAGATTAGGTGACCATATGTGCATGGGTTTATCTCTGGGCTTTCTATCTTGTTCCATTGACCTATATTTCTGTTTTTGTGCCAGTACCATACTGTCTTGATTACTATAGCCCTGTAGTATAGTCTGAACTCAGTGAGCCTGTTTCCTCCAGCTCTGTTTTCTTTTTCTCAAGATTGCTTTTTCTATTCAAGGTCTTTTTTGTTTCCATGCAAATTGTAAAATTTTTTGTTCTAGTTCTATGAAAAATGCCATTGGTAATTTGATAGGGATTGCATTGAATTTGTAGACACAAGTCTTAAATGACATATTAGACCAGATAGACTTAATTGATATTTATAGGACATTCCATCCCAAAACAGCAGAATATACTATCTTCTCAAGTGTACATGGAACATTCTCCAGGATAGATCACATCTTGGGTCACAAATCAAGCCACAGTAAATTTAAGAAAATTGAAATCATATTAAGCATCTTTTCTGACCATAGTGGTATGAGATTCGAAATCAATTACAGGAAAAAAACTGTAAAAAACACAAACACATGGAGGCTAAACAATATGCTACTAAATAACCAAGAGATCACTGAAGAAATCAAAGAGGAAATTTAATAAATACTTACAAACAAATGACAATGAAAACATGATGACCTAAAACCTATGGGATGCAGCAAAAGCAGTTCTAAGAGGGAAGTTTATAGCAATACAATCCTACCCCAAGAAACAAGAAAAATCTCAAATAAACAATGTAAACTTACACCTGAAGCAACTAGAGAAAGAAGAACAAACGAAACCCAAAATTAGTAGAAGGAAAGAAATCATAAAGATCCGAGCAGAAATCAATGAAACAGAAATGAAAAAAAGAAACAGTAAAGATCTATAAAACTGAAAGCTGATTCTTTGAGAAGATAAAATTGATAAACCTTTAGCTAGACTCATCAAGAAAAAAAGAGAGAGGACTCAAATCAATAAAATTAGAAATGAAAAAGAAGAAGTAAAACTGACACCACAGAAATACAAATCATCCCAAGAGACTACTACAAGCAATGATATGCCAATAAAATGGACAACCTGAAAGAAATGGACAAATTCTTAGAAAGGTACAACCTTCTAAGACTGAACCAGGAAGAAATAGAAAATATGGACAGACTGATCACAAGTAATGAAATCAAAACTGTGATTAAACATCTTCCAACAAACAAAAGTCCTCTGCTAATAAAGTGAATTTTCAGAAAATAAAGGAACTCCATTCAGGGCATTAGCTGCATCCATTTTAGGCCTCCATTAACCAATGGTGCTCAGTGCTGTAAGATATCAAAGTCATACCTGAGGGTAAAATGGTAGAGGTGAGAATCAAAAAGGAGAGATTAGTCCACCTACCTGCTTTCCATCATCTCTCAGTGGTTGGCTAGAAGTGACTTGTCCTTGATGAATCATGAGTCATTGGGGTCAGAAATATCATGACATTACCACCTTATCTAAACAAATGGGTCTTTCCATTTATTCAGGTGCTAAATATATGTACGTGTAGCTACCAAAGCATTGTTAAAATAGGGCAAAAACAGTGGCTTATAGGAAAAGGGTGAGATCAATGGCAAGGAAGGCTGATTCCAGGTTCTCTTCCCGGATCTGTATAACAGTATCCTGGTCCTTTGGCCCCTCTGCTTAACTAGTGATCATTGTCTTCAAAATTAAGTGGTGTATTTGCAGCCTTCTTGAGAGACAAAGTAACAAATCGGGATTTTGGTTGCTCCCACTATATTATCTCCATATCTCTGAGTAACAAACCAGGAACAAAGAGTAACAAACCTCTTCCCCACAAATACACATATGGAAGGATCTAGGTGAGCCACGGTCCTGGATTTACAACCTATACCTTGACCTTGGGTTATAAAGTATGCCTATCTCTCTCTTTACAGCCTAACTTCCAAACTGCTTCTCCCTCAGATGAGTATGCATTTTTGTGTAGCTTTAAGTCAAACCACATAAATCTGAAAAACTCATTGTAGCACTGCACAATTCCCTTTCTTTCACTTATTTAGCCAAATGGTTTTACTGTGTCATTTATGAAACATCTTAACATGTCAAGGCCACAGCTTTACAAATATAGGATTTGCTATGGGAAAAGGCAATGTGACTTATATACCATACATATAACATATATTCAATAGACAATGGGTACACCTCTTCCCTTGCTGAGAGATAAAGTACATAGGCAGTCCATAAAAGCAAACACTCAAAAGATGTATTTCCAAATATAGAGATCCAATAAGGGAAAATGTTACTGAACTACCCCTAGGGGAAACTGTGAACACTGACTCTACATTAAGGACACTTCTACAAGTCTAAGCAAAGAGAGATTTGAGAAGGCAACAGTTATGCCAGTGCACAAAGAAGCTGTGTAACAGGGTCTACTGACTCTCTAGGCCTTGGACAAAAAAAGTGCCAAGTCAACACGGAGCTCTGTGAAGGACAGAGCTCTTTCACAAATGCTCCCAACTGGCTGAGCATGCTGGAAGCCTCAAGTATCAGAACACAGGGGCCACCAACATGCCAAATAAACCCTAGATTCTACAAATCAAATGAATACCCTTTTCATAACCTACTCTTTTCTGTTAATATTTCTTCAGTCAATGGTTACTTCAGTCATGGAGGTGGAGTTTGTTGCTATGAATAAACAAATTTCTTCCCAATAGGGGAGAATTTCCCTTTAACCAAATGGAATGGTATAGGAATCTGCAACATGTCACCCCACCTCTCTTACAAAGATTGAGAGGAAGAAACTTGGTTAATACTATGCTATAGTTTCTATCAACTCTACTGGGTCGATAATGTCCAGTTAAGTTCCCTGTACCCATATCTCTGTAGTATTCATAGCACCTCAGGCTTTGGAAACAAACCCCAGCCACAGACCTCAAATCCAATAACTAGGTCTTTGTCGTATTCTACCTGTGCCACAGTATCTAACCCCAAACCTCAATTCTTATCGGACCAAGCTCCCTTCCCCACCCCTTGTCTTCCTATGACAGTGTTCTATGTATGTGTTGTCCAATATGGTAGCCACTAACCACATATGGGTACTAAGCACTTGAAATGTGACTGAATTCCAACCCCCACCTGGAAGTAATGAGAAGCCCTGCCCTCCAAGTGTCAACAGAGGCTGAGTGGGGAACCTGAACTTCCACTTCCACCTGGCAATAACAAAGGCAGCAAGCACACTCCCTTCCCCTGCTGAAGCAGTATCAGAAAAAGTTAGCTAAAACAGAAGGTTTAAATAAGATCCAGAGTCTCATAATGTACTACAAAAATGTCCAGGTTTCTGTTAAAAATCACTCATCATACCAAGAACCAGAAATATTTGAAGCTAAATGAAAAACGCAAGCAAATAGCTGTCAAAGCCAAGATGACAGAGATGTTAGAATTATCTGGCAAAGATTTTAAAGCAGCCATGATAAAAATGCTTCAATAATCAATTACAAACACTCTTAAAACAAATGAAAAATAGAAAGTCTCAGCAAAGAAATACAAGATATATGGAAGGACCAAGTGGAAATTTTAGAAATGAAAAATACAATAACTAAAATTCTTTTAGAAATCTCAATATGTGTGCTCTACAACAGAATGAAGAGGACTGAGGGAAGAATCAGCTAACTTGAAGATAAAATGATAGAAATTATCCAATCTGAACAACAAAGAAAATTAGATTGAAAAAAAAAATGAACAGGGTCTCAGGGTCTCTGTGGGACTATAAATAAATATCTAACTTTCCTGTCATTATAAGAGGCCTGGAACAATAGGATAAAGAAGGCAGGACAGAAAAAGTATTCAAAGAAATAATGGCTGAAAACTTCCCAAACTTAGCAAAAGACATAAACCTACATATTCAGGAAGCTAAGAGTATTCCAAACTGGATGAACCAAAGAAATCTATGCCAAGGCACATCAGAGTCAAACTTTTGAAAACTACAGACATTTTTTTTTAAAAAACTTGAAAGCAGTGAGAAATGATGTCTTACTAACAGGGGAAAAAACAATTCAAATGACAGCAGATTTCAGAAGCCATGGAGACCAGAAGGGAGTGGCACAACCTTTTTCAAGAGTTGCAAGAAAAGAACTGTCAACTCAGAATCCTATATGCAGTGAAAATATCCTTCAGGAATGCAGGGAAAAATCAAGAAATTCTCAGATGAAGAAAAACCAAGAGAATTCACTGCTAACAAACCTGCACTAAAAGAATGACTAAAGGAAGTTCTCTAAACAGAAAGAAAAATATAGAGGAAGGAATCTTGAAACCTCAAGAAGGAAGGAAGAACAACAGAGAGTAAAAGTAAGAGTAAATACAATTGACTTTGCTTCTCCTGTTTAGTTCTCTCAATTCTGTTTGACAGTTGAAACAAAAATTATAACACTGTCTGATATAGTTCTAAATATATAGTGAGGAAATATCTAGGACTATAATATTTTAAATGAGGGAGGAGAAAAGGACTTAAAGAGAGGTAAGGTTTATTTAAACAGGTAAAATGTTGATACTAGTAGACTGTGATAAGTTGTGTACAGGAACTCTGGAAAACAGTTTTGCAGTTTCTTAAAAAATAAACATATACGGGCTTCCCTGGTGGCACAGTGGTTGAGAGTCCGCCTGCCGATGCAGGGGACATGGGTCCGTGCCCCGGTCCAGGAAGATCCCACATGCCACGGAGTGGCTAGGCCCATGAGCCATGGCCGCTGAGCCTGTGCTTCCAGAGCCTGTGCTCCGCAACGGGAGAGGCCACAACAGCGAGAGGCCCGCGTACCGCAAAAAAATAAAACCAAAACTAAACATATACTTACCATATGACCCAGTTATCACACCCCTGGGCATTTTCCCTAGAGAAATGAAAACATGTTCACACAAAAAACTGTACACTAACCCGCACAGCTTTCTTTGTAATAGCAAAAAACTGGAGACAACCAAAATGTCCCTAACATGTATGGTTAAACAAACTGTGATACATGCATACCATGGAATACTGTTCAACATTATAAAGGCATGTACTGTTTATACAGAAGACAACTTGGATAGATCTCAAGGGCATTATGCTGAGTGAAAAAAGCGAACCTGAAAAGGTCACATACTCTATGACTCCATTTATATTAACATTTTTTGAAGTGACAAAACTATAGATTTATATTTTAAAAAGATTAGTGATTGCCAGGGGTTAGGAATAGTGGAGGTGAGGGGGGTGAGTGTGACTATAAAAAACAATAAAGAGATAGCACAAGACAGATCTTTTCTGGTGATGGAATAGTACTTTATCTTGATTGTGGTAGTGGTACACAAATCTACACATGTGATAAAATGACACAGAACTAAACAAACCCATTGTTCTAATATCAAGTTCATGGTTTTGGTCTTATACTATAGTCATATAAGATATAACTATTGGGGGAATTGGGTAAAAATTACACAGGACCTCTCTGTCTTTGCAAGTTCCTGTGAATCTATAACTATTTCAAAATGGAAAGAAAAAACATCAAGTCACTGTGGTAGCCAGAGTAATGACCCTCCAAAGTAGGGTCATTACTATAATCTGTGAATATGTTAGGTTATATGGCAGAAGGGGAATTAAGGTTGCAGATGGAGTTAAGTTTGCAAATCAACTAACCTTGAGATAGGGAGATAATCCATCCAAGTAGACCCAATGTAATTACCGAGGTCTTTAAAAGTGGAAGAGGGAGGCAGAAGAGTGAGAGTCAGAGAAGGAGATGTGACGATGGAAGCAAGATTGAAGTGATGCAACGTAAGGAATCAATCCACCATTGCTAACTTTGAGAATGTAGGGGGATCCGTGAACCAAGAAATGTGGGCAGAATCTAGAAGCTGGAAGACAAGAAAATGGAGTTTCCCTTACAGCCTCCAGAAAGGAATTCAGCCCTGCTCACACCTTGATTTTAGCCCAGGGAGGCCTATTTCAGATTCCTGACCTCTAGAATTGTAAGATAATAAATTTATGTTGTTTTAAACCACTAAGTTTTTGGTAATTTGTTACAGCAGCTATAGAAAACTAATATAATCACCAACTAGGAGTTAAAAACTAACCCACTCAAAGATGGACAACTGGCTTTTTGCAGAGTACATTCAATTCATTAGTCAGAAGTCAATAACTAAGGACTAAAATCTTGAGTCAATGGTCAACACATCATGGCTAATGCTATCTGCAATTCCACATCACCAATGATATCAATGATAGAAATCTTGCCTCAGAATTGCAGGGAAAAGAAACATGTTACTCCCTATTAAATGGGGCCTGCTAAGCCAATGCAGCAATAAGAACAGAAACATTTGTGCCATGGAGGCTGGAAATCTTGTCTCAACTTAGCTAGAGGTAACTGTTTGGTAGGGAATTTCCTGCTGTATTAGAAAAGAGGACATTTATACTTATTTTCTAACAGGGAGAGTGTAGAAATAATAGAAAAATGCATTAAATTAGAAAAAGGGTAAGGTAAATTAATAAAGATGGTAAAAAGACCCAGCCAGAAACAAAACTAATTTTCTATAAGACAGGAGAATCTGTTTTATTCTTTTCTCTTCCCCAGTATCCCAGTGCTTAGCACATAGTAGATGCTCAATAAATGTTTGCTGAATTGAATTAGAAATGATCATTAATAGATCCATCCAGATTTAGAATTCCATTAGCCCTCATACTCTGCCATACCCCAAACTGCTAAGAAAAGAAGCAAAGAGACAGAAAGAAACATTTATTCATGGACAGGAATACCACATATTCCTACCATCACAACTGCATGGCACAGATGTGACATATATTCATGTTTGCAGAGGTTAAGGAGCTTTGCCTTTAATATATGATGTTAGATCTCCAGGATGGCTAATACTGCAAAAGGCCCATGAGTCCCAAGGGTCGTCCTTATGAAGATATCTGGACACCACCTCCCTCTCTGGCTCCATCACTGTACTTAACAATCAGTGCTAACAAGAGCTTCCTATTTTTGTCAAGGCCACTGGCTAAGAGGAATATATAGAGATAGAGCGAGATATGAAGAAGAGAGAGAGATGGGGGTAGGTAAGCATGAGTGAGCTTTTATGTAATGTATTTTATATATTAATAATGAACCTGTGAAGGGTGAGTGCTGAACAGACATTTTTAAGAATCTGAAAGTTGACAAGTCAAGGATTTGGAGAAACTAGACTTGACTTGTTTTTGGTGAGAATAGTAATGTCAAAATGAGTGTAAGTGACTCTTTTTCATAATAAAAAATGCCTGTGAAGGCTAATCAGAAAAATGCTTATAACAGTAGCTGTGAACCACAAGTATACTAATAACAGCCTTTTTTGGAAGAGTCATTTTCATGTCTTCCGTTTCAAGTTACCTTGACCATGACAGCCATGTGACAGGAATTACTGTAACAACTGGGCAAAGGCTAGTGCAGAGGTTTTTAACTCACAATGCATGGTTGGACTTTCTGAAAGTGTATGAAAGTGTCATATATTTAAATGAGCACGTTTCTGAAGAGAGAATCCTTGGCATTCATCATATTTTCAAAGGGGTTCATGGCAAAAAAAAAAAGGTTAGGAACCACTGAGCTAGACAGTGATGGCCTACTTTTTCTACTCCCCTACTCAGTAAAGCTCTTCTTCAGAATGTGTTCCAGTTATTTAGTAACTAAAGAGACAGCAGGTCTCTGTTCAAGCAAGTTGCTGAGACCTGGTCTCTGGGTTAATAAATCACATGGATGCCTGGAATGACATGGCAAATATTGGAAAGGAAGACAGGAAGAATTTATTAGCACCACAAAATTTAAGTTACTGTAATAGGCAGGAAAGAAAAGATCACTATTGACATTTTGACTCAAACAAACAAAATCCACATGTGGATTTCACTTTTGGGGTCAACCCCCTGCCACCCACCAGGTTCTGGACAATCTCCCAAACCCTAGATATCAGCTGACAGACATGTGTTCAGGAAATGTGGACTCATTTTAACACTGGCCTAAGTAAAGCTCAGTTATGAAGAGGAAGCTTGAAAACATTTGTAAAAGCAACTCTAAATGGCTTCACATTTTCTTCATGTCTACATTATTTCCTTTTCCATAGCAAGCCAGATTTGGCCTGTGGGCCATAGTCTCTTTTGACTCTAACCCTAGATCAATGAAAGCCAATCACAGACACTTAAGACTGGAAGGCAGTTTAAAAAGTAGTGTTGTCCATTCCACAAAAGGCAAATGGAAATATACATAATACAGTAAGTCCCGTACATACAAACGAGTTCCATTCCGAGAGCACGTTCGTAAGTCCAATATGTTCGTAAGTCCAACAAAGTTAGCCTAGGTACACAATCGGCTATATAGTACTGTACTGTAATAGGTTTATAATACTTTTCACAAAAATAATACATAAAAAACAAACAAAAAAAGAAAACATTTTTAATCTTAGAGTACAGTACCTTGCAAAGTACAGTAGTACAGTACAACAGCTGGCATACAGGGGCTGGCATCGAGTGAACAGGCAAGAAGAGTTACTGACTGAAGGAGGGAGAGGAGGTGGGAGATGGTAGAGCTGAAGGATCGTCAGCAATAGCAGATGGAGGGCAAGCTGCAATTTCACTCATGCCTGACGTTGATGGCACAGGTTCTGGTTCCTTGTTGGATTCAATTCTATCTACCCTCTTGAAAAAACGATCTAGTGATGTCTGGGTAGTAGCTCTTTTTATCTCGTCGTAGGTGACACGGTAGCACTGGATTGCATTCTGAAAGGTTGCTGCAACCTTCGTGTACCATTCTAGGTCCGGGTCCTGTGCCTCAAAACTAACAGTGCCTCCTCAAATAAAGAAAATTCCCTTGCCATTTCCTGCTTCGTGAATCTCTTCGGTTCTTCAGTTACTTCTTCCTTTTGTCTCTCTCAATTATTTTCACTTTTGTTTCCATCGTTATCGCCTGCCACTTCTTAGCAGTACCAGCTACATCACCGCTGCTTTTACGCTTGCTTCTGGACATCCTGGGCTTGAAATAAAGACACTGTACTACTGTACTCTATATAGTACTGTACAGTAAAGTACACAAAAGGACAACCACTTGTAGAGGATGCATGCACGTGACAATGTACACCAGACACGTGAACTAATTTACGTGATTGGACATGCGAACGCATGTTCACATCTTTGAAAGTTCGCAACTTGAAGTTTCGTATGTAGGGGACTTACTGTATATGTAATATAAATATGTATATTAAAATTTTATTTGTATATTTGACAAGACCACATGCAAACTATTCTGGACAGAGATTTACCTGTGTACTTCTCAAAACGTGTTCTAAAAAGAAACTAACACAATATTGTAAATCAACTATACTCCAATAAAAAAAATTTAAGAAAGGAAGAATTCAGGGAATTCCCTGGAAGTCCAGTGGTTAGGACTCTGTGCTTCTGCTGTAGGGGGCCTGGGTTCGATCCCTAGTCGGGGAACTAGGATGCTGCATGCCGCATGGAATGGCAAATAAATAAATAAATAAAATAAAAAGAGAAGAATTCACACCTCAATTGGTACCACCCTCTTTTGTCTTAGAACTACTATGGTCAGGATGATCTTTCTAAACCTAAATGCCTCCGGATATGTTTTAAGCTTATAACCTATTACCAGTCTTTCATGAAAGTAAGATCAGCCACTCTCCAGCATGCAGACAACACCTCTGTGTGTGTGTGTGTATGTGTGTGTGTGTGTGTGTGCACAAATGCATTTTGGAGGGATGTCTTTAGGCCCAATAATCCAATTCCGTCAAGCCCAAAGCCTGAATCATTTCTGGGATTTTACCTCCAGAAAGGCTTCTTAGCTAGGAAAAAGACAGACTGAGCTGATTAGGGACTATGACACCTTCAAAGCTCATGCAAGTTTTACAAATATAACCATCTCCCCAAATCAAGAAGCACAGTTTGATTTAAAGGTGACTTATAGTTAGGGTGACCATAGAATTTTTTTGTCCAAAATGGGACAGTTGAGAGTGAAATAAGTATGCTGGGACAACAGGTATAAACCACAACATATGACCATCCTACTTACTAGGATGCTTTAACTTAGAGGAAATGCTTTAACTTCCCCCAAACAAAATGAATCTCTATGCCTTTTGTCAATGGAAGATAGCTTGGCACTACTCTAGTAGTCAGGCCCACAGTATAATCTTGGTCTCTAACCTCTATACCTCCTCAGGTTAAACATTAGGAGCAACTTCTTGCTCAGGCTGGCTATGTAATACTTAAAATGGGCTACTGAGGGAGAGAGGTATAACTTTTAAATGGGACTTTGGGGTGTTTGAGAAAATAGTAGATAATTGCTTATGTCAAAATCATCTTACTGAGGATGGAGAAGATGACTTATTGAAGTTCCTTTTAGAAAAATTAAGATTATGTGCATAGTAGTTGGTCCTGAAGACATCAGTCCTTTTTCCACCAGAGAACAAGAGAGGGAAAGACATCAAGACATAGTGCTTATCTATATAAAATGAGACCAAAAGGAACACGTTCCCTAGCAAAGGGTTTGGAGAAAAAGAAAGTATTCACTAGAACTGGACTTAGGAGCACAGAAACTGCAATCAATGATTCTTTGGTTAGGCTAGTCCGTCTCCTAAGCAAATACTTCTGTGAGACTGGGATCTCCACCATTGATTGTGTCAGAAAGCCATGAGCATATGTGTTTAAAATCCAGCCCTTATCACTTTTCTCATCTCTCTTTTCCCACCTCCTAAACACAGGCAACACCACCACATTTTTAGCTCTCTCTGCTCACTAGGTAGTTTACAGGTAATCAGACAATTGTGGAAAAAAAGGAAAAGGGAAGAGAGACAGATTGGGTAAAACAGAGAGAAAGCGGCAGTGTTCTGCACTTGTTTGACTTTGGCAACAGGGTGTAATAGGTTTGCTTGTGTGTGTGTGCGTGTTTTAAAATGCATTGATGCATCGAATATTTATTCACTGAACAGGTTGATTTATTTAACAGACTTGACATATGTCAAATTCTACCATGTGCTTACATAATTGTTACCCATTTATCAGAGCTTTTATTTAGCCAAATATTTGTTTTAAAAGCATTTTCCTTTAAAAGACTTTCTCTAGCTCACTGCACAATCAATCTGTGGTTCATTTTAATTATGTTATGTTATGTTACATTGTGTTGTGTTAACAACAGCTATTTGGTGGAGGTCTCTGAAATCTAATCTTCCCAGGGCCATTTCATCTCCACCCAAAATCTATTTCTTTTTACCCAAAATCTATTTCTTTTTTCCCTCATAATAAATTTTTGGTTAAAATCACATCATAGGGAACATTTTAACAATATGTACGATGTCCTTTCATGTTATGCTATCTTACACTGTTGACTCCTCCCCAAAAAAAGCAGTTTCTCATCATACTGTTAAAATCACAGATCTGAATATTGTTAACCTAAAAAACTGGCTATAAGGACAAAAGGATATGTTTTTTTTGTATGTGAGTGTGTGTCTGTGGGGTGTGGAAGGGCAGTTGGGACAGCTAGGGGAGAGCTGTGGATAATTAGAATAAGAGAAAGTGAACAGAATCAAATTTCAAGACAAATTTTGTTGAATCACCCTACTCCATCTGAACACATGTGCACAAAGAATTATATTTTTTCAACTCAAATGCATGCAATTTATCTAGGTTCTGTGGGAGGTAAAATATTGGAAGGTATTTCCAAGAAACAAAAATGTCTAATTACTAGCTGCCATGCCTAGTTTGAGTTCCTCTATTGTAAATATGCCATTTGCAAAAGCAAGAGGTTTGTTTTGACCTCCCAGGTCAGGGAGTATGGGGACTAGTAGAGATGAGGTGTGGGAAAGAGGAAGGGAAATCCCACCATCACACAAGTGAATCTTTGACCTAGTAAGTGACTACGTTTTTGTTGTTACTGTTGGGTAAAATGTCCAAGTCTTCCAGAAATTAGACACTGTAATAAAAATGTACCAGCCCAAATTTAAATTGCTCACTAGACAGATGGTTAATTATATTCACAGCCACATATTTCACTGGGATAGAGTTTCAGACACTCAGCCAGTTTTATTTGATTAGCCGGTTTCCCAGTTAATATGTAAAATGACAGTTACTTAGGCCTTTTTTGTTCCCTTCTAAAAATGTTTTAAATAAGTGTAAATTCTCCTCAGCCATGAGAACGTCATGGCTGTAAATAAAACGTTTGGTCATGTTACCCTATGTGTAAAAGATGTAAGGGAGATTCATTCCCCGAAACCCAAATGATCTCTATAATTCACAAAAAACCATGGAGCACCTTTGCTCACCAAGCAAAATATCTCGGCAACTATCAGCACACCCTGCTCCTCCACCAAAAACAACCAGGGAGATACTCAAATCCCAGGTTAAAGTGCTTTAGATGCTTTTTAAAAACAGCCCTGGCAGCCCTACACACAAATCATGTCTTTTCAGATAACAGTGTAGAAAATGGAATGTTAGGAAAAGGCCACAGAGCTAAGTATATTGCTGTGCACAGAATTCAACAATATGCTGGGAGCCAAAACCCAGAAGCAAAATACGAAACCCACTTATTCCAAAATGCAGAAGCTCAAAGAAAATCAAATGTGCTGGTGTCGAAATGGGTATGCCAATTTTTTTTTTTAACTTCTAAAAAAGACAGAAAACCTTGAGCGGGTTATTCGGTCCCTCACGGATCAGACAGACAGAAGCAGTCATGCTGAAACCACTGGATTCCTCAGCAGAACGGCGCCAACTCAGCGGCGCGTTTTCCACACTTTCCCGGAGCCTGGCCCCGCTCCCCGAGCGGGCTCGCGGCCTCCCCGCCCCACCGGGAGTGCGAGAGCGGAGCGGACGTGTGCTGCGGGGCGCGGCAGAGCGAAGCGCCAGAAGCCACGCAGGAAAGCGTCGATTCGACTGCCACCGAGAGCGGGAAGGGGCCGCGGGCCAATTATGCAAAGGTGACAAGCCGGGTGAGGCTCGGTGGGCCCCCAACTTAGACCCGCCCGCGGCCTTGGTCGGGTGGCGCGTGCTCAGGGGCGCTCTGTGGTCGCCAGGGCAGCCCAGCGCGCACGGGAGCCGCCGGCGACCGCGCTTCGCACCTTTGCCGCTTTGGCCCTGACGCCCGGTCGCCGCCGCCGCGTGCATTTGCCCGCTCCCGCCGGAGCGTGCAGTGTTAGTGCCCGTTCCCCAGACAGGATCTCCTGAAAGCCGGCCCGAAGGGAAGCGGCACTAAGCTGGCCCCAGCCGCCCGGCTCTGAGCCCGGCGGCTCCAGCCCGCTCGTTTCCCCTCCCCCCCACCCCCACCCCACACACGCCGGCGCAAGCACAGAGGCCTTTCCTAGATTGCAGTGCCTGTCAGGGCTAGCCGGGATCTCTCGCCCTCGCGGCCTCACTCCCTCGTATACAGACACACGCACGCCATTCTCACACAGACGTCCTCCCTTCTGTTTTCCCTTCCTCTTCTCGCTCGGCTTCCCCCAATTCGTTCCACCCCCTGCCGCCGCCACCCTGCATCAACCGGGAAGCCGGCGAGAAGGCCAGGGGGCTGGATGGCAGCGCTCATACTCACCTCCCGGGCCGACTCCCGAGGTGCACGCTGCCGGCGGGCTCAAGCAGCGGGCGCTGGGGCTAGAGCAGCCGCAGTCAAGGCTGGGCTGCCGCCGTCGCCGCAGCTGCTCGAGCTGCCCCCGCCGCCGCCGCTGCTGCTACTGCTGCCGCCGCCGCCGCCGCCTCTGCCTCAGCTCCATGCGCCGGGCCCGCCAGGTGGACGCGACTGTCTCCCTCAGGCGCCGCCGCTGCGGCGATGCTAGATGGCTTCAGAGCTATCAGGTTCTGGCCCTGAAACTCAGCGCCTCAGCGGCCGCCGGCTGCTCCTGGAGTCGGCTCTCAGCGTGCACCTCCGCTTGCTCGGGCCGGAGCTATCTCACTAGCGGGCTGCGCGCGCGGCGCTGGAGCCTTGCTCAGTGCGGTCGCTGTGGCCGTCCGCGGGAAGGAGAGAGAAGGAGGGCGGCTGCTACTGTCGCTATCGCTGTTAAAGCTATTGCTAAATGTTGCTACTGCTGTGGCGGTGGCTGCTGCTGCTGCTGCTGCTGCTGCTGCTGCTGCTGCTGCTGCTGCTGCTGATGCTACTGGTTTTCCTTCCCGGGTTCTCCCCCTGTCTCTTGCCCACTCCTCCCCCCCCCCGGCCTTTCTCCACCTCCTCCTCCTCCCCCTTCTCCTCCCGCGCCGCTTTTCTCAGAGCCTCTGCGGGCGCTGCCTGGTCTCCTCTTCTCCCCGATCTGCCTCTGCCCATTCAGAAAGGTGCCCAGAGTGGGACTGCCTCGGCTGCCACCATCGCTATTGCCCCTGCCATTGTTTCCTCCAACAGGGCTGTTCTTGCTGGACGCGATCCCCCCTCTACCTCCCTTCCCCACCACAGCCCTCTTTTTTTCCTCCCGTGCTCTCTTTACCCTCTCTACGGTCCCTTCCCATGTGCCCCCTCCCACTTTGTCCGTCTGTCCCTCCCTCCCCTCAGGCGCCCGGGAGCGCGCACTGCGCGGCCACCTGTCATAAAGGGCGCGCACCCCCTTCCCCACCCCCACCCCCCACCCCGCATTCTTGCAGCCAGCCCAGTCCACCGCGCCAGTGATGCGTTCCACCCCCAGCAGACACGCAGCTGGACATCACTCTCCCACGCCTTTTAGGGTAGTTATGTGTACCGAGAGGGCGCTCTGAAGTTTGGGGAAGAATATTGCAATGGCTTCTTCCACCAAGCGTCTAACCATTCAACCTCTACCTACCCTTAACTTCAGAGTCTAGGCCTCCAGTAGGGTGGGTTGTGTTGGAAGGGTTGGATGAAGGGACATTCCCCAGAGAACTGGAGAAGGGTGAGGGGATTTTTGGAATAAAGAAGGAGAGAAGAAGGAAACGTGAATGTGCCTGGAAGGATATGGGATGTGCCTGACTGCTGTCATAGAGAAATCCCTTAGGTGGTCATTTTCCTTCAGAATTCCTGGGAACCCAACAGGAAACAGCAAGGGATTTGAGAGCAACTTAGAAGGGACCATTCAGCACTCCTGGAGCTCTGGGTGTAATGTTGGGGCCTAATCCCCTGAGTCACCACCACTAGGAGCCAGGGCAAAAGATGGAAAGGCTAGTGCTAGAACAGAAGGGGTAAAACTAAGCTACTTTGTGTGCACTTGTTCCAGCAAGCCATTACCACAGCACAGCTTCTCCAGTCTGGCAGGGCCCAATTTCAAATTTATCTGCTGCCACAGCTGCAGCCTCATTTTGCTGCCAAAGCTCAGGCTTTGAGACCTGTTATGTGCAACTCTCACAGTCACCCTCAACAGAACCTCTATGGCCTGTCACATAACCCTTCCCCAGAAATAGCACAGGTTGGGAGGGGTCTGTTTCCCTTTCCCTGGCAAAGTATGAAATATCATACTTCTAGATATCTCAGTGCCAACAAGGTCTGGGTTGCCTTTTCAAGTTTGAGGCACTCTCCTTGGGTCTTTCATCACTGAGCAGTAAACGGGGCCCTTTTACAATTCCTCATCTCCATGCCTTCTGTTTTGCCACTCCACCTGCTTGAAACGCTCTAGTCCTTTCTCCTCATTTTTTTTTTTTACATCTTTTTTGGAGTATAATTGCTTTACAATGGTGTGTTAGTTTCTGTTTATAAAAAAGTGAATCAGTTATACATATACATATATCCCCATATCTCCTCCCTCTTGCGTCCCCCTCCCACCCTCGCTATCCCACCCTGCTAGGTGGTCACAAAGCACCGAGCTGATCTCCCTGTGCTATGCGGCTGCTACCCACTAGCTATCTATTTTACATTTGCTAGTGTATATAAGTCCATGCCAGTTTCTCACTTCGTCCTAGCTTACCCTTCCCCCTCCCCATGTCCTCAAGTCCATTCTCTAGCAGGTCTGTGTCTTTATTCCTGTCCTGCCCCTAGGTTCTTCATAACCTTTTTTTTTTAAGATTCGATATGTATGTGTTCGCATACGGTATTTCTTTTACTCTTTCTGACTCACTTTACTCTGTATGACAGACTCTAGGTCCATCCACCTCACTACAAATAACTCAATTTCGTTTCTTTTTATGGCTGAGAAATATTCCATTGTATATATGTGCCACATCTTCTTTATCCATTCATCTGTCGATGGACACTTAGGTTGCTTCCATGTCCTGGCTATTGTAAATAGAGCTGCAATGAACATTGTGGTGGTACATGACTCTTTTTGAATTACAGTTTTCTCAGGGTATATGCCCAGTAGTGGGATTTCTGGGTCGTATGGTAGTTCTATTTTTAATTTTTTAAGGAACCTCCATACTGTTCTCCATAATGGCTGTATCAACTTACATTCCCACCAACAGTGCAAGAGGGTTCCCTTTTCTCCACACCCTCTCCAGCATTTATTGTTTGTAGATATTTTGATGATGGCCATTCTGACTGGTGTGAGGTGTTACCTCATTGTAGTTTTGATTTGCATTTCTCTAATGATTAATGATGTTGAGCATTCTTCATGTGTTTATTGGCAATCTGTATATCTTCTTTGGAGAAATATCTATTTAGGTCTTCGGCCCATTTTGGGATTGGGCTCTTTGTTTTTCTGATATTGAGCTGCATGAGCTGCTTGTAAATTTTGGAGATTAATTCTTTGTCAGTTGCTTCCTTTGCAAATATTTTCTCCTATTCTGAGGGTTGTCTTTTCATCTTGTTTATGGTTTCCTTTGCTGTGCAAAAGCTTTTAATTTTAATCAGGTCCCACTTGTTTATTTTTGTTTTTATGTCCATTTCTCTAGGAGGTGGGTCAAAAAGGATCTTGTTGTGATGTATGTCATAGGGTGTTCTGCGTATGTTTTCCTCTAAGAGTTTTATAATGACTGGCCTTACATTTAGGTCTTTAATCCATTTTGAGTTTATTTTTGTGTATGATGTTAGGGAGTGTTCTAATTTCATTCTTTTACATGTAGCTGTCCAGTTTTCACAGCACCACTTATTGAAGAGGCTGTCTTTTCTCCATTGTATATTCTTGCCTCCTTTATCAAAAATAAGGTGACCATACGTGCATGGCTTTATCTCTGGACTTTCTATCCTGTCCCATTGATCTATAGTTCCGTTTTTGTGCCAGTACCGTACTGTCTTGATTACTGTAGCTTTGTAGTATAGCCTGAAGGCCAGGAGCCTAATTCCTCCAGGTCCATTTTTCTTCCTCAAGATTACTTTGGCTATTCAGGATCTTTTGTGTTTCCTTACAAAATGTGAAATTTTTTGTTCTAGTTCTGTGAAAAATGCCAGTGGTAGTTTGATAGGGATTGCATTGAATCTGTAGATTGCTTTGGGTAGTAGAGTCATTTTCACAATGTTGATTCTTCCAGTCCAATAACATGGTATATCTGTCCATCTGTTTGTATCATCTTTAATTTCTTTCATCAGTGTCTTATGGTTTTCTGCATATAGGTCTTTTGTCTCCTTAGGTAAGTTTATTCCTAGGTATTTTATTCTTTTTGTTGCAATGGTAAATGGGAGTGTTTTCATATTTTCTCTTTCAGACTTTTCATCATTGGTGCATAGGAATGCAAGAGATTTCTGTGCATTAATTTTGTATCCTGCTACTTTACCAAACTCATTGATTAGCTCTGGTAGTTTTCTGGTAGCATCTTTAGGATTCTCTACGTATAATGTTATGTCATCTGCAAACAGTGACAGTTTTACTTCTTTTCCGATTTGGATTCCTTTTATTTCCTTTTCTTCTCTGATTGCTGTCGCTAAAACTTCCAAAACTGTGTTGAATAAGAGTGGTGAGAGTGGGCAACCTTGTCTTGTTCCTGATCTTAGTGGAAATGCTTTCAGTTTTTCACCATTGAGGACGATGTTGGCTGTGGGTTTGTCATATATGGCCTTTATTATGTTGAGGAAAGTTCCCTCTATGCCTACTTTCTGCAGGGTTTTTATCATAAATGGGTGTTAATTGTGTCGAAAGCTTTCTCTGCATCTATCGAGATGATCATATGGTTTTTCTCCTTCAATTTGTTAATATGGTGTATCACGTTGATTGATTTGCATATATTGAAGAATCCTTGCATTCCTGGGATAAACCCCACTTGATCATGGTGTATGACCCTTTGTTTTTTCCCCGCGGTACGCGGGCCTCTCACTGTTGTGGTCTCTCCCGTTGTGGAGCACAGGCTCCGGATGCACAGGCTCAGCGGCCATGGCTCACGGGCCCAGCCACTCCACGGCATGTGGGATCTTCCTGGACTGGGACACGAACCCGTTTCCCCTGCATTGGCAGGCAGACTCTCAACCACTGCGCCACCATGGAAACCCAATGGTGTATGACCCTTTTAATGTGCTTTTGGATTCTGTTTGCTAGTTTTTTGTTGAGAATTTTTGCATCTATGTTCATCAGAGTTATTGGCTTGTAGTTTCCTTTTTTTTGTTATATCTTTGTCTGGTTTTGGTATCAGGGTGACAGGGCCTCATAGAATGAGTTTGAAAGCGTTCCTCCCTCTGCTATATTTTGGAAGAGTTTGAGAAGGATAGGTGTTAGCTCTTCTCTAAATGTTTGATAGAATTCGCCTGTGAAGCCATCTGGTCCTGTGCTTTTGTTTGTTGGAAGATTTTTAATCACAGTCTCAATTTCAGTGCTTGTGATTGGTCTGTTTATATTTTCTATTTCTTCCTGATTCAGTCTCGGAAGGTTGTGCTTTTCTAAGAATTTGTCCATTTCTTGCACATTGTCCATTTTATTGGCATATAGTTGCTTGTAGTAATCTCTCATGATCCTTTGTATTTCTGCAGTGTCCGTTGTTACCTCTCCTCTTTCATTTCTCATTCTATTAATTTGAGTTTTCTCCCTTTTTTTTCTTGATGAGTCTGGCTAATGGTTTATCAATATTATCTTCTCAAAGAACCAGCTTTTAGTTTTATTGATCTTTGGTACTGTTTCCTTCATTTCTTTTTCATTTATTTCTGATCTGATCTTTATGATTTCTTTCCTTCTGCTAACTTTGGGGTTTTCTTGTTCTTCTTTCTCTAATTGCTTTAGGTGTAAGGTTAGGTTGTTTATTTGAGACTTTTCTTGTTTCTTAAGGCAGGATTTTATTGCTATAACCTTCTCTCTTACAACTGCTTTTGCTGCATCCCATAGGTTTTGGGTCATCATGTTTTCACTGTCATTTGTTTCTAGGTATTTTTAAATTTTCTCTTTGATTTCTTCAGTGATCTCTTGGTTATTAAGCAGTGTATTGTTCAGCCTGCATATGTTTGTATTTCTCTTTCTCATTTATAACTGTGAAACTCATCTATAAATAATAGCTCGTCTTCAAGTAATTGATATTTTTTGAGTCCCTACTATGTGCCAGATACTATGCTAAGCAATTTACATGAATTATTTTATTTAAGCCTCACAACAAACACAATTTTATTATTCCTGTTTTACAGGTGAGAAAATTGAGCCATAAACAAGTTAGATATACATATCTTGAGAATAAAAGCAATATCTTCTTTATCTTGCATGTGTCAGGCCCTGTGCAAATACATTTGCATCTTTCAGTCACTGGGATAAATGTGAAGAAAAATAAGGGTAACTGCTGAACTGTGACCCCTCCCAAATTCATATATTGAAGCCCTAACCACCCAATACCTCAGAATGTATTTGGAGTTGGGTCTTTAAGGAGGTGACTAAGTTAAAATGAGGTGTCTAGGGTGAGCCCAAATCCAATATGAGTGGTGCCCTTATAAAGGGAGAAAATTTTGACACACAAAGAGACACTATGGGCACATGAGTACAGAGAAAAGACCATGTGAGGACACAGCAAGAAGGCAGGCATCTGCAAGACAAAGAGAGAAGTCTCAGAGAAACCAAATGTGCCAACACCTTGATCTTGGACTTCTAGCCTCCATAGAATTGTGAGAAATATTTTGAAGCCACTCAGTCTGTGGTATTTTGTTATGACAGAACTAGGAGACTATACAATAGGAAACTATGAGGTGTCTTAGTAAAAGGGTGGTAGAAAGGACTTATTAAAGGATTTGAGCTTTGGCTGGGTAATTTGGGGGAGAGTCTAAGAAAGTAGGGGTTCATTCTATATTGAATGCTATCAGAAAGGAAGGGCAATTCTATGACTGAGCACCTTAATAAATCCTATCTATAAGGAAGGAAGACTAAAGTGAGAATTAAGCTTTTGTGGGTGGCACAGTGACCTTGTTTTTTGTCTGTGCTTAGACTAAATTATGAAGCAGCTTTGCTTTGTCTCACTTTTTGATGTTCTCAGAGTAACATTGTTTGCTGTGGGTATTTTGTGAGATTGTTTATGTCCAGCAGGAGAACAACAGGTTTGTGTCCTACCTGTGAGTGCCAGGCCAGGTTTCAGATGTAAGGGGCTGCTTTTTTTTCCTTTCTCGTATGTGACTACTTAATGCCATTCATTAGTTGTAACTAACTTGGCTTTAGGCAAGTTACTTTACTTCTTTGTGCCTCAGTTGCCTCACCTATACTTAAAGGAAATGGAATTAAACATAGGGTAGTTGTGGGAACTAAATGGAGGAATATACACAATGTCCTTAGAACAGGGCTTGGCACATAGGTGGCGTTCATTGAATATGGGCTATTATCCATTTCTCTCTTCTCAAGCAGGCCAGTTAGCATGAAATTATAGTTATGTATTGATATATTCTCTCTTACTAGACTATGAGCTCCCTGAGGGCAGGAATAATGTCTATTGTCATAGTAATAATAAATAAATTTTATTGAGTGCTTTCAATGTGCCAGGCACTATTGTTAGTTGTAGTTACTCCAAGAAAACTTCTGAGGCTCCATTCCTACCTGTAGGCTAGCCTGAGTGTCCTCCCCTATGCTCCCACAGCACCCATGTTTACCTTAATCACTATACTCAGCATATGATACTGACGCTGTCTGCTTATGTGTCTTCTTCCCTTTCTAGACTGTTCACCTATAGAGGGGAGAGCAGGTACTTTGAAACTTTACAAATAAAAATTGTATATATTTAGGTGGACAATGTGATATTTTGATATATGTATACATTTTGAAATGATTACTACAATCAAGATAATTAACACATCCATCACCTCACATAGTTATGATTTTGTTTTCTTTTTGGTGTGGTGAGAACACTTAAGATCAAATCTCTTGGCAAAGTTCAACTATAAAATACAGTATTATTAACTATAGTTACCATGCTGTACCTTAGATTTTAAGAACTTACTCATCCTGTATAACTGAATCTATATACCCTTTGACTAATAGCTCCCCATTTCCCCCACACCCAGCCCCTACCAAACACCACTCTATTCCATTTTTGAGTTCAACTTTTTTAGATTCCACATGTAAGTGAGATTATGCAGTATTTGCCTTTCAGTTTCTGGCTAATTTCACTTAGGATAATGTCCTCCAGGTTTATCCATGTTGTCACAAGTGGCAGGATTTCCTTCTTTTGTAAGGTTGAATAATATTCCATTGTGAATGTGTAGGTGTGTGTGTGAGTGTGTGTGTGTGTAATACTTTCTTTATCCAATCATCCATCGACAGACATTTAGGTTGTTTCCGTATCTTGGCTGTTGTTAATAATGCTGAAATGAACATGGATATCTTCAAGATACTGATTTCACTTGAAAGCAGGTACTTATAACTTTGGTACCCATGTCTGAGCACAGTGCCTAGCACAACAGAGGCACTGAATATAAGGCATTGATCAGATTTTCACTACATTCTTTGCCTTGTCTGAAGTGGAACTCAGGTCAAGGCAGCTGTCTTAGCTGCCTTGTCTTAGCTCACATTGCCCCTTTCCCTGGGGTTTTATCGACTAAAAATGTAACAAAGGATCTCTTACATAGTGTTTTCCCTATAAGGTAGATCTAAAGGAGAGAGTCACCATAAGACTTCAATACAAGAAGGTGCCATTTGGGAACAACTAGCCTCTGCTATTTAGCAGTCAATTGTAGCATGTCCATTGGGGCAAAGTGGAATAATGAAGGAGTATGAGACTAGGACCCAGAATCTTTGGTTTTGACTTTAATATTGCTGTTGACAAACTGTATGATGTTCAACAAAGCACTGAACCTCTCTGACTTTCAGTTTCTCTATGGCAGAAATGGAGAGAATAATCTCTTTATTCACTGGCTAATAGAGCTTGATAGCAAGATTAAAAAGAGTTTACTGGAATTTCTCTTTGGGGAAAATATTTAACTCCTCCATTATTTCCATGTTGCATGCCTGGATGATTCTTAGCCTCTGGAACTGGTGTTCCAAAATGGTCACAGCCTTTCAGATGCCAAGCAAGTGCCATGGGTATTGTGATTTTTTAGCCTGCCATACTCCCTAACAGTCCCACAATTCAGCCTGTTCCCAGTGAAGGGAACTATAGTGTCTGGAAACTTTGGGGACATAAGAGGTGCTTCTATCCTGGAGTTGGACCCAGAAAGTTTCTCTCCATTATGCTGAGGACAGACATAGGATGTTTTTCAGCTCAAATTTGTTTTCTACCTTAGCCCACAGGGATAAAATAAGGTGAATGACAGAATAACATTATCGCAGTATCACATGCATATACAAGGGAGGAAACTACCATATTATTTTTCATATAATGTACCACCATTGTGCCCAGAGACTATATAACCATCATAATAATGGCCTCTGGCTGGGACTTTATGGCACCTTTCCCTTGCAACTTCCAAAGAATGGACCAAAGGAACTCGGGGGGGGCAGATTTGAGAGGGCAGTGAATTGAAACCAGCATTAGCTGTTCCTCGTGTTTGAGGGGCAGTACCCAGAACACTGAGGGCTCCCATTAAATATTTGAGGGGCAGCACCCAGCACATTGAGGGCTCCCATTAAATATAATGGAACTGACAAATTGCCTCAATACTTCCCTCCTTTGTCGTAAATAGCATTAGAAAACTATAGCTCTCTCCCTCCTGACAATAGACAGACATGTCACTTTTTTTCTTTCAGCAACCCTAGGAGGAGCAAGGGAATCTTCATTTATGAATTATTCAGTTAGTGTTTGGTTGGGACCCTGTATTAGGTCTCAGGAGGAGAAAACAGAGACAACTAAAGACATAGTCTTTACCTCAAAGAAGCCTAAAGTCTATTAGCCTAGGGATGGAAACACAGGAGAGCAATACTCTCAGGCAGTGCAGAATGAGGGCTGAGTGAGAGGTGAGAATAAGTCAGGGCCTTTTTGGTCAGGAGGCCAAAGGAGTTTGGGGTTCCCCAGGGCATGTGCCAGGTAGGGGTGTCCCTGGGGGTGAAGTAGGACTTGCTAGGCAGTGAGAAGAGCATGAGCTGAGGAAGTGCTGAAGAGGAATGGTGAGCAATGTATTTGGGAATCAGTGACATGAACATCATGGCTGGAGCCAGGGCTTGCTCCAAGGAGGAAGCCAAATTTGGATGGGTTGAATGGGGCCGGATTGGGAAGGCTTTGGAACTCTAGGGCATTTTATCCTTGAATTCTCACTCTCTACTTTATAAACGTGGAAAATAAAGGTCATGGTCACATATTAGGTAGCTAGACGAGGCACTGAACCTTAGTGTTTAGATGATAGCAATGATGAACATTTGTGATTTATGATGGACGTTCACATGCATCATGTCATTTGTTCATGACAATCTACTAAAAAACAATGCCCCACTGTGGACATTCCCTTCCTTGAAGCCTTAAAACAAATAAACAAACAAAACCCTTTGCTTGAGTTCATTGTTCTTTGAAGGTAGAGCTGAGTTGTAACATCTGGGCCCACAAATCAAAGCCAAATGAGTTAAGTGCTGGTTCCAATTAAGTGTGTCTGGGGTGTCCTGCCCCCATTTTCTCAGCATGCTCAGCTGCTGTGTTCAAAGCCAGCCTAGGCAAGGACAGCTTCTCCCACTGAGCGCTTTCTCAGGATGAGCCTTTGAAACATGCTGGGACAGGCTGCATGACTCAAAGTTAGGGAACTGAGGTCTGGAGAAAACCATTTTCATGTTCAGTTGCCAAGGGCCATTGAAGAAGCCCCAGATGAAGGCACAGGTCAAATGTTTGTGGCCTAGCAGCACTGAGGAAGGCCTAAGCAAGGTGGTAGTAGGGGTGTTGGTGGGTGGTGAGTGTGTCCAGACTTAGAGCAGGACCATGGACAGAGATCAGCAGGCATCTTTAACCAGATCCCACAGTGAAATGCAGCTCTCCATCATGCGGCTGGGCATTCTGTGTTCTGCGGATAATGTATGGAACGTGTGATGTGGGTTTTGAGCTTCCTTGGGTTGGGCACCATCAGACTGCCCTGCACAGTGTGATCTCCCTCTCAGGCACGGACTCACAGGCCTTATTTAGTGTGGGAGGTATTAGTAGTGCCAAATGTACACTGTTGGAAACTGCAATGTAGTCTTGTGGTTTGAACAGTAGCCTTAGAGTAGAGACCCAGTCAGACTGAGCTCAACTAGCCTTAGAAACATCTGGTTCAAGGCTTCTTGGACATGGTTCCCTGTTCTCCTTTAAGAAAAGGACCTTAAAGGATTCCTCTTAATATAAAATCCGGTACTCCAGAGTGTACCTCATTCCCTGACCGCCACCAACCCAGGCAAAGGGAAGCAAGCTGAGCTGTGTTGTAGTAGAAAAGCACTGGACTTGAATCAAATGACCTCGGGTTCTGCCCCTTACTAGTGTAATCCTAGATGGCTTACAGAGTCTTCTCAAAGCCACAATCTCTTCATTTGTAAAAAGGGGCTAACAATTATAATCTCTACCTCACAGAGAGAAGTTCATGAGTTAAGGTGTATGAAAACACCTGACAAAAGGCTTGGCATATACAAGCATAAAATAAATATGTCTGCTTGTGCATGTATTCCAGAAGTTCCTGAAATCTCCCTTTCTGCAGGAAAGCTTTCCTAAGTCATTGATGAAGTCATGAGTTTCCTTCTATCCACACTAGTATTTCCTGTTGTATCTTCCTTTTACTCTGTTCATAACTGCTGCTCCTACTGCTGATGTTGATAATGGTGGTGATGATGGTGATGGTGATAGTGTAATGTGGTGAATAATGACTGTCTCAGATCATGGAACAAATAATACAGGTAAAAGGAGAGTAAGAAAAGATTACTTTAGGAAGAAAACAGAAGCTCTGGTTGATTTTGAGGCCTGGCCTTCCCTGAACTAACCTCTCCAGCTCCATCCATATAGGCAATCATGTCAAATCCCCAAGGACATTGCACTGGGGATTATGCAGCAAAATATGTGGTCCTAATTAGATCCTGCCCAGAATGGAGGATGTGTTTCAAAAGAGCAAGTGCAGAACAAGGCAAGAAAAGAGATGTTCCCATCCATGTAACACAAATGCTCCCTGAGCACCCTCTTTGGCTACACACAAACCAATCCATTGGCATCTAGGAAATGTGGAGTCAACACACACACACAGAGCAGTCAACGAGTGTCCTCAGCTTTGTTAAATAACAGGGTATTCTCTCTCGTTACTTCAAACCTTCAGAATCTTCAATGGCTTCCTAAAGTCTGAATAACAAAATGTCAAAATCTCTAGGCTAATAATCATGAAATAGTTCCAGTATCTTTCCAGCTCTACATAGCTGGCACTCCAACCACAGGACAAACTCCATTTAATATGTCCATGTCTTTCCTTATGCTGTTCCCTCAGCTTGGAATTCCCTTTGTGCTCTTCTGCACATCAAAATTCTTCTCTTCGGCAGTGCGCTCGGTGGTCCCCTTGATCTGTCTCTTGCTTCAACAGTGTTTGGATGGAACAGACCCAGGGATGCCCTTTGCTCCAGCCTCTGACCACCCTCCAACCCTTTTTCCAGTCTCGACCTTCGGAGTCAGCCACTCAGCTATCCTTGGTCACCGGGACCAGCCAACACCATTTTTTGAGCTTAACTCCTTATTACCGATCAACCATGAGCTCCCAGATTCATCAGAATTATTCCACCGAGGTGTAGGCCACCGACAACCACCTGGTCAACATGCGTCTGCAGGCCTCCTACACCTACCTCTCTCTGGGCTTCTATTTTGACCTCGACGATGTGGCTCTGGAGGGCGTGGGCCACTTTTCCCGCGAATTGACCAAAGAGAAGCGTGAGGGCACCGAGTGTCTCTTGAAAAGGCAAAACCAGCGCAGCGGCCGTGCCGTCTTCCAGAACGTGCAGAAGCCATCTCAGGATGAGTGGGGTAAAACCCAGGATGCTATGGAAGCCGCCATTAACACGAAGAAGAGCCTGAACCAGGCCCTTTTGGATCTGCATGCCCTGGGTTCTGCCCGCGCAAACCCACATTTCTGCAACTTCCTGGAGAGCCACTTCCTAGATGAGGCGGTGAAACTCATTAAGATGATAGGTGACCACCTGACCAACTTCTGCAGGCTGGCTGGTCCCCAGGCTGGGCTGGGTGAGTATCTCTTCGAAAGGCTCACCGTCAAGTATGACTAGGAACCTCTGGAGCCCAGTGGCCTTTGAGGAGCCCCTTTGGTGTCAGGGCTTCTGCCTGAAGCCCGTCTCTGCAGCCACCAGGCAGTTTTTAACCACCCTGGAGCCCTCTCCCAAGCCTTGGACCAAATGGAAACAATAAAGCTTTTTGCAGCAGCTAAAGAAGAAAAAAATCCTTCTCTTCCTTTAAGGTCCTTGAAGTGTCATGTCCTTTCTAATGCCTTTCTTTAATCCCCCTGTATTACTTTTCTAGGACTCCTGCAACACTTTACCACAAACTTGGTGGTTTAATAGAAACTCATTATTTCACAGTGGAGGCTAGAAATCCAAAATCAAGGTGTCGGCAGGGCCATGCTCCCTCCAAAGCTCTAGAGGGGGATCTTCCCTTGCTTCTTCCAATTTCTGGTGCTCCTGGTGTTCCTTCACTTGTGGCAGCATAACCACAATCTCTGCCTCCATCTTCATATGACCTTCTTGCCTGTATCTCTGTATTGCTCATCTTCTTATATGGACACCTGTCACTGGATTTAGGTCCTATCTGGTCAATCCAGGATGGTCCCATCTTGAGATATGTCACTTAATTAAATCTACAAACACCCTTTATCCACATAAACATAAATTCACATCTGCAGGTATCAGGGGGTTAGGACTTGGGTGTATCATTTTGGGGGGGTGTCACCATTCAATCCATTACATCCTCTAAGACCAAATTAATATCCCCTTCTTTTGACATTACACAGAATATTCTCCCATCTATATTAGAGATTTATGAATACAGTTCTGTCTCTCTTACCAGAGGGAAAATTCTTCAATGCTAGGGACTATGTTTTATTCATCTTTGTGTAATTCATTACTTATCCCAGTGACTGACATATAGTAGGTATTCAGTTGGTTATTGTTGACATTTTTAAATGGTTGATTTACTTTCTACTTCTGGCATAGAGGGCAGAAGCTGTGGAAGGCAGGCTCGGGGCAACAACGTGCTACCTAACTATCAGAGTTATGATTTAGAATAAGTGCCTGCCTCTGGGAAAGTATTAGCTCCCCTTTCACAAGGAGGCAGTTGTTACTCCTTGTAGTATTATAATCCAAACAGCAAGGATTTCTTGAGAATTACCAATTCAACCTATACTTTCTCCCTTAGCATTTACTGATTTATTCAAGTATTTACTATTCAAGTAAATTATTATTCAAGTATCTATCTATCTACCCATCTATCTATCATTCATTCATTCAATTAATTGACCCCTTATGTGCCAAATGCTAGGCTAGGCCTGGTATGGAGATACATAAACCCACAAGATATAGATATTGCCCGTTATGAGCTTTGTGCCTATCCAGAAAGGAAACATATACATATGACAATTATGGGGTCAGATATAACCATCTGCAGGTAGGTGTGACTGAAGGACTACTGCCAAAGATAAGTTAAAGAGTCCATTACCTCAGTAGAACTTAGAAGCATGGACTCATCCAAGAAAGCCTACCATTTTTTCCAGAAACTTTCATCCTCTTTGGGCTTTCCGTGAAACAATATTAATTACCCAAGGCACATATATACTGCCCATTTCATGGATCAGAATAAAACATGCCTAATTACCAAATTCTATCTAACTACCAACCCTTTAAAAAACAAGAGTAACCCAATTCTTTATTCTACAACAAATCCCAGGAGGTTAAGGCAGACCACCAGGAAGTTTGTTTGCATGGTGTCCCCTGGACATACACCACCACCCCCACTCTGGGAGACACTGTGAATAGGACTTTGGAACTTACAATCCTGGGTCCCAGATGCTGCAATTAAGATGCTTGAATAAAGCAGTAGAGTTAAAGGCTGCCTGAAACTCCTGGAATGAAGTAGCAGAGAGTGGAGTAAGGAGGGGAAAGTGGAAGGATATATGTTTCCCTTTGGGGCCCAGGGGCAAAAAGCTAAGAAGGTAAGAATAGGATGGAGGTTGGGTACAGGGAAATAGTACTGCTCACATATCCCCCCACATAAACTAATAAAAAGTAGCCATGGGGGTGAGGGGATGGAGTGGGGAGTCCCAGCAACAAACTAACTGGAGGAGGGCTTGGAGTCAGGTGGCTGAACACTGTAATTGAAAACTAAACTCTTTTTTTAAACATCTTTATTGGAGTATAGTTGCTTTACAATGGTGTGTTAGTTTCTACTGTATAACAAAGTGAATCAGCTATACATATACATATATCCCCATATCTCCTCCCTCTTGCTTCTCCCTCCCACCCTCCCAATCCCACCCCTCTAGGTGGTCACAAAGCACCGAGCTGATCTCCCTGTGCTATGCAGCTGCTTCCCACTAGCTGTCTATTTTACATTTGGTAGTGGATATGTGTCAATGCCACTCTCTCACTTCATCTCATCTACCCTTCCCCCTCCCTGTGTCCTCAAGTCCATTCTCTACATCTGCATCTTTATTCCTTTCCTGTCCCTAGGTTCATCAGAACCATTTTTTTAAACATCTTTATTGGAGTATAATTGCTTTTCAATGTTGTGTTAGTTTCTGCTGTATAACAAAGTGAATCATCTATACGTATACATATGTCCCCATATCTCCTCCCTCTTGCATCTCCTTCCCACCCTCCCTATCCCATTGCAGCACTATTTACAATAGCCAGGACATGGAACCAACCTAAGTGTCCATCGACAGATGAATGGATAAAGAAGATGTGGCACATATATACATGGAATATTACTCAGCCATAAAAAGAAACAAAATTATTTGTAGTGAGGTGGATGGACCTAGAGTCTGTCATACAGAGTGAAGTAAGTCAGAAGGAGAAAACTAAACTCTTGAGCTTTCCTGTGGTGCTGCAGTTTTGGCCCATGAGATTTATAATAATACCAATGCACACTTGTATGGTGCTTTACAATTTATAAATTTATTTCACATCTACTATCACATAGCCTTTAAAGGTTGAAAAGAATGGCTAAATTCACACCTCCTCATGATGCCAGAATTCCATATTAACCATTTCATTTGCTTCTCATACAATCTTAGTGAAGAAAATGATCATTAGCATTATACTTACCATTTAACAGAAGAGCAACCGAGCCAAGAGGGGCAAGTGACTTGGCCCAGTCACATAGTTGGTAAGTGATGCAGTTGAACATTTACCAGAAATACTGAACTACTTGCTATTACCAGAAGCTGTGTGTTCTTTCATGCCTCTATGCCTTTGCGAGAGCACTTTGTTCTGCCTGGTATGGCCTTCCCTCCTTTGGTGATCTGCTGCTCACCTGTCAAGGCCTAGTTGAATGCCACCTCCTTACCAAAGGCCTCCCTGACTCTTCGTACCTTCCCTAAAAGAATGAGTGGCTATCTCCTCTGAGCTCTTACAGTACCTAATATAGTATAAATCTCTATTAAAGTGTATTACAAATATTTGGGCATGTGTCCACTCTCACACTGAACTGAGAATTCCTATCTCCTTGACGGCAGGAACCTTGCTTCCTTCTCTTTGTCTCTCCATTCTTCAGACAGTGCTAGGCACTTACATTTGAAGAATAAAATGTCTAAATAAGTGAATGAGCTGAAGATTTTATGTATACTTTTATAACAGCCATGGCCCCATATCTCCAAAGAAGTTGGTTCCCTCTTGAGCCTAGCTCAGTCAGTCAACATGTTTATCAAAAACCAGATGAGGTTGGGCTAATCGCCAGGCTCCTCATTTAATATGAGGTCACCCTGACCGGGACCACTGTCTCTACAAGAGGTTCAGTTCCAGGATTGGTGTAACCCTGAAGATAACCCATCCCACAGAAAATGCCCTCATGTCTCCCTGCCTGAACTTAGGTGGCCATAGAGAGGGAGAGGAGGTTAGAATGGAAACAGGAAGAGAAAAAAAGGACAGTAGGGAAGGAAAGAGAAGGGAGACAAGGAGGGAAAGATGCTGGAGAGGAGAGAAAGAACTAGGAGGGAGGGGGATACCAGAAATAAGCAGATGTTGGATGTTGTAGGCATTAGCTAATTGATACCATCCTCATGTAAAATAATATCAGTTGAGTTCTAGTCATGCACTCTGACTTTAACAATGAACACCTGTGCCCTTTACACTTTGCAAGGATAGTAGCAAGGTACAGTTGACATAGGCTCTGGTGTGAAGCAGATATGTATTCAAACCCTGAACTGTGTGACTTTGGGCAAAGAACAACTCTCTGAGGCTCATTTTCCTCATCTTTCAGATAAGGATAACATCTACCTTGTAGGGTTATCTACCTTACGAAGATTAGTGGGACTATACAAAAAGTGCTTGGTAAATAGTCAGCAAATGACAGCTACTATTATTATGTGCTTTCAGGAAGCTGCATAGTGAAAAAACGCAGACTTTGGAGACAGACCAAGGTTTGGATTCTATTTCTGCCATTTACCAGCTAGATTTCATATCCTCCTTCTGAGACATTAACTCCGTCACCCTTTGAATTGCTACCTAGGCAGTGTAGTATAAGAGTTAGGAGCATGGTCTCTGGAGTTTTAATCCTGGTTTATTGTGTGACCTTGAGTAAATTACCTAACAACTCAGAGCCCTAGTTTCCCCATTTGTAAAGTGGGAGGAATAATAATAGTACCAATTTCCTAGGGTTGTTGTTAGGATTAAATGAGTTAATTTATGTCAAATGCTTGTTTCTTGTAGATATTAAAATCTCAAAAATAGTACCTATTGTTATCCTAAAATACTTTCCACACTCACCATCTCATTTATTTCTCACAATATCCTGTGAAAGGTGTATTCCATCCTCATTTTACAGGTAAGAAAACTGAGGCTCAGGCTTGTTCAGACTCATATAGGTAGTAAATGACAAAGCCCAGACTAAAAGGTGTTTGCTCAGTAGCTTTAATGTCTCCGTCTTCTCCTCTACTTTAAACCCTAATACCTACACTATTTCTCAGTGCTTTGCTTTGAATGCCATGCAGTGTGTCAGGTGTGCCAGGAACTCATTCTGGAAATGTGATATAGACTCATTCTCTACAGACATGCTGATAGGCTTTGACTTGACTACTTGTTAGAGAAGACATGACTTCTAAACATTCAGCTACATATCACCTTCTATGAAAGCTAGATCCACCGCTTCCCTGCTTTGCAGAAGTCATTGAATATTGCCTTCCTCCGGAAATCAGAATTCTCTTCCTTTGCACATTTGGTCATCCTGCCAACATGCTTTCACTTTTGTCTGACCTAATCAGCAAGAATTTAAACCTCTAAAATATTATTTTCCACAAACACGCTTGTAACTCAGCAAAGTTGGCTAAAAACACATTTCTGTAAAGAAAATTCTAATTCTCTCTTGACTTCCATTATAAAGTTGAAGGCGTGTTCCCATAGAAACGGTCCCCACAAAACACTGAATCAAAGCTTTTGGTGAAGAAGGGTCAACTATGCTGTGTTGGCAAGGACTGGGCAAGACTGGGCAGTGTGTGAAATGATGTACATGAAAACAAAGTGCTATATAAATAGAAGATAGTACTAGTAGTGAGAGCAGTACAAGCATCCACTCTTGGCCTCACAGCCATTCTTACCTACTTTCAGCTTCTGGAAAGTAGTAGGGGCATCCCTACCTTAGATCTTTGCAAGCTGCACTCTACCCCCCTTCCCAATACCTGTCATGAGTACTCCCTATCATGCTTTGTTGTTTTTTGAACTCCATAGCACTTACCATCTAACATACCAATTGTTTTACATTTTTATGTTGTTTATTTTTGGCCCCTCTCTCTTTAGAATGTAAGCAACATAACATGGGTTTTCTTTGTTTTTTCACTATTGTATCCCAGCACCTGGAACATCTTGCCTGATACATAGTGGGTGTTCAATAACTATTTTGTGTGCGTGATGGTTACCTTTACTTATTTATTTTTTATTGACATATAGTTGATTTACAATGTTGTGTTAGTTTCTGCTGTACAACAAAGTGATTCAGTTATACATATGTATACATTCTGTTTTATATTCTCTTCCATTATGGTTTATCACATAATATTGAATATAGTTCCCTGTACTATAGAGTAGGACCTTGTTGTTTATCCACTCTCTATATAATAGTTTGCATCTTCTAGCCCCAAACTCCCAATCTATCCCTCTCCCACCCTGTCCCCGTTGGCAACCACAAGTCTGTTCTCTATGTCTGTGAGTCTGTGATAACTATTTGTTGAACAAAGGAAGGGATGAATGAATGAACGAATGATGAGTATTGCTCCCTCTGTCTGAAAATCTCATCTCTCTGCCTCAACCCCCTTCACCTGATTAACTCTTCCACAGCCTCTAGAATGCAGCAGAAGTATCACTTCCTCAAGAAAGATTTCCTGCTGCCTTAATGTTGGTTGGACCTCCTATCAAATCTTGTTACCACAGCCTATACTTTTCCTACAGAGCACAATTGCACAATTAAATAACAAATTATATAATATCTTATTTGTTGTCTGTCCCCCTCAAGACAGAATCTCCATGAGGGCAAGGATTGCACTGTGTTCACCTCTGTATCCTCAGTGTCTAGAATAGGGCCTGACACATAAGAGGTGCTTAGTAAATAAGGTATGAATGAATGAAAATTGTGTCAGTTATGGGATAGAGCAGGGGGTCTCAGCTTAAGCACATACTGTTTAGCATAGGATTCAGACATATCTAGAGGAGTGGTGGGGTAGTCTCTTTAGTGATCTATTTAGATGAGGGATTGAGACTTCTGGGAAAGAATTCATCCTATGGAAAAAAGAATGGAGGCTGACAGGGTTGGATGGATAGCATGAGAAAGAAAGGTAAAACTGAATACAGCACCAGTTGCAGTGTCTACCACTTAGTTTGTTCTTTGGCCCAGGTCTTGGGACACTCCAGCCTGAGTTTTAAAAAGTGTGTGACAGGAGGAAGAACAGTGACAGCACTTTTGCCAAAAATAGGGCAGATTTAAAAAACACGAGGCAGCCCTGCTTTGGGAGCTTTCTTATTAAATGAAGCTTAAAAATGGAGGCATATCCTGGCTAAAAGAAGACCCATGGCGCAGAAAATAAGGTCCTTAACATCAGCTCCCGGTGGTAGCACCATCTTTGGCAGACATTGACAGTGGTGGCAGTGATGGCAGCAGTGGCTGCAGAAGCTCTGGAATACAAGAGACCTGCAGTTAAGTGCCACAGGGAAGAAGAAAATGGTGGAAGACAAGTTTCAGCTGAGAGGACTGTGATTGTGAGCACATTTCCTGGCAACACTTAAACGTAATTAGGTTACAATATTCTAACCCCTGTCCAGTAATTTACTTTGTAGAATTTATTTTGCCAACTCTGGGATATTCTCTCTCCTTTGATAATCAGCAGGGACCACCTAGCCTCGGCTGCCCCAGTCATGCCAGCAATTTTCAGCAACATTCACATCTCTCTCTCCCCATGCTTTCAACTTGTTATGTTTTTTTATTAAAAATAACAGCTTTATAGAGATATAATTCACATACCAAACAATTCACTATTTTAAAATGTACAATTCAGTGGTTTTAGTATATTCATAGAGTTGTACAATTAGTTTTAGAACATGACTGTTGCCCCCCAAAGAAACAAGAAATTCTGTACCCATTAGCAGTAATTTTCCATTTCCCCCAATCTCCCCCTGAGCCTAGGCAATCACTCATCTATTTTCTGTCTCTATAGATTTACCTATTCTATAGGGACCTGTAGAGCAATTTGGGGAGTATTTCCATCTTAGCAATATTAAATTTCTCAGTCCATGAACACGGGATGTCTTTTCAATTATGTATGTTTAATTTATTAAAACAATATTTTGTAGTTTTAGAATATAAGTTTTGTACTTTTTTGTTAAGTTTATTCCTAAGTATTTTATTATTTTTGATGCTTTTATGAATGGAATTGTTTTCCTAATTTCATTTTTGGATTGTTCATTGCTACTGTATGGAAATACTAATGATTTCTGTGCATTGATTCTATATCCCAGTGGTCCCCAACCTTTTTGGCACCAGGGACCAGTTTCGTGGAAGACAGTTTTTCCACAGATGGAGGTGGGGGAAGGGGATTGTTCAGGTGGCAATGCAAGTGATGGGGAGCAATGGGGAGTGGCAGATGAAGCTTCACTTGCTCACCCACTGCTCACCTCCTGCTGTGCCGCCCGGTTCCTAATAGGCCGACGACTGGTCCATGGCCTGGGGGTTGGAGACCCCTGCTATATCCTATAACTTTGCTTAATTTATTAGCTCTAATAGTTCTCTGTGACCTTTTGAAGTTTTCTGAGGTATAAGATCATGTCATTTATGAATAGGAATAGTGTTACTTCTTCTTTTGCAATTTGGATGCTTTTTATTTCTTTTGCTTGTCTAATTGCTCTGGCTAGAACTTCCATTACAATGTTGAATAGAAATGGTGAGAGGGGACAACCTTTTCTTGTTCCTGATCTTAGGGGAAAAGCTTTCAGTCTTTCACCATTGAGTATGATGTTAGCTGTGGGTTTTTCATATATGGCTTTTATCATGTTGAAGAAGTTCCCTCCTATTTTTAGTTTATTGAGTTTTTTTTTTAATGAAAGGGTATTAGATTTTGTCAAATGCTTTTTCTGCATCTAATGAGATGAAATTTAAAAATGCAAGAAAAGAAAAAAGAAATATGAGATAATAAACATTATTTTTTTAAAAAAGAAAGGAAAAGAATAGACACTAGCTGGTATAAGAGCAAGCACAACAACCTAAGTCCCTGTTTCAGAAGGCACATTCTTAAAGGCCTTTGGTTTGAGGGCTTCCGTTACTCACACAGAAAGAAAAAATAAAGTACACATGTGAGGAAAAATATAATCAGTGTGGTAAAAATTAACTGCCTTAATGACCTTTGTGTTTTAGCCATTGTAAGCAGAACTCTGTTCTCCCAAAATGGAGGCAAAATCTATATGACACAAACATTTCTAAGTCCAAACCAACAGCCCACTTCTTGTGGTAAAATTGTAAAGCAATAGCTGATGAAGCTGACGTCTCTCTCTGTGAGAATTTTATCTTGGCATGACCTTAAGTTAGAAGGACAATCGTCTCTTCTTTTCAAAGCTTACCCACTTTCTCCCTAAATCTCAGTTAAACTTAGGAGAACAGGGAGATGACTTCAAAGTTTGAGGAAATCCCAGAAAAGCCTCTACATATTTCTTAATAGGCCCTGAGCATTTGGAGGGCTGGGCTTACATCTTACTCATCCTGTTATCCCCAGCATCTAGCTCAGGGCCTGACCTGGAAAGTAGGCACTTAACCAATAGGCACTGGGTAACCAATGTATTTGTATTCTGAGACTCATGTGGAATAGAAATTATATTTTCTAATTACATAGAGTAAAACATTTTAGAAAAGTTTTCTCAGCTGATCAATAGGTCTCAAAAGTTTACAAATACCTTCATACTAGAGCATGTGGCTCTGTCTCTCTCTGAGAGAATTTTCAATAGTTGGTCCTGGCCAGAACTGAAAGACAGAATCTGACACAAATGTCTAGCAAGCATCCTGCGATAACACTATCTGGGATATATTTCTGAACTACATAAATATGCCAACATGCCCTCTCTACCTACCTATCTTACAGGTACTTCAAAATGAACTTATTACCTTCCCTACTATTCCACCGTGTCCCCTAGAAATCTCAGAGTCATCTTTGTCTTCCTCTTCTCCCTCATCCAAATCTATTCTACCTCAGAAATCTCTGTTGAATATGCCCCCCTTCCTTTTGCTCCTACTGCCACTGCTCTAGGTCAACTCTTCATTCTGGGCTATTATAGAAACCTCATCAGTTTTGCTGCTTTACTCTGTTGACCTTACTTAATTTTCCATATCACAACTGGCATGATCTTTTTAAAAAATATAAAACTTATCCTATCATTCCCTTGTTTAAAAACCATTAATGGCATTTCAATGCTGACAGGAAAAGCATCCTTACATCTTTAGCATACAAGGCTTTTCACAACCTATATCTTATCTATCCTTTCAGACTTATCTCCTACCACTTAATTCCCACATGTGTACCCTCCAGTCATACAAACCTTCTTAAAGTTTTCCTAACATGTCATGCTTATTCATACCCCATGCTTTTGCATATCTTATTCCATCTCCTTCCCATACTCTCTGCATGGTGAACTCCTATTTATCTATCAGTCCAATTCACAAGTCAGTTCTTTTGTGAAGACTTTCCTGACTTCCCAAGGCAGAGGTAGCTAGTTTGCTCTCTATGCTGTGTACAATCCTCTGTTATAAGCACATTGCATTATAATTGCTTTTTTTTTTTTTTGCGGTACGCAGGCCTCTCACTGTTGTGGCCTCTCCCGTTGCGGAGCACAGGCTCCGGACGCACAGTCTCAGCAGCCATGGCTCATGGGCCCAGCCGCTTCGCGGCATGTGGGATCTTCCCGGACCGGGGCACGAACCCGTGTCCCCTGCATCGGCAGGTGGACTCTCAACCACTGCGCCACCAGGGAAGCCCTATAACTGCTTTTTTAACATCTCTGACTCCCCCACTAAATTCAATGGTAGGAACTGGGTCTAGGTTGGAATCAAGTTTACATCCCCAGCCTCTAGCACAGCACTTGGTACAAAGCAGGGACTCAAAATATTTGTCAACGATCAATCCTTCAACAATATAGTCTTATTATTGAGACTTTCAGCAAAGTTACACTGGCAAATGGATAGAAACCTTATAAATACCTGGATTCAGATGCTCACAGTGATAGATCTAGGTTTTTAATACCAGAAAGCTTATTATACAGATAAAAAGGGATTATTTTCTCCCATTAGACAAATTCATTTTTAAGAAGAATTTTGAAAAATATTTTAAAAGAATACTAGTATTTCATGTGTACAAAATATAGGATGTTGAAGATGAAAACTGTGTTCTTTATACAAAATACTTTCAGTTTTTTGGATGGAAAAGGCCTTGATTTTTGTTTAAAATTATGGTTAATTACACGTGTGCGCACACACACACACATCACTAAGTAAACAATTTGAGAGTTTATATTCACGTCTTGTTAAAATAATTATATGTGTTTTAGCAAAGGAAAAAAACCAAAATAAGTTGGTTGTTGTTGTTAAAATAAAACACCTTAATTTTCTTTTTTAATACAGCCTGGCAAAAAATAACTCACCAATATTCGTGATTAACCTGTTGAATAGTAAATGACTTGTCTCCTAGTTACCTTACAAGTATCTACTTCAATTGGCCTTGGCAAATTAAAAAATTCATTATTTAGTTTCCTTATGTAGATGCAAAATCAATCTGAAAAGAGTAAAAACAATGAGTCGTTGCTTTAAAGTGTATTAGTGTGTACCTTTTAAAGTGAAGCCTACATCTACTGCTGAGTTGAAGAACCTGCATTAAGGCTATAGCAAACAACAAGAAAGCACTTTTCCAAGAAAAATGTCAGGGATGTTGTAGTTAATAATCTGATTCATGAGTCAGACAGAGGGCTGGTTTGAGTGACCTCTAATTTCCCTTCCAATGCCAGTATTTTATGGTTCTATGAAATCAAGTCTTACTAACCTGTGATTTAAATATATTTACTTTAAATAAAATCTGCCTTATTACAAAGCACATTTGTTAATCAAATCACATATTCAATGTCTTTCATTACAAAACCAGAGATGGGCTTCTATAATAGGAAAAATTGGGACCAAATGATAATTTTAAAAGCACACACTCAAGAATGCAATAAGTCTTTTAAAATGACAGTTAAGTTGGGGGGGGAGGTCATTTTCTGATAAAGTGTTAGTAACAATTCTGAGTACAAATCAAAAAGTATAAATAGTGCTTTACATTAGAAAAATGAACATAAGATCAGAAACTAACTACCTTCAGTAAATATCCTTTTAAAATAACAAACTACTGGTCTATTTTTATTTAATTTTTTGAACTGCTTATAATTTAAAGTTACAATCTTTTTTGATACAATCAGGATACATTTATCTTTAAAGATCATTGTTTATCTCATGATTTCTTTTAGGGTCAATTTTCCCACATGATGGCTTTCCTCCAGATGTAGAAAACCTAGAGCAAGGCTTTGAGAGGAATATAACATAGTCAAGATCACTGGCTCTAGTATCAGTCTTGGGGATTCAGATCCCTTGTGATCTTATGTTATCTCCTTAAACTAACTGAAGTAAAGTTTCACCAGATATAAAATGGGTTCTAATAAGTATTAGGTGAGATAACTTTCTTCCAATAATAACTGATCAATAATGGTTGTTATTATTAGGGTGCAGCCCACAAATGATCATTGGCATCTAGAGCTGCTAGAGCTGCCCCTCTATGTAGGGCTTTCTTAATTAAAAACATCTTCATTGTTTTGTTTTATTTCTTGCCGTTCCATAAAACTTTGTTTTATTGTTCTTACATAAAGAGAGAAACAAAAAGGGCAGGAACTTTTAAAGATCACAAATGTGAGCCAGTGAGGGTTGCTAGAGATTTTAGCTCTTCACTTTGATTTACAAACTTAATTTCACTTAATGATTTCTCGCTATGGGAGGGAACAACATGGCCTTTCATTTCACTTCACAAAATAGGAAACAAGATGAGAATCATTGGCTTAAGTTGTAGCCAATAAAAGAGCTGATAGATTCGCTGAACAAGTAGTTATTATCTAGTGTCTCTAATGTGCAAAGTTCAAGACAAATTCCTACTATAGAGGACCCAGATGAGGAAGATGCTGAGGAAGATGCCCTCTTTGCTCTTGAGGAGCTTACAGTTCAGTGGGTACAGTAAGAAAAAAATAACTCTGTTTTAAATTGAAGTACAGTTGATTTACAATGTTGTGTTAATTTCTCCTGTACAGCAAGGTGACTCAGTTATATATATATATATATATATATATATATATATATATATATTCTTTTTTATATTCTTTTCCATTATGGTTTATCCCAGGATGTTGAATATAGTTCCCTGTGCTATACAGTAGGACCTTGTTGTCCATCCATTCTATATGTAATAGTTTGCATCTACTAACTCCAAACTCCCAATCCATCCCTCCCCTCCACCCTTGGCAACCACAAGTCTGTTCTCTATGTCTGTGAGTCTGTTTCTGCTTCATAGATAGGTTCATTTGTGTCATATTTTAGATTCCACATATAAGTGATATCATATGGTATTTGTTTTTCTCTTTCTGACTTACTTCACTTAATATGATAATCTCTGGCTGCATCCATGTTGCTGCAAATGGCATTATTTCGTTCTTTCTTATGGCTGAATAGTATTCCATTGTTTATATATGTACTATATGTTCTTTATCCATTCATCTGACGATGGACATTTAGGTTTCCATGTCTTGGCTACTGTGAATAGTACTGCAATGAACATAGGGGCGTATGTATCTTTTGAATTATAGGTTTGTTCAGGTATATGCCCAGGAGTGGGATTGCTGGATCATATGGTAATTCTACTTTTAGTTTTCTGAGGAACCTCCATATTGTTCTCCATAGTGGCTGCACCAACTTAATGCCCACCAACAGTGTAGGAGGGTTCCCTTTTCTCCACACCTTCTCCAGAATTGATTATTTGTAGACTTTTTAATGATGGCCATTCTGACTGGTGTGAGGTGATACCTCATTGTACTTTTGATTTACATTTCTCTAATAATTAGTGATGTTGAACATCTTTTCATGTGCCTATTGGCCATCTGTATGTCTTCTTTGTAAAAATGTTTATTTAGGTCTTCTGGCCATTTTTCGATTAGTTTTTTTTTTCATTGTTGAGTTGTATGAGCTGTTTGTATATTTTGGAAAATAAGCCCTTGTTGGTCACATTATTTGCAAATATTTTTTCTCGTTCCATAGGTTGCCCTTTCATTATGTTTATGGTTTATTTTGCTTTGCAAAAGCTTGTAAGTTTGATTAGGCCCCATTTGTTTATTTTTGTTTTTATTTCTATTCCCTTTGGAGACTGACCTAAGAAAACATTGGTACGATTTATGTCAGAGAATGTTTGGCTATGTTCTCTTCTAGGAGTTTTATGGTGACTTTTCTTATATTTAAGTCTTTAAGCCATTTTGAGTTTATTTTTGTGCATCGTGTAAGGGTGTGTTCTAACTTCATTGATTTACATGTAGCTGTTCAACTTTCCCAGCATCACTTGCTGAAGAGACTTTTTCCCATTTTATATTCTTGCTTCCTTTGTCGAAGATTAATTGACCGTAGGTGCGTGGGTTTATTTCTGGGCTCTCTATTCTGTTCCATTGATCCGTATGTCTGTTTCTGTGCCAATACTACACTGTTTTGACTACTGTAACTTTGTAGTATTGTCTGAAGTCTCGGAGGGTTATGCCTCCTGCTTTGTTTTTTGCCCCTCAGGATTGCTGTTGCAATTTTCAGTCTTTTATAGTTCCATATGAATTTTAGGATTATTTTTTCTAGTTCTCTGAAAAATGTTATGGGTAATTTGATAGGGATCAATTTAAATCTGTATATTGCTTTGGGTAATATGGCTATTTTAATAATATTAATTCTTCCAATCCAAGAGCATGGGATATCTTTCTATTTCTTTGAATCATCTTTAATTTCCTTTATTAATGTTTTATAGCTCTCAGCATATAAGTCTTTCACCTCCTTGGTCAGGTTTATTCCTAACTATTTTAGGTTATGGTGCAATTTTAAAAGGTATTGCTTTTTTTACATTCCCTTTCTGATATTTCATTATTAGTGTAAAGAAACGCAACCGATTTCTGTATGTTAATCTTGTATCCTTCTACCTTGCTGAATTCAGTTATCAGTTCTAATAGTTTTTGTGTGGAATCTTTAGGGTTTTCTATATATAGTATCATGTCATATGCATATAATGACAATTTTACCTCTTCCCTTCCAAATTGTATACCTTTTATTTCTTTTTCCTGTCTGATTGCTGTGGCTAGGAATTCCAAGACTAAGTTAAAGAGAAATGGTGAGAATGGGCATCCTTGTCTTGTTCCAGATTTTAGTGGGAAGTCTTTCAGCTTTTCACCGTTGCGTATTATTTTGGCTGTGGGTTTGTCATAAATAGCTTTTATTATGTTGAGATATGTTCCCTTTATACCCACTTTAGTAAGAGTTTTTATCATGAATGGATGTTGAATTTTGTCAAATGCTTTTTCTGCATCTACTGAGATAATCATGTGTTTTTTGTGTTTTCTTTTGTTGATGTGGTGTATCACATTGATTGATTTGTGTATGTTGAACCATCCTTGTGAACTTGGGATGAATCCCACTTGGTCATGGAGTATGATCTTTTTTATGTGTTGTTTGATTTGGTTTGCTAATATGTTGTTGAGAATTTTTGCATCTATATTCATTAAAAATATTGGCCTGTAATTAGAAAACATAATTTTAAAGCAAGGCCCAATGTGCTGAGTGCAAATAGATTAGCACAAAGTGTGGTCAATTTCTACTAATACCTTGAAACATTATCTCTTGACATAGCAGTATTTTTTTAACATCTTTATTGGAGTATAACCGCTTTACTATGGTGTGTTAGTTTCTGCTTTATAACAAAGTGAATCAGTTATACATATACATATATCCCCATATCTCTTCCCTCTTGAATCTCCCTCCCTCCCACCCTCCCTATCCCACCCCTCTAGGTGGTCACAAAGCACTGAGTCGATCTCCCTGTGCTATGCGGCTGCTTCCCACTAGCTATCTATTTTACATTTGGTAGTGTATATATGTCCATGCCACTCTCTCACTTTGTCCCATCTTACCCTTCCCCCTCCCCATATCCTCAAGTCCATTCTCTAGTAGCTCTGCGTCTTTATTCCTGTCTTGCCCCTAGGTTATTTATGACCATTTTTTGTTGTTTTTTAGATTCCATATATATGTGTTAGCATACGGTATTTGTTTTTCTCTTTCTGACTTACTTCACTCTGTATGACAGATTCTAGGTCCATCCACCTCACTACAAATAACTCAGTTTCATTTCTTTTTATGGCTGAGTAATATTCCATTGTATATATGTGCCACATCTTCTTTATCAATTCATCTGTTGCTGGACACTTAGGTTGCTTCCATGTCCTGGCTATTGTAAATAGAGCTGCAATGAACATTTTGGTACATGACTCTTCTTGAATTATAGTTTTCTCAGGGTATATGCCCAGTAGTGGGATTGCTGGCTTGTATGGTATCTCTATTTTTAGTTTTTGAAGGAACCTCCATACTGTTCTCCATAGCAGTATTCTTTACTCATTTAAAACATTAATCCATGTTTCTTAACTGAAGATCCAGAATCTGCTTCCATCTACTTGTTCTCAACAAAAACAGAGCTTAGTTCCGCCTTCAGTTTCCCAAGCAAGTGGGGAAGAGGAGAAAGTTCTCACATAAGCAAGAGATCTCACTTTTTTGTAATGGTTCCAACTGCTTTGTCACAAAGTTATGTTGTTAATATTGTTATTGGTATTTCTACAGGGAGCCAAATGGGGTGCCATTTCTCTGGTAGGCTCAGTCTGCCTCTTTGAATTAAATTGAGCAAGTTAACAGGTTTCTAGATTGCTCATTGATGTAGCAGACGTGGTGATCTGTGGTGGTAACAATATTAGAAACCTGAGTTTGAGTACTGGTTCTACCACTAACCAGCTGTATGACTTGGAAGAGTCATTTCCCTCTCTGTGCCTTAATTTCCTCATCTGTAAAAATGTTAGTAATAATAATCTCACAGAGTTGGTGTGAGGCTGAAATGAGAAAGTGCTTCATAATCCACACAATTGTGTGCATGTGGGTTGGGGAGTCGTTTTGATTTTGAGAGAAAGCTGGTCTTCTCCAGCCCAGAGCATCTAACAATTATTGGGACTGCTCATCCAAACTGATTTTTTTTATCACAGTTGGGTGTGATTATCCTAAAGAAAGCTTGCAGCTTCTCAGTTAAACACTTGCAGTTTACTCATCTGGATGAAATATTTTAGGGCTTGGTGATCACTTTTTCTAATCTTTCTCTTTATAAAAAGCCAAAATTCCCACCATCTCAGAGGTGGGGCTTTTGGATAGCATAGTACAAGAGGGAGCAAGAAGATGAAGATTATAAGTAGTGTTGAAGATGTGAAGGGGCTTTAGAAATTAAATAGTCCAACTTCCTCATTTTACAGTTGAGGAAACAGAGCCTGATGATGGAACTGTTACATGATAATAATAATAACTAGCATTTACAGACTGCTTACTATGTGCCAGGCACTGTCCTAAGTGCTTTACGTGCATTATCTCAATCTTTACAATAATCCTCTGAAGTAGGAATTGTTATTATATCCATTTTACAGATGGGGAAATTGAAGCACAAAGAGGTTAATATGCCCAAGATCACCTGATTAGAAAATAACAGAACCCTAATAATGCAAGAAATCTTTGGCATATTTTCCCTTCAAAAAACCATACTACCTACTGAAAACAATTTAAACTTTTAAATATGGAATTCAAGACCTTCTATGATTTGGCTGCAGCCTATCTATCCAGCCTTGTTTCCTATGATTCATCTTCATGTATCTTGCACTCCTGCAAACAGTTTGCTGAATATGTCACATGCTTTCCTAACTTGTTGCTATGGCTGTTAACTTCTAGTCCCTCCTTTGGCATCTCTACACGTCTAAATGTTACCCATCCTTCAATACCCCATTCAAATGTCATTCAGGTCACTTAGAAATGACCTCAGCCTCCTCTATGCTTCTGAAGCTCTTCACACTGGCCTTCTGCCTAGGAAGGGCTTGTATTCTGGTTTAACCAGGGAGAAGGGATGACAAGAGAACCTCTACTTTTTTCAGTTTCCTAGAGTCCTGTCTGCCTTTCAAGCTTGTCATAAGGATGTAATGAAGCAATGGATATGAATGGGGCTTTTGAACCATTAAGTACTGTAAAGGTCATAATTGTATTTTGGATATCCGTTTATTGTCCAGGTTTGGGAAAGCAGAGCCCTTCTACTGTGTACCTGTTTTTAGGAGGGCAAATTTTCATTCCTGATCCATATTAAAGAAAATTGAAAATGTCAAAATTGAATAAGCAGAAGGACAAGGAATAGAAAGTAACATGGACAAATAAAAATATTGACTTTTATTAGGTGATGAGAATGTGGACAATTGTGGTCTCAGATTTCTGTTGCTTATACAATAGAAGAACATAAAAATGAGAAAAGTAAAGATAGTTGCTTGGAATTAATTGTGTATGTTCATAGCTTTTGTTTGATTTGCAAAATCTATATTCATTTAAAAGCCCTAAGAGAGGGAGAGGGCTTATGCTATTTGCTGATAGGGTGATGGGGCCACAGTGCAATAAAATAAAGTGTGGTTACAGACCAAGGTTTTATTTATGTCTATGTGTGCACGTATAAAACCCACCTCTATGTTAAAGGATGACACTCAAAAGCCTTCAGAGAGACTGTGACATCTGCTATGGGGGAGTCACACTTCGACAACTTGATTGACCATTTTTGGCACATGCTGGTCTAAATTGGATTGTCTATTGGCTAACAATCTTTTTTGAATTAGGTCCAACTCTCAGCAGGCACACATTTCCATCTGGTTAAGTTTAGAACTCAAGCTGTTTTTTTTTTTTGTTGTTGTTTTTTTAAAAAACTACCTTAAACCAATACTAGCCTAGGCAAAGTGTTCTTATATATCACCCTTGTCTTCCTTTAAAATGCATTTTCTTTTCCTTTGCTTTAAACCAGGGGTGCATGGCGTAGTTTGGGGGGCTCTTCAAGCCTGGATTTTAAAGAAGAGAAAGGATATATATTTTTTAAAGACACAAAGGGAGATAGGGAGGAAGAAAATATAGACGTCTGCAAAAACTGGTGTGCTTGGATGGTAAAACAGGAAGCTAACGTGTCAGGTGCCTGCATTCTCTCAGTGGAGGGAGGTAGCCCTAATGAACAGCTGCTTAGTGCATACAAAGCCTTCTGCTACATGGTTCTCTCAATGTTTCTATGCCAAACACTAGCTTTTGAGATAGTGCATCATATTATCAAGTCACATAGAGATACAAGAGAGATGACAATAAGCAAAGCCATGTGGTGTATAACATGTACCAGCAGGACAGTAAGTCAGAGGCCTGAGGGCTTTGCTTGCAATCAGCTCGGTAACAGTGTTGTTGGCCTTTGCTTAACACACTCTGCTCCTCACTTCTGGGTATTAATTCCCATAGGAGACTTGGCTGGTTTAGGGATGGAAGGTGAAGAGAGAGTTAGAGGATTGAAAGACATGGTTAGTATTTCTTTAGAATGCATTCCCAGCCCTGATATTGACAGAGCAGCCTGAGGCAGAGCCTCTTATGTCCAGGTGCTTTGTGATTCTGTCACAGGGCTGGGGTTTAGTGAGTGTCTCATGGTTGTTACAACTTTGTAAAAACACTTTTCACTTGAGTCATTGTCTGGATCAGGCTAGCAATTTCAGGAAGCAGTTTCTGGCTGGTGCCAGAAATCTAAGAGTGTTCTTTTTTTTTCAATTAAACATTTTAAATTTTGAAATAAGTTGACTCATAAGAAATTGCAAAAATAGTAGAGAGTTCCCGTGTACTCTTCACCCAGCTTTCCCCAGTGATAACATCTTATATAACCATAGTAAATTATGAAAACCAGGAAAAGTGACATTGGCACAATACTATAAATTACATACATACCTTATTCAGATTTCATCAAGTTTACATGCATTCATTTCTTTGGGTATTTTTAAATGAAATCTTATCACATGTAAACTACCACTACCATCAGGATACAAAACTGTTCCATCACCAGAAAAAGTTCCCTTGTGCTACTCTTTTATAGTCAGTCACAGCAGGAGTGTTCAGTTTTAACTAAATTTTAACCTCTCTGAAGCAGCCTCTGTCAGGAAATACTCTCCTGAAACCTCTCTTCCAGATCAAACTGCCATGCCTGGCCTCCAGAGGAGCACTATTTTCTCATTAAATCTCTGGCACAAGTGTGAACAATTTCCTCTTTGCTTGGCTTCTCTTAGCACAGCTGTAAAAGGCTGAAATTTTTAAAAGACAAAAAAAAATGAAGGAAGAACACAAGAAAAAAAAGAAGTACAAGACACACACACACACAAAATCAAGCTTCAAAACAACTTGTTTCTAATTCCATACTAGTTAACTTGCTTACAAGGCTCTTAAGCCATATCCCATGCTTTATTCTGTCTCCTTAGCTACTTGTGCTTCAGCCCCTAGGCAGTGGCTATTACAACTTCCCAGGTACCTTGACTGTTTACTCACTCTCCAAATCTCCATATGGCAGGAGTCAATGTATTTCCTGTTACCTATTCCTTATTTTCCTTTCTTCCACCAAGTACCCATATCCCTAAGCCTTTATCACCATCCACTCATAGTTTCCCATCTAACATTTTATCCACAACTGATTGGTGACTAATACAACTAATATTCTCATTCTTCAGGTGAGACCCTGAAACAGTAATATACAAGCATACCTCATGTTATTGCACTTTGCTTTTCTGCTTTGCAGATATTGCGGTTTTTACAAATTGAAGGTTTTCCAACCCTGCGTTGGCAGATGATGGTTAGCATTCTTTTAGCAATTAAGTATTTTTAAAATTAAGGTATGTACATTGTTTTTTAGACACAATGCTTTGCACGCTTAATAGGCTACAGTATAGTGTAAACATAACTTTTATATGCCCTGGGAAACAAAAAAATTCGTGTGACTCACTTTATTGCGATAATCACTTTATTGCTATGGTCTGGAATGGAACCTACAATATCTCCGAGGTATGCTTGTAGTAGTAGCATAAAGCCTTAAGATCTCTTGCTACAGAATCCCAGAAAGTAACCATAGCATCACTCAGAGTTATAGGGTATGTTCTCACACATTTGTCTCTAAGAGGGTCTTCTCTATAAACCTGAACTCATCAGGGAAAAGGACTATATGAGTTTTCTATGGCTGTGTAACAAATTACCACAAACTTAGCTGCTTAAAAAAATTCATGTGTTACCTCACAGTTCTATAGAAGTCCACACATGGTGTAGCAGTGCTCTCTGCTCAGTCTCACAAGGCTGAAATTATCCTCTTGGCTGGAGACTAGCAAAGAATTTGCTTCCGAGCTCATTCAGGTTGTTGAAGAATTCATTTCCTTGCAGCTGCAGGACAGAATTCCCTATTTTCCTGCTACCTGTTGACTGGGGAATGCTCTTAGCTACTAGAAGCTGCCCCTCTCCATTGGCAGTTCACAACATGGATGTTTGCTTTATTCCAGGCCAGCTGGAGTTCACTCTCTGACTTCTTCCTTGGAGAAAACTCTCTACTTTTAAAAGTGCTCATGTGATTAGGACAGGTCCACTACATAATCTCCCTATTTAAGATCAAGTGTTCCATAGGACATACATAACCTAATCATAGGCATAAAATGTATCATTTTCACAGTCCTGGGGATTATGCAGGACATGCACACCAGGGAGAGGGAAATCTTGAGGGATGTTTTATAATCCCTCCTACAACAGGACACACTGCTTTTTCTTTTTAATTTCCCTTGAATGGCTAATTCTCCATCCAGAATGAAGGCTGAATGACGTATAGCATAACTTCTCAATTGATATGCCGTGAACAGGTAATATGTAAAACCATATATTGATTCCTTCAGTCTTTGGGAAGATGAGTCTGAACCTGAGGTGAATGAGCCCCTAAGCTTAGTGGACTCAAGCTATGAGCTGCCTTGGTCACATATCTCAGGAAACCGTGCAAATATTAGAATTTTTCTATGTGTGCTTAACACGAAAGAGGTCAGAAACAACTGCAGTGCTTTGGAAGATCTAAACAAGTTATTCAGACCAATATGAAATGTGCTAAGAACTTAGATCTGACAGCTCTCTATTCTAGACAAGGACACTGTGATACTTAGCAGCGACTTGAATGTGCAAGGTGCTATTTAGAATACAGACATGCTACCCAAGATTTGTGTGTTATGAACATTAAAATTAAACTGAATTTTTCCCTTTATATTATTAAAAGGGAAAATGTATAAAGCAATAATTATAAATCTATGTTAATGGGCACACACAACGTATAAAAATGTAATTTGTGACAATAACAACATAAATGGTGAGGAAAGAAGCTGTATAGGAGAATTTTGTATAGGACTGAAGCAAAGTTGGTATTAATTAAAACTAGATTGCTATAAATTTAAGATATAAATTGTAATTTTCAGGGTAATAATTAAGAAAATAACTTTAAAAATACATAAAAGGAAAAGAGAAGGGAATCTAAATGTTACAATACAAAAAATCAATTAAATACAAAAGAAGACAATGTTGAAATTGAAGAATAATAAAAGGTGTAAGACACAGAAAACAAAGAGCAAAATGGCTGAAGTAAGTCCTTCCTTTTCAGTAGCTACTTTAAATGTAAATAAATTAAACTGTTCAGTTAAAAGGAAGAAACGTGAGCCAACTAACTATATGCTACCTACAAGAAACTAGGGGTAAGACAGGAATAAAGACACAGACCTACTAGAGAATGGACTTGAGGATATGGGGAGGGGGATGGGTAAGCTGTGACAAAGCGAGAGAGTGGCATGGACATATATACACTACCAAACGTAAAATAGATAGCTAGTGGGAAGCAGCCGCATAGCACAGGGAGATCAGCTTGGTGCTTTGTGACCACCTAGAGGGGTGGGATAGGGAGGGTGGGAGGGAGGGAGATCCAAGAGGGAAGAGATATGGGAACATATGTATATGTATAACTGATTCACTTTGTTATAAAGCAGAAACTAACACACCATTGTAAAGCAATTATACTCCAATAAACATGTAAAAAATAAAAAAGAAACTCACTTAAATCCAAAGACACAAATAGGTTGAAAGTGAAAAATGGAAAAAGATATCTTATGTAAACAGTAACCAAAAGAGGGGGTTGGGGTGGCCATACAAATGTCAGAAAAAATAGACTTTAAATGAAAGATTGCTACAAGAGACAAGGAAGGACATTATATGTTGATTAAAGGATAAGTCAATAAAGAAGGTACCACAATTATAAACATACATGTATCTAACAAGAGAGACCTCAAATATATGAAGCAAAAATTGACAAAATTGAAGGGAGAAATAGACATTTATACAGTATTTGAAGACTTCAATAATCCACTTTCAATAATGGATAGAACAACTAGATATAAGATAATAAGTAAATAGAGGACTTAAGCAACACTATAAACCAACTAGACCTAACAGACACAGAAACATACAGAATATTCCATGCAACAGCAGAATACACATTATTCCCAAGTGCACATGAATATTCCCCTGGATAGACCAGACTTACAAAATAAGTCTGAATAAATTTCAAAAGACTGAAATCATACAAAGTATGTGCTCCAACAACAATGGAATTAAACTAGAAATCAGTAACAGAAATAAAACTGGAAAATTCACAGATATGTGGATATTAAACAACACATTCTTAGTCAATGGGTTAAAGAGTAAATTACAAGGGAAAGTGGAAAATATATTTCAGTGAATGAAAACAAAAGCACATAAACAGTATTATATTGTTTGCAATCTGTAAAAAAAAAAAAAAAAAGAAAAGAAATGCACAACATAGCCAAACTTATAGGATGCTGAAAAAGCAGTGCTCAGAGGGAAATCTATTGCTGCAAATCCCTACTTTAAAAAAGAAGATCCTAGGGAGTACTGGTGGCCTAGTTGTTGGGATTCTGGGCTTTCACTGCTGAGGGCCAGGGTTGAATCCTTGGTCAGGGAACTGAGATCGCACAAGCTGCGAGGCACAACCAAAACAAAACAAAACAAAACAGCCCATGTATTAAAAAAAAAAAGAGAGAAGATCCCAAAGTAATAAGTTAAATTTACACCTTAAAGAACTAGAAAAAGAAGAGGAAATTAAACCCAAAGCTAGCAAAAGGAAGGCAATAATAAAGATTAGAGATAAATGAAACAGAGAATAGAAAAACAATAGAGAAAATAAACAAAACCAAAAATTGGTCATTTAAAAAAGATCCAAAATACTGACAAAACTTTAGATAGACTAAGGTAAAAAGAGAGAAGACTCAAATTACTATAATCAGGAATGAAAGAGGAACATTGCTGTGTATCTTACTGAAATTAAAAGAAAAGATTATGAGAATACTATGCACAATTGTATGACAACAAATTACAATAACCTAGATGAAATGGACAGATTCCTAGTAATACGTAAACTAGACCAAAATAGACTCAAGAAGAAATAGAATATCAGAACAGACTTATATACAAGTGAACAGACTGGATTGATAATCAAAAATTTCCTAACAAAGGAAAACCCAGGGAGAGATAGTTTCACTGGTGAAATCTACCAAACATTTAAAGAAGGATTAACATCACGTATTCTCAATCTCTTCCAAAAAATAGAACATGACAGAATACTTCCTAACTCATTCTATGAGGCCAGAATTACTCTGGTACCAAAGCCAGATAAAGACATCACAAGAAGAGAAAACTATGTGCACCAATTCCCTTGTGAATGCAAAAATCCCCAACAAAATACTGAAAACTGAATCCAGCAGCATATTCAGAGGGTTATATATCAACTGTACACATGAAACTCATATAATGTTATAAACCAATGTTACCTCAATAAAAAAAAATCTAAAATAAATAAAAATAAAACGTTTTAACTTCCAAGAAAATAAAAAGATCAAGTAGGATTTATCCCAGGAAATCTTCAGAGAAATAGCAGTCATAATAGCCAAAAAAAACTGCAAATAATCAAAATATTTTATCAACTTGTACATGGATGAAGAAAATATGGGCATATCCATATAATAGAATACTATTCAGTAATATAAAGGAGCAAACAATTGGTACATACTAGCCCACAGATGACCTTCAAAAACATTACACTAAGTGTAAGAATCCAGAAGCTGAATGATACTATCTATATTAGGTGCAAAGTATTGTGCTGGGTGGTGCTGTGGAGCAATTGTAAATGAGGAAATTTCAAAAGAAGCTTACAGTAAAGAAGGACACAAATACTTATGTCCACAAGTCCAAAGTGTGAAGGAAGTATGGAATCAGGAAAGATAAATTTCAATTATGGATAGAAACTAAGTTTTTTGAAGGATGCATAATTTTAGCTGGACTTTCTTTGAGGAATGAATAAACCTTTGAGAGGCAAGTTACAAGAGTGCTTAGTGAAGAAGTAATAAACAAGGGCCAAAAGGTAAAAGTAAAACATGTGGAGGGTCTTGAATGCCAGTCTGAGGAATTAGGATTTTATTAAGAAGTGAGCCCAAGTATAGACATGTGTTTTAGAAATATAATTTTGATAGCTTGGGGATGGGAAGGAATGAACTGGAGGGGAGATGAAAGTAGAGATACAGACCACTTAGGGTGCTACAACCTCCATTTGAAAGTAATAAATGGGTTGGATGTTTGAGATAATAACCCTAATCTAGGGAAGTGCAATGAGAACAAAGAAAGACAAACTGGAGCTACTCTACAAGCAAATTCTGTTGTTTGAATAAATAAGCAATGGTAAATCAATGTTATTTGGCAAAATACTGTTTCTGGAGGGATTCTGAAGACATCACTAGGAGACTAGGATGCGATGTCTGACTTTAGACAAAATAAAGAATAAAGGAAGAAATTGCTTTGTGAATCATTCATGCATCTGATATGAAACGTTGCTTGGGGAGTTCCGGATATGTTCCAAGCAGGTCTTCGGGCAATCGATGGAGGAACAGTAGATCCTAGAGCTTAAAATAACTCAAGCTTCACACTAGTGTAAGTTAGGCATTTCTTAGGTTTCCCTTGAACTTTTTTTTTTTTTTTTTTTTTTTGCGGTACGCGGGCCTCTCACTGTTGTGGCCTCTCCTGTTGTGGAGCACAGGCTCCGGACACGCAGGCTCAGCAGCCATGGCTCACGGGCCCAGCCGCTCTGCAGCATGTGGGAGCTTCCCGGACGGGGGCATGAACCCATATCCCCTGCATCGGCAGGCGGACTCTCAACCACTGTGCCACCAGGAAAGCCCCTCCCTTGAACTTTTTATCTTTCATTTGCACAGAGATTTTTTCCTAAAAGTTTAAATATAATTTTAGAATAATTTATTAGTTAAATTTTTGATAATAAACGTCTGATGACCTCTTAACTTCACAGAGTAATGGGGAGAATAGGTTGGAAAGAAATATAGGAATGGGAAAATAATTCAGGGCCTTAATTTGTTCAGTAGAGGTAAGGAGGCCACTTAAAAGGCTCTTAACAAGAATTAAAAGGTGAGAAGCTCTATAACCAGTTAAACAGAATCTATTACGTTTAACACACACTTACTGAGCAATAAGTGAGGGCCTTACTAGATGCTGTGGGAGTTACAAAGGTAGACAAAATGGTCTCTGCTCTCCAGGAGGTACAGTCTAGTGTGGCATAGATAAGAAAAAAAATCACAGTGTGCACATGCCTGAGTAACTAACTGGAAGGGTGGCTAGTGCTTAGTAGAGGTGAGAAAAAAAACCATATTTGTTTTTATATTGGCCCACCTGATTTTTTTTTGTCAGGGTCCATGGCTTGTAACATGCCTTAAACATTACACTTTAACAGCTCTCAAAATATGTGGAGTGGAAATGGGCATTTTGGATTGGAAAATAAAAGACAACTTTATTCTTAAGTCTAGCTGTGGCATTCAACTTTTTATATTAAGGCGTTCCATGTGTTTTCACATACATTCTCACTCTCCTCTACCATTCCTGTGAGGTACAGGGAGACAGACATTATCCAGAGTATGCAGTGGAGTCATCTCTCCAAGATTCCTCAACAATAAATAGCAGAGCAACTACTGGAATGTAGGTTTCCTAATTCTCACTCTAATCTCCCCTCATTTAAACTCCACTCCTTCCCAAGATGATACTTTAAAAAATAGTGAAGTAAAATCCTCTCCATTAGGTACTGTCAACTATAATTTGTTTATGACATTTTCGCTCATTCTAAATCTTAGTCCCTGGAAATATTTTAAAGACATTTCACTGGAATTTATTGGAGATGTATTCTTAAATCTAGGCAGACTTGGCAGGGTCTGTAGACTGAATTCCTAATAAATCCCACCATTAACAGGGACTTTTAAAACTCTGAGGTGTGTGATATTCCCTGTGAATTCACCAAAAGGCAGAGCAAAAACTGAGCTTAGCAGCTACTCTCCCTTAAAAACTGGAGCCTATTTTGATATGGGGAATTACCACTACCCAGATGCCTTTTTAAGTCATGTTTCTATAAGATTTGTCAGTCAAACAACACATTGAGCTCCTATTATGTGCTAGGCATGACATAAATTAGAATTTCACCTTCTTGTAATAGCTGAGCCAGGATGCCTGAAAGCAAAGAGAAATTGGAAACCTAGATCTGGATTACCAAATATTCCTTCTTTCTTTAGGTTGTAAGTTCTTGAATGTGGTGTGTGGATGGTTACAATTTGTGTTTGTGTTTGCATGTATACATAAATGTATACACATGCTATACATGTATATGTATATACACAAATACATATATATATAGGTACATACATACATATATAAGTATACTTGAAATGTTATTTCTGATGAAAAGGGATCTGTAACACAGGTGGGAATAAAACTGAAGTCAACAATGTTAGCTCTACTTGAAAATCTATAATTCCAAATAAGAAAGGCCAATAGGGTTTTGAAGAGGATAAAGTACAAATTCTCCTGTTCTTAAAAGTCGTGGGGGTATACTCCATATCTTGATTGAGATAAAAGACTAGGAAGAGTCTTTTTTTTTTAACATCTTTATTGGAGTATAATTGCTTTACAATGGTGTGTTAGTTTCTGCTTTATAACAAAGTGAATCAGCTATACATATACATATACCCCCATATCCCCTCCCTCTTGCGTCTCCCTCCCACCCCCCCATCCACCCCTCTAGGTGGTCACAAAGCACTGAGCTGATCTCCCTGTGCTATGCAGCTGCTTCCCACTAGCTATCTATTGTACATTTGGTAGTGTATATATGCCAATACTACTCTCTTACTTCCTCCCAGCATACCCTTCCCCCTCCCTGGGTCCTCAAATCCATTCTCTACATCTGTGTCTTTATCCCTGTCCTGCCCCTAGATTCATCAGAAGATTTTTTTTTTTTTAGATTCCATATATATGTGTTAGCATACGGTAATTGTTTTTCTCTTTCTGACTTACTTCACTCTGTATGACAGACTCTAGGTCCATCCATCTCACTACAAGTAACTCAATTTCGTTGCTTTTTATGGCTGACTAGTAATCCATTGTATTTATGTGCCAGGAAGAGTCTTAAATTGCCAAAAAGTTCTTTACTGTGAATAATCTAAGTCTCTCCTTCTGTAACAGAAACACATTTACTCTTGTTTTGCAAAATAATATGAGAAGCCCATGCAAAAGTAAGAAAAGACAGGACTCATAATGAGGAGTCCTGGTCTCTACAAGCTCTGTCATTCATTCATTTATTCACTCATTTAGATATGCATACAGCAAATACATATTGAGTGTCTACATTGTGCTAGTTATTGGGGATACAATGGTGAACAATATTGTGTGACTTGAGGTAAATCACCTCTCTTCTTGGGCCTGAATTTTTCCATCTATAAAAATGAAAGTCTGGGACTTGATCTTTAAAAACACTTTTAATCTTGAAGAAAAGAGATGAGTGTGAAAATGCTTTGCTAATGGCAAAACACTGTAAAAAATGTTAAGAGTATATGCTTTGTCCAAAGATAGCACATACCACAATTTGCTTTTTTCCCACACTTATTCTCAAGGGTTAACTTACTTAATTTGCATGGAATTCATATAGCTCACTCCAAGTCAAATTTGAGACCATGACTCCCTCTCTGTCTAGAAACCAATTTCCTTGTTTGACAAGAGGCCACATTTCTTTTATTTTTTTTAAACTTAATTTTATTTTTGGCCGTGTCGGGTCTTAGTTGTGGGATCTTCGTTGCAGCATGCAGGATTGCATTGCTGCCCATGGGCTCTTTGTTGTGGCACGCGGGCTTCTCTCTAGTTGTGGTGCATGGGATCCAGAGTGCAGGGCTCTGTAGTTGCAGAACATGGGCTCCAGAGCACGTGGGCTCTGTAGTTGAGGCTCACGGACTCAGTAGTTGTGGCCCATGGGCTTAGTTGCCTCACAGCATGTGGGATCTTAGTTCCCCGATCAGGGATTGAACCTGCATCCCCTAGATTGGAAGGCGGATTCTTAACCACTGGACCACTAGGGAGGTCCCAAGAGGCCACATTTCTAATAATGCTTGGAGCTTCAAGTCATGAATCCAAATCCTATATGTAGACTACTTCTCAAATGCTTTGGTCTCGGTACTGCTTTAGAACTCTTAAAAAGTATTGAGGACCCCAAATAGCTTTTGTTCATATGGGCTATATCTATCAATATTTACTGCATTGGAAATTAAATCTGATAAAACATGTAATATATCTGTTTATTATTTTAAAATGATAAACCTATTATATGACAGAAATAATATAACATTTTAGTGAATAATATATTTTACAACAAATTAGTGAGAAAGGTGGCACTGTTTTACAGTTTTGCAAATTTCTTTAATGTCTGGCTTAACAGAAGATAACTATATTCTCATATCTGCTCTGTATTCAATCTACTGTGATATGTTGTTTTAAAGAAAATTTGGCCTTACTCAGATATATAGTTGGAAAGCGGGGAGTATTTTAACAGCTTTTTCAGATAACTGTGGATATTCTTTTTTGATTCTACAACAAAACTTGACAAGTGGTGGTTTCTTAAAGTTGGCACAGTGTAGAATCTGAAACCATATCGATGAATTTTTTAGACTCAGTTACACTGATATCCATTGGTCTATCTTACCCTTTGAATGTATCTTTTACCTATGCATGATTTTGTAACATCACTCATATGGAAAATACCAGTGCACTGAATTATGCAGGTATTCCAAATGTTGATGCCTTCCATTCAAAAACATCCAGAATATCACATATGTTAATATCACCACATATCTCTTCAGAAAAGTCACTAAGTACTGGGAAGCTGTCAGGCTTACAGTGGTGGATACAAGTTTTTTAAATTCTAATTTTTTTCCTAAAAACTCAAATTTTACCATTGGTAATAAATATGGTTCATTTCTTTCCTTGCTCACTTCATTAATTTTTGAGAAAACATCTGTCAAATACTCAAATCTGAAGAGCCATAGTTCTATAAGTCCCTCTTTCAAGTGAAAGTGGTGTTCCATGAAAAAAAGTGGCTAATTTGGCTCTCAACTCAAACAAATGTACAAGTGCTTTTCTTTGAGACAACCATCATGCTTCAATATACAGTGGATGTGCTTTGTGTATACTTGCCATTTCATCCTATAGAATATTTTTAAAAATTGTGCTCAAGGGTTGAGTTAATAAACTAACTTTTATGACTTTATTAAGGATATTCTTAAATGAAACTAGCACATTTATTTAAGTACATGATGGTGAAGAATACAATGACTAGGTATAGTTTGGTGCCACTGTCTTGATTCATGCTAAGGGACTGGCAGTTTTACCTACTAATGCTGTTGCACCATCAGTGCAAATGTCAACATGGTTGTTTCAGGATAAACCATGAGATTCAAAAAAGTTATTCAGCACTTTGCATATTATCAATACTTGTATGTGGTTCCATGCATTTTCATCAATTTCAGCGCATTTATTTATTTATTTAATTTTGCAGTATGCGGGCCTCTCACTGTTGTGGCCTCTCCCGTTGCGGAGCACAGGCTCCGGACGTGCAGGCTCAGCAGCCATGGTGCACGGGCCCAGCCGCTCCGTGGCATGTGGGATCTTCCCAGACCAGGGCATGAACCCATATCCCCTGTATCGGCAGGCAGACTCTCAACCACTGCGCCACCAGGGAAGCCCTCAGCCACATTTAGATTCAGCCATTTGTAAGGCAGAAGTATAATTCTGAGGATGAAATAATAAGTCACTTTTCATATTTGCAGCTAAATATTTAATTAGATGAGTTACTGTATCATTGTAAAGTGTCTGTACCACTATTTCTTTTACTAACTTTTCATTTAGTAGGCATTCATTAAGCAATGTCAACTGTACAAGGCTTAGTCTCTTAGTTACTGTGTGTGCTTTTCTAGCCAATTCATGATAATTTACCCATAAATTGCTTTGGTGGCTTTATTTTGTTTTAAAGCTGTAACAAGCAATTTTTGGATTTAAAGAGCTTATCCATCTATGTTTAAAATATTGAATTCTGTTTTCCATAATCATTGAGTAATTGAACTCAAAATGTTGTTGCAATTTAACTGGTACCATAATACTACCTGAAAATGTTCTGTCACACGAGACACAATAGGGTAAATTACTAACATCTATAAAGCCGAGAGAAATAGTTTTCACCATATTTAATTTACAGTTTTGCCTAGTTTCTTTGGAGTATAGTCTTCCCTTCCTTGAGTCAAAAAATTCTGTAACTCTATTGTGATGTCAGCTTCAAGCTAAAAATGATTTTCAGCATCTCTAGAAATGGTTGGAGCAGTTATGTGTTGAGAAAGTTATTTTCCTAGTCTGCCTTTTATAAGCCAATGATCTAACTCTAAGAATAAGAAAAATATAAATATGACTTTATAGTAGTATAAATATTATTAAATTGTATAATAAGGTTTAGGTAAAATGTAAAAATTTAGAAGTTTTTGAAAATTAAAAAAATTTTAACTGCAAAACAAGAAAAATAAAGTGTACTTACTTCTTGTGTTTCCACATAGGCATTAGGGAAATTCTAGAATTTAAAAATCACTATTTGGTGGATAATAAGGAGATTACAGAGATTACTGAAGGTATAGCCATAGATAGCCAGTAAAAAAACAGTATAAGTATTGAGAACAAACTGAGTTATTTGTATGTAAATGAACATAGCCATGTTTGTACCCTAAAACTACTACCTTAGAAAATTCTAGAAAACACAAGAACATACACATTAACTGTCAGAACAATGATGTCATTGTATATCATGTAGCCTCTGGAAAACACTATACTTACAAGAGAATGAAAATGAAAAAGGCAAATAATGAGACTCTGAAGAATCTTAGGAACCCCCAGACCACATTCTGAGGATCTCTGATCTAGATTTTCCACTTCCCAATATGACATGGAGCCACTCAATTAATCAATTTCTATATGTTTTCTTACTGGCAAGATGAAAGAAAATTAGACTGGGCAACCTTCTGAAATTGCTTACAATTCTCAGATAGGAAGATGAATGATTAGCAGAATTATTATTCTTCAGCCTCCCCAGGTTTACACTTATTTCCCATTAGATCATGCTTATGATTCACTTGAAATTTGGTGATATGACTTCCCCAGTTAAAAGTAAAGTACTGAGAACAGAGCAGTCAGAGAAAAGCTAGCCTGTACATCTTCTCCCCAAGCAACAGAGTTTCCAATACTTCCCTCCTTTTCCCCTGACAAATCAGTTTCTGGAACAGGAAAATAATTATAGAAAAATGTCCTTAAGTGTCATGAACAATTAAAATTTCTACTACTGCCCTTTGGTAATCAAAAATAAAATAACTATAGAAGTTACACAAAGAAAAAGAGAAAAGAATCAAAACCTATCAATACAAAAACAACAAAAACAACAAAACCCAAAGGAAGGCAGCAAAGAGAAAAAGAGGGATAAAAGACCTACAAGACAAACAGAAAACCTTTAACAAAATGATAATAATAAATCCTTTCCTATCAATAATGACTTTAAATATAAATTGACTAAAGTCCCCAATAAAAAGATACAAAGTGGCTGAATGGATAGAAAACCAAGATGTTATCTACAAGGAACTCACTTTAGATTTAAGAACACACATAGGCTGAAAGTAAAGAGAAGGAAAACAATATTCTTAGCAAATGGTAACCAAAAAAGAGCAGGAGCATCTATAATTGCATCAGACAAAGTAGATTTTAAGTCAAAAACTCTCTCTAGAAACAAGGATCAATACATAATGATAAAAGGGTCAATTCAAAAGGAAAAAATTACAAAGTTACATATAAATGCACCCAACATCAGAGCACCTAAGTATATAAGGCAAACATTGACAGAACTGAAAGGAGAAATTGACAGCAATGCAATTATAATTGGAGATTTCAATAACCCACTTTCAATAATGAATAAAATAGCCAGACAGAAAATAAATAGTTGACCTAAACAACACTACAGACCAAATGAACCTAACAGACATATACAGAACTTTCCACCCAACAGCAGAAGAATACACATTCTTTTCAAGTGCACATGGAACATCTCCAGGATAGATCACATGTTATGTCACAAAACAAGTCTTAATAAATTTAAGAATATTGTGGTCATACCTAGTATCTTTTCCAACCACAATGGAATGAAACTAGAAATTAATAACAGCAAGAAATGGAAAAATTCATGAATATTTGGAAACTAAATAACATACTCTTGAACAACCACTGGGTCAAGTAGGAAATAAAAGGTTAAAAAAGATCTTGAGACAAACAAAAACGAAAATACAGCATACCAAAATGTATGGGATGCAGCAAAAGCACTACAAAGAGGGAACTTTGTGGTGATAAATGCCTACATTAAAAAAGAAGAAAGATATCAAATAAGCAACCTAACTTTACACCTCAAGGAACCAGAAAAAGCAGAAATAAATCAAAGTTGAGATGGAAGGAAATAAAGATCAGAACAGAATAAGTCAAATAGAGAATGGAAAACAATAGAAAAATATCAATAAGTTGAGTTGATTTTTTAAAAGATTTATTTATTTTATTTATTATTTTTGGCTGTATTTGGTCTTAGTTGTGGCATGCAGGGTCTTCATTGAGGCAATGTGGGATCTTTTTGTTGTGGCGCACAGGCTCTTCATTGTGGTGCGCAGTCTTCTCTCTAGTTGTGGTGTGTGGGTTTTCTCTTCCCTAGTTGTGGCACGCAGGCTCCAGAGCACATGGGCTCTGTAGTTTGTGGCACACAGGCTCTGTAGTTGAGGCACACGAGCTTAGTAGTTGTGGCACGTGGGCTTAGTTGCCCTGCAGCATGTGGGATCTTAGTTCCCTGACCAGGGATCGAACCCACATCCCCTGCATTGTAAGGCGGATTCTCTACCACTGGACCACCAGGAAAGTCCCAAGAGTTGATTTTTTTGAAAGAATAAACAAAATCAACAAACCCTTAGCTAGACTAAGAAAAAACAGAGAAGGCTCAAATAAACAAAATCAGACATGAAAGAGGAGGCATTACCATAGATATCTCAGGAATAAAAAGGATCATAAGGTACTATTATGAACAACAAATTGGATAACCTAGAAGAAATGGACAAACTTCTAGAAATATACAAATTACCAAGACTGAATCAAGAAGAAATAGAAAGCATAAACTGAGCAATAATAAATAAGGAGATTGAAGCAGTAATCAAAAACCTCTGAACAAAGAGAAATCCAGGACCAGATGGCTTCACAGCTGAATTCTAACAAACATTCAGAGAAGAATTAATACCAATTCTTCTTAAACTATTCCAAAAAATAGTAAAGGGAATACTTCCAAACTCATTATATAAGGCCAGCATCACCCTGATACCAGAGCCAGAAAAAGACACCACGAGAAAACTACAAGCCAATATTTCTGATGATCATAGATGCAAAATTCTCAATAAAATACCAACAAACTAAATTCAACAATGCACCAAAAAGATTGTACATCATGGGGACTTCCCTGGTGGTCCAGTGGCTCAGATTCGTGCTCCCAATGCAGAGGGCCCAGGTTCGATCCCTGGTCAACTAAGAACTGGCTCAGCCAATACATACATACATACATAAATATTTTTTAAGAAAAAGATTATACATCATGACCAAGTGGGATTTAACCCTGAGATGTAAGGTTGGTTTAACATATGCAAATCAATCGATGTGATACACCACATTAACAGAATCAAAGCTAAAAGCTACATGATCATCTCAATAGATACAGAAAAAGCATTTGACAAATTTCAACATTCATTCATGATAAAAGCTCACAACAAAATATGTACGGAAGGAACTAACCTCAATACAATAAAGGCCATTTATGAAAACCCCACAGGTAACATCATAAACAATGGGGAAAACAGAACACGAAGATGCCCACTCTCTCCATTTCTATTCAACATAGTACTGGAAGTACTAGCAAGAGCAAGCAGACAAGAAAAAGAAATAAAAGGCATCAAAATTGGAAAAGAAGAAGGAAAATTACCTGTTTGCAGATGACATAATCCTATATGTAGAAAAACCCTAAAGACTCCATTAAAAACTCTTAAAACTAAGAAACCAATTCAGTAAAGTTGCAGGATACAAAGTCAAAATATAAAAATCATTTGGGTTTCTTTACCCCAACAGTGATCTTTCTTAAAAGGAAATGAAGAAAATCCCATCTACAATAACATCAAAAAGAATAAAATACTTAGGAATAAATTTAACCAAGGAGGTGAAAGATCTGTACACTGGAAACAAAAACACTTGTGACAAAACTGAAGAAGGCACAAATAAATGTAAAGGTATCCCGTTTTCAGGCACTGGAAGAATTAATATTGTTAAAATGTCCACACCACCCAAAGAAATCTACAGATTCAATGTAATCCCTAACAATATTCTAATAGCATTTTTCACAGAAATAGAACAATCCTAAAATTTGTATGGGTCCACAGAAGACCTCAAATAGCCAAAGCAATTGAGAAAGAAGAATAAAGCTGGAGGCTTTTCCTGATTTCAAATTATATTACAAATCTATAATAATCAAAATAGTATGTTACTGGCATAGAAACAGACACATAAACCAATGGAACAGAATAGAGAGCCCAGAAATAAACACAAGCATATATGATCCAATTTTCAACAAGGATGCTAAGAGTACACCATGGGGAAAAACAGTCCCTTTAATAAATAGTGCTGGGAAAACTGGATAGCCACATGCAAAAGAATGAAATTGAACCCATATCTTACACTATAATAAATGCAAAATGGATTAAATACTTAAATGTAAGACCTGAAATCATAAAACTCTTAAAGGATAACATAAGGAAAAATCTCTTTCACATTGGTATTGGCAATCATTTTTTGGATATGACACCAAAAGCTTAGGCAACAAAAGCAAAAATAAGCAAGTGGGATTACATCAAACTAATAAGCTTCTGCACAGCAAAGGAAACAATCAACAAAATGAAAAAGCAACCTACATATTAGGAGAAAGTGTTTGCAAGCCCATATATTTGATAAGAGGTTAATATCCAAAATATACAAGGAACTCATATAACTCAATAGTTAAAACACACATACACACACAAAACAAACAAACCCAAAGAACCTGATTTTAAAAAGGGAAAAGGACCTAAAAAGTCACTTTTCCAAAGACATACAAATGGCCAACAGATATATGAAAAGGTGCTCAACATCACTAATGATCAGGAAAATGTGAATCAAAACCACAATGAGATATCACCTCATGCTTTTTAGGATGGCTAAAAAGGGAACCCTTGTACACTGTTGGTGGGAATGTAAATTGGTGCAGACACTATGGAAAACAGTGTGGAGTTTCCTCATAAAATCAAAAATAGAACTACCATAGGATCCAGCAATTCCTCTTCTGAACATACATCCAAAGGAAAGGAAATCAGTACCTCAAAGAGATATCTGTACTCCCAGTGTTCACTGCAGCATTATTCCTAATAGCCAAGTTATGGAAACGTAAATGTATGTCAATTGATGAATGGATAAAGAAATTGTGAAGTATATATATATATATGTGTGTGTGTGTGTGTGTGTGTGTGTGTGTGTGTGTGTGTGTGTATACACACACACAGACACAAACACAAACACAGAGTATTATGCAGTCTTAAAAAAAAAGATCCTGCCATTTGCAACATGATAGATGGATCTGGAAGACATTATAATTGAAATAAGCCAGACACAGAAAGAAAAATACTGTATGATCTCACTTATACGTAGAACATAAAAGAAGAAAGTAGAACAGTAGTTACCAGGGGTGGGGAGGTAGGGGAAATGTGTAGATGTTGGCTACAGGGTACAAAGTTGCAGTTATGTAGGATAAATATACTGTAGATACCTAATTACAGGATGGTGACTATAGTTAATAGTACCATATTGGAAATTCCAGTATACTGGAAATTTGCCTTGGGAGTAGATTTCAGGTGCTCTCACCACACATACACACACAAAAGTGACTATGTGAGGAGATGGATATGTTAATTAGCTTGACTATAGTCATCATTTCACGATGTATATACATATATCAAAACAACATGTTGTACACCTTAAATGCATAAAATTTTTATTAACATCATTATAAAATTTTCTATTACTAATAGCAGTGCATTATAACTAACAAAGACAATATCTAGTGTGTAAACACTAGCAAAAGCAGTCTTTCTTTAAAGTCAAAGAACCTTTCTTCTGGCAGGAATAAAAAAGAAAACCTGGAGTTCAAGCATTCCTACACACAGACATTCATATAAGTGAGTTAGCAGGATGTCTTTTGTTACAAGCTGTTTTTTTGTGCCATTTATAAAAAATGAACAAAGTTCTTTCTGATGAATGATAGTATACTTCTAATATCCTAAGGAGAGGTTTGCCTTCAGAAGAAGCAATGATATTTCCTCTCCCAGGAATAGATCTTCCTTCACTCAAAAACAAAAACAACAACAAAACTTATTTGTTAAGCTTTAATGGACTTTATCATATATTTTCAAAATTACATTTTTAATATTGAAAGTAAATTCAAGAAGTCAACTCATAAAATTCTCTGCTGTAGAGTTAAATTTCCTAAAGTACTTAATTAGATAAGACAGATGTCAGTCCAATTCTTTAAAATCTCTAGGTACAGAGATTCTACTACCTCCTTTGAAACATCATTCTAGAGTTTAATCTTATTACTAGTTTATATGAGTGAAAACTCCCATTACATACAAAAAATAACAAAGTCTCAAAGTATGATTAATTGAATGACACTGTTGCAAGAAACTGTAATTTTGAGTACTGATTTTATTTCCTGCTCTCTTCTTACTTTTAATGGAACTCATCCTTATGCTTTCACATTTACCATTCATTGATATTTGGACACAATCACACTGCCACACGTTGACCTTTATGAGCCTGGTTCCTTTTCTTTGAATAAGGAACTATATGGTCAGTAAGCTTTTTTCCTTTTCTTTTTTTTTTTACAAGTACATTACTGCTTTATGGGTAAGCATTATTGTCACTTCCTTTGATTAATAGGTCTTACTATACTTTGTTGATATATTGGGATCTGCATTGCTCTTCTTCAGGTTTCTTGTGTTAGTCTAATGGCTTTTCTCTCTCTTTTTTAAATTGGGGTATAGTTGTTTTACAGTGTTGTGTTATTTTCTACTGTACAGTGACGTGGAGTTCCCTGTGCTATACAGCAGGTTCTTATTAGTTGTCTATTTTATACATATTAGTGTATATATGTCAATCCCAATCTCCAAATTCATCCCACCCACCCTTTCCCCACTTGGTGTCCATACATTTGTTCTCTACATCTGTGTCTCTATTTCTGCCTTGCAAACCAGTTCATCTGTACCATTTTTCTAGCTTCCACAAATATGTGTTAATATATGATATTTGTTTTTCTCTTTCTGACTTACTTCACTCTGTATGACAGTCTCCAGGTCCATCCACATCTCTACAAATGACCCAATTTCATTCCTTTTTATGGCTGAGTAATATTCCATTGTATATATGTACCACATCTTCTTTATCCATTCGTCTGTTGATGGACATTTAGGTTGCTTCTATCTAATGGCTTTTTATTTATTTTTTATGGCTGCATTGGGTCTTCGTTGCTGCACGTGGGCTTTCTCTAGTTGTGGCGAGTGGGGGCTACTCTTCGTTGCAGTGTGTGGGCTTCTCATTGTGGTGGCTTTTCTTGTCGCGCAGCACAGGCTCTACGTGCGCAAGCTTCAGTAGTTGTGGTGCATGGGCTCAGTAGTTGTGGCTCGTGTGCTCTAGATTGCAGGCTCAGCATTTGTGGTGCACGGGCTTAGTTGCTCCGTGGCATGTGGGATCTTCCTGGACCAGGGATCGAACCCATGTCCCCTACACTGGCAGGCAGATTCTTAACAGTTGTGCCACCAGGGAAGTCCCTAATGGCTTTTAAATAGAAATAAGTTAATTGTTTCTAATCAGTGGTGAGCTGTGCATCCAGTTTTTCCAAAGGACAAAATTCTCTTGAAAGTAAATACATTGCTGCCAATCTACAAATAAGGCATAGATAGAAAGGAAAAGAATGGGGATGTAATCTTTGAGGATCTATTCCATATCAGTTTTAGTACTTCAGGATGTAATTTGTGTAGTGTTCAAAAATATTTATTGAATGAAATAATTGATTATATATGTATATCAGTTATTCCTGACTCAGGAAGTTAATGAAAGCAAATATAGTGTACTTTTCTATTAAATTCTTTCATAATTTAATTTTGCTTCTTTAGCTCCTGATTAGCAAATGAGTGCTCAGAAGTCTCACCCTGACTCTTAGAAACAAAACCCATGGGCTTGGTTAGCAAACCCATATTCAAACCTGAACATAGAAGTGGCCAATTAGGATTAACTAGGCTAATTGACAAATATAAATCTTATTATAAATTTCGAATCTTCCACAAATATGTAGTATGATGAATCCTTGTAATTCTTAGATTTAACTAACTAAGAGTGAATCTTAGATTTAAACTAACATCTGGAAAGTCTGGGTATTTGTTTTGTTTTGTTTTTAGCTTTACTGTCTTAGGACAGCAAAACTGTATAGACTAGTGACTGGATTAAAGAATTAAATGTAATAAAACACAAGACATTAAATTGCCCATTTTAATTGACGGTCTCTTACTGTAGTCATTATGCACCCTAATTAGCTTTGTAGTATGATGCTCTCTGAATGGACTGAAAATAGAACCCCCCAGTGGTTTCTGCTCATACCTTGACTCCATCCTTGGAAATTATCACCCATTAGGCCTAGGTTCTTCAATCTGTATACAGGGTTGAAGGAGTAGAGAACCACTCCAGACTCCAACATAACTGAAGATCCATTGGTTAGCTGAGATGTGGAGCAGACCCTAGCTCTGCTTGTTGTCAGTTGGCTGACACTAGGCTTGTTGCTCAATGACTTGAGACCTCCAATTCATCATAGTTCTGGAGGCTTGACATCCAAAACCAAGGTGTTATCAGGGTCAGGGTCCTTCCAAAACCTTCTTGCCTCTTCCAGTTTCTGGTAGGCCCAGGCATTCCTTGGCTTGAGGATGCCATTACCCCAATCTTTGACTCTGTCATCACTTGGCTGTGTTCTCCTTGTGTCTGTCCTTGCATTTTCACATTTTTCTGTCATGGTATTTATTCAGTGAGTGATATTACTATGAAATCTTTCACATGAACCCTATTTACCAGGGCCTGAAAACATTTTATTGTTAATCAGGAAGAGTTCATTGAAATTCTCTACCATACTTGTGTTAGAGCTGGTCGTGTTAATCATACATCTTAGAACATTAACTATAATTTCAAATATTAAATTAGAATGGCTACACAAATGGATGCAGAGACCACACAAACAAGCTGTATTGAGCTAGAGGTTAAATGATACATTAATAGATTTCACGTGATCTTAAAATATGAAGAGGAGTGTTAATACCTCTGAGACCTTACAGAGGGCACAACCATTTGAAATTACTATGAAGGCTTCACTTGATTATATTACTCTTCATTTTTCCTAAACACAGATAGAAATGGCAGGACCTCAGGGAAAGCAAAATCCTGAACTGAAATATTATTTTTGAAAAGGACACACAGCAACAAGTCTAGAAAGCTGTTTTCTTTTCTTCATTCTATTTTGTGTGCTCTGCTTAAGAAAGCCTTAACACCAGAGTTTTAATCAGGAGGGGAAGTCAGCTGGGAGAACAACTGGCTCAACCAAGGGTTCACTTAATTAATTCCTAATTATTCCATAGCTGAAAATTTGATTCTCAGATTATCAACGCCTAAACTTTCCTCTTCATTTGTATTTTAGAACTTTGGTCATCTTGCCATTCCCCCATTATCAGTGGGCTAAAGTGAGATAAAAGAAAGGTAAGTAACCGATTTTCATATGTTAAAGAATCTGGTTGGTGGATAGGAAATTGAAATGGGACTTAACAATTTTTTATGAATTTCATGTATTTCTGAGAATTCCTGACCACCATGAAGTTAGCTAATAGTTCATTGTTTCAGTGCCAGTTATTTATTGTGGTATAAATGAGGGATAGGTGTTGCATTAAAAGAAAAATAAGCAGAAGGAGGGAACATGAATAGCCAGAAAACCTACAAACTAAATTAAGGGAGCCAAACATGGGAAAAATCAGAAATTTTCAGGACTGTAGAGTATTTAGATACTCCCTTTAAAGGAAGTTTGCTGAATCCTGGACTAAACCATCTGAGATTTCTTCCAATTCTGATAATCTATACAACTATGAAATTATTAATAATGAAATTATTAACTTATAATTGCATCCTATTTATAAACTTACAGCATCTAATTTATGCAGTGGCTTTTCTTTATAGAAAATCTGGCATCTAATATTACTAGTGGAAGAAGGGTTTGTTCTTCATGTTTCATGACTACAGTTAAAGGCAGCATCTATAGAGGATTTTTGTTGTTGTTTTTTCTTTTTATATAATCATTAAAAATGTTTCAAAAAAATGTTTCAAGTAAGGTGAATGAACCTTTGGAAATAGCAGTTTAAGACTTCTATACCAGAAGAAAAACTGTTTGAGGATACTGATTTCTTACTTCAATGGCATCACTGAGATTACAGAAGTAAAATACTAGCAACAACATACTACAGTGTCAGCATATGTACAAAACACATCTTGTATCATGAATCACAAAATACAGGCTATAGTCAATACACTTATCCTGTATCCATTAGCAGTAACTTCCCATCCCCCCACAACACAATCCTATCTCTAGGCAACTACTAATCTACCTTCTATCTCTATAGATTTGCATGTTCTAGAATGGAAGCATCCATATGTAACATGGATTTGTTCTTTGTTCTTTTTTATTGTCAAATATTCCATGGTATGGATAGAAAAGATTGTATTTACCATTCATCAGTTGATGTACATTTGAGTTGTTTATATTTTTTGGTTATTAGAAATGACATTACTATGAATGCTCATGTATGAGTTTTTGTGTGGACATATGTTTTCACTTCTCGGGCATTATATCTAGCAGTGGAACTTCTGGGTCATATAGTATCTCTATGTTTAAGCTTTTGAGGAACTGTCAGACTGTTTTCCATAGTAGCTGCACCATTTTACATTCCTACCAGCAATGTATGAGGGTTCCAACGTCTCCACATCCTTTCCAACATTATTATTTTCTGTCTTTTTGATTATAGTCAGTGTGAAGTTGTATCTCTGTGGTTTTGAAATGTATTTCCCTAATGGCTACCTTTTCATGTGCTTATTGGACATTTGTATATTTTCTTTGGAAAATTTCTATTCAGATCTTCAGCCCATTTTTTAATTGGGTTATTAGATTTTTTAATTATCGAGTTGTAATTATATTTATATATTCTTTCTATATTCTGGATAGTCTCTTATCAGATACATGATTTGTAAATAGTTTGTCCCATTCTAAGTGTCTTTTATCTTTTTCGATGGCATCATTTGAAGTACAAAAGTTGTTGCACTGTTGATTTGATGATGTTCAATTTATCTATTTTCTCTTATGCTGCTTGTGCTGTTGATGTCTCATCTAAGAAACCATTGCCTAACCAAAGATCATGAAGATTTACTATGTTTTCTTCTAAGAGTTTTATAGTTTTAGCTCTTACATTTAGGTTTATGATCTACTTTGACTTAATTTTTATATATGGTGTAAAGGAGTTTACCTTCATTGTTTTGCATGTGGATATCCAGTTGTCAAAACACCATTTGTTGAAGAGAATGTTCATTCCCCATTGAATCATCTTGGCACCCTTTGTCAGAAATCAATTGGCCATAAATGTAATGGTTTATTTCTGGACTCTCAATTCTACTCCACTGATTTATATTTCTATTCTTATATCAGTACTGTACACATCTTGATTACTGTAGCTTTGGGGTAAGTTTTACAGTTTGAAGTTGAGAGTCCTCCAACTTTGTTTTTATTGCCTATTTGCCCTGGCTAGAACCTCCAGTACAATAATGAATAGAAGTGGTAAGACCAAACATTCTTGTCTCATTCCTGATGTTAGGAGGACAGCATTCAGTCTTTCACTATTAAGTATGATGTTAACTGTGAGTTTTTCATAGATGGCCTTTATCAGGTTGAGGAAGTTTCCTTGTATGCCTAGTTTATTAAGCATTTTTATCATGAAAGGGTGTTGGATTTTGTCAAATGCTTTTTCTACATCTAATGAAATGATCATATGGGTTTTGTCCTTTATTCTATTACAATAGTGTATTACATTGATTTTTGGATGTTTTATTAATCTTGTATTCCTGGGATAACTCCCACTTGGCTATGCTCTACAATCCTTTTAAAAAGTTGCTGGATTGTTTACTAGTATTTTGTTGAAGACTTCTGTTATCTATACACATAAGGGATATTGTTCTGCAGTTTTCATGTGATGTCTTTTACTTTGGTATCAGGATGATACAGGTCTCACAGAATGACTTCGGAAGAATTCCCTCCTCTTCTATTTTTTTTGGAAATGTTTGTGAGGTATTGGTATTAATCCTTCTTTAAATCTCTGGTAGAATTCACTGATGAAGCAATCTAGGCCTGGGCTTTTCTTTTTGGGTAGTTTTGGATTAGTAATTTAATTTCTTTACTTCTTATAGACCTATTCGGCTTGGCTATTTCTTCTTAAGTCAGTTTTGGTAGGTTGTATCGTTCTAAGAATTTGCCCATTTCCTCTAGGTTATCTGCTTTGTTGGCACACAATTGTTCATAGTCTTTTACAGTCTTTTTTATTTCTGTAAGATCAGTAATGATATCCTCTTTCATTCTTTTACTAATTTGAGTCTTCACTATTTTGTTACTGGTGAGGCTAGTTAAGAGTTAAAAATGTTGATCTTTCCAGAGAACCAACTTGTGATTTTGTTAATTTTCCCTATTAACTTTATATTCTCTATTTCACTAATTTATGCCCTAATCTTTGTTATTTCTTTTCTTCTGCCTGCTTTGGGTTCAGTTTTGTCTTCTTTTTCTAGATTAAGGCAGAAGTTTATGTTATTGTTTTGAGATGTTCCTTCTTTTTAAATATAGATATTTACAGCTATAAACTGCTCTCCAATGACAATTTTACCTTCATCCCGTATGTTTTTGTTGTGCTTCCATTTTCATTCATCTCAAAGTATTTTCTAATTTCCCTTGTAAGTTTTGACCCATATTTAAAGTGTATAATTTCCTCCTGAAGTCCCCAAGTTTTTCTCCTTTATTACTGATTTCTAATATATTGTGGTCAGACAACATTCTTTGTATGATTTCAATCTTTTAAAACTTATTGAAGCTTGTTTTATGGCCCAGCATATGGTCTATGAAGAATGTTACAGTACACTTGAGCAAATTGTGTATTTCTGTTCTATTCCCTTGTTGATCTTCTGCCTAATTGTTCTATCCATTATTAAGTGGGGCCTTGAAATCTCACACTATCATTGTTGAATTATCTATCCCTTTAATTCTGTCAAGTTTTTGTTTCATCTATTTTGATAGGTTCTTAGGTGCATGTATGTTTTAAATTGTTATACCTTCCTGACAGATTGAATCTTTAATCATTGTGAAATGTCCCTTTTTATCTTTAGTAACATTTATTTGTTTTAAGGTGAATTTCATCTGATATTAGTATAGTTACTCCAACAATTTTATGGTTGGTGCTTGCATGGTATATATATATATATATATATATATATATATATATATATATATATATATATATTTTGTTCTATCCTTTTACTTTCAACTTATTTGTATCTTTGACTATGGAGTGCTTTTCCCATAGACAGCATATCTGTTGAATCAAGTTGGATCTTGATTTTTTAAATTCAATCTGCAATCTCTGCCTTTTGATTTAATTAATTCATATTTAATGTTGTTATTGATATGGCTGGGTACACGTCTTCCATTTTAACTTTCTTCTATATGCCTCATGTCTTTTTTTCTGTTCCTCAGTTATCTTCTTTTGTATTAAGTGGATATGTTTCAGTGTAATATTTTGATCCCTTTAATATTTTAAGTGTATTTTTAAGAGTTATTTTCCTGGTGGTAGTTCTAGGGCTTACAATATACATTCTAACTTACCAGAATTTACTTCATTTACACTGATTAATTCCAGTGAAATATAGAAACTTTACTTCTATATAGCTCCTTTCCATACCAACCTTTTTGTACTATTATTATATATAGTGCATCTATATATGTTACAAACTAAATATATAGCTATAATTATTACTTTGTATGATCTTATATCTTTTAAGACAGCTAAGAGGAGTGCAGGTATATATTCATAGTTTGTCATATTGACCATATTATATATCATTTCTGGCTCTCTTCATTTGTTCTTGTAGATTCTCGGTATCATCTGCTATCATTTCCTTACTCCAAGACAGCTTTGTTTCCACCCCCAACAGAAGAACGATACACATATTATTTCATGTGGTTGCTTTCTAAGTCAAAAGAAGTTTTTAAGTCTCTTAAGAAAGGAAAAACATCACCTATACTCTCTTTTGTAAGTACCTATATGAGTGTCTTTATTGGTGCTTTGTTTTTTCATGTGGATTTGAATTACTGCCTGGTGTCACTTGCTTTTTGCCTGAATACTTCCCTTTGTTTCTTGTAATATAGGTCTACTAGCAATGGACTTTCTTTTTATTTATCTGGTAGCATCTTTATTCCACCTTTATTTTTGAATGATAGTTTTGAATATAATATTCTTGGTTGATAATTTTTTACTTTCAGCAATTTGAACATGTAATCCTTCTGTCTTCTGGCTTTCACTGTTTCTAATGAAACTTAACCTGTTAATCATGTTGGAGTTTCCTTGTATGTGATGTCATTTTTTTCTTGCTGCTCTTATGAGTTTTCTCATCTTTAGCTTTCAACATTAGACTATCATGTGTCTGAGTGTGGGATCTCTGCATTAATCCTACTTCTTTGATGTGTAGATTAATGTTTTCCATCAAATTTAGACATTTCCATCCATATCTTTAATATTGCTTTTCTGCTCCTTTCCTCTCCTCTGGTACTCCCATTATGCATATTCCCATTGGTATGCTTCATGGTGTTCCACATTTCTTTGAAGTTATTTTTCTTCATTACTTTTTCTCTTTGGTCTTCAGATTGCATAATCTCTATTGATTTATCTTCAAGTTCACTGATTCTTCAGTCAGCTCAACTATACTACTGAGCTCCTCTAGTAAATTTCTCATTTATTGTATTTCTCAACTTCAGAATTTCCATTTGGTTCTTTTTATTTTTTTAATTCTATTTCTTTATTGACAAATCTTTTTCTGCTACATCCATCATCTGGGGCCTTTCTAAGGCAATGTTTATTGCCTGCTCCCCCCAATCCCTGTGCATCTGGGTAACTTTGTTTCTTTGCATGTTTTATAAATGTTATAAACTGGACATTTTATGTAGTATCTTATATCATCTCTGGATAATGATCCTCTTCCTCTGGGGGATTCTTACTTGCTTGGTTGTTTATTTCCCCTGCAGTATGCAGTCTGATATCACCTTTCTCTATCTTTTAGTTTAGCTACCTAAGGGTTGCCCCTGGCTTGGCATAAAGCAATTACTGGTCAGTAAGATTTTTTTACCCTTTACCACTGGATATGCGTGTGCTTGGAGGATGCTATCATAGTTCAGACAGTTTACTTTTGACCCATGTTCAGCCAGGGACTAGTATAGCTTGGAGGTACCTTCTCTGTTCTGAGAGGGCACAGCCTTGGACATACAGTCTTCCAGATTGCCAGGAATGAATGTGATTTTATTTTTAAGCCTGTGTTCCTAGGGTCAGAGCAACATTTTGTTCAGTCAGTATTTGGTCAAGTTCCTTGTGCCAATCAAGCTTTTGCCATGTGTTGATGGGTCTGCATGTATTGGGAAATGCTTTTGAGTCTGTCCCACGTTCTTCTCTGATTGTCCTGAGTGGGTGCAGCCCAGCACATGCACAGTCTTCTCAATCCCGAGTTGACTGTACTCGCAGGAGGACTCCTCTGGGCTCCCTCTGGTTTCTATTAAACTTCTGGCTCCTCTGCTGCTTTGCTTGCAACATCTCCAAATTGCTCTCCACCAAGATCTCCATTGTTTTTAACAATTCCTTTAGGGATGGAGTTCTCCATGCTCTGTTTCAATGAAGTCAGTGTTCTGAGGCAGACCTGTGGAACTTTATGTCCTGAGTGCCTCTCCCTTTGGAAAAAACCTCTGCATCACTGAACCAGAGCTAGAGGCAGGGGGGCCCAGAGTGAAACCACCACTCTGAGTGGGCACCAGGGCATGGTAGCAGTCCCTGGTACTCTTGGTTTTTCTCTGAGTGAAACCTCTAACCTTTGAGTTAGCTGAGGTGGAAAAAATCAGGGCCCCAGTATACTCAGCTTGTGCATGGAGTAGTGCTTCCACCCTAAGAGTGGGGCTGGCTGGTGGAAGGGATCTCCAGTACTCTTGGTTGTGCCTACTTGGAATGGTTTTTACAACACAGTGTTGGGGAGATGGGAAATGTAGGCAGCTACCTTGCCAGGGTGAAACTGTAGCCCCAGAGGAGTTGGGGAGAGAGGGAGCCCTACTTTTCCCTAACATCTTCACCACACCTGAAGAGAATAGAGCACTAAGCGTAGAGCTTCTGTAACAAAGACATGGTGAGGTGGAGAGTATGTGGGTAATTCCTCAAATGCCACAGACTCCTGCTGTCCTTACAGAGAATCTCTCAAATGAATGTTTCTCCATTTGCTTTATGCCATTTGAACAATTTCTAGATACTTGAAATGATTGTTTTTTTTAAAAATAACTTTTACCAGTTAAGTTGTTGTTTTGTTAGAGGGTCTACTGAACCCCTTACTTTACCATTCTGGATGTCTCACCTGTCTCTCTCTCTATATATATGTTTAACATCTTTATTGGAATATAATTGCTTTATAGTGGTGTGTTAGCTTCTGCTGTATAACAAAGTGAATCAGCTATATATATACGTATATCCCCATATCTCCTCACTCTTGCATCTCCCTCCTACCCTCCCTATCCCACCCCTCTAGGTGGTCACAAAGCAGAGTTGATCTCTGTGCTATGCAGCTGCTTCCCACTAGCTATCTATTTTACATTTGGTAGTATATGTAAGTCCATGCCACTCTCTCACTTCGTCCCAGCTTGCCCTTCCCCCTCCCTGTGTCCTCAAGTCCATTTTCTACATCCGTGTCCTGCCCCTAGGTTCTTCACAACTATTTTTTTTTAAGATTCCGTATATATGTGTTAGCATACAGTATGTTTTTCTCTTTCTGACTTACTTCGCTCTGTATGACAGACTCTAGGTCCATCCACCTCACTACAAATAACTCAATTTCGGTTCTTTCCATGGCCGAGTAATATTCCATTGTGTATATGTGCCACATCTTCTTTATCCATTCATCTGTCGACGGACACTTACGTTGCTTCCATGTCCTGGCTATTGTAAATAGAGCTGCAATGAACATTGTGGTACATGACTCTTTTTGAGGTATGGTTTTCTCCAGGTATATGCCCAGTAGTGGGATTGCTGGGTCATATGGTAGTTCTACTGTCAGTTTTTGAAGGAACCTCCATACTGTTCTCCATAGTGGCTGTATCAATTTACATTCCCACCAACAGTGCAAGAGGGTTCCCTTTTCTCCACACTCTCTCCAGTATTTATTGTTTGTAGATTTTTTTGATGTGTCAATATATTTTTGAACATAACTTCTGAGTGGAAATGTCGTTCAGCAAAAAGAGAAATGGATTGGGTGTCAGGACCCAAAATTTTCATCCCAACTTGGCTAACAGTAAGCTCAGTGACTTCTCCTGAAGTACAGTTTCCTCATTTGTAGAATTGAAGAAATTGTATTAGAGGACCTCTACATTCCTTCCAACTCTAAAATCCAATGACTTTATGAAACAGAAATGGAACAGGAAGTCACCAGTGAAAAATATTCTACTGTAGCTGTGTGAGAACAGGAAGTATGTAAACAATCCACTGCCTTTTTTTTTAACCCAAAATGTTCCAACCTATTTCTAATTAGAGCATGTACTTCATTTCCAACTCTACCTAGCTAATCAAGATACTAGTTTAATGTGTGGTTTGCAGTCAAGACATTTTTCCACCTTAAAGGTTTCCATCCTAATCATCAGAACTGAGAAACTGGGGGCAACAAAAAGTTGCCTTTCACTGATCGGTCATTAAAACTATGACATCTTAATGCTAAGTGAAAGCACTACAATTTGCTACCATTTTACCCATATTATGAGCAGTGCAAACAATTACTTCCTCTGAGACAATTTCAAACTTTCACCTTTTGCATAAGGCTGTAAGGCCATACTCCCAGAGTGTCTATTAAATTATCTGTACTTATTTGGAGTGTGTGAATGGCAAAATACTAATTCTCCCTATGCATTGCAGAAGAGTTGCTTCAATGGGAAACCCATTTCTAGTCACAAAGTCATATTATTTATTTAGTACTGATTATCTGCACAGATTGTTGTAACAATAAATCTGGTAAAGAACCTCCCTCAGAGTCATTTTGTCTTAACTAATCAGTTTTAACCAGCTTATTTGACTTTATATTGTCATTTATTATACAATTTACATTCAAAATCTATATACTCAATGCAGGGAGAGAAGGGACCTTTCTATAATTTAAGAAAGCTGCCACTGCAAACATATTTAAATGCTTTCAACTACTAATCCACAACAGAATATCCTATGATAAACCTACAAGGTAAGAGAATTATGAATATACATTGGCAAAAGTTGCTACTCCCTGAGACATCCAGCAATAAGGAAGGATAGGAGCAAGATGGCAGTGTGCACAAAGTGATCTAGAAATAAGGAAACATATAATCTTTAAATATCTTGCCTTTAAAAGCAAAACATATTTTTAAACTAGCCATCTTCACAAACTGAGCTTTGTCAGCGTCTAAGGGAAAAGGCAAAATATTTAACTAAAGGTATAGAAAAGGTGCAAATCCTTACACAGGAGAAGTAAATGCGTATTTTGAGTTTATCCAAATGTTAAGGCCTCTTTCTGATTCTCACAAGTGACCCTCAGACTTGAGCTGTTCAAAAATTTCCAAATGAGCCCATCTGCTCACCAAGATATTTCTATGTTAAAAACCTGCAGGAAGGCATGTGGCCCAGTTTTCACGATCCCAAATTACCTTGGTTTCAATTTAATTTTTGTAAACTGGGATTCCCTTAGGAAGAAAGTAAAATTTTCAATCTTAAAAATAAAGGGATATTAAGAAACAAAACCCTATCCCTTGCTCCATTTTCAGAGGCCATATTCCAAAATTGTAGCTTATCTATCCCAAGACATTAAGAAAACATTATGTTGCAACACTGATTTAGAAATTTGTACTTTTGTGTATGTAATACTATAATGTAAAATTAGTACATTATAATAAATGTCCCTTTTCTTGGCATTTCCTCTGAATGAATCATTTTAGGAAGCTTTTGTCTATTATGTCACTGTATAGAACCACCTTTCAAAGATGGAGTTAAGAGAAAAATATATGACTTAGTTGTGGCCCCTACAATAACTGAGTTTTTCAGGTAATTTTTTATTAGTTGAAAATACTGGTTAATGACCACAATGACCCAATGGTGTAGAGACCACCAGAGACCACCTCCAATCATATGAAAACAGCTTCAAATTTCTTAGTGGGGAAATTTCTCCACCCTAAAAACATTCCTATCTTTTTTTTTTAGTTTATGTAAAAATTTATTTGACCAAAATGTAGAAAAGTGATACTATTACATATGATACAGTTGCAAGAATCTAAATGAAAAGTGTGGGTTTTATTCAATTACACAATTTGCTAGTGTATCTCCTGGGTAGTGTGATGCTTAATAAATAGGAATGAGGGGCAGAGGATTTGGATAAACTAGAAGCAGGGTGATTTTTAGTCAGAATTGTAAACTTGAGTTGGCCCCCACACTGCTGGGGAATGTGGAATATTCCAGCTCTGAGATGTTAACTGAGAAAGCAGAAATCTAACAAAGTCAAACTGTGCAGCCCTGTCTACAAAATACTCCATATCCAGTTTAATCAGGAGTTTCCTGGTCTTTTATTAACTTGGTCCTGAAGAAGGAATTAAAATTCCAGATAAGTAAATCTCCAATTTGCCAGTCCCTGGAGGATAGAGGAGATGAAGTTAGGCCAATTACTTTTTCATCCTTACTTTGCTGTCAGAGAGGGCTATTCTGTCCAATATTTGTTTACAGAAAGTCTTACTCAACTATTGATGGCTAGCAGTCTTTTTGATATGGCTTCTCTGAATAGGACTGAATTCTACAACATTCATTCCTGCTGAGTGGATGGCCTCATATCAGAGCAGATAAGCATGGGTCATTATTGGAATAAGACATCTTGGAATAAGACATCAGCTCCTCAGAGAACAACTTTAGAGTGAAAGAAGCATAGAGAAGAGCATATCAAGGATCTATCTAGAAAACATTTGGGTAATTATTATGACTCTTTTCCAAGCATTCTCATGCTGACTGCTCAGAGGATGTTTGTTCTGCATGGTGGAGTGTGGAAAAGAGCCAGGATGACTAGGTTAACCTCTGTGTGGTTTATGACTTCCCATAGTAACCCCACCCCCCTTTTTTGCTCTGGATGGAAAATCCCCACCCATTTTAATGTGATGGTTCCTGGCCTCCTATAATGTGACCAACGGTGGATATTCTTCAACCTTTTAAACTGACCCATGAGTAGACATCAGAATCTGTGTTTTAAAAGTGTGGGGTTGTCTATTCTCCCAGGAGCCAAATGCCCTCAGTCTTGAGAGTATGCTAAATATGAAATACCCTGCCTACCTCAGGAATAAATGCAATTTAAGGATAAAAATAGAGCTGAAAAACCTGATGCTATTTGAAAAAAGGAAGGAACAGATTTAACTGGTGCTCAAAGCTTCTCTGATACAAAATATTTGGTCATGTATTCATAATTTGCTTGACATTTCCAGCAAAGCAAAGAGACAATAACAAAAGAAACTTCTTACAAGAGAAGAGAAAGACACGGAGCTCTGGAGTTTTTGTTGGAACAAAACTCTTCTGTTTTGGTTCTATACAGTTTAGTTCATTTAGTGTCTGATCCAGTGTCTGATGTAAGCCCACGTTCTCTTCTTTGGCCTGGGCAAGTTTTTCTTCCAGCTCATCAATCGTCTTTTCCAGTTTTGCAACTGTTCTCTCTGCAAATTCGGCACGGGTCTCAGCCTCTTTCAGTTTGTCAGATAGAAGTTTAATTTCTTCTTCATGTTCATACTCCTTTTCAGATGCAGCCTCTGGCAACTTCAAGTTGTTAGTGACATTGAGTTCTTCTTCCAGGTTACCACATTTTATTTATTTATTTAAATGGTTAATGTATTTATTATCTTTATAATTTGATGAAAAGGCACTGCTTCTTAGATATTTCATTGAAAAATTCTCAGTTCTTGTCACTGAAACCTGTAAGCAACTGAGCAGCTTCTGTCTGTATCTGTTTATCCTCCTCTGTGTGCGCTGGATAGTCCTTGGCGTTTGTTAGCCAGAAAGCAGCAAGCTGTTTGTTGTGTAGCTTCAAATATGTCTTTCCTAGAAGCAGCAAGTTTTTGCTGTAGAAGTTTGGATCCACTTGCTCTGCCCTGTGAAAGTAGCCTAAGGCCTCCTCATAGGTGGAACTAGGAGGAGTTTCAAACAGCATTTTAGCAATTCTTCTTTGATACCAAAGCATTTCAGCAAATGTGTAACACCAAATACCCATAAGGTGAATTGAGGTAGCATCTTTAGGGTTGAGTTCAACTGCTTTCTCAAAATGCTCCTTGATCATGTAGGCATTTGCAATTTTAGCCTTGATTCCTTCATAATCTCCAACATTGCTAATACAGATTGCATACCACTTATGAGCTGCAAAACTTGATTCATTTTTTTCTAGTGCCCTTTTTGCATACTCTAGGGCTTCATAGACCAAGAGCTTTTTCTCCTTTTCTGAGGTTCCACTGAGTTGAGCTATAACACGTGATGCCCATGCCAAACACCAGAGTAACTCTGCATCTTCACTTTCCTTGTACTGGGATAGCAACTGGTAAAGTTTTTCTGTTTCTCCACTTTCATATAGTCTGCTTGTTCAAGGATTTCTTCAACTCTGAAGACTTTGGCTGTAGCATGAACCACAGCAGCCTGGGAAATGACTTGATAAGCTTCAAAACCCAAATAAGACAAGGCAGAGAATAAAAGACTTCTTTTGAAAGCTCCTGGGTTTCCCATCACCTCAGCGCCATGGAGTCACCAAAGAACGCACTGCTCGCAGCTTCCAGCAGCACCCGTCGGAAGCTGAGGTCCCAGGGCAGTGCTATGTCCCAAAGGAAGGAGGCGCCAGAGTCGCAAGGCTAGTGCCATGATCTGCAGCTCGCAGGCCTGACCCCTCACCCCTTTGGCTGCTAAGAAGCGGGGCGGAGTAAAAGGCGCCCCAGTCTTTCCACAGAGAGCAGTGTCTGCCAGCTTCCGGCCCTGCTCTTCTTCCTCTCCACAGCTTCAGATCACCACATTTTAGTTCAGACACCTTGGCACGCTCCTCCACCCTCTCCAGCTCACCCTCCAGGATGACCAACTTACGAGTTATCTCCTCGTATTTGTGGTCAGCCCCCTCAGCAATGTCCTTGGTCTCTTTGAGCTGCATCTCCTGAACCTCCATCTTCTCCTCATCTTCGTTGCCCAGTTTTCTATCACCTTCATTCCTCTTTTGCTCTCATTTGCAGCCTTTTCTGCCTCCTCCAGTTTGCGCAGGGCTGTGGCCAGTCGTTCCTGAGCCCTGCCCAACTCCTCTTCAATGAGCTGGATGTGTCAACTGAGAGCTGCCACATCACCTTCAGCTTTCTCTCACCACTCACGCTCGCCATCCAGCTCCCACACTGTAGGCCCTGTGCGCGGTGCTCCGCCTCGTCCACCTGCTGCTGCAGGGCCTGGTTCTTGTGTTTCACTGCCTCCAGGGAGTTGAGGCCAGCCATGGCGTGGAGGCGCATGCAGCGGGCAGTGGGCAGTGGTGGGCGCTCGTCTCGGCTCCAGCGAGAGCTGCAGAAGCTGCGCCCCAGCCCTCAACCCTTTGCCTACACCAGGTCCTATCCTTTGACTATACGTTTCCCATATCACAAAATCACTTACTTTGAATACCACTATTCATTCAAAATGAATATTACTAATGATTACTTCAATCTTACCTGTTTGATTATGCAACTAAGCTAAATATTTTCCATCAGCAACATTGGAAATGTATAGAAGGAATTAACAGAAGCAAAATTTCTATCTAACCACATTTCTAGTAATGCAGCTGGGTTATTCAAAGGACTTTTTGTTGTTGTTGTTCCTCAGAAAAGCAATCACGTCTATGGCTTCAGAGTAAGAATGTCCAAAACCCCTCATTTTGAAGCTGATTACGCATCTCAGCGTTAACTCCAATTCCAAAAGCAAGATCCTGCACCACTTACTGTGCTTTCAAAGACTAACCATAAAATACTGGCTTCAAGATACTTATCAAATCACCTTTATATAACAGCAGACCCAATAAGTTTAGATAAGTTTAGATATCTACCTACTAGTGACAATACAAATCAGAAAAAAAATTAATCTCACCCATACCAAATTATCACTTAAAAGACAATAAAACCATAGACAAATAAATACTTTAAGAACTTTTCTGAGAAATAAAGCCTCATTATATAGTTATGTGGCTGTTCATGATACACAAGTTTTTCAAGCTGAACGATTACTATCAACAAATTAAAGCAAATTCAAGTTGGAAAGGGAGAGGAGCTTTCTAAGTGAATATATACCAACATTTTATTAATTATTTCTTGATTATCTTGTTTGGGCTCCTCCTTGTTATTTCAAGCTTAAAGGAACTCATTAAACTACTGAAAAAGGAAGGGAAGACCTAGTAATAAAGTAATTCTGAAGTGTCAACACAGATTAGAGTCCTGATCATCTAAATATATGTGAAATCCTCTCCTATTTGCCTAAAAGTCATTAATAATTTTTAAGTAGATGTTGCTTTATACACATGTACACACATGCATGCGTGCATACATCCCATTTGGTTGTTTCTTTGTATAACTTCAGATAGCAAAAGCAGTGCATTTAAGATGGAAATAGAAAAGGCAATTAACTTCCTAAGCTTTTTAGATCACTCCCAGTATGGTAACTCTCAAATTACATCAGGGTTTATGAGTCTTTAAAAAGAAATGTATAAATTTTGGTCCAAAACAAAAGCAACACCTCATTTGGTGGAAAAATAAAATTCCCACCACTAGATGACAGTTACAATGCTGGTTAATGATGAAGAACATTCTACATACCAACATGAGAGTCAAGGTTTTTCCTCTTAAAGGTATATAGTGGCAAATAATTTTTAAAATGTAAGTATAGTTAACTATCATTGAAGTATTTCAATGGGGGCAGCGGAGGAGAAACAATGAACCTACACTCTCTTCTTTATTTTTAAAAAAATTTTAAGAAACAGACACTTTCCATCTAAATTGTCAGCATAAAGGAGGTCTGAAAAACTACAAAACATTTGGAAACCAATCTGATTCATCTGGTTATGGATAGCAAATGGCTATCAGGCCTCAACAATGGAAATGGGGTAAAGTCAAATAGTAACAAAAATTATGCTTTGACCACAACTAAGGCAGTAACAAGAAAATAATTTGGGGATAAATATAAATATCACATTAAATAGATTGTGAAAGATGTAAAACTCAATTCCCTTTCCAAATAAATCTTATCTAAAAGAAGGATTATAGAAAATGGGAATGTATGATTTTTTTTAATAAAACAATTCTGCTTTAGTGCAAATGTGTAGTCAAGGAAAAAAAAGAAAGGAAGAAGGGAGGAAGGAAGAAAGAGGAGAGAAAGGAAGGAAGGGAGGGAGGGAGGGAGGGAGGGAAAAAAAAGAAAAGAAAAGAGAAGAAAAAAGAAAAAAGAAAAGAAAAGAAAAGAAAAGGTTTCATGTGACTTAGCAGGAACAGTTTCCACAGCCTTTCACACTGTTGACAATTTCTTCTTGTAGTTTCATCCTTTCTTCCTCTTTGGACACATTTTCTTTCTTTGCATCCCATTTGGGATTACCATGGTTCTGCACATGGCTGCTCTGTGTATGCCACATTTCTGAATAGATACTGCCTGGGTTAGCAAGCAAACCATGGTGGGTACCACGTTCAGCCACCTTACCCTAATAAGCAAAAACAAGAGAAACGTAGAGAAAGTCATATAACTAGCATAATAATTGAAAATACATAATACTTTCTAAGCAAGAATTTTGAAAGATTTGCATTCATTAAAATACCTTTCCCAATTCTTCATTATAGTACAAATAGGAAAAACTGAGGTAGGAATGCCTTCTTTACTGTTGAGCTATCAGTCCAGTGAACAAAAAGCTATGAAATTCCATACACCATATACCATTTCACTTAAAGGAAATAAAATTTGAATGTTTCATTTCTCATTTTGAAGAGCAGAAAAGGAAGGTGAAGATTTTCTAAAGGTGGTATTTTCTGTAATCAGTAAATCAAATTTACACAAAAGCACTTTTATAGAGATTTAAAGGATTTTAAAAAAATATCCCAAAATCCTATGTGTACTTTAAAATAAAAAATATTTCTCCATGAAAAGTTTATTTCTTCCAGTAACTATTTTTCTTAACACTGGCTATTAAACTTAACATTGCATAGAATTGATATTGATTTCTAACTCTTATCTACAATTAATTTATCTCCGGACAGCTACTGCTAAACATGTTGGGAGACAAAAGAAATTTTTTCACTTTTACTGGTACTCCTGGTGAGAGTACCTTTACAAATATACCCTTAAGCAAAATAACTGAAATTTGTGTATGCCCACTTCTGAGTGGTTAAATTTAAGGCTTCTCCTTGATTGCTGGCTGGACAGTCTAGGAACTATTTCGCTCAGCTATATGAACTCTGGATCCTGAATGTAGTCCTCAACTTTGGTATCTGTGGACCACTTCACTGGCACAGAAGTCCCCATGGTTATGTATTTTATATTTTTTTATTTACCACTGTAAAAAAAATAAAAATCTCACTGCACAGACATAAAAAACACATTTATGGTTACCAAAGGGAATGGGGAGGAGGGAAGAACAAATTAGGAGTATGGGATTAATAGATACAAACTACTATATATAAAATGGATAAACAAAAAGGATTTACTGTATAGCACAGGGAACTGTATTCAACCTTCTGTAATAACCTATAATTGAATATAATCTGAAAAAAAAAGCTGAGTCACTGACACAATATTGTACATTAACTACACTTCAATTAAAAAAAATCCTCAATGAAAACTGCATCAAAAAGTATTAGAAATAATGGAATTATTTTTGCAGAAAACCAATGAAATAAATCACAAAAAATTTATCCTGCTATAAAAATGTATATTATGTTTTAAATTATTTTTATTTGTATTAAAGCATAAATGTACACAGCTTAAAAAGTCAGCTAATAATTACAAGTTTATAACAGAAAGTACAGTCTTTTGTCTCCTCCTTCTCCACCCTTGAATATCTCATCTCCAAATCTGTACCTATTTCTTCTGGCATTTACACACATATACATATTAATGAGATTCAGCACTTTTAACTATGCCTCACTCTTCACTCTCCTAATGCCTCACTCTTCACTCTCACTCTTCACTCTCAATGCCTCACTCTTCACTCTCCTAATAACATTGGTTATATCATAAATGTTATTTAATACACAGCATGTACTTTATTATGACTATGTATTATCTGTTGAGCCAAGTGAAGTACTAGGATTTTATATATATTTTCTCATAATATTTTATTCTTCCTGGACATAGTAACTGCCTTGTTTATTCATTTGCTTAGTTTTCTATGTCACTATTGGTAATTCTCTCTAAACTTTAAGCCTGTCTGAACAGTATTTTTCTCATAATCAACTATATTAGGTAATCTATTATTCAGTCCCCACCCTGCCCAGAGATATTTCTCTCACAGCTTTTAAGTTCTTTTCTTTATGCTCAATTCTGAAATTTTATGATAATTTGACTTTTATTTTTCTTTCCTCCATTTATTGTGGTGGGTTCTTGGTAGGCCCTTTCAATCTGGAAACTCATGCTCTGCAGTTCTGAACATTTTGGGGGTATTATTCTTTACTTATTTCCTTCCCTTTTTCCTATTCCCTCTTTCTAGAACAACCATTAGTCAAATGTTGGACCTCTTAGACTAATTCTCTTGTTTTCTTATCTTTCCTCTATTTTCTCTTTTTTTGCTCTACTCTTTAGAGATTTTCTTGACTTTATTTCAGAAATGACTTTTCATTTTCAAAATCTCTCGTTCTCTAGTTGTTCATTTATTTATTTACTATCCCCATTTTAAATTTGAAATGTTGCAAGAATGGTAAAAATGAATACCTATATATGCTTCTCCTAGGTTAGCAACTGTTGATTTTTCCACATTTGCTTCCTCTCACTTCATCTTAGCTCTAAATTTACACTACTTTTTGCTAAATCATTTAAGAATGAGTATTGGACATCATTACATTTCTCCCCTAAATATTTCATTAGCATGTATCTCCTGAAAACAAGGACATTCTCCTACATGACTAAAATACAACAATATCACACCCAAGAAATTTATCTAATATATAGTTCATATTTTACCGATTATCCCAATAATATCCTTTATATATATATTTTCCATCCAGGATCCAATCAGGATCAACACATTGAATTTATAAGTTTCCTACTCTGTGTGAGTGTGACAATGACATTTCTAAAATGTCCAGGCTTTTTTTTTTTTTTTTTTGGCAGTACGCGGGCCTCTCCCTGTTGTGGCCTCTCCCGTTGCGGAGCACAGGCTCCAGATGCGCAGGCTCAGCGGCCATGGCTCACGGGCCTAGCCGCTCCGCAGCATGTGGGATCTTCCCGGACCGGGTCATGAACCCGTGTCCCCTGCATCGGCAGGCAGACTCTCAACCACTGCGCCACCAGGGAAGCCCCAGGCTTGTTTTTTAAAGAATGCCCTTCACGTTGTATTTGTCTAGTTGTTCCTGATTCTTAGATCCAGGCTAAACATTTTTGTTGCAATACAATATAGGTGATATGTCCTCAGTGTATCATATTAGGAGGTACATGATGTCATTTTGCTCCACAATTAATGATTTCAGTTTGATAACTGGTTAAGGTAGTGTCTATCAGATTTCTCTATTTTAAAGGTACTTTTTCTCTTTGTAATCAATAATTAATCAATGGGTTATGCTTTCAAACTGTGTGAATATTCTATTCCCCAATAGTTTTTCACCATATGGTTTTAGCAAACAATGATATCCTTATGTGAATCATTATTACAATGGTGGTTGCAAAATATGATTCTATAAACTTATCATTCCTTGTATGTGTTAGCATTTTTTTCTCCGAGTTATAATTAACATACAACATTACGATAGTTTCAGGTGTACAACATTACATTAGTTTCAGGTGTACAACAGTGATTCAGTATTCTTATATATTATGAAATGATTACCTCAGTTAAGTCCAGTTACCATCTGTCACCATACAAAGTTATGAAAATATTATTCACTATATTCCCTATGTGTACATTACATCCCCATGACTTAGTTTGTACTTCTTAGTACCCTTCACCTATTTCATCTGTCTGCCCTGCTGCCTCTGGCAACCACCAGTATGTTCTCTGTATCTATGAGTCTGTTTCTGTTTTGTTTGTTCATTTGCTGTTTTGTAGATTTCACATATAAGTAAAATCGTACAGTATTTGTTTTTCTCTGACTTATTTCACTTAGCATAATACCCTCCAGGTCCATTAACATTGCTCTAAATGGCAAGATTTCATTTTTAAAAAAGAGCTTTCTCTAAGTACAATTATGGAATTATAGATTAGTTTTTTATTCAATGTGTTGTAATTCATTAGTATCATTATTTATTTATTTTTGACATTCAAATCATCCCACACTTGGCCAGTGGGAACCCATTCAAAATGGTTCCTGTGCCCTTGTGATATGCCTTCATTAATTTCCCTGCTCCAAATATGGAATCAGTCATTTCTCCAAGGAGTCTTGGTTCCTTTTAGTGAGGAACAGTATTTAGTGTCCAAGAACTAGGTGCTAGTTACACTCATTACTACTGGAATTTCATTGCTTCTAGGCCTTTTCACTGAACAGAGTTAGGAACATTTTTTTTCATCATGAACTGATATTGACAATTCTGTTCCAATATAACATCACAAGGCTCTTCTTCTTTTCCCATTCCATATCTGTATATTTCTTCTCCCAAGTAAGACCTCTATTTCTCAACATCAATATATTTACTCACATGCTCAGTCTTACAGTATACACAAAATAGTTTCAAAACAGCTACTCTCATGCTACTACCAAAAACAAACTTACTAAGTTCAAGTCTGAGTTATTTTTTTTCAAGTCTGAGTTATTTTTATCCTTATAATATATTCCACTAAGGCTAAATAATCAGAGTAATGTGTTCAAAAGTTATTTGGGTTAATTCTGCATGCTATTTTTCTTCTACACAGTTATGTTATTAATTCATTATGTACCTAGTTTTACTTCTTTCTGTTTGTATTCAATTCCTGTTTCTGCCCCATCCTTGTTGATTTTTAAATATATAAAAACATTAGCATGGTTCAAAAGTTAAAAATAATACAAAAAAGTATAATCAGCAAAGTCTTACTCCCTCCCCTTTGTCTCTACCCCTTTTTGTCTCCATCCTGCAGGTAAACAATGTCTTTAGTTTCTAGTTTATCCTCCCAGGGTTTCTTTTTGCAGAAACAAGTAAATATACATATGTTTCCCCCACATCCTCCTTGCAAAAGGTAGCATACTATATACTCTTTTGCAGCTTTCTTACTGTCACTTAACACTGTATCCTGGAACTCATGCAATATTAAGTCTTCTTTACTTTTTTTCTTAACAGCATTTGTCCTTATTTTAAAATGCTATATTTTCCATGACCTCTGATGATATTAATTATATTTTTAAGTTTTCTTATGCTCTCTGCATTGTCTATATTTTCTACTGAATTTTTTTCTGCTTGCTTTGGAGGCCTTCCTTTATTATCCACTGACACTTAAAAATACAGTATTAAAAAAAGCTTACTGGAAGCTCTATGTGCCTGGGAGTGGACTTCTCAGCTGTTGGGTTTCACTGTAGGATGATCATATGGGTATCTGGTCATTTTGTGGGGGTCCCCAAATATGAACATGTTTTTTATGGGGCTACTTTTGTTTCTCTAGAGAAGAATCCTCTAATTATCTGCTGGTGAGGGAAGAAGTGGTGACAGTAGAAATAAATAATTGGTTGGCAAGGTTCTTGGAGCCAGTGGCACAGGAGGGTCTGTGGTCTTATTCTTCGGTATGTTTTGATTTCCAGTTAATCTCGCCCATCTTTGTTAATGTTCTTGGTAATTTTCTTGTGTCCAGAGCCTCTCTGACTCAATTTCCTGACAAGTAAACCTCCAGTCTCTTGCCAAGGCTGGGAACGGGTAATCACCAGGCTGCAACAGGAAGGGCCTTGGGAACTCTGTTATGCAGACTTAATATTAATACTACCAGAGACTGTTGACGGAACACATGAGGTCACATTAGTTTCACTAGAAAATGAAAATCTCTGATCTTCATAATCAAGCAATTATAGAACCATCAAATTCAACATAAAGAGATTTTAGATACAAATGGTATGATCAATAGTTAGTTCCAATTATAATCCAAACCCCAAGTGGCAATGTTATGATATAACTGTATAGATACTGTGAACCTCCTGGCATGAGGTAGGTAAGCACATGCTTGTTAAAGTACTTTTAACATTTTATATTTACAAGAAAAGGCTCTATGTACATGACTGCATACAATTGGAAAGTTTAGTAAAAAGCACAAAAGAGCAGATTTTATTTCAGATACCTGAACATCAATGAGATAATAAAGTATATTTACAAAATTTCCCATTTAAGACATGCTGGAACAAGCATACTGAAGAAAATCAGTTTATATTTTAGTGAATGTTAGCATTTTTGAACAAATGAACAAAAAGACCTAGGATAGAAAGTGCACAGGTAACACATAAAAGAAATAATATATATATCACAGAACTGAATATCCCATAAGAAATTTTAGTGGCATGAAAAATTCTCTCTCAATATAGACAGTACAAGAGAATGCTTCTTCTCTCTTAACTCCCAGTACTCAGGCTTTCAAAATGATAAAAAATTGAAGGCTTATGTATTAGAATGGAGAAATAAGCATAGAAAACACTGTTAGAAATAATCAAGTACAAAGGGGGGTGGGAATAAGATATCCCTACAGAGAGGAGAAAAGAAAAACTATTACAATTTTCAAATCTACCAATCGCAATAGTGGCACTCTGATTTGTTCAGAACATTTAGACAGTATACTCTTATAGTAATTCCCTCAGAGAAATAAAGCAGGCTGTCCTTTTTCTTACTTTCCTCATGAGGAAAAAGATAAAATAAAAATGGCCATGCATGAAAATGACTTTATTTTATGGTAATTTTCTTTTAGACATCAAGGGTATGTGCAGGTATTAGAAAAATGAAAATATAAAATACAGTGAAGACAATGAGCAAAGATTCTGTACAGAGCAAAAATGAATAAAGAAAAATTATTTTAAATACATACCCTTTAAAACTGCCTCTACCATATTAGGATTTAATGCCTTCCTCATCTAACTTTGCTTTTAAAACTTTAATAGAGTGAGTTAATACAGTTTATTCATTTTTGGAAGTGGTATGCATTATTTCTTATCAAAAGGAGGTAAAAATGGAATCCTATCAGGATTCAGTCTTACTCAAATAACACAAAATTCTATAACTTTCTTTAGAAACAATATTTAAGTTGCTTGTGTTTGTAACAATTTCTAATGTTCTTCAAACACTAAACTTTAAAGTTCAACCTCTTACCTGGTCCAAGACAATGATCTCATCTGCATCAACAACTGTTGACAATCTGTGTGCAATGAAAACAGAAGTTCTGTGTTTGACCGCATCCCTCATGGCACCAAGAATAGTCTGCAAGTTTGACAACAAGAACAGTAGGAGGGGAAAAAAAGATCTATCTATTAGGCAAATGTATATTAAAATACTCATGTATCTCTGAAAAGAATATATAAAATGCTCGTTAATTTGGTATTATATAAACTTTATACCACTACCAATATTTTACCTAATCTAATAATTACTAAGAAGAGAATAAAATCAAAGAGGGAAGGTGAATATGAACATATTATTATGGAAAAAATTAGCTTTAAGATAGGCAATATTTCTTTAAATTATAAAGTTTGGGAGAAGGTAGATATTTTCTATACATAAAAACAAACAATAACAATGATGAATCCACTGATATCAGGAGCATAATAGCCAGATATGTTTATCTGGACAATGAGAGCAAAAACAAAATGAGGAGGGACTCAAGTGATAGGATGTGGAGAAGTACAAAAAAAATCAAGAAAGATAGGAAACTCAAAGGGTACAGGAGCAGTTGCTTTTCCTCAGTTCAAACACAGAGGATGGAAAGGGTGACAAGGACAATGATGCATGTTTAACTTGAGAAAACTTCTTTTTCAAAAGCAGTCTGACTTCTTAAGGCATTCTGGAAAATACATTTTTGTCTACTGCGTGTAAAATGTAAGGCAGCTGTATACATATTCACCTATACTTAGAAACCTGGGTCTAAGTACAGGAAGCTAGATGGAAATAGCAGTGTGGGGGATGGTGATATTCCCAATGGCTTCCTAAAGGTACCTCTAATCACTGTATTTATTAAAGAAATAAAATTATCATGAATAGATGGCTACCCAGGAAAAGAAGACCTTATATTTTACTATGGTAGACTGAAAATCAAGCACAGGGTCAATTCTAAGAAAAATTGTGATGTCTGGGGAGGACTCCTCTTTCCTACCCTCCAGAACTTAAACTCTCACATCCTACTGATGTTCTGGACCTTTTTAAAAGGTTGATTAAAATTTACCAAATCTTCCGGTAACTCATTCCCTCAAGGGGGAGTGTTCTCTGCTAGCAATTAATGGGTTATGCTCTGTGAGCTAATAAAGATACGTGACTCAAATAATGATGTTGTTAGGACTCTGAAATTGTGATAAATGTGGATAACACATTTTTAGGTACAAAGTTCTTGTAAGCAGATTCCTACTATGCATATGAATGGAGTCTGGTGCAGCTTAAGGTTTCCTTTAAATATATCAGTAACAAATCCTCAGATTAGCTCATGATGGTGGAGTAGAAGGACGTGAGCTCACCCCTTCTTATGTAAACATCAAAATCACAATCAACGGGTAAACAACCACTGACAAAAAAAACACTGAAACCTACCAAAAAAGATACCCTACACCCAAAGGCAAAGAAGAAATAACAACAAGACAGTAGGAGGGGCACAATCACAATAAAATCAAATTCCATACCTGCTGGGTGCTTGACCCACAAGCTGGAAAACAGTTACACCACAGAAGTTCTCCTACAGGAGTGAAAGTCCTGAGCCCCACGTCAGGCTTCCCAGCCTGGAGGTCCAGCAACAGGAGGAGGAGCCCCAGAGAATCTGGCTTTGAAGGCCAGCAGGGTTTGATCACAGGAATTCCACAGGGCTGGGAAAAGCAGAAACTCCACTCTTCGAGGGCTGACACAAGATCGTGTGTGCACCAGAAACCAGGGGAAAAAAGCAGTGACCTCATAAGAGACGGAGCCCAAACTATGTGTTAGTAATGGAGGGTCTCCTGCAGAGGTGTGGGGTGGCAGTGGTTCACTGTGGGGATAAGGACACTGGCAGCAGCAGATCTGTGGAGTACTCATTGGTGTGAGCCCTCCCAGAGGCTGCCATTAGCCGCACCCTACAGCCTGTAGGCACCAGTGCTGGAACACCTCAGGCCATGCAACCAACAGGGTGGGAACACAGCTTCACTCATCAGCAGACAAGCTGCTAAAAATCTTGCTGAGCACAGCCCTGCCTACCAGAGGAACAAGACCCAGCTCCACCCAGTAGGCAGGGACCAGCCCCTCCCATCAGGAAGCATGCACAAGCCCTTTAGACAGCCTCATCCACTAGAGGACAGACAGCAGAAGCAAGAACTACAATCCAGCAGCCTACGGAATGTAAACTGAAATCACAGAAAATCAGACAAAATGAGATGGCAGAGGAATGTGTCCCAGATGAAGGAAAAAGATAAAACCCCAGAAGAACAACTAAATTAAGTGGAGATAAGCAATCTACCAGAAAAAGAATTCAGAATAGGTACTGTGGGAAAGATGGCGGAAGAGTAAGACACGGAGATCACCTTCCTCCCCACAGATACACCAGAAATACATCTACACATGGAACAACTCCTACAGAACACCTACTGAAGGCTGGCAGAAGACCTCAGACCTCCCAAAAGGCAAGAAACTCCGCACGTACCTGGGTATGGCAAAAGAAAAAAAAGAAAAAACAGAGACAAAAGAATAGGGACGGAACCTGCACCAGTGGGAGGGAGCTGTGAAGGAGGAAAAGTTTCCACACACTAGGAAGGCCCTTCGCGGGCGGAGACTGCGGGAGGCGGAGGGGGGAGCTTCGAAGCCGTGGAGGAGAGCACAGCAACAGGTGCGGAGGGCAAAGCGGGGAGATTCCCGCACAGAGGATTGGTGCCGACCGGCACTCACCAGCCCGAGAGGCTTGTCTGCTCACCCGCCAGGGCGGGCGGGGCTGCGAGCTGAGGCTCTGAGGCTCGGGATTCGGTTTCCGAGGGAGCACAGGGAGAGGACTGGGGTTGGCGGCTTGAACATAGCCTGAAGGGGTTAGTGCACCATGGCTAGCGGGGAGGGAGTCCGGGGAAAAGTCTGCACCTGCCGAAGAGGCAAGAGACTTTTTCTTCCCTCTTTGTTTCCTGGTGCGTGAGGAGAGGGGTTTAAGAACGCTGCTTAAAGGAACTCCAGAGACGGGCGCGAGCCGCGGCTAAAAGCGTGAACCCCGAAGACGGGAGGGAGACACTAAGGCTGCTGCTGCCGCCACCAAGGGGCCTGTGTGCGAGCACAGGTCACTCTCCACACCCCTCTTCCGCGGAGGCTGTGCAGCCCACCACTGCCAGGTTCCCGGGATCCAGGGACAACTTCCCCGGGAGAACGCACGGCGGGCCTCAGGCTGGTGCAAAGTCACGCTGGCCTTTGCCGCCACAGGCCCGCCCCGCACTCCGTGACCCTCCCTCCCCGCCGGCCTGAGTGAGCCAGAGCCCCCGAATCAGTGGCTCCTTTAACCCCGTCCTGTCTGAGCAAAAAACAGACACCCTCCAGCGACCTACACGAAGAGGCAGGGCCAAATCCAAAGCTGAGCCCCGGTGAGCTGTGAGAACAAAGAAGAGAAAGGGAAATCTCTCCCAGCAGCCTCAGAAGCAGCGGATTAAAGCTCCACAATCAACTTGATATACCCTGCATCTGTGGAATACCTGAATAGACAACCAATCATCCCAAATTAAGGGAGTGGACTTTAGGAGCAAGATCTATGATTTTTTTCCCCTTTTCCTCTTTTTGTGAATGTGTATGTGTATGCTCCTGTGTGAGATCTTGTCTGCATAGTCTTGCTTCCACCATTTGTCCTAGGGTTCTATCCGTCCATGGTTTTTTTAAAAATTTTTTTCTTAATAATTAATTTTAATAACGTTATTATACTTTACCTTCATTCTTTCTTTCTTTCTTTCCTTCCTTCCTTCCCTCCTTTAGACAACGAATCATCCCAAATTGAGGAGGTGGTCTCTGAGAGCAAGACTTATGATTTTTCCCCCTTTACCTCCTTTAGTGAGGGTGTATGTGTATGCTTCTGTGTAAGATTTTGTCTGTATAGCTTTGCTTCCAACATTTGTCCTAAGGTTCTATCCGTCCCTTTTTTTTTTCTAAATTAGAATTTTTTAATTCAATAACTTTATTATACTTTATTTTATTTTTACTGTATCTTCTTTCTTTCTGTCTTTTTTCCTTCTTTCCCTCCTTCCTTCCTTCCTCGCTCCCTCCCTCCCTCCTTTCTTTCCTTCTTTGCTTCTTTCTTTCTTTCCTCCTTCCTTCCTTCCTTCCTTCCCTCCTTTCCTTCTTTCTTTCCTCATACTTCTACTAATTCTCTCTACTTTTTCTCCCTTTTATTCTGAGCCGTGTGGATAAAAGGCTCTTGGTGCTCCAGCCAGGAGTCAGGGCTCTGCCTCTGAGGTAGGAGAGCCAACTTCAGGACACTGGTCAACAAGAGACCTCCCAGCTCCACATAATATCAAACGGCGAAAATCTCCCAGAGACCTCCATCTTAACACCAGCACCCAGCTTCACTCAACGACCAGCAAGCCATAGTGCTGGACAACCTATGCCAAACAACTAGCAAAACAGGAACACAACCCCACCAATTAGCAGAGAGGTTGCCTAAAATCATAATAAGGCCACAGACACCCCAAAACACACCACCAGACGTGAACCTGCCCACTAGAGAGACAAGATCCAGCCTCATCCACCACAACACACGCACTAGTCCCCTCCACCAGGAAGCCTACACAACCCACTGAACCAACCTTAGACACTGGAGACAGACATCAAAAACAGCGGGAACTACGAACCTGCAGTCTGCAAAAAGGAGACCCCAAATACAGTAAGATAAGCAAAATGAGAAGACAGAAAAACACACAGCAGATAAAGGAGCAAGATAAAAATGCACCAGACCTAACAAATGAAGAGGAAATAGGCAGTCTACCTGAAAGAGAATTCAGAATAATGATAGTAAGGTTGATCCGAAATCTTGGAGATAGAATGGACAAAATGCAAGAAACAGTTAACAAGGACCTAGAAGAAATAAAGATGAAACAAGCAACGATGTACAACTCAATAAATGAAATTAAAAGTACTCTAGATGGGATCAATAGCAGAATAACTGAGGCAGAACAACGGATAAGTGACCTGGAAGATAAAATAGTGGAAATAACTACTGCAGAGCAGAATAAAGAAAAAAGAATGAAAAGAACTGAGGACAGTCTCAGAGACCTCTGGGAACATTAAACGCACCAACATTCGAATTATAGGGGTTCCAGAAGAAGAAGAGAAAAAGAAAGGGACTGAGAAAATATTTGAAGAGATTATAGTTGAAAACTTCCCTATTATGGGAAATAGTTAATCAAGTCCAGGAAGCACAGAGAGTCCCATACAGAATAAATACAAGGAGAAATACGCCAAGACACATATTAATCAAACTGTCAAAAATTAAATACAAAGAAAGCATATTAAAAGCAGCAAGGGAAAAACAACAAATAACACACAAGGGAATCCCCATAAGGTTAACAGCTGATCTCTCAGCAGAAACACTACAAGCCAGAAGGGAGTGGCAGGACATACTGAAAGTGATGAAGGAGAAAAACCTGCAGCCTAGACTACTCTACCCAGCAAGGATCTCATTCAGATTTGATGGAGAAATTAAAACCTTTACAGACAAGCAAAAGCTGAGAGAGTTCAGCACCACCAAACCAGCTTTACAACAAATGCTAAAGGATCTTCTCTAGGCAAGAAACACAAGAGAAGGAAAAGACCTACAATAACGAACCCAAAACAATTTAGAAAATGGGAATAGGAACATACATATCGATAATTACCTTAAATGTAAATGGACTAAATGCTCCCACCAAAAGACACGGATTGGCTGAATGGATACACAAACAAGACCCTTATATATGCTGTCTACAAGAGACCCACTTCAGACCTAGAGACACATACAGACTGAAAGTAAGGGGATGGAAAAAGATATTCCATGCAAATGGAAACCAAAAGAAAGCTGGAGTAGCAATTCTCATATCAGACAAAATAGACTTTAAAATAAGGACTATTAAAAGAGACAAAGAAGGACACTACATATTGATCAAGGGATCGATCCAAGAAGAAGACATAACGATCGTAAATATTTATGCACCCAACATAGGAGCACCTCAATACATTAGGCAAATACTAACAGCCATAAAAGGGGAAATCGACAGTAACACATTCATAGTAGGGGACTTAAACACCCCACTTTCACCAATGGACAGATCATGCAAAATGAAAATAAATATGGAAACACAAGCTTTAAATGATACATTAAACAAGATGGACTTAATTGATATTTATAGGACACTCCATCCAAAAACAACAGAATACACATTTCTCTCAAGTGCTCATGGAACATTCTCCAGGATAGATCATATCTTGGGTCACAAATCAAGCCTTGGTAAATTTAAGAAAATTGAAATTGTATCAAGTATCTTTTCTGACCACAACGCCATGAGACTAGATATCAATTACAGGAAAAGATCTGTAAAAAATACAAACACATGGAGGCTAAACAATACACTACTTAATAATGAAGTGATCACTGAAGAAATCAAAGACGAAATAAAAAAATACCTAGAAACAAATGACAATGGAGACACAACGACCCAAAACCTATGGGATGCAGCAAAAGCAGTTTTAAGGGGGAAGTTTATAGCAATACAAGCCCACATTAAGAAGCAGGAAACATCTCGAATAAACAACCTAACCTTGCACCTCAAGCAATTAGAGAAAGAAGAACAAAAAAGCCCCAAAGATAGCAGAAGGAAAGAAATCATAAAAATCAGATCAGAAATAAATGAAAAAGAAATGAAGGAAACAATAGCAAAGATCAATAAAACTAAAAGCTGGTTCTTTGAGAAGATAAACAAAATAGATAAACCACTAGCCAGACTCATCAAGAAAAAAAGGGAGAAGACTCAAATCAACAGAATTAGAAATGAAAAAGGAGAGGTAACAACTGACACTGCAGAAATAAAAAAGATCATGAGAGATTACTACAAGCAACTCTATGCCAATAAAATGGACAATCTGGATGAAATGGACAAATTCTTAGAAATTCACAACCTGCGAAGACTGAATCAGGAAGAAACAGAAAATATGAACAGACCAATCACAAGCACTGAAATTGAAACTGTGATTAAAAATCTTCCAACAAACAAAAGCCCAGGACCAGATGGCTTCACAGGCGAATTCTATCAAACATTTAGAGAAAAGCTAACACCTATCCTTCTCAAACTCTTCCAAAATATAGCAGAGGGAGGAACACCCCCAAACTCATTCTACAAGACCACCATCACCCTGATACCAAAACCAGACAAGGATGTCACAAAGAAAGAAAACTACAGGCCAATATCACTGATGAACATAGATGCAAAAATTCTCAACAAAATACTAGCAAACAGAATCCAACAGCACATTAAAAGGATAATACACCATGATCAAGTGGGGTTTATTCCAGGAATGCAAGGATTCTTCAATATACGCAAATCTATCAATGTGATAAACCATATTAACAAATTGAAGGAGAAAAACCATATGATCATCTGAAAAGATGCAGAGAAAGCTTTTGACAAAATTCAACACCCATTTATGATAAAAACCCTGCAGAAAGTAGGCATAGAGGGAACTTTCCTCAACATAATAAAGGCCATATATGACAAGCCCACAGCCAACATCATCCTCAATGGTGAAAAACTGAAAGCATTTCCACTAAGATCAGGAACAAGACAAGGTTGCCCACTCTCACCACTCTTATTCAACATAGTTTTGGAAGTTTTAGCGACAGCAATCAGAGAAGAAAAGGAAATAAAAGGAATCCAAATTGGAAAAGAAGTAGTAAAGCTGTCACTGTTTGCAGATGACATGATCCTATACATAGAGAATCCTAAAGATGCTACCAGAAAACTACTAGAGCTAATCAATGAATTTGGTAAAGTGGCAGGATACAAAATTAATGCACAGAAATCTCTGGCATTCCTATATACTAATGATGAAAAATCTGAAAGTGAAATCAAGAAAACACTCCCATTTACCATTGCAACAACAACAACAAAATATCTAGGAATAAACCTACCTAAGGAGACAAAAGACCTGTATGCAGAAAATTATAAGACACTGATGAAAGAAATTAAAGATGATACAAATAGATGGAGAGATATACCATGTTCTTGGATTGGAAGAATCAACATTGTGAAAATGACTCTACTACCCAAGGCAATGTACAGATTCAGTGCAATCCCTATCAAACTACCACTGGCATTTTTCACAGAACTAAAACAAAAAATTTCGCAATCTGTATGGAAACACAAAAGACCCCGAATTGCCAAAGCAATCTTGAGAACGAAAAAAGGAGCTGGAGGAATCAGGCTCCCTGACTTCAGACTATACTACAAAGATACCGTAATCAAGACAATATGGCACTGGCAGAAAAACCGAAATGTAGATAAATGGAACAGGATAGAAATCCCAGAGATAAACCCATGCACATATGGTTACCTTATCTTTGATGAAGGAGTCAAGAACATATAGTGGAGAAAAGACAGCCTCTTCAATAAGTGGTGCTGGGAAAACTGGACAGGTACATGTAAAAGTATGAGATTAGATCACTCCCTAACACCATACACAAAAATAAGCTCAAAATGGATTAAAGACCTAAATGTAAGGCCAGAAACTATCAAACTCTTAGAGGAAAACATAGGCAGAACACTCTATGACATAAATCACAGCAAGATCCTTTCTGACCCACCTCCTAGAGTAATGGAAATAAAAACAAAAATAAACAAATGGGACCTAATGAAACTTCAAAGCTTTTGCACAGCAGAGGAAACCATAAACACGACCAAAAGACAACCCTCAGACTGGGAGAAAATATTTGCAAATGAAGCAACCGACAAAGGATTAATCTCCAAAATTTACAAGCAGCTCATGCAGCTCAATAAGAAAAAAACAAACAACCCAATCCAAAAATGGGCAGAAGACCTAAATAGACATTTCTCCAAAGAAGATATACAGATTTCCAACAAACACATGAAAGAATGCTCAACATCATTAATCATTAGAGAAATGCAAATCAAAACTACAATGAGATATCATCTCACACCAGTCAGAATGGCCATCATCAAAGAATCTAGAAACAATAAATGCTGGAGAGGGTGTGGAGAAAAGGGAACACTCTTGCACTGCTGGTGGGAATGTGAATTGGTTCAGCCACTATGGAGAACAGTGTGGAGGTTCCTTAAAAAACTACAAATAGAACTACGATATGACCCAGCAATCCCACTACTGGGCATATACCCTGAGAAAACCAAAATTCAAAAAGAGTCATGTACCAAAATGTTCATTGCAGCTCTATTTACAATAGCCCGGAGATGGAAACAACCTAAGTGCCCATCATCGGATCAATGGATAAAGAAGATGTGGCACATATATACAATGGAATATTACTCAGCCATAAAAAGAAACGAAATTGAGCTATTTGTAATGAGGTGGATAGACCTAGAGTTTGTCATACAGAGTGAAGTAAGTCAGAAAGAAAAAGACAAATACCGTATGCTAACACATATATATGGAATTTAAGAAAAAAAATGTCATGAAGAACCTAGGTGTAAGGCAGGAATAAAGATGCAGACCTACTAGAGAACGGACTTGAGGTTATGGGGAGGGGGAAGGGTGAGCTGTGACAGGGCGAGAGAGAGTCATGGACATATACACACTACCAAACGTAGTAAAGTAGATAGCTAGTGGGAAGCAGCCGCATGGCACAGGGATATTGGCTCAGTGCTTTGTGACAGCTTGGAGGGGTGGGATAGGGAGGGTGGGAGGGAGGGAGACGCAAGAGGGAAGACATATGGGAACATATGTATATGTATAACTGATTCACTTTGTTATAAAGCAGAAACTAACACACCATTGTAAAGCAATTATACCCCAATAAAGATGTTAAAAAAAAAAAGGGCAAAAAAAAAGAATTCAGAATAATGATAGTGAAGATGATTCAAGACCTTGGAACAAGAATGGAGGCAAGGATTGAGAATGCAAGAAATGTTTAACAAAGACCTAGAAGAACTAAAGAACAGACAAACAGAGATGAACAATATAATAACTGAAAATGAAAAATACACAAAGGAATCAATAGCATAATAACTGAGGCAGAAGAATGGATAACTGACCTGGAAGACAGACTGTTGGAAATCACTGCCATGGAAAATAATAAAGAATGAAAAGAAATGAAGACAGTCTTAGAGACCTCTGGGACAACATTAAAAGCACCAACATTCATATTATCGGGGTCCCAGAAGGAGAAGAGAGAAAGGATCTGAGAAAGTATTTCAAGAGGTAATAGCTGAAAACTTCCCTAACATGGGAAAGGAAACAGTCACTCAAGCCCAGGACGTGCAGAGACCCCCAGGTAGGATAAACCCAAGGAGGAACACACCAAGACAAAATAGTACTCAACTTGACAAAATTAAAGATAAAGAAAAATTATTAAAGCAACAAGGGAAAAGCAACAAAAACATACACAGGAACTCCTATATCCCATAAGGTGATCAGCTGATTTCTCAACAGAAACTCTGTAGGCCAGAAGTGAGTGGTACAATATATTTAAAGCAATGAAAGGGAAAAATCTACAAACAAGAATAGTCTACCCAGCAAGGCTCACATTCAGATTCGACGGAGAATCTAAAGCTTTACAGACAAGTAAAGGTTAAGAGAATTCAGCACTACCAGACCAGCCTTAAAACAAATGCTAAAGATTGTTCTCTAAGTGGAAAAGAAAAGGCCACAACTAGAAACAGGAAAATTATGAATGGAAAAGCTCACTGGTAAAGGCAAACATAGAGTAAACAAGGAAATCATCTGTACACAAATATGATATCAAAATCAGCAATTAGTGAGGAGAGAACAAATGCAGGGTATTGAAAATACATTTGAAATTAAAAGACCAGCAACTTAAAACAACCTTGCTTATATACAGACTACCATATCAAAATCTTATGGTAACTGCAAGCCACAAATCTACAATAGATACACACACAAAAAAGAAAAAGGAATCCAAATACAACACTAAGGTTAGTCATCAATTAACAAGAGAACAAAAGAGGAAGGGGAGAAAAAAGACCTAAAGAAACAAATCAAAAACAATTAACAAAAGGGTAATAAGAACATACATAACGATAATTACCTTAAACATAAATGGATTAAGTGCTCCAACCAAAAGACAGACTGGCTGAATGGATACAAAAACAAGACCCCTATATATGCTGTCTATAAGAGACCCATTTCAGATCTAGGGACACATACAGACTGAAAGTGATGGGATGGAAAAAGGTATTCCATACAAATGGAAATCAAAAGAAAGCTGTAGTAGCAATACTCATATCAGACAAAGTAGACTTTAAAATGAAGACTGTTACAAGAGACAGGGAAGGACACTACATAATGATCAAGGGATTAATCCAAGAAGAAGATATAACAATTGTAAATATATATGCATCCAACATAGGAGAACCTCAATATATAAGGCAAATACTAACAGCCATGAAGGGAGAAATCGATAGTAACACAATAATGGGGGACTTTAACACACCATTTTCATCAGTGGACAGATCATCCAGACAGAAAATCAACAAGGAGACACAGGCCTTAAATGACACATTAGACCAGATGGACTTAATTGATACTTATAGAGAATTCCATCCAAAAGCAGCAGAATACACGTTTTTCTCATGTGCACATGGAACATTTTCCAGGATTGATCACAAGCTGGGCCACAAAGTGGGCCTCGGTAAATTTAAGAAAACTGAAATCATATCAAGTGTCTTTTCTGACTACTCGCTATGAGATTAGAAATCAACTACAAGAAAAAAAAGTAAAAAATATAAACATGTGGAGGCTAAAAAATATGCTAAACAACCAATGGATCACTGAAGAAATCAAAGAGGAAATCAAAAAATACCTAGAAACAAATGAAAACAAAAGCCCAAAGATCCCAAACCTATGGGACACAGTAAAAGCAGTTCAAAGAAGGAAGTTTATAACAATACAATCTTACCTCAGGAAACAAGAAAAATCACAAATAAACAACTAAATGTATATCTAAAGCAACTAGAGAAAGGAGAACAAACAAAACCCAAAGTTAGCAAAAGAAATCATAAAGATAAGAGCAAAAATAAATGAAATAGAAATGAAGGAAACAACACAAAAGATCAATGAAACTAAAAGCTGGTTCTTTGAAAAGATAAACAAAATTGACAAACCTTTAGCCAGGCTCATCATGAAAAAAAGGGAGAGGGCTGAAATCAATAAAATTAGAAATGAAAAAGGAGAAGTTATAATGGACACCACAGAAATCCAAAGGACCATAAGAGACTACTACAATCAACTATATGCCAATAAAATGTACAACTTGGAAGAAATGGACAATTCTTAGAAAGGTACAATCTCCCAAGACTGAACAAGGAAGAAATAGAAACTATAAACAGACGAATCACAAGTACTGAAATTGAAAATGTGATTAAAAAACTCCCAACAAACAGAAGTCCAGGACCTGATGTCTTCACAGGCAAATGCTATCAAACATTTAGAAGAGTTAAGAACAATTCTTCTGAAACTATTCCAAAAAACAGCAGAGGAAGGAACACTCCCAAATGCATTCTATGAGGCCACCATCACCGTTATACAAAAACCAGACAGACATACCACGAAAAAAGAAAATTACAGGCCAATATCACTAATGAACAGAGACGCAAAAACCCTCAACAAAATACTATCAAACCGAATCCAACAATACATTAGAAGTATCATACACCATGATCAAGTGGGATTTATCCCAGGGATGCAAGGATTTTTCAATATCTGCAAATCAATCAGTGTGATACACCACATCAACAAATTGAAGAATAAAAACCAAATGATCATCTCAATATACACAGAAAAAAGTTTTTGACAAAACTTAGCACCCATTTATGGTAAAAACTCTCCAGAAAGTGGGCGCAGAGGGAACCTACCTCAACATAATAAAGGCCATATATGACAAAACTACAGCTAACATCATACTCAATGGCAAAAAGCTGAAAGCATTTCCTTTAAGATCTGGAACAAGATAAGGATGTCCACTCTCGCCTCTTTTATTCAACATAGTTTCGGAAGTCCTAGCCACAGCAATCAGAGAAGAAAAAGGAATCCAAACTGGAAAAGAAGAAGTAAAACTGTCAGTGTTTGCAGATGCCATGATACTATATGTAGAAAATCCTAAAGATGCTACCAGAAAACAACTAGAGCTCATCAATGAATTTGGTAAAGTTGCAGGATACAAAATTAATACACAGAAATCTGTTGAATTTCTATACACCAACAATGAAAGATCAGAAAGAGAAATTAAAGAAACAATTCCATTTACCATCACATCAACAAGAATAAGATACCTAGGGATATACCTACCTAAGGAGGCAAAAGACCTGTACTCTGAAAACTATAAGATGCTAGTGAAAGAAATCAAAGATGACACAGATGGAAAGATCTACCATGTTGGGACTTCTCTGGTGGTCCAGTGGGTAACACTCCATGCTCCCAATGCAGGGGGCCTAGGCTCGATCCGTGGTCGGGAACTAGATCCTGCATGCCATAACTAAGAGTCTGCATGCTGCACCTAAGAAGTCCGCATGCCACAACTAAAGATCCCACATGCTGTAATGAAGGTCCCACTTGCTGCAACTAAGTCCTGGTGCAGCCTAAACAAATAAATAAATAAATATGTTTTAAAAAAACGATCTACCATGTTCTTGGATTGGAAGAATCAATATTGTCAAAATGACTATACTACCCAAGGTAATCTACAGCTTTGATGCAATGCCTATCTAATTATCAATGGCATTTTCACAGAACTACAACAAAAAAAATCTTAAAATTTGTACAGTGCCACAAAAGACCCTAAATATCTACAGCAAACTTAAGAAAGAAAAATGGAGCTAGAGGAATCAAGGCTCCCTGACTTCAGACTATACTACAAAGCTACACTCATCAAAACAGTATGGTACTGGCACAAAAACAGAAATATAGATCAAAAGGATAGAAAGCCCAGAAATAAACCCATGCACCTATGGCCAATTAATCTACCACAAAGGAGGCAAGACTATAAAATGGAGGAAAGACAGTCTCTTCAATAAATAGTGCTAAGAAAACTGGACAGCTACATGTAAAAAACTGAAATTAGAATATTCTTTAATACCATGCACAAAAATAAACTCAAAATGGATTAAAGACCTAAATGTAAGACCGGATACTATAAAACGCTTAGAGGAAAACATAGGCAGAACACTCTTTGACAAAAATCACAGCAATATCTTTTTCAATCTGTCTCACAGGGTAACGGAAATAAAAACAAAAATAAACAAGTGGGACCTAATAAAACTCAAAAGCTTTTGCACAGCAAAGGAAACCATAAACAAACTGAAAAGACAACCCACAGACTGGGAGAAAATATTTGCAAACAAGGTATTAGTCTCCAAACTTTACAAACAGCTCATGCAGCTCAATATTGAAAAAACAAACAACCTAATCAAAAAATGGGCAGAGGACCTAAAGAGACATTTCTCCAAAGACATACAGATGGCCAGGAGGCCCATGAAAAGATGCTCAACATCGCTAATTATTAGAGAAGTGCAAATCAAAACTACAATGAGATATCACCTCATACCAGTCAGAATGGCCATCATCAAAAAATCTGCAAACAATAAATGCTAGATAGGGTGTGGAGAAAAGGGAACCCTCTTACACTGTTGGTGGGAATGTAAAATAGTATGGCCACTATGGAGAACAGTATGGAGGTTCCTTAAAATACTAAAAATAGAGCTACCCTATGATTCAGCAATCCCACTCTTGGGCATATATCTGGAGAAAACCATAATTTGAAATGATACATGCACCCCACTGTTCACTGCTGTACTGTTTACAATAGCCAAAACATGAAAGCAACCTAAGTGTCCATCAACAGATGAATGGATAAAGAAGATGTGGTGTATATATCCAATGCAATATTACTCAGCCATTAAAAAGACTGAAATAATGCCATTTGCAGCAGCATGGATGGACTTGGAGATTATACTTCATACTAAGTGAAGTTAAGTCAGACAGAAAAAGAAAAATATCATATGATATTGCTTACATGTGGAATATAAAAAAAATGATACAAATGAACTTGTTTACAAGACAGAAATGGACTCACAGACTTAGAGAATGAACTTATGGTTATCATGGGGGCAGGGTGGGGGGAGGGATAGATTGGGAGTTTGGGATTGACATGTACACAGTGCTATATTTAAAATAAAATGCCTTTTCATGAAAAACAAATAAAATTAAAATTTTCTAAATAAATATAACAAATCCTCATGCTAAACAACTGACTTAGAAATTAAGCTGTTTTAAACATATGGCAGATCAAGTAATGTGCCCTGAAACTTAACTCCATATGCAAATATATGTCATATATGCTCTAAAGCTGAAATTAGGCCTATCCTTCAACAATAGGGTTTTACTATATATTCAAGTAAAACGTAGGTGAATGGAGGCAACTGACAAATTACATCAGTCTATCTTCAGTTTTAGATTAAGGGGATTCATTCATGAAATTATGATTGCTGTTAAGAGTTTGGTATTTAATACAAAGATGTTATGATGTTTAATGTAGTTGCTGGGTAGTACCATGATGTCAGTGTCACAACATCTTGGTGCTTCACAATACTTGTTATGAAATGAATATACACTGATACCAGAACCGCAGGCTGTGTGTGCCTAATTTGCATCTTAGTGAGTTGCTCCATGATAAGTGAAAGGCTTTCTGGTGTGTACCGTGTCACAATCATTTATAAGACCTATTTTAATGAATGTTAAGTGGCAAAAAGCAGAAAGACTAAAACCTTCCTTTGTCAGCAGGTTAGTTGATTCCCACAGCTTTGCAAGATGAAAAGGTAATACAACAAGAGCATAACGTGTCACACACAGTTTCAAAAAGAGATATATTTGCAAATGGACTTAACAGTGTGATAATATAATGCAACCTGGCATTCTTACTATCAACACTTCCTACATTGGGGAAAAGGGCTAGGTATTTGGCTCTACAGAACCTTCTATTGAAGTTCATTCAAAATATGAAAGAATGTAGCTATTTTACTGAAACTTCCAAGGAAAAAAGTTAAGCAATTTGAATTAAAGAGTTTTATGCTTTCACGATCATTTACCTCTTCAGTAATTGAATCTAATGATGAAGTAGCTTCATCATAGAGAATGACTGGGGGGTCCTTCAAAATGGCTCTTGCAATTGCTACTCTTTGCTTTTCTCCTCCTAGTAAAGAAAATTTTTAGTTTAAGAGAGCATAACATACATATTTTATATTTCTAGTATTTCCATTAATTACAACTACCAAATAATACCTTCAACATTTATCTTTACTGATTACTGATCATTTTACTCAGCTATAAGAGTTTATGTTCATATATAATATCCTTTGACAAACTATATTCCCTGGAACATAAATGTGATTCTGAATTCTGACTTCATGGCAGGCGAAAAGAACAAGGAGGGGAGGTGACAACTTTGATTCCAGAATTACCTCCCTCACCAGAAATATGCTCATGACATGTTACTTTATATGTACTTTATATTAATTCCCAATGAAGAGCAACCTCAGAGAGAAAAATTTCAATATTAGAGAATCAACAAAGCCAAAACCAAATTCAATATCTGAAGCCTGAAAACTTGAAGACATGAAACTATGAATATCTAAATTTATTTCTTAACATAAAAAAGTACCATTCAGCCAGTATTCTTAAAGACTTTTTTTTTTGACAGAAAGCTATTATTTTCACAGCACTCTTCAAAGTTAAGGCTACAAACTAGGACCTCTTATTTCACCTTAGTTATTTGCTATAGGACTCTAGCATAGCAGAATTTTAAAACAGAAAGGAAACAGAAGCCCAGAAAGGTTAAGTAATTTGCTCAAAGTCACAGGCAAGTTCTAGCAAAATCTGCTAGAACCGACTAATTACCCCTGACTATTCCCAGTCCAATGCTCTTCCTTTCATAATGTACAAACCCATAATTACTCTTAAATTTATTCTAGAGAAAAGAAAAGAATCTTTCTTTCTCCACTGGGACTCCTGCAGGTCTAAGGCCATCAATCTTACATAAAACTATGGTTGGAAGTACAAAAGATGGTGCTTTGCTCAATATGTCCCTTTTGGCTCCTTTTCTTGTTCATTATCCATTAATTTATCAATGTCTGAAAAAACCTGTACTTTTTAGCATCAGTAACCTCTTCAGAAAACAAGCTCTACCTGTTGATTATCTGGTACACAAGTATTATTTCACTTTTATCTGTTCTTCAATTATTATCTTCAACCTGTAAGAGGGGCTCCTTATGTCTAATATTAGTGAATACGTTTATATTCATACGATCCACACTCTTCCTCATTTTGTAAGTTCAAAATTCTCCTGTCAAGACAGGCAGTATGCCAGAACAATCTGCTTACCCACCTAGCAACGCAGCAGCAGAAAGCTCCTAAAAGAACTAGATACTCAGAGGAAGAACTAGTTTACACATGTTGCCCAAATTTCAAGTGGAAACCAACCCAGTTTCAATTCTATTCAATAGAATTTGGAAAAGAAACATTTGTTTGTTCTCTACCGAAATTATTTGCATAGGTGCTAAATAATATATTGCTCATTTTGAGAGGCCTGGTTGTAAGGCAATGGGTATTAGATAAGAATAAAATTTTGTTAAACATTCCTATCCCCAAAGGCATGCAGAGAGGAACAAAGTGATTGAAAAATGGGATGCAGCATAGCTAACTGAAGCAAAGTCATGTTTGAGAGGGCTAGTCTGTATTACATGACAAATTGGGTATCTCTAGAATTAGCCCAACGGATAAATAATCTGGGGTGTGGGCTAGTTAATTGCAAAGTCCTATGAAGAGCAATGGTAAAGTATAAAGGTGGACTGGAATGAAGCAGGCATCTTATACTATCAGGTAATGACTAGCTACTACAAACCACCTAAACTTGAAAATAATCTTTGCTTAGTATTTTCTAAACTTAGATCAAAACTTTCTAATAGACTCTAAATTCCTTGAGAGTAGGTCCCTTGATGCTTCATCTTTTTAACTCCCAAATCATTTAGCACAGCTGCTTGCACACAGCTTGTACCTAATCAATGTTGTGAATAACTGAAGCCAGCTTACAATGAAGAGGAACAGGGATTCATTAAAATTCATGTGGAGTATTCTTCATTCTCTTTTTCCTTACCCTCATCCCTAATCTATACATTTCCTACCCAAACTAAACTAGAATGAAGAGTAAATGTAAAGGATGCAGTATGTTTATGAGTTACATTAATACTTTCAGGCATTAGATATCATTATACTTTTAGAATTCAAATAATTTAGGGCAAAGAAACATTTTTATGGATCCTCAAAAAAATTCAGTCATTTTAGGATGATCCATTATTAAACATAGTAATCATCTCATAATTAACCACTTAAGTTAAAATGTGCAAGCCCTAAAATTTACTTGGCCACTGAACCAACAAAGACATGAAAATGAAGTTGGCTGTAAGGAAGTATAAGTATAAGGAGGTCTAAAGTATTGAAAACATCCCATAATGATCTAGGAAATTATGAGGAGATACACTATTTACTATCAAATTTCTTGTCCCTACTCTTACTTCTTTCCCATGCGAATAATGACCTTGGCTTTTAATATTAAGATTACGGATAATAAGTTAACACTGATCTCAACATGTATCAGTAACTTACTATTAAGCACTTACAGTGTTTGCAGCTTCAAGTGAAAGAAAGAGACTTGCATGATTTGAGAACAGTTACTTCTAGCAAGCTGAATTGTTTACAGTGACAGGCAGGAAACGGGAATTTGTCAAAAGAGACTGGATGAGCACTATGTTTGTACTCTGTCATTACATTTTCTAGTAAATGGCCCTGACAAATTAAAGTGTGAAGGGAGTATATAAGTGGGGGCCAGGTCTAAAATCTTTGATTACCTGAAAGCTTGAGTCCTCGTTCCCCTACTTGGGTGTCATATCCATGTGGCATTCGAAGAATTGCATCATGTAGTCCAGCTAATTTTGCCACTGCATACACTTCCTCTGGTGAAGCATTGATGTTTCCATATAAGAGGTTGTAGTAAATGGTATTATGGAAGAGGACAGCATCCTGGAGCAGATTTATACATACACACATAGACATGCATGTTCATATTTAACAATTCAAAGAATAGTAAAGACATAAAGGCATTAAAAGTAAAACACTGTAACTCCTTTTATCACCCCCTCATGCCTGCTCCATTTCCTTTCCCAGAGCTAATCACCATGAACAATTTGTTGTGTTATTATCCTAGACTTTTTCTGACGCATTTATGTGCCTAAACAAACACTTTTTTTTTCCAACAGAAGTGGGGCCATACTATACATATTCGTTTGTAAGTTGCTTTTTTCACTTAACACAACCTGGAGATTGTTCATGACAGTAACAGAAACCTACCTCATTATTTTCAACAGTTGTGTGATACTAAGAATATATCATATTTATCTTATCCATTCCTCTACTGATGGATATTAATTAAAACTTTTGCTACTATAAACAATGTTGAAATAAAATATCATTGTATATGTGACTTATGTAAACCCATGCATTTCTGTAAGAAGGATTCCTAGAAGCACACTGATGAGTTAAAAGGTAAGCATATGTTTATCCTTTGATAGAAATTGCCCAACTATCTTCCAAAAACGCTCCAACAGCATATACACCAACCAACAGTGTACCAGGGTGCCAGGTCTCCATATCCTCAACAACGCTGGATATTAATAAGTTTTAGTTGTTGCTACTTTTAAGGGTACAATGTGCTTTTTGTTTAAATTAGTATTTCCCTAATTACTAATGAAACCGAATATGTTTTTATATGTTTCTCAGAAGCTTTAAATTGGACTTAAAACACAGAAAACAAAGAATTTATCACTATAGATTTTTGAGAAAGTTCACTGCAAGCATTCATTTGATATTTCAACTTATTCTGACATGGCACACTAAAGCTAAATTATTTAAAATGAGCATCCACCTCCTACTTTTCTTTCAGTATCCAACAGTTGGAAGGTAACAGTAAGATGAAATAAAATGATTCCATTCATTAACATTACCCAGTACCCTCAATTAATTAAGATCTTCTTTAACATCATAATCAGACCCAGAGTTACAGATACTATTTCAAATCACTTTAATAATTTTTATAACTATTACTAATATAAAATTTTCTTGTACTGAGATGGTAGTTAAAACTAATGAGTTTAAAGTTCTACTTAAACTTTAAGTAGAACTTCAGAAAATACTTATTTTAAAATATTTTACATTTAGAAAAGAAGTTAACAAACAAATGCTAACTGGAAATGTTGAAAATACAAAATATGGGGCATTGAGAAGACAGCAGAGGAATGAGATGTGGAGATCACCTTCGCCCCACAAATACATCAAAAATACATCTACATGTGGAACAACTCCTACACAACACGTACTAAACGCAGGCAGAAGATCTCAGACTTCCCAAAAGGCAAGAAACTCCCCACGTACCTGGGTAGGGAAAAAGAGAAAACAGAGACAAAAGAATAGGGATGGGACCTGCACCTCTGGGAGGGAAAGGTGAAGGAGGAAATGTTTCCACACACTAGGAAACCCCTTCACTGGCAGAGACAGGGGGTGGGAGGGGGAGGGAAGCTTTGGAGCCACGGAGGAGAGCGCATCAACTGGAATGCAGAGGGCAAAGCGGAGAGATTCCGGCACAGAGGATCGGTGTCAACCAGCACTCACCAGCCTGAGAGGCTTGTCTGCTCACCCACCGGAGCGGTGGGGGCTGGGAGCTGAGGCTCGGGCTTCGGAGGTCAGATCCCAGGGAGAGGACTGGGGTTGGCTGTGTGAACACAGCCTGAAGGGGGCTAGTGCGCCACAGGTAGCTGGGAGGGAGTCCGGGAAAAAGTCTGGAACTGCCTAAGAGGCAAGAGACCATTGTTTCAGGGTGCGTGAGGAGAGGGGATTCAGAGCACCGCCTAAACAAGCTCCAGAGATGGGCACGAGCCTTGGCTATCAGCACAGACCCCAGAGATGGGCATGAGATGCTAAGGTTGCTGCTGCAGCCACCAAGAAGCCTGTGTGCAAGCACAGGTCACTATCCACACTTCCCAGGAGCTCATGCAGCCCACCACCGCCAGGGTCCCGAGATCCAGGGACAATTTACCCAGGAGAACACACGGCACGCCTCAGGCTGTTGCAATGACACGCTGGCCTCTGCCGCTGCAGAATCACCACTCATGGCGTACCCCTCCCTCGCCCCAGCCTGAGTGAGCCAGAACCCCCTATCATGCTACTACTTTAACTCCATCCTGTCTGGGCGGGGAACAGATGCCCTCAGGCGACCTACATGCACAGGAAGGGTCAAATCCAAAGATGAGTGCCAGGAGCTGTGCGAACAAAGAAGAGACAGGGAAATTTCTACCAGCAGCCTCAGGAGTAGCAGATTAAATCTCCACAATCAACTTGATGTACACTGCATCTGTGGAATACCTAAATAATGAATCATCCCAAAACTGAGGTGGTGAACGTTGAGCGCAACTGTAGACTGGGGTTTGCTTTCTGCATCTAATTTCTATCTGGTTTTATCTTTATCTTAGTTTAGTTTATAGAGCTTACTATCATTGGTAGAGTTTATTGATTCGGTTGCTGTCTTCCTTTTTTAAATATATATATATATATATATATATTTCCTTTTTCTCTTTTTATGGCTGTGTATGTGTATGCTTCTTTGTGTGATTTGGTCCAGACAGCTTGCCTTTTACAATTTGTTCTAGGGTTCTGCCTGTCCGTTTTTCTTGTTTTGTTTTGTTTTTAGTATAGTTTTTAGCACTTGTTATCACTGGTGGATTTGTTTTTTGGTTTAGTTGCTCTCTTCTTTCTTTTTATTACTTTTTTATTTCTTTATTTTTAATACTTTATGACATTTTTTATTTTAATAAGTTTATTTTATTTTTGTTTCTTTTTTTCCCCTCCCTTTTCTTCTGAGCTGTGTAGCTGACAGGGTCTTCATGCTCCAGCTGGGTGTCAGGCCTGACCCTCTGAGGTGGGAGAGCCAAGTTCAGGACATTGGTCCACCAGAGACCTCCCAGCTCCACGTACTATCAAACCGCAAAAGCTCTTACAGAGATCTCCATCTCAACTCTAAGACCCAGCTCCATTCAACGAGCAGCAAGCTACAGTGCTGGACACCCTAGGCCAATCAACTAGCAAGACAGGAACACAACCCCATCCATTAGCACAGAGGCTTCCTAAAATCAAAATAAGTTTAAAGACCCCCAAAACACACCACTGGATGCAGTCCTTCCCACCAGAAAGATACAGCCTCATCCACCAGAACACAGGCAACAGTTCCTTCCACCAGGAAGCCTACACAACCTACTGAACCAACCAATGGGGGCAGACAACAAAAACAACGGGAACTACAAACCTGCAGCCTGCAAAAAGGAGACGCCAAACACAGTAAGTTAAGGAAATGAGAAGACAGAGAAATACACAGCAGATGAAGGAGCAAGGTAAAAACCCAAGAGGCCAAACAAATGAATAGGAAATAGGCTCTCTATCTGAAAAATAATTCAGAGTAATGATGGTAAAGATAATCAAAAAACTTGGAAATAGAATGGAGAAAATACAAGAAACGTTTAACAAGTACCTAGAAGAACTAAAGAGCAAAAAACAATGGTGAACAACACAATAAATGAAATAAAAAATTCTCCAGAAGGAATCAATAGCAGAATAACTGAGGCAGAAGAACAGATAAATAACCTGGAAGATAAAATAGTGGAAATAACTACCACAGAGCAGAATAAAGAAAAAAGAACGAAAAGAATTAAGGACAGTCTCAGAGACCTCTGGGACAACATTGAATGCACGAACATTAGAAATATATGGATCCCAGAAGAAGAGAAAAAAATAGGGACTGAGAAAATATTTGAAGAGATTACAGTTGAAAACTTCCGAAATATGGGAAAGGAAGTAGTCAATCAAGTCCAGGAATTGCACAGAGTCCCACACAGCATAAATCCAAGGAGAAACATGCCAAGACACATATTAATCACACTATCAAAAATTAAATACAAAGAAAAACTATTAAAAGCAACAAGGGAAAAACAACAAATAACACACAAGGGAATCTCCATAAGGTTAGTAGCTGATCTTTCAGCAGAAACTCTGCAAGTCAGAAAGGAGTGGCGGGACATATTTAAAGTCATGAAAGGGAAAAACCTACAACCAAGATTACTCTACCCAGCAAGGATCACATTCAGATTCGAAGGAGAAATTACAACATTCACAGAAGCAAAAGCTAAGAGAATGCAGAACCACCAAACCAGCTTTAAAACAAATGCTAAAGGAACTTCTCCAGGCAGGAAACACAAGAGAAGGAAAAGACCTACAAAAACAAACCTGAAACAATTAAGAAAATGGTAATAGGAACATATATATCGATAACTACCTTAAATGTAAATGGATTAGATGCACCAACCAAAAGACACAGACTGACTAAATAAATACAAAAACAAGACCAGTATATATGCTGTCTACAAGGGAACCACTTCAGACATACAGACACATAGACTGAAAGTGAGGGGATGGAAAAAGATATTCCACGTAAATGGAAATCAAAAGAAAGCTGGAGTAGCAACTGTCATATCAGACAAAATGGATTTTATATTTTAATTTTTTAAAAATATCTTTATTGGAGTATAATTGCTTTACAATGGTGTTAGTTTCTTCTTTATAATGAAGTAAAACAGCTATGCATATATATATATATATATATATATCTCCCCATATCTCTTCCCTTTTGCATCTCCCTCCCTCCCACCCACCCTATCCCACCCCTCTAGGTGGTCACAGAGCACCGAGCCCCTCTCCCTGTGCTGTGTGGCTGCTTTCCACTACCTATTAATTTTAAATTTGGTAGTGTATATATATCCATGCCACTCTCTCACTTTCTCCGAGCTTAGCCTTCCCTGTCCCCATGCCCTCAAGTCCATTCTCTAGTAGGTCTGCATATTTATTCCCATCCTGTCCCTATGTTCTTCACACCCATTTTTTTCTTTTTAAGATTCCATATACGGGTGTTAGCATATGATATTTGTTTTTCTCTTTCTAACTTACTTCACTGTGTTGCAGACTCTAGGACCATTCACCTCACTAAAAATAACTCAATTTCATTTCTTCTCATGGCTGAGTAATATGCCATTGTATATATGTGCCACATCTTCTTTATTCATTCATCTGTCGATGGACACTTGGGTTGCTTCCAGGTCCTGCCTATTGTAAATAGAGCAAGAATAAACATTGTGGTACATGACTCTTTTGCAATTATGGTTTTCTCATGGTATGTGCCCAGTAATGGGATTGCTGGGTCATATGGTAATTCTATTTTTAGTTTTTTAATGAAACTCCATACTGTTCTCCATACTGGCTGTATCAATTTACATTCCCACCAACAGCACAAGAGGGTTCCCTTCTCTCCACATCCTCTCCAGCATTAATTGTTTGTAGATTTTTTCATGATGGCCATTCTGACTGGTATGAGGTGATACCTCATTGTAGTTTTCATTTACATTTTGCTAATGATTAGTGATGTTGAGCATCCTTTCATATATTTGTAGGCAATCTGTGCATCTTCTATGGTGCAATGTCTACTTAGGTCTTCTGCCCATGTTTGGATTGGGTTGTTTGTTTTTTTGATATTGAGCTGCATGAGCTACTTGTAAATTTTGGAGATTAATCCTTTGTGAGTTGCTTCATTTGCAAATATTTTCTCCCATTCTGAGGGTTGTCTTTTGGTCTTATTTATGGTTTCCTTTGCTGTGCAAAAGCTTTGAAGTTTCATTAGGTCCCATTTGTTTATTTTTGTTTTTATGTCCATTTCTCTAGGAGGTGGGTCAGAAAGGATCTTGCTGTGATTTATGTCATAGAGTGTTCTGCCTATGCTTTCCTCTAAGAGTTTTATAGTGTCTGGCCTCACATCTAGGTCTTTAATTCATTTTGAGTTCATTTTTGTGTACGGTGTTAGGGAGTGTTATAATTTCATTCTTTTACATGTAGCTCTCCAGTTTTCCCAGCACCACTTACTGAGAGGCTTTTTCTCCACTGCATATTCTTGCCTCCTTTATCAAAGATAAGGTGACCATATGTGCGTGGGTTTATCTCTGGGCTTTCTATCCTGTTCCACTGATTTATATTTCTGTTTCTATGTGAGTACCATACTGTCTTGATTACTGTAGCTTTGTAGTATAGTCTGATGTCTGGGAGCCTGATTCCTCCAGCTCTTTTGTTCTTTTTCAAGAATGTTTTGGCTATTCGGGGTCTTTAGTGTTTCCATAAAAATTGTGAAATTTTTTGTTCTAGTTCTGTGAAAAACGCCAGTGGCATTTTGACTGGGATTGCATTCGAACACATAGATTGTTTTGGGGAGTACAGTCATGTTCACAATGTTGATTCTTCCAATCCAAGAACATGGTATATCTCTCCAACTGTTTGTATCATCTTTAATTTCTTTCATCAGGGTCTTATAATTTTCTGCGTACAGATCTTTTGTCTCATTAGGTAGGTTTATTCCTAGGTATTTCATCCTTTTTGTTGCAATGATAAATGGCAGTGCTTCCTCAATTTCTCTTTCAGATTTTTCATCATTAGTGTATAGGAATGCATTAATTTTGTATCCTGATACTTTACCAAACTCATTGATTAGGACTAGTAGTTTTCTGGTAGCATCTTTAGGCTTCTCTATGCATAGTATCTTGTGATCTGCAAACAGTGACAGCTTTACTTCTTCTTTTCCGATTTGGATTCCTTGTATTTCATTTTCTTCTCTGATTTCTGTGGCTAAAACTTCCCAAAAAATGTTCAATAATAGTGGTGAGGTCGGGCAACCTTGTCTTGTTCCTGATCTTAGTGGAAATGGTTTCAGTTTTTCACCATTGTGGACGATGTTGCCTGTGGGTTTGTCATATATGGCCTTTATTAAGTTGAGAAAAGTTCCCCCTATGCCTACTTTCTGGAGGGTTTTTATCATAAATGGGTGCTGAATTTTGTCAAAAGCTTTTTCTGCATCTATTGACATGATCATATGGTTTTTATTCTTCACTTTATTAATATGATGTATCACACTGATTGATTTGCGTATATTGAAGAATCCTTGCATTCCTGGGATATATCCCACTTGATCATGGTGTATGATCCTTTTAATGTGCTGTTGGATTATGTTCCTAGTATTTTGCTGAGGATTTTTCCATCTATGTTCATCAGTGATATTGGCCTATAGTTTTCTTTCTTTGTGACATCCTTGTCTGGTTCTGGTATCAGGGGTGGCCTCATAGAATGAGTTTCGGAGTGTTCCTCCCTCTGCTATATTTTGGAACAGTTAGAGAAGGAGAGCTGTTAGCTCTTCTCTAAATGTTTGATACAATTCGCCTGTGAAGCCATCTGGTCCTGGACTTTCGTTTGTTGTAAGATTTTTAAATCACAGCTTCAATTTCAGTGCTTGTGATTGGTCTGTGTATATTTTCTATTCCCTCCTGGTTCAGTATAGGAAGGTTGTGCTTTTCTAAGCATTTGTCCATTTCTTCCAGGTTGTCCAATTTATTGGCATATAGTTGCTTGTAGTAATTTCCCATGATCCTTTGTGTTTCTGCAGTGTCAGAGGTTACTTCTTTTTCATGTCTAATTCTATTGATTTGAGTCTTCCCCCTTTTTTCTTGATCAGTCTGGTTAATGGTTTATCAATTTGTTTATCTTCTCAAAGAAAGAGCTTTCTGTTTTATTGATCTTTGATACTGTTTTCTTCATTTCTTTTTCATTTATTTCTGATATGATCTTTATGATTTCCTTCCTTCTGTTACCTTCGGGTTATTTTGTTTTTCTTTCTCTAATTGCTTTATGTGTAAGGTTAGGTTGTTTATTTCAGATGTTTCTTGTTTCTTAGGTAGTACTGCATTGCTATAAACTTCTCTCTTAGAAGTGCTTTTGCTGTATCCCACAGATTTTCGGTCACTGTGTTTTCATTGTCATTTGATTCTAGGTATTTTTTGATTTCCTGTTTGATTTCTTCAGTGATTTCTTGGTTATTAAGTGGTATGTTGCTTAGCCTCCATGTGTTTGTATGTTTTATATATTTTTTCCTGTAATTGATATATAGTCTCATAGAACTGTGGTTGGAAAAGACACTTGATATGATTTCAAATATCTGAAATTTACCAAGGCTTGATTTGTCACCCAATATATGATCCTGGAGACTCTTCCATGAGCACTTGAGAAGAAAGTGTATTGTGTTTTTTATGGATGGAATGTCCTATAAATATCAATTAAGTCCATGTTGTTTAATGTGTCATTTAAAGCTTGTGTTTCCTTATATATTTTCATTTTGGATGATCTCTCCATTGGTGATACTGTGGTGTTAAAGTTCCCTACTATGAGTGTGTTACTGTTGATTTCCCCTTTTATGGCTGTTAGCATTTGCCTTCTGTATTGAGGTGCTCCTATGTTGGGTGCATAAATATTTACAATTGTTATATCTTCTTCTTGGATTGATCCCTTGATCATTATGTAGGGTCCTTCTTTGTCTCTTGTAATAGCGTTTATCTTAAAGCCTCTTTTGTCTGATATGAGAATTGCTACTCCAGCTTTTTTTTGATTTCCATTTGCATGGAACATCTTTTTCCATGTCCTCACTTTCAGTCTGTTAGGTGTCCCTATGTCTGAAGTGGGCCTTTTGTATACAGCATATGTATGGGTCTTGTTTTGGTATCCATTCAGCCAGTCTATGTGTGTTGGTTCGAGCATTTAATCCACTTACATTTAAGGTAATTATCGATATGTATGTTCCTATTACCATTTTCTTAACTGTTTTGGGTTTGTTATTGTAGATCTTTTCCTTCTCGTGTTTCCTGCCTAGAGAAGTTCCTTTAGCATTTGTCGTAAAGCTGGTTTGGTGGTGGTGAATTCTCTTAGCTTTTTTTTTTTTTTTTTGCGGTACACGGACCTCTCACTGTTGTGGCCTCTCCCGTTGCGGAGCACAGGCTCCGGACGCGCAGGCTCAGTGGCCATGGCTTACAGGACTAGCCGCTCTGCGGCATGTGGGATCTTCCCAGACTGGGACATGAACCCGTGTCCCCTGCATCGGCACGAGACTCTCAACCACTGCGCCACAAGGGAAGCCCCGAATTCTCTTAGCTTTTGCTTGCTTGTAAAGGTTTTAATTTCTCTGTCGAATCTGAATGAGATTCTTCCTGGATAGAGTAATCTTGGGTGTAGGTTTTTCGCTTTCATCACTTTAAATATGTCCCGCCACTCCCTTCTGGCTTGCAGACTTTTTGCTGAAACATCAGTTGTTAACCTATATAAGATTCCCTTGTATGTTATATATTGCTAATCCCTTGCTGCTTTTAATATTTTTTCTTTGTATTTAATTTTTGATAGTTTGATTAATATGTGTCTTGGTGTTTCTCCTTGGATTTATCCTGTATGGTACTCTCTGCACTTCCTGGACTTGATTAACTATTTCCTTTCCCATATTAGGGAAGTTTTCAACTATAATCTCTTCAAATATTTTCTCACTCCCTTTCTTTTTCTCTTCTTCTTCTAGGACCCCTATAATTCGAATGTTAGTGCATTTAATGTTGTCCAAGAGGTCTCTGAGACTGTCCTCAATTCCTTTCATTCTTTATCTTTATTTTCTTCTGCAGTAGTTAGTTCCATTATTTTATCTTCCAGGTCACTTATCCGTTCTTCTGCCTTAGTTATCCTGCTATTGATTCCTTCTAGAGAATTTTTTATTTTATTTATTATGCTGTTCATCATTGTTTGCTCTTTAGTTCTTCTAGGTCCTTTTTAAATGTTCTGGTACTTTCTCCATTCTATTTCCAAGATTTTGGATGATCTTTACTATCATTACTCTGAATTCTTTTTCAGGTAGACTGCCTATTTCCTCTTCATTTGTTAGGTCTGGTGGGTTTTTACCTCACTCCTTCACATCTGCTGTGCGTTTGCTTGTCTTCTCATTTTGCTTAACTTACTATGTTTGGGGTCTCCTTTTTGCAGGCTACAAGTCTGTAGTGCCCAGTTTTTCTGCTATCTGCCCCTAGTGGCTAAGGTTGGTTCAGTGGACTGTGTAGGCTTCCTGGTGGAGCGGACTAGTGCCTGTGTTCTGGTGGATGAGGCTGGATTTTATCTTTCTGGTGGGGAGGTCTGCATCTGGTGGTGTGTTTTGGGGTGTCTGTGACCTTATTATGATTTTATGCAGCACCTCTGTTAATGGGTGGGCTTGTGTTCCTGTCTTGCTAGTTGTTTGGCATAGTGCATCCAGCATGTAGCTTGCTGGTCATTGAGTGTAGCTGGGTACTGGCGCTGAGATGGAGATCTCTGGGAGAGCTTTCGTTGTTTGATATTATGTGGAGCTGGGAGGTCCCTGGTGGACCAATGTCCTGAACTCGGCTCTCCCACCTCAGAGGCACAGGCCTGACACCTTACTGGAGCACCAAGATCCTGGCATCCACACAGCTCAGAATAAAAAGGAGAAAAAATGAAAGAAAGAAAAAGAAATAATAAAATAAAATATAGTTATTAAAATACAAAATAGTTATTAAAAATAAAAAAATTAGGGGCCTTCCTTGTGGCGCAGTGGTTGAGAGTCGGCCTGCCGATGCAGGGGACACAGGTTCATGCCCCAGTCCGGGAAGATGCCACATGCTGTGGAGCAGCTAGGCCCATGAGCCATGGCCGCTGAGCCTGCGTGTCTGGAGACTGTGCTCCTCAACGGGAGAGGCCACACAGTGAGAGGCCTGCATACTGCAAAAAAAATAAATAAATAAGTCAAAAAATTAAAAAGTAATTCAAAAAGGAAACAAAGAAAGGCACAGGACAGCAACCAAAACAAAAAGCAAATCCACCAATAATAAGAAAAATTAAAAACTATACTTAAAAAAGAAAAAAGAAAACGGGCAGACAGAACGCTAGGACAAATGGTAAAAGCAGTTATAGAGACAAAATTACACAAAAACACTCACAAAAAGAGAAAAATGAAAAAATATATATATCGTTGCTCCCAACGTCCACTACCACAATTTGGAATGATTTGTTGTCTATTCAGGTATTCCACAGATGCAGGATACGTCAAGTTGACTGTGGAGAGTTAATCCACTGCTCCTGAGGCTGCTGGGAGCCTCCCTTTCTCTTCTTTGTTCGCACAGCTACTGGGGTTCAGCTTTGGATTTGCCCCTGCCTTTACGTGTAGGTCACCTGAGGGCGTCTGTTCTTCACTCAGACAGTACGGGGTCAAAGTAGCAGCTGTTTATGGGGCTCTGGCTCACTCAGGCTGGGGGGAGAGAGCGGTACCGAAGGTGGGGCGAGCCTGCAGCGGCAGAGGCCAGCATGACATTGCAACAGGCTGAGGCGTGCCGTGTGTTCTCCCGGGAAAGTTGTCCCTGGATCACAGGACTCTGGCAGTGGCGGGCTGCACAGGCTCCCGGGAAGGGAGGTGTGGACAGTAACCTGTGCATGCACACAGGCTACTCGATGACTGCAGCAGCAGCCTTAGCATCCCATGCCTGTCTCTGGGGTCCATGCTGAGAGCCTCAGCTTGCACCCATCTCTGGAGCTCATTTAGGCAGTGCTCTTAATCCCTTCTCCTCGCGTACCGCAAAACAAAAAGGCAAGGAAAAGTTTTCTGCCTCTTTGGCAGTTCCAGACTATTGCCCGACTCCCTCCAAGCTAGCTGTGGTGAACTAGTCTCCTTCAGACTGTGCTCACACAGCCAACCCCTGTCCTCTCCCTGAGATTTGACCTCCGAAGCCCAAGCCTCAGATCCCAGCCCCCACCAGCCCTGGTGGATGAGCAGACAAACCTCTTGGGCTGGTGAGTGCTGGTCAGCACTGAGCCTCTGTGCAGGAATCTCTCTGCTTTGCCCTCTCCACGCCTGTGGCTATGCTCTCCTCCGTGGCTCCGAAGCTTCCCCCCGGCCTACCCATTTCCGCCAGTGAAGGGGCTTTATAGTGTGTGGAAGCTTTTACTCCTTCACAACTCTCTCCCACTGGTGCAGGTCCCGTCCCTATTCTTTTGTCTCTGTTTTTTCTTTTGCCTTTTGCCCTACCCAGGTGCTCGGGGAGTTTCTTACCTTTTGGGAGGTGTGAAGTCTTCTGACAGCATTCAGAAGGTGTTCTGTAGTAGTTGTTCCACATGTAGATTTATTTCTTATGTACCTGTGGGGAGTAAGGTAATCTCCACGTCTTACTCTTCCACCATCCTGAAGGTCTTCTCAAAATAGACTTTAAAATAAAGACTATTACAAGAGACAAAGAAGGACACTACCTAATGATCAAGGCATCAATCCAAGAAGTCAATATAACAATTGCAAATACCTATGCACCCAACATAGGAGCACCTCAATACATAAGGCAAATGCTAACAGCCATAAAAGGGGAAATCAGTAGTAACACAATAATAGTAGTGGACTTCAACACCACACTTCCACTAAGGGACAGATCAACCAAAATGAAAATAAATAAGGAAACACAAGTTTAAATGACACATTAAACAAATGGACTTAATTGATATTTGTAGGATATTCCACCCAAGAACAACACAATACACTTTCTTCTCAAGTGTTCATGGAACATTCTCCAGGATAGATCATATCTGGGGTCACAAATCAAGCCTTGGTAAATGAAGGACAACTGAAAAGGTATCAAGTATCTTTTCTGACCATAACACTATGGAACTAGATATCAATTACAGGAAAAATAGGTAAAAAGTACAAACACATGGAGCCTAAACAATACACTACTAAATAACCAAGAGATCACTAAAGAAGACAAAGAGGAAGTCAAAAGATACCTAGAAACAAATGGCAATGAAAACTTTACAACCCAAAACCTATGGGATTCAGCAAAAGCAGTTCTAAGAGGGAAGTTTATAGCAACACAATCCTACCTCAAGAAACAAGAAACATCTCAAATCAACAACCTAACCTTACACCTAAAGCAATTAAAGAAAGAAGAACAAAAACCCCTCAAAGTTAGCAGAAGGAAAGAAATCATAAAGATCAGATCAGAAATGAAGGCAACAATAGCAAAGATCAATAAAACTAAAAACTGGTTCTTTCAGAAGATAAACAAAATTGATAAGCCATTAGCCAGATTCATCAAAAAAAAGGAGAAGACTCAAATCAATAGAATTAGAAATGAAAAAGGAGAAGTAACCACTGACACTGCAGAAACACAAAGGATCATGAGAGACTAATACAATCAAGTATATGCCAATAAAATGGACAACCTGGAAGAAATGGACAAATTCCTAGAAAAGCACAACTTTCCGAAACTGAGCCAGGAAGGAACAGAAAATATACACAGACCAATCACAAGCACTAAGTTGAAACTGTGATTAAAAACCTTCTAACAAACAAAAGCCCAGGACCAGATGGCTTCACAGGTGAATTCTACCAAACATTTAGAGAAGAGCTAACACCTATACTTCTCAGAGTTTTCCAAAATACAGCAGAGGGAAGAACACTCCCAAACTCATTCTACGAGGTTGCGAATACCCTGATACCAAAACCAGATAAAGATGTCACAAAAAAGGAAAACTACAGGACAATATCACTGATGAACATAGATGCAAAAATCCTCAACAAAATACTAGCAAATAGAATCCAACAGCACATTAAAAGTATCATACACCACGATCAAGTGGGATTTATCTCAGGAATGCAAGGATTCTTCAATATACGCAAATCTATCAACGTGATATACCATATTAACAAACTGAAGGAGAAAAACCATATAATCATCTCAATAGATGCAGAAAAAGCTTTCTACAAAGTTCAATAACCATTTATGATAAAAATCCTCCAGAAAGCAGGCAGAGAAGGAATGTACCTAAACATAAGAAAGGCCATATATGACAAACCCACAGATAACATTGTTCGCAATGGTGAAAAACAGAAACCATTTCCACTAAGATCAGAAACAAGACAGGGTTCCCCATTCTCACCACTATTATTCAACATATGTTTGGAAGTCTTAGGCACAGCAATCAGACAAGAAAAAGAAAGAAAAGAAATCCAAATCGGAAAATAAGTAAAACTGTCACTACTTGCAGACTATACACAGAGAATCCTAAAGATGCTAGCAGAAAACTACCAGAGCTAATCAACAAATTTGATAAAGTAGCAGGATACAAAATTAATGCACAGAAATCTCTAGCATTCCTATACACTAATTATGAAAAATCTGAAAGAGAAATTAAGGAAGCACTCCCATTTACCATTGCAACAAAACAAATAAAATTCCTAGGAATAAACCTATGTAATGAGACAAAAGACCTGTGTGCAGGAAACTGTAAGACACTGATGAAAGAAATTAAAGATGATACAAATAGATGGAGAGATATACCATGTTCTTGGATTGGAAGAATCATTATTGTGAAAATGACTATACTACCAAAAGCAATCTAGAGATTCAATGCAATCTGTATACCAATGGCATTTTTCACAGAACTAGATCAAAAAATTTCACAATTTGCATGGAAACACAAAAGACCCCGTATAGCCAAAGCCATCTTGAGGAAGAAAAATGTAGGTGGATGAATCAGGTTCCCTGACTTCAGACTATACTATGAAGCTACAATAATCAAGACAGAATGGTACTGGCACAAAACCAGAAATATAGATCAATGGAACAGGATAGAAAGCTCAGAGATAAACCCACACACATATGGTCACCTTATCTTTGATAAAGGAGGCAAGAATATACAATGGAGAAAAGACAGTCTTGTCAATAAGTGGAGCTATGAAAATTGGACAGCTACATGTAAAAGAATGAAATTAGAACACTCCCTAACACCGCACACAAAGATAAACTCAAAATGGATAAAGACCTAAATGTAAGACCAGATAGTATAAAACTCTTAGAGGAAAACATAGGCAGAACACTCTTGACATAAATCACAGCACGACCCTTTTTGACCCCCTTCCTAGAGAAAGGGAATTAAAAACAAAAATAAACAAATGGGACCTAATGAAACTTAAAAGCTTTTGCACAGTAAAGCAAACCATAAACAAGATGAAAAAGAAAACCCTCAGAATGGGAGAAATATTAGCAAATGAACCAAGGGACAAGGATTAATCTCCAGAATATACAAGCTGCTCATGCACATCAATATCAAAAAAATAAAATAAATAAACAACCCAACCCAAAAATGGGCAGAATACCTAAACAGACATCTCTCCAAAGAAGATATACAGATTGCCAACAAACATATGAAAGGATGCTCAATATCACTAATCAATAGAGAAATGCAAATCAGAACTACAATGAGGTATCACCTCACACCAGTCAGAATGGCCATCATCAAAAAATCTACAAACAATTAATGCTGGAGAGGGTGTGGAGAAAAGGGAACCTTCTTGCACTGTTGGTGGGAATGTAAATTGATACAGCCACTATGGAAAACAGTAAGGAGGTTCCTTAAGAAACTAAAAATAGAACTACCATACGAGCCAGCAATCCCCCTATTGGGCATATACCCTGAGAAAACCATAATTCAAAAAGAGTCATGGAACACAATATTCATTGCAGCTCTATTTATAATAGCCAGGAGATGGAAGCAACATAAGTGTCTTATGTTGAATGGACATAGAAATGTGGCACATATATACAATGGAATATTACTCAGCCATAAAAGGAAACAAAATTGAGTTATTTGTAGTGAGGTGAATGGACCTAGAGTGTGTTCATACAGAGTGAAGTATGTCAGAAAGAGAAAAACAAATACCATATGCTAACACATATATATGGAATCTAAAAGAAAAAAAAGGTTGTGAAGAACCTAGGTACAGGACAGGAATAAAGATGCAGACATTGAGAATGGACTTGAGGACACAGGGAGGGGGAAGCGTAAGCTGGGACGAAGTGAGACAGTGGCATGGACATATATACACTACCAACCGTAAAATAGCTAGCTAGTGGGAAGCAGCCACATAGCACAGGGAGATATGCTCGGTGGTTTGTGTCCACCTAGAGTGGTGGGATAGGGAGGGTGCGAGAGAGACGCAGAGGAAGGAAATATGGTGATATATGTATATGTGTAGCTGATTCACTTTTTGATACAGCAGAAAGTAACACACCCTTGTAAAGCAATTATACTCCAATAAAGATATTAAAAAAAGGGAAATAGAAAATATAAGGTAAAACAAAAATTAAGTAAATAATCCATAATCCCACCATCCAGCAATAACTACTATTAACATGTTGCTGTATTTTCTCCAATATTTTTTCTGTTATAATGTATTCATTTAGTATTATAAAACTGAGATATTACATTTTGTTTGGTAACTTCTTTTTCAACAAACTTTGTATCTGAGCATTTATCTATGACACTCAATACTCTTTACAAACATGATATTTAAAAATGACTGTATGACATTTGATCCTATGCTGATAATTTAATCATCTACTTAATACTGGATTTTATAGTGTTTCCAACTTGTGCTGGTATAAATAACACTATAATGAACTGTTTAGCATAGAAAAATCTGTTCACTTCCCTGTTTATTTCCTTACTAAAACTTCCTAGAGGCAGAATTACTGTAATAAAGGGTATAAATATTTTTCAGACTCTTGCTACATACTGCCAATTTGTTCATCAGGAAAGTTGTATGCTTCCTCCAGCAAAACAGACTATCCATTTCACACAGCCTTGCCCAAACTAAATACTATGAGTTTTAAAATCCTCAGCAGTTTAATAGGTGATAAATGGTATCCCATTGTTGATTTAATTACTAAGACTTTTAATGAGGATGAGTATCTTTTCTTTCATTTATTGACCATGTATATTTTTCCTTAGTGAATAAAACATTTTATTTTTCAAAACGATGAGGGTAATTATTATACAGCCCAAGAGAATGGATGAGGACACTGAGCCCTAAGCAGGAACAGCCCAGAATTCAGTTCACTTCATATATGGTTTAGGTCAGTGTTTTTCAACATATAGTCTATGAATCACCTAAATCACCTAGAAGGCATATTCAAAAATGCAGGTTTCTGGGGCCCCCACTGCCCTCCTAAACCAGAACCAAGGTGTGTGAAAGAGAGTTGGAATTTCGATAATCTCCCTAAGTGACTCATGAACACTAAATTTGGGATTCTCAGTGAAAGAGAGGACAGGGCAGAGTGGCATGTGTTAGATCACTTGATGACCTTTTACAAGCTACATAAAAGGAACTGTCTGATCCTTTTCTTACAGTTCTCCCAGGGATTTGGTTCTGATTCTAGGCTGCAACTAACTCCCAGGTCTCTCTATTGGCTTTCAGTATAAGAAAAACTCACATCCTGTAAGGCTACCTCCTTCTTACCTTCTCAGATCTTACTCTGAACTTATGTTTCCCCCTAAAGTCACTCAGCAAATACTTGTTAAATGCTCACTATGGGTCGGGCACTGTGCTTGGTACTGTGGGAACAAGGCATAGCAACTTGAAGTTGGCAGCCAGACTGCTTTGTAATTTTTATAAATTTACTCTGCCAAAAACTGCTCAAAATTAAAATAATAGTTTTCATTTACTGAACAATTATGTGATGGACATTGTACTTGGTACTTTACACATATTATCTCTACTCCATAATAATTCTGTCCTACAAGAAAACGGTATCCTTATTTTACAGATGAGGAAACTCAGGCCCAAGGCCATACAATGTATATGGGTTAGAGCTGAGCTTACAATTCTGTTCTATTTGACTCCAGTCTGGGCTCTTTCCTCTATGTTATGCTATCTTCCTAAGGCTTAAAAAAATCTTCCCATCATGAAGATTTTTGAATTCATGTTTTTTTGTCTTTTTGGTAACAGAATATGGCCTGTAGGGCCTAACACTTCCAACTTAATTAGCATATACTGACTCTCTGGATTCAAATGATTCTAGTAAAAGATCCACCAACCCAATATACCTTCCCCCAAATAAGTTTTTTCTTTTTTTAAATACCTGAGGTACCACTCCTACTGCCCTCCGAAGGCTTTCCAGGCTCACATCTTGTATATTTTGACCAGCAAGGTAAATGTTACCCTTTTGAGGCTCATAGAAGCGAAACAACAGCCTCACTATTGTGCTTTTCCTGAAATAGGAGACAATGAAAGGTTATGTAGCTCCAACTGGCATTAGGGAGCCCCTATTTTAAACCACAGTCATCATTTTATTATGACACATAAAAAAATATTACAATGGGAGTCAGCAATCAACAATGCAGAATTTTATAAAGAACTAAATTACCTACCCTGACCCACTACCTCCTACAATGGCCACTTTCTTTCCTGCAGGAACTTCAAAAGATATTCCACTAAGGACTTTCTGTCCCTCAATGTATTCAAAATGCACATTATCAAAGGCCACCGTAGCTGTCTGTGGTGTGATCTGAAGGGGAGATGCCATCGCTTTGTCCTAGCAGGGAAGAGAAAAGAAAAAGCCACTTTACACACCTCCTAGAGTACAGCTATGCAATTTTCTAATTCACAGAGAGAAAAAGGAAAATAAAGGGAAAGGAGGAGGTTTATAAGTGGAGTTAGACCACTTCTAAGCATGCTTTTAAAAATGTTTTTTCACTCTTCACTGTTAAGGGTAAAAATCCCGAATGCTTTGATTTCTGATAAATTTGTTTTGGGGGTAAAGAGGGATGGTGGGCAGGGGAGAAAGGAGGTTGACAATGTGAGGAGAGGCAATCACATTTTATATCATTATTAGCAAAAGTAAATCAGGTGCAAGTACAAATATAGAAGTTAACAAAATTTAGCTTCTAGGTATAATATTCTTTGCTAATACTGTAAGGTTTCTAAACACAGAAGTAAAAGCTATAACAGCCTTTTAATACACATGATAGTCCCAATTCCTGCAAAAGAGAAATTAGTTTGCTAATATGGTAATGTAAAAATATTCCCCCGGAATAATACCATTAATGAGATGATGCTTATATGCTTTTAAAAAGGTACTAAATAGGTTACTTACTTTAATTCGGGTGTCTACCTTGAGTAGAGTAAACAAGGTGTTCATATCTATAAGTGCTTGTCTAGTTTCTCTGTATACAGTTCCCAGAAAGTTAAGGGGCAATGAAAGCTGAAAAAGCAGTCCATTCACCATTACTAAATCTCCAACAGTAAGGGTACCTTAATATGCAGTTGGTAGAAAAAAAAATTTAGATGTTATGAACTTTCCAGTTTAAGATAGAAAAGTTTACAGTTTACTACTGTGGAATACAGTTCAAAATGTACATAATCAGCAACTCTTAGGCCTACTCAAATTCCAAAGCATTTTAATCCATGATTTAGGAAAATAGGGAACTAGATATATGCTAACTGGAATGGCAAAAGCCCACCCATACACGACACATAATATATAAGTAAAAGAGAATGGCTTAAGTGAGGAAAGAAACGGAAGGCTGAAAATCTCTCCTTTCTTCCTAAGAAAGTTCCTTGTAATGTAAAATAGAAGTTTTTTAAAGTATAAATTAAAAAATTGGAGCAAATGGATATCATGATTGGGAATTGATAAACCATGTATTAAGGTCTCAGTGAATGAATAAATCCTAACTAAGCAAGCAGGTTACAGAAAAGAGGCACAGATATTATTTACTTTTGCAATGTTTTGCAATGAACAACTAATAGAAAAATTAAAAGGTTACTAGTAATTTTTATATGACTGCTTGCATTTTAGTCCTTTGGACTAAATACTAAATTAATTACATTTCTTTCCAGGTCTACAAGAGAAATTAGAAATATCAGATGCTAAAAAGAAAGTTACTCCGAAAAGAATCAGGTTGTAGCCCCACAAACAGTAATCCCAATCAATGAGAGAACCAGTGCTAAACTTGTAGTGTTAAACAAAGGAAAGTAAAAAAAACATCATCATGTAATCAAGAAAACATATTCTGATGCAAAAATGAAAGTACTCCAAGGATGTTATAGCACCTTATTGAATATGCTTTATGAGACTAATATACACATTTATTTCATTAATCTTTATAAAGGTTAAGTAAAACATAGACTAATGTGAAAACCACATATCCATTACCTGCCACAATTCCCTGACTGGCGAGCACCATTATGGCTGTTAAACCAACACTGAAAATAGCACTTTGACCAAAGTTCAGCATAGCCAGAGTAGAGGTACTTTTCAATGAAGCAGTCTCATATGTCTTCAAAAATCCATCATATCTTTGTGCTTCATAATTTTCATTATTAAAATACTACAAAATACATAAAAATAGTAACTACATACAACTATAATTGGAATTTAATCTCTTAAGTGATTAGAATCCTTTTCATGGATACAATTTTGTACTGCATACACCATTTTAAAAACTGACTTTCCATATATTGGACTATGGTACTCCTGCAGTTTTCCACAATGGACAGTATTTGAAAAGTCCATAAAATTCATCCCCCAAACATTTACTGAATGCCTAGTTAATTTAAACCCAGATCTAAAAAAGCTGTCAATGGCACTTCCTTCACAAAGCCTTGCCTTGATCCTCTGGGACTCTGAATTGACAATTCTCATTGCCCCCACCACATTACACCTTTCTCATGTAGCCACTTGCATACTTTACTTTAACTCTCCCAGTGCTTAGCAAATTCTGGGGAGGCAAGGATCAAACAGTAATCATTGTTTTTACCACCCTCCCCCATTACAGGACTTAGCATAGCGCTTTGCACACAAGAGGCATTCAGTAATATTTGTTAAATGGAAAAATGAACAGATAAATGAAGTAGTGAAATGAATTATGAATGAATTATGAAATGAATTAGTGAAAAACACTATGCTAGGCAGTATGAGGGATAGAGTCAAGAACTTAGTGTGCATTCTGAATCAAGATGCTAACCATACTGTCACTACTTATAAATTAATTCAGAAGGTAAAATTCCGATGGTGCCACACAAAAAATGTGGTAGAAAGGGCAATTTCTAAACAAAAGAAAAACAATAAAGTACAATTATTTCATCATACCTAGAGATCCTATACTAATCTGCAGCTCTAACTTACAGCACCTATTCAATTAAATGGCAGAACAAACCTTAGTGTGGTGTGAAAGGAAGAGGAAAGTAAAATTAAACATATTACCTTCACAGTTTCATAATTCAGCAGCGAGTCTATGGCAGCGTTACCTGCATCATTATCTGCTTTGTTCATCTCTATTCTAAATCTAGTTCTGTAAGACAAAGATTTGCATAGGCATGGAATGTTTGCTACAGAAGCATAACTAATTTCTGAACCTTGACTGACCTCTGGGGGATACCTTACCTCCACCGTGTGACAGCAACTGTGAATGCTGTGTATGCACCAAGTGTCCCAAGGGTCACCAGTGCAAATTGGGCACCACATCTATAATACTGGAGAAGGCAAAAGAAGAAATGAGAAACAGTCATTGCTCTTGCCAAATAGTTTATAATATACATTAGCAAATCGCAAAGATTTTAATTAAAAAATATGTTGGTATAAAGTTGTATATATGAAAAACTGAGTGAGGAAACAAATACCTTAGAAAATCAACTTTAAGTTATATGCATACTTTTAATTATAAAATATGAAATTGCCTAAAATGCTACAAATGGTGAATAGAAAGAAACCTAGATAATCTGAGCATACCAGTCCAAAGCCATATACCATAATGTCTGTTAACAAAAAAACTGCAACCACTAGCTAAATGACTGACCTATGTGTAGAACTGAACAGCTCTTTACAATAATAACATGATCAAGACTTTGGACACAGTCCCTTGAAGCTTGTGGAAAAATAATTAAACAAACTGTATAACCCTTCTGGCACCATGGGATTTTGCTTTCAAATCATAAGCATGCAATAGTACAAAAGCTTCAAGTACTAAATAGCTACTAACAAGAATGTAAGATAAAAGCTTGTCATGAAAAATGTTTTACTTACCAAAACACCACTGACAAGGGTCACCTCAAACATGATGGGAAGAAGATTAAACACTAAAGCACTCAGGACAAAACTGATACCCCTTGTCCCTCTGTCAATAGCCTTTGACAAAGCTCCTGTCTGTCTGTTCAGGTGGAAAGCGAGATCCAGGTTGTGAAGATGGAGAAAGACATTTTTGGCTATTCTTCGGATTGAATTTTGTGCTACCTTGCCAAATACTGCATTTCGAACTTCATTAAAAAAGGCAGCTCCAGCTCTTGATACACCATCTAGCAATACAATCAAGAAAAAGTGGGGTGTAAAAATATTAGAATCGTTGGAGTATAAAAACGTCAAGGGCTCAGAAAATGTTTGTACAATGAATGACTATATCACAGAATACTTACACTAAAAGAAACCTAGAAAATATCTAGCCTACTGAGTATCAATCTTTCCACCACCATGAAAACTTTTCATTGTTATTTTTTCCCATAAGATTCCAAATGTTGAAAGATTTTTCCAAGTAACAGCAGCCCATAAGGCCTTATTGTGGATAAATGTACAGTATCTGTTGAGGTTTTGTGATCTAATTCAATTCCCCCAAATAACAAATGATAAAATCGAGATCCTGAAAAATCCAAGTGCTTTGACTAAGCATGCCCCAACTCAGGTCTGAGTTTCATAAAGTATCCTTTCTACTGCATGGGGACACAAAGCACTATATTCTGTTCTTTACAAATTGTAGATTTGTGTCATGGCTATTGAATATAATTTAATAACACATTAATACAGGTATATCATTATGTAGCAATTTCCTATTCAACGGCTAACAACAACAGCAAGAAAATAACTAGCCTGACTAAAAAAATACCTTATAAGGAGCCTAACTATTAGAAGCGGTTGTTATGAATTTAATGTCTTACTTCATGTTATTGTTTTCTAGAACTTAGAAAATGAGACTTTTATTACAGAATTTTTGGAAAGTATATCATACAAAGAATTTTTTAAAAACCACACATCAAACAAAAAATCTCACATAAAACAAACATCCAAAATGCTAAGTTGTGTTTGTGGTGAAAAGGTCATATGCTCAAATATGATGAAACCCTCTTGAAGAAAGTCAACACCTGTAGACAGATTAAAGAACCAACATACAGCCAATGAGAACTGCCGTTGCCATGGTTGCAACTGTATTTGGTGCATCACTCAGGTTCAGCATGTTTCCCGACATCTGGTTGAGGCTGTCTACAGCATATTTAAACATGAAGGGAACCACAATATTCATAGCCTAAAAACAAAAGCAGCAATTATCAATCATATGCAAATTATGTATTCATAAAAGTACAAATATTTACCTTAAATTAGTATTTATGGGAATGTTTAGATATTAACCACTTACTAGTATTGGAATGATTTTCCCAGTTTATAAAGATAAAATCTTTGGCAGTGGGAGAGCTGTCATTTCAGGATTCCTAACTCACATTGACTGCCATGTTAATATTCATTTATAAGCTATGTGCATTAGTCAAATGCTCCTGCCTCCATGAAATCGCCCCTGATCATCCACTCAAAAATGCTTTCTCCATTATCTAAAATCCTACAGAGCTCATAACACTTACAGCAAACTGCCTTATACTGTAGTTATTTGTGTATATAAGTACAATGCTTTGTATATAGCAGGTATTCAATAAATATATGTAAAATTATTTATTCACCAAAATAATGGTAAAACTGAAATTATACAGCAAAAAAGGATCTCAAAAGCAGATAAATTACAAGTATCTGTAGCTGATTCACCATTCAGGGGGAAAAAAAACCCAACACTGATAGATCTATTTGCCCCAGAAAAAAATCCCTTTGCTCCAACACCATACAAAAGAAAACCCAGGAGGTTGAGGAAGATGGCGGAAGACTAAGACGTGGAGATCACCTTCCTCCCCACAGATACATAAGAAATACATCTACACGTGGAACTGCTCCTATAAAACACCCACTGAACACTGGCAGAAGACCTCAGACCTCCCAAAAGGCAAGAAACTCCCCATGTACCTGGGTAGGGCAAAAGGAAAAAGAATAAACAGAGACAAAAGAATAGGGATGGGACCTGCACCAGCAGGAGGGAGGTGAGAAGGAGGAAATGTTTCCACACACTAGGAAGTCCCTTCACTGGTGGAGAGTGCAGGTGGCGGAGGGGGAATGCTTTGGAGCCACGGTGGAGAGCGCAGCAACAGGGGTGCGGAGGGCAAAGCGGAGAGATTCCCATACAGAGGATCGATGCCGACCAGCACTCACCAGCCCGAGAGGCTTGTCTGCTCACCCACCGGGGCAGGCGGGGGCTGAGAGCTGAGGCTCAGGCTTCGTTCAGAGCGCAGGGAGAGGACTGGTGGCGTGAACACAGCCTGAAGGGGTTAGTGCACCACGGCTAGCCGGGAGGGAGTCCGGGGCGGGGGGGGGGGGGGAAGTCTGGACCTGCCCAAGAGGCAAGAGACTTTTTCTGCCCTCTTTGTTTCCTGGTGCGCGAGGAGAGGGGATTAAGAGCGCTGCTTAAAGGACCTCCTGAGACTGGCACAAGCCGCGGTTTTCAGCACAGACTCTAGAGACGGGCATGAGACGCTAAGGTTGTTGCTGCCGCCACCAAGAAGCCTGTGTGCAGGCACAGGTCACTCTCCACACCTCCCCTCCCGGGAGCCTGTGCAGCCCGCCACTGCCAGGGTCCCATGATCCAGGGACAACTTCCCTGGGAGAACACATGGTGCGCCTCAGGCTGGTGCAACGTCACGCTGGCCTCTGCCACCACAGGCTTGCCCCACATCCAAACCCCACCCTCCCCTAGGCCTGAGTGAGCCAGAGCCCCCGAATGAGCTGCTCCTTTAACCCCATCCTGTCCGAGCAAAGAACAGACGCCCTCAGGCGACCTACACGCAGAGGTGGGGCCAAATCCAAAGGTGAAACCCAGGAGCTGTGCAAACAAAGAAGAGAAAGGGAAATCCTCCCAACAACCTTAGGAACAGCGGATTATTCCTCCACAATCAACTTGATGTACCCTGAATCTGCGGAATACCTGAATAGACAAGGAATCATCCCAAAATGAGGAGGTGGACTTTGGGAGCAAGATAGATTTTTTCTTTCCCTTTTCCGCTTTTTGTGAGTGTGTATGTGTATGCTTCTGTGTGAGATTTTGTCTGCATAGTTTTGCTTTCACCATTTGTCTTAGGGTTTGTCCGTCCATTATATTTTATTTTTTACTTAAAAAATCTTATTTTCCCTAAGAATTATTTTTTATTTTAATTATTTTCTTTTATCTTACTTTATTTTATTTTATCCTCTTTCTATTTTTTCTCCCTTTTATTCTGAGCCGTGTGGATGAAAGGCTCTTGGTGCTCCAGTGGAGTCAGTGCTGTGCCTCTAAGGTGGGAGAGCCAACTTCAGGACAAGGCTCCACGAGAGACCTCCCAGCTCCACGTAATATCAAATGGCGAAAATCTCCCAGAGATCTCCATCTCAATACCAAGACCCAGCTTCACTCAACGACCAGCAAGCTACAGTGCTGGACACCCTATGCCAAACAACTAGCAAAACAGGAACACAACCCCACCCATTAGCAGAGAGGCTGCCTAAAATCATAATAAGGGCACAGACACCCCAAAACACACCAACAGATGTGGACGTGCCGACCAGAAAGACAAGATCCGGCCTCATCCACCACAACACAGGCACTAGTCCTCTCCACCAGAAAACCTACACAACCCACTGAACCAACCTTAGCCACTGGCGACAGACACCAAAAACAATGGGAACTATGAACATGCAGCCTGCAAAAAGGAGACCCCAAACACAGTAAGATAAGCAAAATGAGAAGACAGAAAAACACACAGCAGATGCAGAAGCAAGGTAAAAACCCACCAGACATAACAAATGAAGAGGAAATAGGCAGTCTACCTGAAAAAGAATTCTGCATAATGATAGTAGAGATGATCCAAAATCTTGGAAATAGAATACAGAAAATGCAAGAAACATTTAACAAGGACGTAGAAGAACTAAAGAGGAAGCAAGCAACGATGAACAACACAATAAATGAAATTAAATATACTCTAGAAGGGATCAATAGCAGAATAACTGAGGCAGAAGAACAGATAAGTGACCTGGAAGATAAAATAGTGGAAATAACTACTGCAGGGCAGAATAAAGAAAAAAGAATGAAAAGAACTGAGGACAGTCTCAGAGACCTCTGGGACAACATTAAATGCACCAACATTCAAATTACAGTGGTCCCAGCAGAAGAAGAGCAAAAGAAAGGGACTGAGAAAATATTTGAAGAGATTATAGTTGAAAACTTCCCTATATGGGAAAGGAAATAGCTAATCAAGTCCAGGAAGCACAGAGAGCCCCATATAGGATAAATCCAAGGAGAAACATGCCAAGACACATATTTATCAAACTAACAAAAATTAAATACAAAGAAATCATATTAAAAGCAGCAAGGGAAAAACAACAAATAACAAACAAGGGAATCCCCATAAGGTTAACAGCTGATCTTTCAGCAAAAACTCTGCAAGCCAGAAGGGACTGGCAGGACATATTTAAAGTGATGAAGGAGAAAAACCTACAACCAGGATTACTCTACCCAGCAAGGATCTCATTCAGATTTGATGGAGAAATTAAAACCTTTACATCAGGCAAAAGCTGAGAGAGTTCACCACCACCAAACCAGCTTTAAAACAAAAACTCAAGGAATTTCTCTAGGCAAGAAACACAAGAGAAGGAAAAGACCTACAATAACAAACCTAAAACAGTTAAGAAAATGGGAATAGGAACATACATATCGATAATTAGCTTAAATGTAAATGGATTAAATGCTCCCACAAAAGACACAAACTGGCTGAATGGATACAGAAACAAGACACATACATATGATGTCTAAAAAAGACCCACTTCAGACCTAGGGACACATACAGACTGAAAGTGAGGGGATGGAGAAAGATATTCCATGCAAATGGAAATCAAAAGAAAGCTGGAGTAGCAATTCTCGTATCAGACAAAACAGACTTTAAAATAAAGACTATTACAAGAGACAAAGAAGGACACTACATAATGATCAAGGGATCGATCCAAGAAGAAGATATAACAATTGTAAATATTTATGCACCCAACATGGGAGCACTTAAGTACGTAAGGCAAATACTAACAGCCATAAAAGGGGAAATCGACAATAACGCAATCATAGTAGTGGACTTTAAAACCCCACTTTCACCAATGGACAGATCATCCAAAATGAAAATAAATAAGGAAACACAAGCATTAAATGATACATTAAACAATATGGACTTAATTGATATTTATAAGACATTCCATCCAAAAACAATAGAATACACATTTTTCTGAAGTGCTCATGAAACATTCTCCAGGACAGATCATATCTTGGGTCACAAACCAAGCCTTGGTAAATTTAAGAAAATTGAAATTGTATCAAGTACCTTTTCCGACCACAACATTATGAGACTAGATATGAATTACAGGAAAAGATCTGTAAAAAATACAAACACATGGAGGCTAAACAATACATTACTTAATAACCAAGAGATCACTGAAGTACTCAAAGTGGACATCAAAAAATACCTAGAAACAAATGACAATGAAACCACGACGACCCAAAATTTATGGGGTGCAGCAAAAGCAGTTCTAAGAGGGAAGTTTAGAGCAATACCATCCTACCTTAAGAAAAACGAAACATCTCAAATAAACAACCTAACCTTGCACCTAAAGCAATTAGAGAAAAAAGAACAAAACAACCCCAAAGTTAGCAGAAGCAAAGAAATCATAAAGATCAGATCAGAAATAAATGAAAAAGAAATGAAGGAAACAATAGCAAAGATTAATAAAACTAAAAGATGGTTCTTTGAGAAGATACACAAAGTTGATAAACCATTAGCCAGACTCATGAAGAAAAAAAGGGAGAAGACTCAAATCAACAGAATTAGAAATGAAAAAGAAGAAGTAACAACTGACACTGCAGAAATACAAAAGATCATGAGAGATTACTACAAGCAACTCTATGCCAATAAAATGGACAACCTGGAAGAAATGCACAAATTCTTAGAAATGCACAACCTGCCGAGACTGAACCAGGAAGAAAGAGAAAATATGAACAGACCAATTACAAGCACTGAAATTGAAACTGTGATTAAAAATCTTCCAACAAAGAAAGCCCAGGACCAGATGGCTTCACAGGTGAATTCTATCAAACATTTAGAGAAGAGCTAACATCTATTCTTCCCAAATCCTTCCAAAATATAGCAGAGGGAGGAACACTCCCAAACTCATTCTATGAGGCCACCATCACCCCAATACCCAAAGCAGCAAAGATGTCACAAGAAAAAGAAAACTACAGGTCAATATCACTGACGAACATAGATGCAAAAATCCTCAACAAAATACTAGGAAACAGAATCCAACAGCACATTAAAAGGATCATACACCATGATCAAGTGAGGTTGATCCCAGGAATGCAAGGATTCTTCAATATATGCAAATTAGTCAATGTGATAAACCATATTAACAAACTGAAGGATAAAAACCACATGATAATCTCAATAGATGCAGAAAAAGCTTTTGATAAAATTCAACATCTGTTTATGATAAAAACCCTCCAGAAAGTAGGCATAGAGGGAACTTTCCCCAACATTAATATAGGCCAGATATGACAAACCCACAGCAAACATCCTCCTCAATGGTGAAAAACTGAAAGCATTTCCACTAAGATCAGGAACAAGACTAGGTTGCCCACTCTCACCACTATTATTTAACATAGTTTTGAAAGTTTTAGCCACAGCAATCAGACAAGAATAAGAAATAAAAGGGGGCTTCCCTGGTGGCGCAGTGGTTGGGAGTCCGCCTGCCGATGCAGGGGACACGGGTTCGTGCCCCGGTCTGGGAGGATCCCGCATGCCGCGGAGCGGCTAGGCCCGTGGGCCATGGCCGCTGGGCCTGTGCATCCAGAGCCTGTGCTCCGCAACGGGAGAGGCCATGATGGTGAGAGGCCGCGTACCGCAAAAAAAAAAAAAAAAAAAAGAAATAAAAGGAATCCAAATCGGAAAAGAAGAAGTAAAGCTGCCACTGTTTGCAGTACATGATACTATACATAGAGAATCCTAAAGATGCTACCAGAAAAATACTAGAGCTAATCAATGAATTTAGTAAAGTAGAAGGATACAAAATTCATGCACAGAAATCTCTGGCATTCATATATACTGATGATGAAAAATCTGAAAGTGAAATTAATAAAACACTCCTATTGCAACAAAAAGAATAAAATATCTAGGAGTAAACCTACCTAAGGAGACAAAAGACCTGTATGCAGAAAATTATAAGACCCTGATGAAAGAAATTAAAGATGATACAAATAGATGGAGAGATATACCATGTTCTTGGATTCGAAGAATCAATATTCTGAAAATGACTCTACTACCCAAAGCAACCTACATATTCAATGCAATCCCTATCAAACCACTGGCATTTTTCACAGAACTAGAACAAAAAATTTCACAATTTGTATGGAAACACAAAAGACCCCGAATAGCTAAAGCAATCTTGAGAACGAAAAATGGAGCTGGAGGAATCAGGCTCCCTGACTTCAGACTATACTACAAAGCTACAGTAATCAAGACACTATGGTACTGGCACAAAAACAGAAATATAGATGAATGGAACAGGATAGAAAGCCCAGAGATAAACCCACACACATATGGGCACCTTATCTTTGATAAAGGAGGCAAGAATATACAGTGGAGAAAAGACAGCCTCTTCAATAAGTGGTGCTTGGAAAGTTGGACAGGTACATGTAAAAGTATGAAATTAGAACACTCCCTAATATCATACACAAAAATAAACTCAATATGGATTAAAGACCTAAATATAAGGCCAGATACTATCAAACTCTTAGAGGAAAACATAGGCAGAACACTCTATGATATAAATCACAGCAAGATCCTTTTTGACCCACCTCCTAGAGAAATGGAAATAAAAACAAAAATAAACAAATGGGACCTAATGAAACTTCAAAGCTTTTGCACAGCAAAGGAAACGATAAACAAGAGCAAAACACAACCCTCAGAACGGGAGAAAATAGTTGGAAATGAAACAACTGACAAAGGATTAATCTCCAAAATTTACAAGCAGCTCATGTAGCTCAATATCAAGAACACAAACAACCCAATCCAAAAATGGGCAGAAGACCTAAACAGATATTTCTCCAAAGAAGATATACAGATTGCCAAAAAACACCTGAAAGAATGCTCAACATCATTAATCATTAGAGAAATGCAAATCAAAACTGCAATGAGATATCATCTCACACTGGTCAGAATGGCCATCATCAAAAAATCTACAAACAATAAATGCTGGAGAGGGTTTGCAGAAAAGGGAACACTCTTGCACTGTTGGTAGGAATGTAAATTGATACAGCCACTATGGAGAACAGTATGGAGGTTCCTTAAAAAACTAAAAATATAACTACCACACGACCCAGCAATCCCACTACTGGGCATATACCCTGAGAAAGCCATAATTCTAAAAGTGGCATGTACCAAAATGTTCATTGCAGCTCTATTTACAATAGCCAGGACATGGAAGCAACCTAAGTGTCCATCATCAGATGATGGATAAGGAAGATGTGGCACATATATACAAATGGAATATTCCTCAGCCATAAAAAGAAACGAAATTGAGATATTTGCAGTGAGGTGGATGGACCTGGAGTCTGTCATACAGAGTGAAGTAAGTCAGAAAGAGAAAAACAAATACCATATGCTAAAACATATATATGGAATCTAAGGGAAAAAGAGGTCATGAATTACTGAGGGGTAAGACAGGAATAAAGACACAGACCTACTAGAAATGGACTTGAGGATATGGGGAGGGGGAAGGGTAAGCTGTGACAAAGTGAGAGAGTGACATGGACATATATACACTACCAAACGTAAAATAGATAGCTAGTGGGAAGCAGCCGCATAACACAGGGTAATCAGGTCCGTGGTTTGTGACCACCTGCGGGGTAGGATAGGGAGGGTGGGAGGGAACGAGACGCCAGAGGGAAGAGATATGGGAATATATGTATATGTATAACTGATTCACTGTGTTATAAAGAAGAAACTAACACACCATTGTAAAGCAATTATACTCCAATAAAGCATTATTAAGAAAAAAAACCGCAATGAATATCAAACTATCCTTTCAAATACCAACCTATTTCTCCATGAGAATACACAGAAAGAAAGAAAGAAAGAAAGAAAGAAAGAAAGAAAGAAAGAGAGAGAGAGAGAGAGAGAGAGAGAGAGAGAGAGAAAGAGAGAAAGAGAGAAAGAGAGAAAGAGAGAAAGAAAGAAAGAAAGAAAGAAAGAAAGAAAGAAAGAAAGAAAGAAAGAAAGAAAGAAAGAGTATAATGCTTTCATATATTCAAGACAAGTTAGTCAATCACTCACATTTCACATTTTCTACAAAGTTATACTATTACAAACACCAAGCATCATTTAGGAATAGCAAGTTGGTAAGACTGGCAAAGCTTTCTTTGAAGAAATTAAATTCATATACATTAATATCATGTGAAAACAATTTTATAAGACTTAAAAAAATACTGAAATCCCAGCTCTCGTTAATATTCCACTATTATATCATTTATCTTTATTAAACAGAAAGAATTTATCATCAACAAGCCTAAGTTTAGCTACAACTGACAGGAGCTATGTAAACCTTACCAATCAAGATTGCAAAGTAAGGTATACAATTGTCTTAGCAACCAAGCAGGTACTCAAATATTCAATATCATTAAAATAGACAGCAAATGTTGGAATACTTTTAAAATGTAACACTATGGAAAAAATTGCTTAAAACTTTAAGATTTATAAGTTCCCAAATATAATCTAATAGAATAGCAGGTTTCAAGTAGTATAAATTTCTCAGTTTTGATTCCCATATGATCATATGTCCTCAGTCTTCTGCTTCTACTTGAAATGGTCTCCCTACCAATTTACCCCTCCACTTCTCTGTTCTTCAAAACCCACTTTGAATCTCATTCCCATCATGATGCCTTCTCTAAAACCTGCAGCACTTTTGGCACTTTCCATTTTCCAACCCCTCATTTTTATAGTTTAAACCACAGTATTTATAATTTTTATTATATATTTATCATTCACTTTGTCTTCAGGTGCATGAAGACACCTTCATGAGTGAAACCTTTTGCAGCAAACAAACATTTTGTGAACAGCTATATGAGTCAGATATGGTGCTAGGTACCTTTCACAAAGGTAAGAGCTGAATGAAATAAGTCTATGAAATGGGTATTATCCCTATAATTGAGAAAACTCAGGTTCTGTGAGGTTTAATGACTTGTTCAGTAAGCAGCAGAGCTAGGATTAAAATCCAGGTCTCTCCTGAAATTCAGAATTTTTTCCTGTATACCATAGCCACATCAGCAGTTTAATAAGGCAGGGACAACATTATTTTATTACTTTTGCAGCCTAAAATGGATACTCTCAAATGCAATGCTTAAACCAGTTACAGTTGAAAAGTATGGCATAAGTAATTTAAATAACTTTGAAGAGATTCCAGGTTCTCCATATAAGGCCAAATCCCCTCACTTGCATTCCAATACACTTTCTTGAGTGGGAGAAAAAGTGATAGTTATAGCTAGCACGCAATTCTCACAACACACAGCCCATTATATCTTTGCCACAGAGTGAGTCTGACTGAAACTCATGTATCACCAGGAAAATTGTGCAATTTTTTTTTGAAAATGTGTTTGCATTTGGTCAAATTTGGGAGCATCCTTGTAAGTATGTAAAGAATGTGAATGTCATCTGCCTGTGTTTTCACTGGCAGGAAAAGGGCAGTTAGCATAGCACTAGGAACACAGCACTACCTGTAATGATAATTGTTGATTACTGTCAGTTTTCCCATAAAAGTAATTTTTTAAAGAAAAGGAAAAACACCAAAGAAATGGAAAGGATATACAGATGTTTTTATTAGTATATACATGTGGGTTCCATTGACGTTGTGATATTTTGGGGATGGGGGGGTGGCAAATATTGGTTTTCCCTAATATTCTGCTTTCAGCAGAACTAGACTTAAATCACCTCAGACAACTGTGAATTTTTAAAAACTTTTTATTTTGAAATAATTATAAGCTGACAGGAAGTTGCAGAAGTAGTACAGAGACTCATAACTTCACCCAGCATCTCCTAATGATGACATCTTATATAGCTGTAGTTCCATATCAAAAACAAAAATGTACATTGGCACATTACTGTTAACTAGGCTACAGAACTCATTCAGTTTTCATCATTTTTAAATGTGTATTAGTGTGTGTGTGTGGTTTTATGTGTCATCTCTGTGGTTCCATGCAATTTTATCCCATGTTCAGATCCATGTAACCATCACCACAATCAAGATACAGAACTATCCCCTCACCACAAAAGAACTTCCTTGTGCTACCTCTTTATATTCCTTCATCAAGGATGATGCATATATCAATAGCTCATCTCTTTTTATTGCTGAGTAGTATTCCATAGATGTAACAGAATTTATTCAACCACTCATCCCTGAAGGATATTTTGGTTGTTTCTAGTTTGGGGCTATTATAAATGAAGATTTTATGAACATTTTCATAAAAGGTGACCATAAAAGGTGGTCATAAGTTTTCATTTCTCTGGGATAAATGCCCGAGTGTAATTGCTAAGTCATATGGTAAGTCTACACTGAACTTTTTAATAAACTGCTATACTCTTTCAGAGTGGCCATACCACTTTATAGTCCCACCAGTAAAGTATGAGTGATCCAGTTCCTCTGCATCCTCACCAACATTTGGTATCATCACTATTTTTTAAAATTTTGAAACTATTTTAATAATAGGTGTATAATGATATTTCATTGTGGTTTTAATTTGTGTTTCCATAACAGAAATGATGTTGAACATCTTTTCATGTGCTCTCTGATGAAATATCTGTTTGTGCCTTTTGTACATTTTACATTTGGATTGGTTTTTTGCTGTTGAGTTTTAGGAATTCTTTATAGATATTCTAGATATAGGCCTTTGTTGGTTATATGATTTGCAAATATTTTCTCCTAGTCCATCGCTTGTCTTTTATCTTCTGAGGTGCCTGAACTCCTACCCCACCTAGCAGTTGTAAGGAGTCCCTTTCCCTAGGAACAAATGGAGGCCAAGGTAAGAACCTGGACTTTCACCTGCACTTGCAGTAATGAGGCATCCCCACTGGAGCAGTGCCACAAGAGGCCTGCTAAACAGAAGATTTAAATAAGATCCAGAGTCTCATAACATAATACGCCAAATGTCCAGGTTTCAATCAAAAATCACTCATCATCCCAAGAATGACTAAGATATCAACTTGAATAAGAAAATACAATAAATAGACACAAACGTTAGAACTATCTGACAAGAATTTCAGAGTAGCTATCATAAAAGTGCTTCAAGGAGCATTTATGAACATGCTTAAATCAACAAAAATAGAATGTCTCAGCAAATAAATAGAGGACATAAAAGAAGAAACAAATGAAAAATCTGAAACTGAAAAATATAGCTGAAGTTAAAAAAAAAACTTGAATGGATGGGATCCATGGCAGAATGGGGAGGACAAAGGAAAGAATCAGTAAACTTGAAGATAGAACAATAGAAAGTACTCAATATGAACAACAGAGAGAAAACAGACTTAAAAAAAAAAACAGTAAACAAGACTCAGGAACCTATGGGACCATAACAAAAGATCCAGTATTCCTCTTCAGAGTGCCAGAAGAATGGAAGTGTGAAACTGGAAAAAGTATTCAAAGAAATAAAAAAATCCTCTATTTTGGCAAAGACAAACCCAAGAATTCAAGGAGCTAAGCAACTCCAAATAGATATAAACTCAAAGAAATCCACACCAAGACACATCATGATTAAATTTCTGAAAGCTAAAGACAAAGAAAAAAATCTTAAAAGAGCTAGATACAAATAATATATTAAGTATAAGGGAAAAACAATTTGAAGACAGTAGATTTCCAGGGAAGCTAGCAGGAAGTGGCACAACATTTTTCAAGTGGTAAAAGAAAAGAACTGTTAACCTAGAATCCTATAACCAGCAAAATTAGCCTTCAGAAATGAAAGGAATATCAAGACATTCTCAGATTAAAGAAAACTAATAAGAATTAATCACCAGCAGACCTGCTCTAAAAGAACTGCTAAAGGAAATTCTTCATACACTTGGGAAATAGAAGCAGAATGAATCCTGGAATATTAGCAATGAAGGAAAAGCAACAGAAATAGTAAATATCTATGCAAATATAGTAGCATATTCTTCTCTTAAGTTCTTTAAAATATGTTTGATGGTTAAAAGCAAAATGTAGAACACTGACTGATGGGGTTTTCAATGTATGTATATGTAATACGTAAGATGACTTGTAAACATAAAGAGGGAAGGTAAAGGGACTTAGAGGGCAGGAAGGTTTTTACATTCTACTTGAAGTGATAAACTATTGATTCTACGTAGACTGTGAAAAGTTAAGTATGAATATTGTAATTCCTAGAGCAACTACTAAAAAATTATACAAAGAGATCGACCAAAAGGCACGATAAATTAAAATGGGATAGTAAAACCTGTTCAAATAATGCAAAAGATAGCAGGAAAAGTGAAACAATGCAACAAAATAAAGAGGCAACTAGCAGATAATAAAATGGTATACCAAACTCCAAATATATCAATAATTATCAATACAATTATCAATATATTATAATAAGCAATACAAATGAACAATTATTAATGTAACAATAAACAAGCAATAAACAACTGGAAACCAAAATTTAAAAAAATTTACAAAAAAAAAAAAAAAAAAAAAAATTTACAACACCCCTCCCCACAAAAATAAATCCTTAAGTTAAATCTAACCCAGGGTTTCTCAACCTTCAGCACTACTGACATTTTGGTTTAGATAATTCTTTCTTATGGGAGGGGCTGTTGTGTGTACTTTAGGATGTTTAGTAGTGTCCCTAACCTCTACCGACCACAAGCTAGTAGCACTCCCCAGCCCCACACAATTGTGACCAATAAAAATGCCTCTAGTTACTGCCAAATGTCCCCTTAAAGGGCAAAATCCCCTCTGATTGGGAACCACTGATCTAATCAAAGATGTACAGTGTCTGAAAGCTACAAATGCATATGAAATAAATCACAGAAGATCTAAATAAATGGAGAGATATACTGTGTTCATCAACTACAAGAATCAACATAATAGGGACACCAATTCTCCCCAAACTGGTCTAGAGATTTAATAAAAATCCATCTAAAAATCCCATCTGGCTTCTTTGTAGCTACAGACAAGATTATTCTAAAACTCTATGGAAAAGCAAAGAAACTAGAATAGCCAAACAATTTTGGAAAAAGAAATTGGAAGAATCACACTACCTGTCTTTAAGACTTACTATAAAGCTACAATAATGAAGACAGTGTGGTGGTGATGAATGGAGAGACACATAGATCAATGAAACAGAGCAGAGTCCAGAAAAGGATGACATTCCACTAATCTATCTATCTGAGAATCATGGCTCCCTAAACATCTCCATGTAGTAATATCCAGAACCTGTGAAGATGATACTTTACATGGCAAAATGGACTTTGCAGATGTGATTAAACTGAAGAATGTGAGCTGGGGAGAGTATCCTGGATTATCTGGGTGGGCTGAATATAATCAAAAGAGTCCTTATAAGAGGGAAGTAGGAGGGTCAAAGTAAAGAAAAAAGATACGACTACAGAAGCCAAAAGTCAAAATCAAGAAGATTGAAGATGCTGCTGGCTTTAAGATGGAGGAAGGGGCCTTGAGCCAAAAATGCAGGTGACTTCTAAAAAAAGCTGGAAAAGGCAAGGAAATTGATCCTCTCCCAAGAGCCTCTGGAGGCAGCACAGTCCTGCTAAATGCCTTTATTTTGATCCAGTGAAACCTAATTTTGGACGTCTGACCTTCAGAAATATAAGATAATAAATTTGTGTTGTCTAAGCTATTAAATTTATAAGTTGTTACAGCAGCAATAGGAAACAAAGAAAATTCAATGAGGAGAGGAGAGCCTTCATGTAGGAACAACTGGACAAAACAATGAACCTTCATTTAAACTGGATACAAGAATTAATACAAAATGGAGCATGGATCTAAATGTAAAAGGTAAAAAAAATAACTTTTAGAAGAAAACATAGGAGAAAATCTTGATGACCTTGAGTTAGGCAAATAGTTCTTAGACATAATAAAGCATAATCCATAAAGAAAAAAAATGAACTGAAACATATCAAAATTTAAAACTTTTATTCTATATAAGACACTATTAAGGGAATTAAAAAACAAGCTACAAGGACTTCCCTGGTGGTCCAGTGGTTAAGAATTTGCCTTCCAATTCAGGGGAAGTGGGTTTGATCCCTGGTCAGGGAACTACTATCCCACATGTCGCGGAGCAACTAAGCCCACACGCCACAACTATTGAGCCTGCGTGCCACAAACTACAGAGCCCACGTGTTCTGGAGCCCATGTACCACAACTAGAAAGAAGCCCACGTGCTGCAACAAAGAGCCTGTGTGCTGCAACTAAGACCTGATGCAGCGCCTCCACCCCCCAAAAAAATGAGATAAAGAAAAACAAGCTACAGACTGGGAGAAAATATTTGCAAATTATATATCTGAGAAAGGTCTCGTACAGAATATATAAATAACTCACTAAACTCAACAGTAGAAACAACAGCCCAAATAAAAAATGGACAAAACACTTGAACAGAAACTTCACCAAAGTGGATGTATGGATGGCAACAAAGCACATGCAAAGTATATTAAAACCACAAGATACCACTATATGCCTGATGATACCAAGTGTAGTAAAAGAAATGAAGTAACTGAAACTCTCATATATTGGTGGTGGCAGACAAAAACAGCCACTTTGGAAAATAATTTGGCAGTTTCTTATAGAGTTAAAAATACACTTACCGTGACCCAGCAATTCCACTCCTAGGTATTTATCCTAGAGAAATGAAAACTCAGATTCACACAAAAACCTGTACTCGTGTGTTTATAGCAACTCTAGTTATAACTGTCAAAGGGTGGAAAGAAACCACATGTCCATACGTGGGTAAATGGATAAACAAACTCTAGTACATCCATACTATGGAATACTGCTCATTAATAAAAAAGAATAACTGATAGAGTCAATGACTTGGATGAATGACAAAGGCATTATGTTGAATTAGAGAAGCCAGCTCAAAAGTTTATATATGATATGACTCCATTTATATGGTATTCTCAAAATGACAAAGCTATAGTGATAGAGGACAAATGAATGATACCTAGCAGTTAGGGGCTTGGAGAGGGTATATCTACAAATGGGTTACGCAAAGGAGATTTCTGGGGCAATAGCACTTTTCTGTGTCATCCTGACTGTGACAGTAATTTTACAAATATACACATGTGTTAAAAATTATAGAACTGTATATCAAAAAGGTACATTTTATTGCATGTATATTAAAAATAAAGCCCGTATCACAGGTCTCATCCCATCTACCTCCCCTAGTGGCTGGAAATGTCTAAAAATAAAGTTTGATGATAGTGTATTTCAATAAAAAGTGACTCAATATGAAGTTTCATACCCCCTTTCCTTTCTGAATTGAGAAACTGGTTATTTTTACTAGATTATAACCATGTGACAAATGGTATGTTTCATCTATAACTGCATTGTACCCATTAATTTAAGTACAAAAGAAATAAAGGGACTTATTCTCACAAAACCTTTTTCTTTCACAGATGAAAAAGTTTAAATCACATATATAAATAATCTGCTAAACTCTTTAATTTTCACAGAAACTGGTATATCATTAGGAAATTGAATTCATTTAATTTTAACAGGCAAATGTACAATTTGGGACACTGATTGAAGAACAGAGTTAAGGAAAAAGTAAAATCACCATAAAGAACAGTCAAAAGTATGCTGTATCTATATGATGCCAAAACATGGTCAGTGTGCTGAGGGTCTCAAATTCCGGATTTTAAAATGACTTTTCCCTTCCTGGTCATAAAAGTATTATCTATCTCATCTGAGGAACCCAATTCTTTCAGAACTTTTAATACCTAAATTTCTCAATAATTAATCTCTTTTACAGCAGCCTCTGATAATTAAGGACTCTGTAACTAGTGCTGCTCAGAAGGGTCCAATATATGTGAAGAGGTAAAAGGGAATTTTGTTTCTTTGTTTAATTACCTCTCTGGTCCCTAAAAGATCAGAAGGAGAGAAAGAAAGAACAAGAGCACTAAAGGGAGATCTGATTAGCAAGGCAAAACAAGGAGAATAGAAAACTGGATAAAGTACTTATACAATTGGTAAAGACCATCTCTTACAGAAAACAGAGATAGAGGGAACATTTCCTAACTCATTCTATGAGCCCAGCATTACCTTAGTACCAAAGCCAGATAAAGACACCACAAGAAAGGAAAACTATAGACCACTATCTCTCATGAACAGACCAAAAATTCTCACCAAAATATTAGCAAATCAAACCTAATAATGTATAAAAATAATTATACAATATGACAAAGTGGAATTTATTCCAGGTATGCATGGCTGGTCCAACATTGAAAAACCAATTAATGTAATTGATCACATCAACAGGCTAAAGAAAAAATAGGATATTTTATCAATAGATGCAAAAAAAGCACCTGAAAAATCCAACATCTATTCATTATTAAAAAAACTGTAAGCAAACTAGGAATAGAGGGGAACTCCCTCAACTTGATTAAAACATCTACAAGAAAACCTATAGCTAACAACATACTTAATGATGAGAAATTAGATGCTTTTACCCCTAAGACTGGGAACAAGGCAAGGACGCCCTATCTTACTGCTCCTGTTCAACATGGTACTGGAAGTCCTTAGCTAATGCAATAAGACAAGAAAAGGAAATAAAAGGTATACATGTTGGGAAGGAAGAAATAAAACCATCTTTGCAGATATGATTATCCATGTAGAAAATCCAAAAGAATCAATAATAAAAAACCTCCTGAAACTAATAAGCAACTCTAGCAAGGCTGCATGTTACATGGTTGCAAGGTACATAGCTAATATACAAAAGTCAATCACTTTCCCATATACCTCCAATGAACAATATGCAATTTGAAATTAAACATATAACACCATTGAAATTAGTACCAAAAATTATATATACATATAACAAAACATGTACAAGGTCTACATGAGGAAAACTATAGAACTTTGATAAAAGAAATCAAAGAACTAAATGAACAGAGAGATAGTCCATGTTCATGGATAGGATGACTTAATATTGTCAAGATGTCAAACTTGATCTATATATTCAATTCAGTCTCAATCAAAATCCCAGCTAGTAATTTGGTAGATAGGGGCAAAGTGATTCTAAATTTTATATAGAAAAACAAAAGATCCAGAATATCCAGCACAATATTGAAGACAAAAACAATGTTGACGGGCTGATACTATTTGACATCAAGACTTACCATAAAGTTAATCAAAACACTGTGGTATTGGGAAAAGAATGGACAAATAGATCCATGGAATAGAACAGAGAGTCCAGAAATAGACAAATACACACAAATATAGTTAACTGATCTTTGACAAAGGAGCAAAGGCAGCCCAGTGGGGAAAGGATAGTCTTTTCAAAAAATGGTGCTGAAATAACTGAATGTGAGAGAGAGAGAGAGAGAGAGAGAGAGAGAGAGAGAGAGAGAGAGAGAGAGAGGGAAAGAGAGAGAGAGGAGAGAGAGGGAGGGAGGAAGGAAGGGAAGAAAAGAAAAGAAGAAAGAATCTAGACAGTGACCTTACTTACACCTTCTGCAAAAATTAACTCCAAATTGATTACAGACCTAAATGTAAAGCAAAAAACTATAAAACTTCTAGAAGATAACATAAAGGAAAATCTAGGTGACCTTTGGTTTGCCAGTGACATGAGATAACAACATTAAAGGCACAATCCATGAACACTGATAAGTTGGACTTCATTAAAATTTATAACTTCTGTTCTGTGAAAGACACTGTAAAGAGAAGGAAAATACAAGCCACAGATCGAGTAAAAATATCTGTAAAACATCTATCTGATAAAGAACTGGTATTCAAAATATGCAGAGAACTCTTAAAATTCAACAATCCAAATAAAAAATCAGCAAAAGACCTGACAGACATTTCACCAAGAAGGATATACAGATGCCAATAAGCATATGAAAAGATGCAAAATGCCATGTGTCACTAGGCAATTTCAAATCAGAAGAAAAATGAGATACCATTATGCACCTATTAAAATGGTTGACAAGGATATGGAAGAACAGAAACTTCATTGCTAGTGGGAATGCAGAATGGTACAGCCACTTTGGAAGACAGTATGGCAGTTTCTCACAAAATTAAACATAATCTTACTATACAATCTAGCAATTGCAATCCTTGGTAACTATCCAAATGAACTGAAAACTTATGTCACACAAAATCCTGTACACAAATGTTTATTGCAGCTTTGTTTATAACTGCCAAAATTTAGAAGCAACCAAGATATCTTTCAAAGAGAGAGTGGATAAACACACTATGGTACCTCCATATAGTGAAATATTTTTCAGCAATAAAAAGAAATGAACTATTAAATAAAAAGAAAGACACAAATGACCCAGAAATGCATATTCCTAAGTAAAAGAAACCAGTCTGAAAGGGCTACATACTATATGATTCCAACTGTATGACATTCTGGAGAAGGTAAAACTACAGAGACAGCAAAATGATCAGTGGTTATCAGGGATGCAAGAGGATCGAGAGAGAGATAAATAGGTGGAATGCCTCAGATTTTCAGGGCAGTAAAACTATTCTGTATGATACTTTAGTGGTGGTATCTCACATTATGCATTTCCCCAAAACCATATAACTAAAACAAAGAATGGAATCCTAATGTACACTATGAACTTAGTTAATAAGAATAATGTATTTTTTTTATAATTGGTTCATCAATTGTAACAAATGTACTACACTAATGCAAGATGTTAGTAATAGAAGAAATTTAGTGAGGGGGCTTTTGGGAGGAGGGAACTCTCTATACTTACAGCTCAATTTTTCTGTAAGCCTAAAAATTCTCTAAAATATAAAGTCTTTTAATTAAAGAAATACTCCAGGGTATAAATCACACTTCTCAACTTAAGTAAAGGCTTCAGGTAGCACTGTTAGCATTGTTTTACTTTTAAAAATGTTTTTCAGAAAATTTTAAAGTATCAAAGTTAAGCAAAAAGTGCATTAATCTTTTGAAGACTGTAGTTACTGGAAAACTCTAGCTCCTCCATGAAGCCTTCCCTAAATGCCTAATTCTTGGAACTCCCCTATAGCTTCATTTGTGACTCCCTTTGGGTGTTTATGTTGTATATATTTTATCATTATTTGTATATTCTTCTCCTTCAGTACACAGCAACTCCAGGAGGGCAAGGCCCACATTTTATTCATTTTTGTATTCCCAGCTGCCTAAGCACAGTACCTTATACCTAATAGTCAGTCAACAAGTGTTTATTTAGTACATATTACTATGGTCTGAATGTTTGTTTCCCCCTACCAAATTCGTATGTTGAATTCTAACCCCCAGGATGATGGTATTTGGAGGCAGGGCCTTTAGGAGGTGAGTAGGTCATGAGGGCAGAACCCTCATGAATGAGATTAGTATCCTTAGAAGAGTGCCCAGAGACCCTTCTTGCCCTTTACATCATATGAGGTTACAAAAAAAGACAGCGATCTATGAACCACCCAGTTTATGGCATTTTGTTATAGCAGCCCAGATGGACTGACACATATATTATCCATTACTCTATATAATAGATGCATTCTTGAAGAAATGAGGTATTGATAATATTTTTATAAATCACACTCTCCCCTGAAATTATTTTATAATTTTAAAATAGCTTATTTTCATTTCTAACAGATTAGTGAGAATATCTTTTTGTACTTGATATTTAATTTTTTGTGACCCCAATTTCTCTGTCAATTAAGTGGTTTCCAAGATGGTAGTGGTTAGAGAATATGAGTAAACTTTTTTACAATATTAAAACATTTATAAAATCAGATGATTTCAATAAATGTGTTTTATATTTTCCTTAAATCCTTATATTACATATTAAGTGTAACATACTAATAAAAAGACTGAAATTTTTAAAATCCTTAGAAGAGATTAATGATGATGTGATACTCCTATGATGTACGTGGATGATAAGAAAAGGTACTGCATAAAATTCGTAGGGATTTAAGGAATGAAGGCAAAGAGTATTCTCTCTGTCTCTATCTCTGTGTCTCTTGTGGCAATAGAACCACTAAACTATACCTCACACAGAATTCTACAGTACTAAAAGAGAATTGCTGTAACTTGGATAGAAGAAATACCAATCCATCCTCTTGGCCTCCTCTGGGCTGCAAAACATCTCTATATAATACAGTTTATCTTAAAAATCTTTGTTGGAGGCAATGACAGCATTAAGAATCTCAGAATCAAAAGAGCATTAAAAAGCAAATAAGCAAGCAGATGGTATGCTGTGGTCCCATATGTTAACCATGAAAGCCTCCCTTTTCCTTCTACTCACTAAACATTTCTCTCTTTCTGTCTTCCTTATCCTTCATGGATGCCTTAGGCCTTGTTATGAAACCACCACACACTGCTCAGATGGCTGGGTGGTATTCAATTAGAGCTGAAAAGGTTCCTGAACCCTGCCCTAAAATTCCAAGAAGTATGTGGAGGAGGTAGGGAAGATCTGAGTATAAAGGGGCATAGATTGGTCCAAAGTGCTTATATGCCAAAGCATGTAATCAGGTTGAGGAAAAAAATGGGAAGCCAAGGAATGAAAGGACTAACAATGCACCTAATGCACACAAATGATAAATCACACCTGCAGTACTACTCAAAAATAAATAAGGGACTCGCAATTCATGATGGCTAAGGAGTAAGACGTGATCACCTTCCTCCCAACAGATACATCAAAAACACATCTACATGTGGAACAACTCCTACAAAACACCTACTGAATGCTGGCAGAAGACCTCAAACTTCCCAAAAGGCCAGAAACTCCCCCAGGTACCTGGGTAGGGCAAAAGAAAAGAGAAAAAACAGAGACAAAAGAATAGGGACAGGACCTGCACGTCTGGGAGGGAGCTGTGCAGGAGGAAAGGTTTCCACACACTAGGAAGCCCCTTCACTAGCAGAGACGGGGGTGGCGGGGTGGAAGCTTCAGAGCCACAAAGGAGAGTGCAGCAACAGGGGTGCAGGGGGCAAAGCAGAGAGACTCCCGCACAGAGGATGGGTGCTGACCAGCACTCACCAGCCTGAGAGGCCTGTCTGCTCAGCTGCCGGGGCGGGCAGCGGCTGGGAGCTAAGGCTTCAGCATTCAAGGTCAGATCCCAGGGAGAGGACTTGGGTTGGCTGCGTGAACACAGCCTGAACGGGGGTAGTATGCCACAGCTAGCCAGTAGGGAGTCGGGGAAAAAGTCTGGACCTGCCTAAGAGGCAAGAGACAATTGTTTCAGGGTGCGTGAGGAGGGGGTATTTAGAGCAATGCCTAAACGAGCTCCAGAGATGGGTGCGAGCCGCGGATATCAGCGCGGACACCAGAGGCAGGCATGAGACGCTAAGGCTGCTGCTGCAGCCACCAAGAAGCCTGTGTGCCAGCACAGGTCACTCTCCACACCTCCCGGGAGCTTCTGCAGCCCACCACTGCCAGGGTCCCGTGATCCAGGAACAACTTCCCCGGGAGAATGCACAGCGCGCCTCAGGCTGGTGCAACATCACACTGGCCTCTGCTGCCGCAGACTCACCCCTCATTGCATACCACTCCCTCCCGCCATCATGAGTGAGCCACAGCCCCCAAATATGCTGCTACTTTAACCCCGTCCTGTCTGGGCGGGAAACAGATGCCCTCAGGTGACCTACATGCAGAAGTAGGGCCAATTCCAAAGTGTAGCCCCAGGAGCTGTGCTAACAAAGAAGAGAAATGGAAATTTCTCCGAGAAGCCTCAGAAGCAGCAGATTAAATCTCCACAATCAACTTGATGTACCCTGCATCTGTGGAACACCTGAATAGACAACGAATCTTCCCAAAATTAAGGCAGTGGACTTCAGAGTAACTGCAGACTTGGGGTTTGCTTTCTGCATCTGTTTCTGGTTTTATGTTTATTTTAGTTTAGTATTTAGAGCTTATTATTATTGGTAGATTTGTTTATTGATTTGCTTGCTCTCTTGCCTTTTTTGTTAAACGTATATATGTATTTTTCCTTTTTCTCTTTTTGTGAGTGTGTATGTGTATGCTTCTTTATGTGATTTTGTCTGAATAGCTTTGCTTTTACAATCTGTCCTAGGGTTCTGTCTGTCCATTTTTTTTTCTATAGTTTTTAGCACTTGTTAACATTGGTGGATTTGTTTTTTGGTTTGGTTTCTTTCTTTCTGTTTTTATAGCACTTTTTTATTTTTAATAATTTTTAAAAATTTTAATAACTCTATTATTTCCCTCCTTCCTTCCTCCCTCGCTCCCTGCCTCCCTCCCTCCCTTCCTTCCTTTCCCTTTTTTTCTCAGCCGTGTGGCTGACAGGGTCTTGGTGCTCCAGCCGGGTGTCACGCCTGACCCTCTGAGGTGGGAGAGCCGACTTCAGGACACTGATCCATGAGAGACTTCCCAGCTGCACGAATTATCAAATGGTGAAAGATCTCCCAGAGATCTCAATGCTAACACCCAGCTCCACTCAAAGACCAGCAAGGACCAGTGCTGGACACATTATGCAAAACAACTACCAAGACAGGAGCACAAACCCACCCATCAGGAGAGAGGCTGTGTAAAATCATAGTAAATTCACAGACACCCCAAACCACACGACCAGATGCAGTCCTGCCCACAAGGAAGACAATATCCAGCTGCATCCACCAGAATACAGGCACCAGTCCCCTCCAGCAGGAAGCCTACACAACCCACTGAACCAAACTTATCCACTGGGGGCAGAACCAAAAACAACGGGAACTAAAAATCTACAGCCTGCGAAAAGGAGACCCCAAACACAGTAAGTTAAGCAAAATGAGAAGACTAACAAACACACAGCAGATGAAGGAGCAAGGTAAAAATCCACCAGACCAAACAAAAGAAGAGGAAATAGACAGTCTACATGAAAAAGATTTCAGAGCAATGATAGTAAAGATGATCCAAAATCCTGAAAATACAAGGCAGAAACTACAAGAAACGTTTAACAAGGTCCTAGAAGAACTAAAGAGCAAACAAACAATGATGAACATCACAATAAATGAAATAAAAAATTCTCTAGAAGGAATCAATAGCAGAAAAACTGAGGCAGAAGAATGGATAAGTGACCTGGAAGATAAAATAGTGGAAATAACTACTGCAGAGCAGAATAAAGAAAAAAGAATGAAAAGAATTGAAGACACTCTCAGAGACCTCTGGAACAAGATCAAACGCACCAACATTCGAATTATAGGGGTATCAGAAGAAGAAGAGAAAAAAAAGGGACTGAGAAAATATTTGAAGAGATTATAGTTGAAAACATCCCTAATACGGGAAAGGAAATAGTCAATGAAGTCCAGGAAGTACAGAGAGTCTCATACAGGAAAAAATCAAGGAGAAACATGCTAAGACACATATATTAATCCAACTATCAAAAATTAAATACAAGAAAAAAATATTAAAAGCACCAAGGGAAAAGCAACAAACACAAGGGAACCTCCAATAAGGTTAACAGCTGACTTTTCAGCAGAAACTCTGTAAGCAAGAAGGGAGTGGCAGGACACATTTTAAGTGATGAAAGGGAAAAACCTACAACCAAGATTACTCTACCCAGCAAGGATCTCATTCAGATTTGACGGAGAAATTAAAACCTTTACAGACAAGCAAAAGCTAAGAGAATTTAGCACCACCAAACCAGCTTTACAACAAATGCTAAGAGAACTTCTCTAGGCAGGAAACACAACAGAAGGAAAAGACCTACAATAACAAACTCAGAACAATTAAGAAAATGGTAATAGAAACATACATATTGATAACAACCTTAGAAGTAAATGGATTAAATGCTCCAACCAAAAGATATACACTGGTTGAATGGATACAAAAACAATTCCTGTATACATGCTGTGTACAAGAGACCCACTTCAGACCTAGGGACACATACAGACTGAAAGGGAGGGGATGAAAAAAGATATTCCATGCAAATGAAAATCAAAAGAAAGCTGGAGTAGCAATTCTCATATCAGACAATATAGGACTTTAAAATAAAGATTATTACAAGAGACAAAGAAGGACACTACATAACGATCAAGGGACTGAGCCAGGAAGAAGATATAACAATTGTAAATGTCTATGCACCCAACATAAGAGCACCTCAATACATAAGGCAAATGTTAACAGCCATAAAAGGGGAAATCGACAGTAACACAATCATAGTAGGGGACTTTAACACGCCACTTTCACCAATGGACAGACCATCCAAAATGAAAATCAATAAGGAAACACAAGCTTTAAATGATACATTAAACAAGATGGACTTAACTGATATTTACAGGACATTCCATCCAAAAACAGCGGAATACACTTTCTTCTTAAGTGCTCGTGGAACATTGTCCAGGATAGATCATATCTTGGGTCACATATCAAGTCTTGGTAAATTTAAGAAAACTGAAATTGTATTGAGCATCTTTCTGACCACAACAATATGGAACTAGATATCAATTACAGGAAAAAGTCTGTAAAAAATACAAACACATGGAGGCTAAACAATACACAACTAAATAACCAAGAGATCACTGAAGAAATCAAACAGGAAATCAAAAAATACCTAGAAACAAATGATAATGAAAACATGATGACGCAAAACCTATGGGATGCAGCAAAAGCAGCTCTAAGAGGGAAGTTTATAGCAACACAATCCTACCTCAAGAAATAAGAAACATCTCAAATAAACAACCTAACCTTACACCTAAAGCAATCAGAGAAAGAAGAACAAAATAACCCCAAAGTCAGCAGAAGGAAAGAAATCATAAAGATTAGATCAGAAATAAATGAAAAAGAAATGAAGAAAACGATAGCAAAGATCAATAAAACTAAAAGCTGGTTCTTTGAGAAGATAAGCAAAACTGATAAACCATTAGCCAGACTCATCAAGAAAAAAAGGGAGAAGACTCAAATCAATAGAATTAGAAATGAAAAAGGAGAAGTAACAACTGACACTGCAGAAATACAAAGGATCATGAGAGATTACTACAAGCAACTCTATGGCAATAAAATGGACAGCCTGGAAGAAATGGACAAATTCTTAGAAAAGCACAACCTTCCGAGACTGAACCAGGAAGAAAGAGAAAATATGAACAGACCAATTACAAGCACTGAAATTGAAACTGTGATTAAAAATCTTCCAACAAAGAAAGCCCAGGACCAGATGGCTTCACAGGTGAATTCTATCAAACATTTAGAGAAGAGCTAACATCTATTCTTCCCAAATCCTTCCAAAATATAGCAGAGGGAGGAACACTCCCAAACTCATTCTATGAGGCCACCATCACCCCGATACCCAAAGCAGCAAAGATGTCACAAGAAAAAGAAAACTACAGGTCAATATCACTGACGAACATAGATGCAAAAATCCTCAACAAAATACTAGGAAACAGAATCCAACAGCACATTAAAAGGATCATACACCATGATCAAGTGAGGTTGATCCCAGGAATGCAAGGATTCTTCAATATATGCAAATTAGTCAATGTGATAAACCATATTAACAAACTGAAGGATAAAAACCATATGATAATCTCAATAGATGCAGAAAAAGCTTTTGATAAAATTCAACATCTGTTTATGATAAAAACATGCCAGAAAGTAGGCATAGAGGGAACTTATCTCAACATAATAAGGGCCATATATGACAAACCTACAGCTAGCATTGTTCTCAACGGTGAAAAACTGAAACCATTTCCACTAAGATCAGGAACGAAACAAGGTTGCCCATTCTCACCACTATTATTCAACATAGTTTTGGAAGCCTTAGCCACAGCAATCAGACAAGAAAAAGAAATAAAAGGAAGCCAAATCGGAAAAGAAGTAGTAAAACTGTCACTGTTTGTAGATGACATGATACTGTACATAGAGAATGCTAAAGATGCTACCAGAAAACTACTAGAGCTAATCAATGAATTTGGGAAAGTAGCAGGATACAAAGTTAATGCACAGAAATCTCTTGTATTCCTATACACTAATGATGAAAAATCTGAAAGAGAAATTAAGGAAACACTCCCATTTACCAGTGCAACAAAAAGAATAAAATACCTAGGAATAAACCTACCCAAGGAGACAAAAGACCTGTATGCAGAAAACTATAAGACACTGAGAAAGAAATTAAAGATGATACAAATAGATGGAGAGATACACCATGTTCTTGATTGGAAGAAGCAACACTGTGGAAATGAATATACTACACAAAGCAATCTACAGATTCAAAGCAATACCTATCAAACTACCAATGGCAGGTTTTACAGACCTAGAACAAAAAATTTCACAATTTGTATAGAAACACAAAAGACCCTGAATAGCCAAAGCAATCTTGAGAAAGATAAACGGAGCTGGAGGAATCAGGCTCCCTGTCTTCAGACTATACTATAAAGCTACAGTAATCAAGGCAGTATGGTACTGGAACAAAAACAGAAATACAGATCAATGGAACAGGATAGAAAGGCCAAAGATAAACCCATGCACATATGGTCCCCTTATCTTTGAGAAAGGAGACAAGAATATACAATGGAGAAAAGACAGCCTCTTTGATAAGTGGTGCTGGGAAAATTGCACAGCTACATGTAAAGGAATGAAAATAGAACACTCCCTAACACCATACACAAAAATAAACTCAAAATGGATTAACGACCTAAATGTAAGGCCAGACACTATCAAACTCTTAGAGAAAAACACAGGCAGAACACTCTATGACATAAATCACAGCAAGATCCTTTCTGACCCACCTCCTAGAGAAAGGGAAATAAAAACAAAAATAAACCTAATCAAATCTAAAAGCTTTTGCACAGCAATGGAAACCATAAGCAAGAGGAAAAGAGAACCCCCAGAAAGGCAGAATAAATTTGCAAACAAAGCAACTGACAGAGGATTAATCTCCAAAATATACAAGCAGCTCATGCAGCTCAATATCAAAAACACAAACAACCCAATCCAAAAATGGGCAGAAAACCTAAACTGACATTTCTCCAAAGAAGATATACAAATGGCCAACAAACACATGAAAGGATGTTCAACATTGTTAATCACTAGAGAAATGCAAATCAAAACTACAATGAGGTATCACCTCATACCAGTCAGAACGGCCATCATCAAAAAATCTACAAACAATTAATGCTGGAGAGGGTGTGGAGAAAAGGGAACCCTTCTGCACTGTTGGTGGGAATGTAAATTGATACAGCCCCTATGGAGAACAGTATGGAGGTTCCTTAAGAAACTGACAATAGAACTACCATATGACCCAGCAATCCCACTACTGGGTATATACCCTGAGAAAACCATAATTCAAAAAGAGTCCTGCACCACAATGTTCATTGCACCTCTATTTACAATAGCCAGGACATGGAACCAACCTAAGTGTCCATCGGCAGATGAATGGATAAAGAAGAAGTGGCACATATATACAATGGAATATTACTCAGCCATAAAAAGAAACGAAATTGAGTTATTTGTAGTGAGGTGAATGGACCTAGAGACTGTCATACAGAGTGAAGTAAGTCAGAAAGAGAAAAACAAATGCCATATGCTAACACATATATTTGGAATCTAAAGAAAAAAAAAACGTTGTGAAGAACCTAGGGGTAGGACAGGAATGAAGACGCAGACATAGAGAATGGACTTGAGGACATGGGGAGGGGGAAGGGTAAACTGGGTTGAAGTGCAAGAGTGGCATGGACATATATACACTACCAAATGTAAAACAGCTAGTTAGTAGGAAGCAGCCACATAGCATAGCAAGATCAGCTAGGTGCTTTGTATCCATCTAGAGGGGTGGGATAGGGAGGGTGGGAAGGAGACACAAGAGGGAGGGGATATGGGGATATATGTATACATATAGCTGATGCACTTTGTCATACAGCAGTAACTAACACAACACTGTAAAGCAATTATACTCCAATAAAGGTGTTAAATAAATAAATAAATAATGACTAGGTTTTAAAGATTTGGCAGAGTGATTATTTTTAAACTGAGGACAGTATAGAAGCTGAACAAATGATGTTAGGAATGGTTAAATGCTACTACTATGCTCTACATTCCTAAAGTTGCTCTGTGGTGTAGTTCCTACCTAGTGAAAGAAAACTTTTAATATATATGCTCTGAAAGTACCAGCATGCATCATAACACCTGGTAATTTCCTCCTTTTCCTGATCCAAAAGAAATCAAAAATACATTTGGAAAACTTATTTCTCTATATTAATTTCGGTTTACTTGTAATCAGTTTATATGAGATTAGTACAGCACTTTCCATTCTATGGGTGCTCAGTGTTTGTTGACGGAAGAATCAAATATTAGCCTTCTGAAAATACTTCAGTCCTTATGGATGTTAACTTGGTCTGCATTTTATACCTGATATCGACCTGTCACCAAGCAACAAAAATTTACATTTTGAAGGACTGAAATTCACTCTAAAAACAAAGTCTAACACAAATGTCAGTATTTAGGACTCCTCCCTTTGACTAGCTTGGTCATCTTCTAATCTGCTCTCTTCAATTCAAAAGAAAGTCCAGAAAACAATCTGCCTTTAACTTGTCAGCAAGGTACTTACAATCACATGAAGGAATAAAGAGCAATTTGCTAATACTGCCTTGCACAGGAGCTCAGAAGAATCCTTATCCTTCAGTAATTTGTAGGTAAAAGACAATTCAGCAACCAATACTGTTCTAAAAATGAATGAGTTAAAATTTTTCAACATTAGCTAACAAAATTAGATTTGTAATACAGTTCTCTCTTTTCGGCTTGACAAAGAGAATAAAGTATGGATTCTTGGTTTGTTGCTCAGAATCTTCATTTAAATTCTCTCCCAGGGAAGTTCACTGGGAGAGTACTCACCAGAGCCCATAGATGAGAAAGGAGACAAGAAAATAGATGGAGTCTGACTGAATTATTTTGGTTTTACTCTCTAATCATGCCTTCCCTTTTTCCACTATTATTTACTTCCCTACAGGAACACATTTATCACAAGTGACGTCTGCAGTTGTTGTCTATTTCTGTTCTTTTCTTTGATGAACTCATTAATTTGCATTGTTTCAACTATCACCTCAATATCTCTAGCCCTGGGCTCCTTCCTGAGCTTGTCTTGCATTTTGTATTATGAGCCACTTGATGTTCCACTGGCACCTCAAACTTAACATGCCCGAAACCAAAATTTTCATCTTCCCAAACAAGACTTCCTGACTTACTACCTACTTCTGTTAAAGGCATTATCATTCTCTCATCCTTGGCATCATCTTTGAATCCTATTCTGTTTTTTACTTTTAATATCTCATCCATTGCTAAGTCTTGTTGATTCTACCTCCCTTAATTCACAATATCCCTGGCATCTCTTCTCTCCATATTACCATCTCTATCACCCGCTCCAGTACAAACTACTATTACTTCTCATCTAGGCTATTACATTAGCCTCCTAACTGGCTGGTAAGTGTTTGCTGAATGAATGCATGAAATGAAAATGAATGAATGGTATCCCTACTTTAGGTCTCTCACCACCCTAATTCATCTTATACAACAGTCAAATTAATTCCCTAAAGTACAGCTCTAACCTTATTACTCTTCTACTCAAAATAGAGGTTCCTACTTCCAACATGATTAAATAAATTTTACAGTTTTACAGTTAAGGTATTTCACAGTAGGAATTCTATTTATCTTTCCAAGATTACTTCTAATTCCTCTGAAACATTATCTCTTCATTAGAGCAAAACTGGACTACTCACTTCTCCACTCACACTATATGATCTCTCTCATCTTGTCCATGTTATTCCTATACCTGTAACAATCCTACTCATCAATCCAGGCCTATCTCAGACATCACCTCCTCTGTGAAACCTTTCCTGACTCCCCATATTGGTGGTTCTTTCCTTTGAAGCCCTCCAATACTTGAATGGTACTTATTTTCAATCATTTATGACCTATGTTGTATTATGACAATAAGTAAAACTTGTCTTATCCTTATAATTTGAGAAAAAAATGTGCTTTACTCATATTTGAATACCCTGCAGGGCCAAGAACCATACTTGTATGACAAGTTCTCAGTAAATATTTTTAGGATAGGGTAAAGAATGAGTAAATAAAAGGGAACACACAGGACACAGAGAAGAAATAAGTGATAAGAACTGGGTTCTAAAACAATGTATTAACCCTTATACATAGAATGATAACCAAATTATAGCCAAATCTCATTTATACTTTTGAGCAGACATTTTTTTGTACCATATTTCTGATGGAAATCCAAATCTATTTTTATTTTAACACGTATATAATGTTTTATTATGTGCCAGGTACTGTTCTAAGTCTTTTATATGTTAATTTATTTAATTCTTATGACAACCTATTTTACCTTTTTTTACAAACTGGGAAACCAAGGAATGGACAGTAAGCAATTTACCCAAGGTTACAAGGTTAGTAAGAGGCAGAGCCCAGGAAGCCTGACTTGAGACTATAATATGTACTATGACTATATATTGTACCTAAAGATAATAGAATTCACTGACTTTAAAATCTGAATAAATTGAAAGGAGTTCTTCTTGAAAGCCCAGAATCATTATCATAACTTTGCCTTATTAAAATGTGTTACAGTATAGTGATAAACTGAGGAGGCTGCTAAGATGTAGAGGGTCCCTATACTGAATGTACCAAAATGCCCAGCTTTTTGGCTTTTGGGTTTTTTTAAGTTTTTCTGTTTTATTTTTCCCTTCATGTCACACTGCTGTTTACCACTTATGACTATTAATGTACCTAAAATGTCTTCATCCTCTTTTCAATTTACTAGGAACTGAAAACTAAGCTTACCAGAAATATGTATTAAATAAAAGCCAGCAGGACTCTGAGGAGCTTCTTTTACAAGTTCCTTATGCTTTGTTACAACCCACGATCCTGTATCTTACACTGGTTTCAGGAAGAATTCCATTAGGTTGAGGCTGTTATAAGTCTGATACATAGATAAATCAGGCATTATCATATAATTTCTGCTGACTGAATAGAAGAGTTACATAAACGAGGGCCCTAAATGTTGACAATACTCCCCAAAGTGACTTATATCAGCCTAAGTTTCTTTACTAGAAAATGTCATAGTATTTCCTAGTTATAGCAACAAACAATACATAATTTCTCTTATTCTTACCTTTGCTCCACCCAAAAATCCCAAGGAAATGGCAACCCTAGCTCGTAGATCTGGCCTGTCTCTGGGCCACACATAAGAGAGCATTGCTTTTATGATTTTCTGAGTATCAACATCTTTTAACTGTTGAAAGAGAGAACAAAAGCAGTGAGTAACATGTCATTTCAAAAATAAATATAGTTCAAGAGTGTAGAATTATGTAAATATTTGAGGAAAATACGAAAACATTACAAACATAACTTTTATTCTGAATCTAAGGTCAATATCTTTTAAACTCAAACTATTTCAATAGTTTTTTAAAAGCTACTTATTTCTCTAAATTTCTTACTTTCAGCTATAGCCATCCTCATATTGTCAAAAAGTTATCCATACATTTATTTGAAGTTATCTATACATTTATTTCTTATCTATTAAGCTATCAAAATATTACATAAAATTTAAGAAATATTTCCATATTTCCATCTTTGTGGTCAAAATCTTTACATACGTTGGCCTCTTTATCAGTATGTTTATGTAAGATATTTTGGAACCCTACGTCCATCCTCATGACAGAGCACAGTTACAATACAGTGTTTAGGAAAGTATGAGTCTTGGCATTGACTATATAGAACAGAAGCTGGGTTATTAAAAATTTCAACAAAAACATAACTTTCCAGTCATACTTAATCTGACTTAAATCTACCGTACATTTTTCTTTTTCCCAAGTTCCCGAGGCAACATTCCCATTAAATCTTTTTGTTTTAGTTTCAGCTTTTAGAAACAGATATTAAGAATGAAACCTACACTTTCCAAAACCAAAATATGTACACACATTCCCAAACTATTATATTATTTTAGTTGGTGAAATAATCCCCATTTTAAAAATTGAAGTATCTGGGCTTCCCTGGTGGTGCAGTGGTTGAGAGTCTGCCTGCCTATGCAGGAGACACGGGTTCGAGCCCTGGTCCGGGAAGATCCCAGATGCCACAGAGCAACTAAGCCCGTGTGCCACAACTACTGAGCCTGCACTCTAGAGCCCGCAAGCCACAACTGCTGAAGCCATGTGCCTAGAGCCCATGCTCTGCAACAAGAGAAGCCACAGCAATAAGCCCACGCATCACAACGAAGAGTAGCCCCCGCTCACTGCAACTAGAGAAAGGCCCGCGTGCAGCAACGAAGACCCAGTGCAGCCAAAAATAAATTAATAAATAAATGTATTTAAAAAATTGAAGTATCTAATCAATTTCTGTAAAAGGTATTAAAAAATAAGAAGAAAGTTAATGCTCATTGTTGGTGAAGGTATATGGAAATAGGTACTCTAATACACTGCTAATGGGAGAGTGCACTGAAATAATCTTTCGGGAAAGCAATTTGATATCTGCCATAAGCTTTTAAAATAATTCTGCCCTTTGCATTGAGAATTCCACTTCTGGGAACTTAATGCTTTAAAAAAATATATTAATATTCTCCAAGTTGAATCAATTTTACTTCCTAAAAATCTCTTGAATTTGTCTACTTCTTTCTGTTTCCACCACAAACATAATCCAAGCTATCATCTTTCTCACATAAATCACTGCAACAATCTCCTAACTGATCTCCTTGCATCCGCTCTGCTCCTGGTCCGATTAGTTCAGCCTGCAATCAGATATTACTCAGTTTAAAATCCTTCAATGCATATAATATGCATAAAATAGATAACTAATAAGAACCTGTTGTATAAAAAATAAATTAAATAAAATTCAAAAATTCAAAAAAAAGTAAAAATAAAGCATTGCTAAATATATATATATATATATATATATATATACACACACACACACACACACACACACACGGCCCTAAATATAAAAAGATGCTCAACTTTACTCATACAAATAAAAAGTGCAAATTAAAACAACTCTGATATATTTTTTATCCGATCAGATTAGCAAAGATAATACTTTGTTTTGGTGAAATTGTTAAGAGATGGGCACTCCTAAATATTTGTTTTTATATTCAAAGATCATCTCTGGAAAGATACCAAAGAAATTGGTAATAATGTTTGCCTCTGGGACGGGGAACAGGGTAGGGGGAAGATTTTTTTTTTAATTCTGTATCCTTTTGTTCCTTTTGAATTTTGAACCATGTGAATGTGTTACCTTTTAAAAAAATTAATAAAATTTTAATTAATAAAAAATATAAATTGAAGTAAACAAACAGAAAAACCCTTCAATGGCATCCTATCACTCCTAGGATAAAGATCAAAGTCCATACCATGGCTTATGAGGCTCTGCTTGCCCTGGCCTCTAGCTTCCTCTCTAGTCATGTCTTATACTACTGCTTTCAGTGTTCATGCCACACTACCTTTCTTTCAGCTCCTCAAATAGACTATAATCCCTCCTGCCACAAGGCCTTTGCACAATACCTTTCACTTTGTCTGGAATAATCTCTCTCTCTGAAACACCAACCTGCCCTCAACTTCTTCCAATTAGTTAACTGCCAGCTCAGGCAGCACCTCCTCAATGAGGTCTTCCCTAACCCCAGTCAGGATCCTTGGCTATATTCTCTCACAGAACAGTATTCCTTTTCTTTCAGAGAATCCATTTCAGTTATAAACTACATATTCAACAATGTGATTATCTGATTAACAACTGCTCTCCTGCTAGAATTTAAATTGCACATGAGTAGTAACTTTGTGTTTTGTGCTCACTGTTGTAACCCAATACTAAACACAATGGCTGACACGCAGTAAAGGTACTCAACGAATAATGAATATTTATTGAATAAAGGGATGAAAAATTTAGCCATAAGGATGTTCATTCCCATGCTGTTTTAATAGGGGAAAAATTGGGTTTAGGCTAAATGATCAACAGTGGAGAATCATGTAAACAAGTTACAGTGAATGCATACAGCAAAATATAGCCATTCAGAAATATATGCAGTAACACAGAAACACATTAAGTGAAAAAAGCAGAGTACAAAACATTTTTTGTGGAAAAAAATGTTATGTGTGTATGAGTTTACACATGCGTACAAATGGATCTGGAAAGCAATACCCCCAAAGTGTTAACATCAGTAGCTGTGAATAGATGGAATCATTGATGATTTTTTATATTCTTTTTGCTTTCTTGTTTTCTGTAGTTCACATATAATAAGAAGAAAATTTAATTCATTTTGGGGGGAAAGGTAGACAATTTCAAGTAGATTTGCACAGCAAAGAATGGGGGGAAACTGTCAACATATAAGAAATCCAGGACAACACATTATATTATACAGGGTAGCTTTATATTATAGTTATTTCATCCAAGACTCAGCAAACTATTTTCTAGTCTCTTTTATTCAGTTTATTGAGTAAACAGTAACAGAAATAAAACTGTTCATATTGTACTGAAAACAGGACTACCTTCTTGAGCTGCTTTAAATACACTGGATTGCAAAAACATGAAATGCTGAAAGTATAGCTCTTAATGCTTTATTTTATACACACATACACTCACACATATGAGCTCTCATAACTGGTAGGGTATTTTTAAAAAGGGAATAAAGCTGTAATTTTAATATTCACTTTTCCAATTGAACTAATACTAAACAAATATAATTTGATGTGTTATAACACAAACTGCGACATTTCAACTACTTCCCCATTTCACAAGTTTCGTCTGTCTTATTTTTCTTGAGGGAATAATAGCAAAAAGGCCCTGTTTCCACATATCTTTAGAAACGCTCTCTCGTCAAAAACGTTCTACAACACACCCCAAAATTTCTTCAATAAGGACACAGAGAAGTTATGGCTAAGAGCAAAAAAATTATTCTAGTTGGCTTAATAGCGCATAAAATGTCACCACCTCATTTAACAAAATGGGTTCTAAAGTTGTGTAATCATGCATTATGAGTCCATTAGGCTGTAAAGTACATGTCTTTCAGTTATAGTTTGGATAAACGACAAAGTTTGAAAAATAACGTCTTTTTTAAAGAGCAGGCCAAATCAAGAGGCATTTCAGAGGCTGAGGCACATTTTTAAAGTATTTTAAACCAACTTATTTATTCCTGCTGCACAAGAGTAAAATAAAATTGAAGGCCTCAATACAGATCCTGAAAGATAATATACCCCCTTTCAAAATCATCACAGTTAATTCATACTGGACACCCAATGGTAATCCTGAAAGACAAAAGACTTATCTAAAGCTGAAAAGAGACCAGTCGCAGCTTAAGGCTGAATCAGATATCATCTTCACATCAACTCATCTTTCCATTTCAGGCTGAGCAATACAAATAGCATATACACCATTTTAAGATCACATTCTTAAAGAAAAGGTGAGAAATGTAGGAAATGATCAAGGAGGATGACAAGAAATTGAATTATTTGAAAACACACTATCTAAGGAGTAATTATATTATAGTATAGGGGGAAAAAACCCAATGATTTAAGAAAAGAAAGTTCTTTCTCAAGGGTCAAAATCCCTGAAGTAATCAACGGTTGATATCATAGTAGTTTTTCTTTAAGCCTTGCTTACACATAAACAGAAAATATGAAATTTTATGAAATTCTTTAACTTTTATAATTTTCACAGTACACAGAATTTAGAAGTTGTTTTTAAAACATAACTGTGATTACTACATCATGATAACAAAAGTTCGCTAAAATGAACACTATAGAAATATTAAAAAGCCTGTAAAAGTAGGAGTCAATCTACTTTCCTCCTCTGCTATCATATACAATGTGGCCTTCCTGCTGTAGCTAGATAGCCTCAAGTTCAAAACATGAAACTGATATTTTAAGCCCCATTACACTGTAAAACTACTACTACGTTAGTATGAGGAATAAAAGTTTTTAGAAAGGTCTCAACTATATACTGGAATTAGCTAGCCATAATAAAGGAAAGCAATTAGATTCAGAATAAAAACACAAGAGTAACAAAAGAAGGAATTCAAATTGGCTCACTAAGATCTTTGAATGATAACAAAATTGTACTGAATTTTTTCCCCCTAGAAATGAGTTTGGAAGAAAAGGTTTGGAGACATCAGAGAGCTATCAAAGAAGAGATGAAAGTAAGTGAAAACAAGCTGGACAAAAAGAAAACAGCAGGTACCAGAGAAGAAACTTGCTTGATACTAGAAACAATCCTCAATAAATATTTATTCAATTAATGAATTAACTATTCTTAAGCACATGAGGACAAGTTCCAGGAGGAACACCTAAATGCTCGATTTATTAAGCCATCACAACTTTTCAAGGATTTTTAAATATTTATTTATTTGGTATTAATATATAGCTTAATAAGCTTTATGAGGCTGGGCAGGTAAGAAAAAATAATGAAAGGAATATCTACTTGTACACAGGGAGCTGAAACAGCACAGTAGGCCAAAAACAAACATGAAAGTAACACTGGAAGTACCTGACCCAATAGTGTATAACTGGAAAGCCACAAACTGTACTGCTTATATGCAGCACTGCTCAATTTAACAGCATGACCTGAGGGAAAGATGCAGTTGCTCATAGTCATAAGTACTCTAAGTGAATACCTATAGCTAATAACCATGTGGACAGGGCACAAAAAGGACAAGTAAAAAATTAAAACACACCTGGAGCAGCTCACCTGGTAGAATTCTCAGATATTACAGATAACTGTATATTGATAAACTGAATGCATTTTGCTTCTCAAGTCAGTGATTTCATATTTCTCACCAGAAAAGGCTGTTTAGCACTGAAGCAAGAACAATTTTTTCTACCAAAAGTCCACTCATTTCAAGGGAGTGGAGCCCACTGGGCTTCGATAGGAAAATGAAAGAGTAAGAAAAAAAAGATTTTTGATAAAGGTAGCAGAATCACCTTTTCTTGCAAGGTGAATTTATATAAGAATTCTGGTTTTAGAGACATTCTAAATTTCACTAGCAAGAAATGTTCTAACTCACAGAATCAAGGGATTGGTTTAGAAGGAAACTACTTGGGGGCAAAACTTATGGAGAGGAAGAAAATAAATATACCAAAAAATTTTGGATGCTATTTGTTTTGTATAAATGTGGGCTATAGGCTGAATGTTTTCTCTCTAAAGAACTAATTTAGCAGAGACTTTGGAAATGCCCACAATTTCAAGGATACGCAAGCCATCCAAAGAACTGTCTCTTCAATCCAAGCTAAAGATAACTAACTGCAATTAAAGGAATAATTTTAACCACTACTTCAATACTGTTAGGGATAACAGTGGCTTGATAAAAGCTAGGTCAAAAGATAAGAAATCTGAGTAGATATCTAATGGAAAAATCTAGAAAGTAAGTGAAAATCTTTTCCCACATTATTGGGGATATAAGCATATGAGTTTATGGGTGGGAGAGGAAAGATATATTAATTGTCAGGAAAAGCTTTGCAATTATTGTTGCTTTCTCTATACCTCGAAGTTTGTTTTCTAAGCTCTGTTGGTCTGAAACTGCAATGAAGAGCTTATCTGGCAGTGAAAAGGCCCTAGGAAAAAAATGGCTTATTCTATATATGAGATGGATTTGAACCCAACAATCAATTTAATAATTTATAATTTAAAAAACTACCAAGTTGACTGATATTTGCATTGGCCACTCAGTGAATTCTCTATCTCAAAGGGAAGTCAATTTGAGAAATCGAATAAAGATCATAAGGCTGCTTGATGATGGATGTAATCAGAGCTGAAAAATGGCCTCTCCATGTCATACAGGTATTCTTGTCCACTGGTCTGTGTGTCCACTCATTTTAACAAACCTGGAGGCTTATTATTCCATTTTCTCTCCAATCCTCCATTTTTTAATACTCTAAGTTGCTGTTTCACTTCTTTGATTATATGAATATTTATATCAAAGCCTCTGATTGCTCTAGTAAATGCTAATCTCTCTTTCAATACTACTAGCTTCTGGCAATATCTAATCAATAAGGATATGTTTCTAACATTAAAAAAAGAACATGTCAAGCAAAGTCCAGGAAGCAGTCCTTATATTAAGCTCTGCATTATTCGTGTTTTTATTATGAGCACAGGATTACCTAAATTTACTAACAGATGCTTCTCCCAAAGAGGCACATAATAAAGTTTAAATGCAGGAGCAAAGTTCCAAAATCCTTTAAAAATCTGAAGATTCTATTATAAAACAAGTAAGACTTTAATTCATCTATTTTAACAACAGGAGCTTCCAAATATTGAAACTGCCACTCTTTTTTCACAACCCCTTTACTATAGCCACATTGGATAAACAAATGATTTAAATACCTTCTGAGTAGCATTATTAATGCTTAAGAACATACAAGTAGAAATGCATAGAAAGTGAAGTGGTAAAAGTTCCAGTTGGTTATAAGGTAAAATCTATAACTTGTCAGAGTGATAAAACTTCTACATGGTAGTTTAGATATTCTGCCATCTAAACTGTTAAGTTTCTCAACAGCAGGGACTGTGTCTTGCTCATTACTGTATCTCCATTTACTTAACATAGAGTTATGCACAACGCAGGTATTCAATAATACATACTTTTAAAATGAATGGACAACAGCAGAGTATAGGACTTAACAATCTCACATTACAGTAACAGCAGCTAATATTTACTGCCTACTGTGTGACAGGCACTATTCAAGAGCTTTGCATGGTGTGAGGAGTTAACTCATTCAAATCCCCTTTGCTATGATTATCAGCCCCATTTTAAAGATGAAGAAACTGATACATACAGAGATTAAGTATCTTGCTCATGGTCATTCCAGTAGGAAATGATGGAGCCAAGATTCAAATCTAGGCAGTCTGGCCCCAGAGCTCAGGCTTTTAACTTCAACTCCATATTGCCTCTTTTCTGGTGTAGCCTTCATGCTCTATTATCCTATGATTCTTTTTAGCTAATGAGGCTAAAGTAACACAAAGATGGCAGGGAACAAACGATAAAGAAGAGATCAAATATAAAGATTTACAATGATTTTTGCTTTGTTTTTATTTTACTGGAGAATAAAGAATCTAACTTGAAGTTTATATTGCTTGAGTCTAAGACTGCTTTTCCTGTATTAGTCAACATATTTTTGGTCTGTTTAGAGCATTACTTATAAACTATCCTTAAGAGGCCTTCGTGACAGTCCTGAAAGCTGACAAATATCATGCTAACGATATATCATGCCATATCCATATATCCATAATATATGGATAAACAAATTTCAGTATTTGTATTAATTTTTTAAAATTCTATTTTATAATACTTTGTTGTTTCTAAAGATAACCAGGACAAATGTTAATATGTAAAAATGGGATAGAAACATGAATGTCATGTGTTTTGAGTTCTGTGAAAGAAGCTACATGGGGGATTAAAGAAACAGGGAGAAAAGCACTGGAAAGGTTTTCTTACCAATCACCTCGCACCAATAAAATAAAATTTATTTATCTCTCTACAATTTAGAGAGCACTTTTACATAAAATTTGTTCACTTGCCAATAAACCTGAAAATATCATTTCTACTTAGAGATACCATGCATATACTGGTTGCGTGAAGTTAGAGGAAGATAATAAAGGCAAGCTTAGAGAAAGAGGACCAGATGGAGAATTGTATAACAGTATTCCAATGACAGTTTCACTCACTTAGAAAAAGTGTAGTGCAATTAAATCTTTTGATTTCAGTGGCCCTACTGTTTAGCTTGTCTGTATAATGATAATGATAAAGAATATGGATAATTAAATAAATGGATCAGGTAAATGGAGGATTTACCATGAAGCTAGGGGACATTCTAGAATCTTTTTAAACCAAGAGTATAGAAGGGAAAACATTAACCTTAACACATACACATTACTTGTAAGAGCTAAATGTAATTTATCTATATATAATGCTAGATTATATAACAAATAACCACAACCAATGCTATTTAAAATAAAGAACTAAAATATTTAGGTTGGTAACTAACTTTTCTTCTTTTTTAGTCAATCACGATATTTTTTGTCTTAAGCTTGAGAAAATCTCATCTATATAACCATGGTCAATTCATATGGTTTTGTATTAGAAAACCTGCAGTTACATGAGTCAATCAAAATATTCTGTAATATAACAATCTTTACTATATCTATCTTCCAATCAGCTATAAGAATTTCCAGGTACTTGTTATTGTCTCTTACCCCTTCTTTCGGGTCTGTGTGGAGTCCTCCTCCTGCGTGACCATGCCAACATGTCCTCTTTTCTATCAGTGGCCATACCTGAAGAACCTAGTTGAAGATGATACCAAGCCATCCATTAGCTATTCAAGAATTTCAGATCTTTAAAAATCTGATCTAATGAATGTCCCCCCCCAACAAATTCAGAGGCGTACCTTTGAGCCTAGAATAGCTAAGTAAAACACCTTCATAATAAACTTACAGATACATTTATACAAAGAATATTGAGATATAACAAATTACTCATACAGAAGTTACTTTCTCTAAATAGTTTTTGAAATTAATGTTTAAAAGATTTAACTTGTAATATACTTCTATTTGACTTATACCAGCTTTCTTACCGTCATTTGCTACTAAGGTACTGTGTAGCCCGTAACTCTATCATTGGCAAGTATATAATACAGTTAATTAATTCTATCCCACTTGCTTTCCATGTGTATAACATTTTTGCTTTACAATTTAATATAGTTGATCTTACATAACTGATTCTTTTTCTTATTATTCTGGCTTACAAATATATATATTTAGAAACAAAGTACAATTTACTTCTTCACAGTCTATCTTATGCTAGAGTAATCTGCATACATGTTTTGTCTTTACTACTATATGGTAAATTCTTAAGATTAGGGACAGTCTCTTTTATCCTTGTATCTCCCATGGCCCATACCACAGTGTATTATACATGGGCTTGTTGAATTAGCTTATAAAACAAAGCTATCTATAAATTTCCCAACGAGTCTTGAAAATATGCAAATATCTTGCCTATTATAATTTTTTAAAGGCCCTAGATTACTGCTCAGGTTAGAAAAATATAAAAAGTAAATCATTTGAGAAAATATAATAGTTGAAAAGATAGCAAAGATTAGGCTTAAAATTTAGGCTTACTAATTTTAAAGTGTTTCCTCAAAAAATTACTTAACTACATGGATATAATAATGCTTCTTCAGTAGCCATAATAATCCATAATTAATGAACAAGGGCATAGTTTTTTACAAACACAAACGTGTATCAATACCGAATCCTAAGAGTTATCAGCTCTGGACCAAGCTATGAAAATGGAATTACAGAAAGCATAAGTGCCTTCTTGTTCTCACCAGTTGAGACCGAAAAACATAATTGCCATAAATGGGTTACTGATTTTTGGATCAACAATCTTAAAGCATGTTGAAAGGGAAAACATCGAAAGGTAATATTTAGTGTGACAATGTCACTTTGTGACATTTTTTCCCTCTAAAAGACTGAGCAATGTTACATCAAGGGGTCTAGTAAATAACACACAAGATAATGAGGTCTTCAAAACAGCAAAAGATTAAAATATAAATATACAGTGGTGTTATAAACAATGAGAAGATGGAGCACCTTAACTTAAAACTTTAATTAAATAATGGAAAATCTAATTCATTTCTACAGCTTCTGCATAAATTAGAACAATGCTTTGTACCTTAATGGCAAATAATTGTTAATCAAAAAGAAAAAATAAAGGAAGTACTCGACTTAGACTGTCTTCTAATTTTCTAGCCTTTCTATCTTGGAGATTTATTTGTCTCATTTTAAAGCACTGAGAATTTTTAAAGGCGTCTTTCACTTACATTAGCAATGAAAAATAATCCTCATCAACATGTAAACTCACATGACTTTACCCCACAGGCTCTAATAAGCTTACAGTCCCTTGATATTCTGATATTTGAACATCTTCTAAGGTAAAGAAACTTTAATCACTTGAAAAATGTACAGCATTCCATATATCACATACAAATTACCAGGATAAATTTAAGCATAAACAAGCTGCCATTACATTTATAAAAGCTTTCTAAAAACATTACTCTAGTTGGCATTGATCTCAAGAGATTCAGACAGATTTCTTCAGGAGTAGAAAAATATCAAGATTTCTTTCTCCATTTCCAGTAGCAAAAACATATCTTCTTATTCATCTTGCCAGTACTTAGAAAAAAAACAAAAAGGGAAATTATTTGGAAAATATAAAATATGTAGTATAAACTGGAAAATGCTCCAAGGGCTTACACCTTTCTCCTAGTTATATGTAGAAGTGTCTGCTTCATCTTACCCTTGTAGCGTCTAATAACTGTCTTGAATTGCCTTTTCCTAGTCTCTGCCATGTGGTATGTCTTAACGACTCTGAGATCTGCAGAAGAGAAGAAAAAAGAGGGAAGAAGTTTCAGAGTGGACAGTTAATGTTCATAGATTTATTGTCCATAAACATACATAAAAGTAAAACCATAGCCAATATTAGAAAGATGGTTATGTTTCTAATACATACCTAAAAAGGTAAAAATTAAATGTGTGGTCCAGATATAAAGTAAATTATATTACCCATTAAAAGTGTCAAATTGTACTTTCTTTCTGCCCTCTTTCTCTCTAGGTTTCTCTTTGTTTCTGAAGGCCTCCTATGAAGTTTTTAACCCCACTGCTTTCTTAAATGGCTTCTATGCTCTTTTCAAACACTCCTCTCTTTACTGTATTTTATTATGTTCTACCTTGTGTGTGCTCCCTCTTTAGTCTTAATGTGAATGCTAAATTTAGACACTGGTCACAAGATCACTTTTGCCAAGGTTTGTAACCAGGTGATGGATTCTTGGGCGAATTTTTTGTCTTGATAATATTCCAGAAGTGGAGTTGAAAGAAAGCAGAATAAAAAATAGACATCTGTAGAATGGACACACATCGTTCTAAAATGCACCATCAATTTAGTGAAGAAAAATTTGCTTCTTAGGTCAAGAATCTCTCAAAAGGCAGGTAGTACTTAGGTTTTTGCTAAGCTATACATGAGTTGTACAAATGGATTAATGTCATTATATAAAAGTCAATGTTGTATCCTGCAAAAGAGCAAAAATTAAATCAACCAAAAAACAACCTGCATACACACAAAAAAGCTAACCAAATTACTGAGAAAATTAACTCAGTTGTTTTCTAGAATGTAATGAATGGTAGCGGTTTCTTTTTACGTATACTTGTAAATACATAAGGCATTCCCTCAATTATAAAAATTTCAAAAATACTAATAGCTATTTGCACACTGTCTTGCCAAATCCAACCTCCTACAACATGCCATGTACCCTCAAACCTCTATAAGCCTTCTACTGTCAATGATACCTTTCTGGTGCTTAACTCAATTGTTTCCCTCACTGCCTTTCACCCTACTCAGACCTCATACAAGCTTTACTCCCTCATTTTCCTATTTTTCATAAGCCCCCAGTTCAAGTAACTATATTTCAAGCAAGATCTCGCATATGTCTGCACATGCATATGCAATTTAATCTTCTTTGCCTTTCAAAATTTACCCAGTTATCTCACAATGACTATCCACCTGCTTTATTCTCTCTCGAAACGTTGCCTATATATGGCCAATAGGTAAAAGATAAATGTTGGTGACACACTTAACAGCAAAAACATACTTTCTAAAATGATATTGGTCAAAAAAAGGTAATTTATCAAAAAATCTAAGCCCTTGAAAGTACCCATAAAACCCCTTCAAAATTTCTAGCTAGCTCTTTATCCTTCTCTAATCAAACCATGTTTCCCTTATGCATCAGGATTCAAGGTAAATAATTTTTAAATGTTCACATTCAAACTGAACTTCTATTACTAAGATAGCATTGTAAAATTATGAACTATATCAAGCATATAAAAAGTTCAGGAAACAATATAATGAACACAATATGTATTCGCTACCCCACCTAAGAAATAACAGATAAAAAGAAAGCCCCTGACATGCTCCTCTACAATGCCATCTCCTTCCTGTTCCCCAGAGAAAATCAGCATTGATTATTTAAAACATCTTTCATTGCAAAAGCAAAAACAAAAACAACAGGCACATAATGTGTTAATTCCTTTTGAGGGCTAGTCCCACCACTAATTAAATATTGTTTCTATGGAAAAAAATGTTCTGACTTCTAAACAACAGACTTACAAACACTTCTGAAACACAATATATTTGTAAGTTAGGGATTAACTCTACTTTTTAAAACTCTGAAGGGGTTTATAGCAAAAACAACAACAACAAAAACTTAAATGGAGGAGGGCAACAATGGAAAACAAGATGATTAATTCTTTGAAACTTGATTTGAAAATTAGAGGGCTGGCCTAGATGCTCTCTAAGGTCCCTTTCAACTCTAAAATTCTGTGATTTTTATGGAATGAAATGAAAATGCTGCAGTTATTAATTGGATTTTAAAAATCTTAATTGAGAAGCTTGTGTTTATTTCTTCAATAAATCTAGCCACTGAATTTATTTATAACACCATCCCTCCAAAGACACACACAGAAATAAAACATATATTACTGAAAATAACAGACATGACTACTGTTCAGATACCATACAAATGCAGTATTCTGAAAATGACAATCTGCCAGTCCATTTGAAAAGGCATGTAAGTTAAAACACTGGAGAGTCATTTTATTTATTTTTTTATTTTATTTTATTTTTTAACATCTTTATTGGGGTATAATTGCTTTACAATGGTGTGTTTATTTCTGCTTTATAACAAAGTGAATCAGTTATACATATACATATGTTCCCATATCTCTTCCCTCTTGCGTCTCCCTCCCTCCCACCCTCCCTATCCCACCCCTCCAGGCGGTCAGAGAACACCGAGCCGATATCCCTGTGCCATGCGGCTGCTTCCCACTAGCTATCTACCTTACACTAACAAACGTAAGAGAGTCATTTTATTTTACCTAAAAAAAGAAGAAATTCTGGAAGAACCTAAAAGTCATCTGTGGCATCCAAGCATAATAATGTATGCTCTTATCTAGAACAGAACTATCTGTCCACTAATTAATAAAAATATTAATCCTCGATAGACAATTGCATAGGCGCAATATCTTGCTCTGTGTAAACATTCAATTATTATTTACAAAAATTTTATCAGCACTAAAACCATCAATCTAGCAGACAGAACTACCTCCACGTAAATGAGACTAAGATTCAAGCATCGAAGGCTAATAAAATCAAAACCTATTCCATTACAATTGCATTTTTCCTTTAAGGTAAAAATTCAATTTTACTAAAAATAATCCTATTAAATAACTCTTTAGTGGTTATTAAATATGATTGCATCCTTTTTTAGAATAGTTAGCTTTCATAATACAAGTTATGTTCAGTGTTTATAACACTTGAAGAATTACCTAATAATAAACAGAGATTAAAGAGCAATTTATAAATTGTCAACCCATCAGGGATTTTGGAGTCAATTATATATTCTGCATTCCTGAGGCTTTGGAAACAGAACTAAGTTTACAATTATCAATCCATGTTGCATGTAATGCTTAACAGTATCAAACAGTCATGCATGAATATTGTTATCATCTGATCATTATAAACCTAAAACATTTAAAATTAAGCTCTTGATACATTTTTGAAGAGAAACTTATAATTTAAAATTACATTTAACTTACTTTAAAAGTTTAAAAGTCTGAAATAAATGTTATTTAAACTTGGTTTTCTTCCCAACTTCTTATAAACTAGCTGTAGGGGGAGGGGTATGGAGAAAAGAAGAGGAAGTAATGGGCGAGGTGTGTGGGGGACCTCAGGGGTAAGAGGGGGAGAGGGAGAGGAGAGAAAATGTTAGACTGACTTCTTAGATTTTGTAATTATATTTCTCAACTGTAAGTTGAAGGATAAAAGGATTTCCTTCATTGTGTTAGATATTCAATAAATGTGTGTTGAATGAATGAATAAATGAACAAATAGCTTAAGGATCTTGGGCAGCTCGCATCACCTAAGTATTCATTCATTAAATCACAAAACCATCAGGTTGAACTATATTGCTAAAAAATTTGATGCCTCCAGAACAAGGATTGGCTATTTTTTTTCTCTAAAGGGCCAGAAAGCAAATATTTTAGAGTTTGCAAGCATATAATCTGTGTCACAACTACTCAACTCTGTCACTGTGGCACAAAAACAGCCACAGCTGTTTTTGTGCCACACAAATGAATGAGTGTGGCTGTGCTTAAATAAAACTTTATTTACAGAGCTTCCCTGGTGGCACAGTGGTTGAGAGTCCGCCTGCCGATGCAGGGGACACAGGTTCGTGCCCCGGTCTGGGAAGATCCCACATGCCCTGGAGTGGCTAGGCCTGTGAGCCATGGCCGCTGAGCCTGCGCGTCTGGAGCCTGTGCTCCGCAACGGGAGAGGCCACAACAGTGAGAGGTCCACGTACGGCAAAACAAAACAAAACAAAACAAAAACAAAAACAAAAAACTTATTTTACAGACACCGAAATTTGAATTTCATATTGTCATCTGTCACAAAAAAATTATTCTTCTTTTGATTGTTTTCCCAACCATTAACAAATGTAAAAAAAATTCTTAGCACAGAGGCCTTGCAAACATAGGTGGCATACTGAATTTGGCTCAATGGCCATAGACTGCTGATTCCTGCTCTAGATGATTTCTAAAATTCCCTACAGCCACCTCCTGCTCTGGATGATTTCTAAAATCCCTGCAGCCTCTAAGGATTCTGAGAACGCCATAGCAAAACAAAAGAAAACACCTCCACAAAAAAATCACCACCACCACTATCACAGAAAATCAACTCATGAACAAAAATTATCCACAGAAGCCCCCTCCTCCTAAACCAGTTTTCCTTTTATCTACCAAATTTTTACATCTCTGAGGGCATAACACCAGCAGCAAGGCCTATTTAGCAGTTTGCGCAAAAACTCTTCATAGTTTTTGTTTGTTTAGGCAACTTCTGTGAAGAAAGTTTAGACCTTGTTCCCCATTCATATAAGAAACTCATTTATCATCACATTTCTGTCATCATGAAACCTGTGCTCTGCTTCATATGTTTCATCTAAACAGTGTGAAATTCCATGCTGTTTACTAATAAAGTAACAAAGAGTTACAAGGCATTTGCCAAATTCAGGGCAATAAAAACTAATGACAATGTTAAAAAGTATTAAAAAAGAAAGGAGGTGGATGGACCTAGAGTCTGTCATACAGAGTGAAGTAAGTCAGAAAGAGAAAGACAAATACCGTATGCTAACACTATATATGGAATTTAAGAAAAAAATGTCATGAAGAACCTAGGGGTGGGACGGGAATAAAGACACAGACCTACTGGAGAGTGGACTTGGGGATATGGGGAGGGGGAGGGGTAGGCTGTGACAGAGTGAGAGAGTGGCATGGACATATGTACACTACCAAACGTAAAATAGATAGCTAGTGGGAAGCAGCCGCATAGCACAGGGAGATCAGCTCGGTGCTTTGTGACTACCTAGAGGGGTGGGATAGGGAGGATGGGAGGGAGGGAGACGCAAGAGGGAAGAGATATGGGAACATATGTATATGTATAACTGATTCACTGTGTTATAAAGCGGAAACTAACACATCATCGTAAAGCAATTATACTCCAATAAAGACGTAAAAAAAAAGAAAGAAAAATAACAACAAAAACCTTCAGAGGGTTTTCCTGGTGGCGCAGTGGTTGAGAGTCCGCCTGCCAATGCAGGGGACATGGGTTCGTGCCCTGGTCCGGGAAGATCCCACATGCCGCAGAGCGGCTGGGCCCGTGAGCCATGGCCGCTGAGCCTGTGCGTCCGGAGCCTGTGCTCTGCAACGGGAGAGGCCACAACAGTGAGAGGGCCGCATACGGCAAAAAAAAAAAAAAAAAAAAAAACCTTCGGAACCAATTCATTTTAAATCATGAAATTAGGTGGGGAAACACATAAAGAGAACCTTATCACACTAAGAGTAATTCACCAAGGGCATATTTTAGACATATTTAATAGTGAATTATTTCACTGGGCTCGTTTATTAGAACTTTAGGAAATTGGTATGAATCTCTCAGTGCTTCTAAGATTGCTAGCCCTATTGTGTTTGTGCACAGAATGGAGACATTACCATACATTTCACACTGCAGCTGGAATGCTGAGATAATGCGAAAGAAGTTGAGAAAGTAGAATTGGACCTATTTTTTTTGCTACTTTACAGTTTCAACTTTCAGTCTTTATGTTTACTAATATGGAGGTGGAAGAAAACTCTCAAGCACATTTCTTAACTTTCAGTTCCATAGCTGGACCATTTGAATCAGTAGCAGACCTGCCACTTTGTTTAGTTATACTTTTCTGTAAAAGTTCTCATTTATGTTTGTTGCCTTTTACAGATGTATCAGATTGCCACTGATGACCAAATTACCTGGAAAATTACCCTAAACTCATACAAGATAGGATTTTCATTTACTTGGGTCATTCTGCAAGGCTCACCTATGCAAGTCATATCCAAAATACTTTAGCTTTCTTTATATGCACTCCAAGAAAATCTAATAACAGGCAGTCCTTTGGTAGGAAATATGTGACATAATTTTTGCTTATTAACACAGGTACATACTGAAAGTACTGATATAAACATAAACTCAACTCCAGGGCTTACAAATGATACCTAATGAGTTCCTGCTGAGCACTAGATGGAAAAGGTATTTTGAAGAAGGTACTTGGTTTTGTGCATTTTAAATTCCTTTTGGCTTATCCATAGTCTCTTTCTAGCATGCTAAAAGTTAATTTCTGCTGCAGAGGTAGGTAAATACGCACATTTCAGGCTGATAGCAATGTGCCACTCCCCTCAACATGGGTAACTACTCTTTATCTCTTTGCTACCTTTGCTCTCTTCTTATGTGTTCGTAGATTTCTCTTTCTCTTCTGCCTTTTTTTTTGTTAGTTTAGTACTGCTAATGGCACTCAAACCTGAGAAGGCTGCTAATCTCTACTTCATTATCTCCTCATGGTCTTACTGAACAGAGACAAGATATAGAACACAAATGTGTATTTCTGGTAGCACAGTTATTGTCCAAAACAATTGACTTAGTTTCTCAAATGAAAACAAAAGGAACCTTTTCAAAAGATATTGCACCCCTTCAAAAATATATACACAAAAATGTCTTAATTTTGCTGCCTCTCATTTATCTATATGAGCCCTGAAAACCTGTCAAGAGTTTTTTCTAAAAATATCCATTCTTCTTTTCAATTGCACTTTGAAATTCATAAGGTGACCATAATTCATACAATGACTAGAACAGTTGTTTTCAAATAATGCTGGGAAGAAACTTGACAGCTCTCTTAGAAGCACTTTATGAGCAGTATATTTTTCTAAATGCCTTCAAGAGAAGCACCTAGAGCCTTAAAGTCACTCTAAGAACGTTCCAAGAGTAAACAAACCTTGCTCTAAACTGCCATATCAACCTTCCTAAATTGGATACACTGTTGCAATATAAAAAGGTTTTTAACTTACATAGTGCACACAACAAAAAATTTAAATGTGTTCCTCAAGTTTTAGGAGTTTATAGTCTAAAGCTAACAGATGCAGGCATAAATATCACAGCAAGGCAAATGCAAAGGTAAGATATATCTTGATGGCCTTCCTACCATCATCCACCCAAAAATACCATTCAATTTTAGCTCATCCCTGGAGATGCTTAGCCCAGAACAGAACAGCTGATTCACTGAAGGCCAGGGTAATTTAGAATCAATATTTTATCCACTTTTCATATTTTAATTTGGATCTTAGTTTGCTAAGGTATTTTTGCATTATGATGCAACATGGATTAGAAGCAGCTATACTATAATCATTTTTAGTAAGAACCACAGCAGTTACCGTTCACTAAGTGATCATTATTTGGCTGGCCTTCTGCCCAACACTACATTATCTTATTTCATTCTCACTACAATCCTACAACATATCTACTGTTATTATTATTCCCATTTTACAAACTAGATACTGAGGCTCAGAGAGGCTGCCTTGCTCAAGTTCATACAGCTAGTAAATAGTGGAATGGAGATGGACATTTCTAACATTATCAATACTAATAATACCAACAATGTCACTGGACCTAGTGATTTTACTCTTCCTGATTGATAACCTTGAAATGTCTAGGTTAATTTTTCTGTTATTAACAAGGAAGATGTGGTGTTGTTTGGGATTTTTTGGTAAAAGTATCAATGCAATTGTGATGTTAAATACAAAGAGTGACATCACCAAAAGCAGCAGAGTAAAAAAGTGTACCTCCGCTAAAACAATGATTAAGTTGTCAAAAACTGACAAAAACAATTTTTAGAACTCTGGAATCTAATTTAAAAAACCATATAACAACCAGGGAGTACATAAAGAGGAAAGAAATTGCTAAATTTCAGCAGAGAGCATTACGACATTTGTGCATACTCACCTCTCATATCCCATTCCCCAGATCAGAGGTAGCTATGGGGATGGATGGTATCTCTCATTCCTGGTATGGCTGGCTGCTACCAGAGGGGTAAATGTAAGCCTTGTTCTCAAAGAATTTTGATTATGTCTTCTGACTGGTCTGGCAGCTTCCTGAACAACTGGCTCAGGGGTTTACCTTGTTTTGCATGTTTCAGAACTCTCTTCAGGCTGGAGCTGTGTTCAGTGTTGTTTGTTGGAAGTATATAAACTACATAAAGTATATAAAGTACATACACTACCTGCACATGCCTGGAGCAACAGCTAATGGGGCAAGCAGGAGACAGAATAAAAGTCTAACAGTATGAAGCTTCCTTAAGAAACTAAAAATAGAACTACCATATGACCCAGCAATCCCACTACTGGGCATATACCCTGAGAAAACCATAATTCAAAAAGAGTCATGTACCACAATGTTCACTGCAGCACTATTTGTAATAGCCAGGATATGGAAGCAACCTAAGTGTCCATCGACTGATAAATGGATAAAGAAGATATGGCACATATATACAATGGAATATTACTCAGCCATAAGAAGACATGAAATTGAGTTACCAGCAGTGAGGTGGATGGAACTAGAGACTGTCATACAGAGTGAAGCAAGTCAGAAAGAGAAAAACAAATACTGTATGCTAACACACATATATGGAATCCAAAATTAAAAAGGTTCTGAAGAACCTAGGGGCAGGACAGGAATAAAGACGCAGATGTAGAGAATGGACTTGCAGACACAGAGAGGGAGAAGGGTAAGCTGGGACAAAGTGAGACAGTGGCATGGACATATATACACTACCAAATGTAAAACAGATGGCTAGTGGGAAACAGCCGTGTGGCACAGGGAGATCAGCTCAGTGCTTTGTGTCCACCTAGAGGGGTGGGATAGGGAGGGTGGGAGGAAGATGCAAGAGGGAGGAGAAATGGGGTTAAATGTGTATGTATAGCTGATTTACTTTGTTATACAGCAGAAACTAACACACCATTGTAAAGCAATTATACTTCTATAATGATATTTAAAAAAAGAATAAAAGTCTAGGAAGAAAGAGTCTGGGGCAGGAGGTACATGGTAGAATAAGGATTTTAAAAAGAGTAGCAACATTATATTTTTAAAGTAACAAAAGATAAACACAAAAGTATATTAACATCTATTTAATATAATGCTAAGAAAAAAATAAAATGTTGAGAAAAAAGTATTTACAGAAATAAGAGATTAAATACACCAAGATTAAAGATGGAAGATCTCATATTACAAGAGTACACAGAGTGCCAAAAGGAAAAATAAAAAACTACCATCTAGGCATATTCACTGTCAAACTTAGGAATATCAAACTAAAAGGACATATTCTAAATGAATCCAAAAAAACCCAAATAACATAAAGCAAAAAGAATCAGGGAGGAGCTTCAAGTTGGCGGAAGAGTAAGACACAGAGATCACCTTCCTCCCCACAAATACATCAGAAATACATCTACATGTGGAACAACTGCTACAGAACACCTATTGAATGCTGGCAGAAGACCTCAGACCTCCCAAATGGCAAGAAACACCCCAAGTACCTGGGTAGAGCAAAAGAAAAAAGAAAACACAGAGACAAAAGAATAGGGATGGGATCTGCACCAGTGGGAGGGAGCTGTGAAGGAGGAAAGGTTTCCACACACTAGGAAGCCCCTTTGTGGGCGGAGACTGTGGGTGGCGGAGGGGGGAAGGCTTTGGAGCCACGGAGGAGAGCGGAGCAACAGGGGTACGGAGGGCAAAGCAGAGAGATTCCCGCAGAGGATCAGTGCCGACCAGCACTCACCAGCCCGAACTGCTTGTCTGCTTACCCACCGGGGCGGTGGGGGCTGGGAGCTGAGGCTCAGGCTTCAGTCGGATCGCAGGGAGAGGACTGGGGTTGGCTGTGTGAACACAGCCTGAAGGAGGCTAGTGTGCCACAGCTAGCCGAGAGGGAGTCCAGGAAAACATCTGGAGCTGCGTAAGAGACAAGAGACTTTTTCTTGCCTCTTTGTTTCCTGGTGCGTGAGGAGAGGGGATTAAGAGCACTGCTTAAAGGAGCACCAGAGACAGGTGGGAGCCGCGGCTATCAGTGCAGACCCCAGAGACAGGCATGAGACGCTACAGCTGCTGCTGCAGAAACCAACAAGCCTGTGTGCAAGCACAGGTCACTATCCACACCTCCCCTCCTGGGAGCCTGTGCAGCCCGCCACTGCCAGGGTCCTGGGATCCAAAGACAAATTCCCCAGAAGAACGCATGGCGCGCCTCAGGCTGGTGCAACGTCCTGCCAGCCTCTGCCGCGGCAGGCTCGCCCCGCATCCGTACCCCTCCCTCCCCCTGGCGTGAGGGAGCCAGAGCCCACGAATCACCTGCTCCTTTAACCCCATCCTGTCTGACGGAAGAACAGACACCCTCAGGTGACCTACACGCAGAGGCGGGTCCAAATCCAAAACTGAACTCCAGGAGCTGTGTGAACATAGAAGACAAAAGGAAATCTCTCCCAGCAGCATCAGGAGCAGCGGATTAAAACTCCACAATCAACTTGCTGTACACTGCATCTGCTGAATACTGGAACAGACAACAAATCATCCCAAATTAAGGAGGTGGACTTTGGGAGCAACGATATATATATATATTTCTCCCTTTTTCTCTTTTTGTGAGTGTGTATGTGTATGCTTCTGTGTGTCATTTTGTCTGTATAGCTTTGCTTTTACCGTTTGTTCTAGGGTTCTGTCTGTCCTTTTTTTTACCTAAAAAATTTTTTTCTTAATAATTACTTTTTTATTTTAATAACTTTATTTTAGTTTAGTTTAGTTTAGTTTATTTCATTTTATTTTCTTCTTTCTTTCTTTCTTTTTTTCTTCCCTTTTATTCTGCGTCGTGTGGAGGACCAATTCTTGCTGCTCCAGCCAGGCGTTAGGGCTGTGACTCTGAGGTTGGAGAGCCAACATGAGGACACTGGTCTACAAGTCACCGCCCACCTCCACATAATGTCAAACAGTAAAAATCTCCCAGAGATCTCCATCTCAATGCCAAGACCCAGCTCCACTCAATGACCAGCAAGCTACAATGCTGGACACCCTATGCCAAACAACTAGCAAGACAGGAACACAACACCATCCATTAGCACAGAGGCTGCCTAAAATCATATTAAGGCAACAGAAACCCCAAAACACACCACATGTCGTGGACCTGCCCACCAGAAAGATAAGATCCAGCCTCATCCACCAGAACACAGGCAGTAGACCCAGCCACCAGGAAGCCTACACAACACAGTGAACCAGCCGTAGCTACTGAGGACAGACACCAAAAACAACGGGAACTACAAACCTGCAGCCTGCGAAAAGGAGGCCCCAGACACAGTAAATTAAGCAAAATGGAAAGACAAAAAAACACAGAGCAGATGATGGAGAAAGGCAAAAACCCACCAGACCTAACAAATGAAGAGGAAATAGGCAGGCTACCTGAAAAACAATTCAGAATAACGATAGGAAATATGATCCAAAATCTCGGAAACAGTATGGAGAAAAAACTAGAAACGTTTAACAAGGACCTAGAAGAACTAAACAGCAAACAAACAATGATGAACAACACAATAAATGAAATTAAAAATTCTCTAGAAGGGATCAATAGCAGAATAACTGAGGCAGAAGAACGGAAAAGTGACCTGAAAGAAAAAATAGTGGAAATAACTACTGCAGAGCAGAATAAAGAAAAAAGAATGAAAAGAATTGAGGACAGTCTCAGAGACCTCTGGGACAACATTAAACGCACCAACATTTGAATTACAGGGGTCCCAGGAGAAGAAGAGAAAAAGAAAGGGACTGAGAAAATATTTGAAGAGATTATAGTTGAAACTTCCCTAATATGGGAAAAGAAATTGTTAATCAAATCCAGGAAGCACAAAGAGTCCCATACAGAATAAATCCAAGGAGAAACACACCAAGACACATATTAATCAAATAATCGAAAATTAAATACAAAGAACAAACATTAAAAGCAGCAAGGGAAAAACAACAAATAACACACAAGGGAATCCCCATAAGGTAAACAGTTGATCTTTCAGCAGAAACTCTGCAAGCCAGAAGGGACTGGAAGGACATATTTAAAGTGATGAAGGAGAAAAATCTACAACCAAGATGACTCTACCCAGCAAGGATCTCATTCAGATTTCACAGAGAAATTTAAACCTTTACAGACAAGCAACTGCTAAGAGAATTCAGCACCACCAAACCATCTTTACAACAAATGCTAAAGGAACTTCTCTAAGCAGGAAACACAAGACAAGGAAAAGACCTACAATAAAGAACCCAAAACAATTAAGAAAACGGGAATAGGAACATACATAGCGATAATTATCTCAAATGTAAATGGATTAAATGCTCCAACCAAAACACATACACTGGCTGAATGGATACAAAAACAAGACCCGTATATATGCTATCTACAAGAGACCACTTCAGACCTAGTGACACATACAGACTGCAAGTGAGGGGATGAAAAAAGATATCCCATGCAAATGGAAATCAAAAGAAAGCTGGAGTAGCAATTCTCATATCAGACAAAATAGACTTTAAAACAAAGACTAATACAAGAAACAAAGAAGGACACTATACAATGATCAAGGGATCAATTCAAGAAGAAGATATAACAATTGTAAATATTTAGCACCCAACATAGGAGCGCCTCAATACAAAAGGCAAATACGAACAGCCATAAAAGGGGAAATCAACAGTAACACAATCATAGTATGGGACTTTAATACCCCACTTTCACCAATGGACAGATCATCCAAAATGAAAATCAAAAAGGAAACACAAGCTTTAAATGATACATTAAACAAGATGGACTTAATTGATATTTATAGGACATTCCATCCAAAAACAACAGAACACACTTTCTTCTCAAGTGCTCATGGAACAGTCTACAGTATAGATCATATCCTGGATCACAAATCAAGCCTTGGTAAATTTAAGAAAATTGAAATCGTATCAAGTACCTTTTCCGACCACAACACTAGGAGACTAGATATCAATTACAAGAAAAAATCTGTAAGAAATACAAGCACATGGAGGCTAAACAACACACTACTTAATAACCAAAAGATCACTGAAGAAATCAAAGAGGAAATCAAAAATTACCTAGAAACAAATGACAATGAAACCACGATGACCCAAAACCTATGGGATGCAGCAAAAGCAGTTCTAAGAGGGAAGTTTATAGCAATACAATCCTACCTTACAAAACAAGAAACATCTCAAATAAACAATGTAACTTTACACCAAAAGCAATTAGAGAAAGAAGAACAATAATATCCCAAAGTTAGAAGAAGGAAAGATGTCATAAAGATCAGATCAGAAAGAAACGCAAAAGAAATGAAGGAAACGGTACCAAAGATCAATAAAACTAAAATCTGGTTCTTTGAGAATATAAACAAAATTGATAAACCATTAGCCAGACACATCAAGAAAAAAAGGAAGAAGACTCAAACCAATAGAATTAGAAATGTAAAAGGAGAAGTAACAACTGACACTGCACAAACACAAAGGATCATGAGAGATTACTACAAGCAACTATATGTCAATAAATTGGACAACTTGGGAGAAATGGACAAATTCTTAGAAATGCACAACCTTCCGAAACTAAACCAGGAAGAAATAGAAAATATGAATAGACCAATCGCAAGCACTGAAACTGAAACTGTGATTAAAAATCTTCCAACAAACAAAAGCCCAGGACCAGATGGCTTCACAGGCGAATTCTATCAAACATTTAGAGAAGAGCTAACACCTATCCTTCTGTTCCAAATTATAGCAGAGGGAGGATCACTCCCAAACTTATTCCACGAGGCCACCATTACCCTGATACCAAAACCAGACAAAGATGTCACAAAGAAAGAAAACTACAGGCCAATATCATTGATGAACACAGATGCAAATATCCTCAGCGAAATACTAGCAAACAGAATCCAACAGCACATTAAAAGGATCATACACTGTGATCAAGTGGGGTTTATCCCAGGAATGCAAGGATTCTTCAATATACGCAAATCAATCAACGTGATACACCATATTAACAAACTGAAGGAGAAAAACCATATGATCATCTCAATAGATGCAGAGAAAGCTTTCGACAAAAGTCAACACCCATTTATGATAAAACCCTCCAGAAAGTAGGCACAGAGGGAAATTGCCTCAACATATTAAAGGCCATATATGACAAACCCACAGCCAACACTGTCCTCAATGGTGAAAAACAGAAACCATTTCCACTAAGATCAGGAACAAGACAAGGTTGCCCACTGTCACCACTCTTATTCAACATAGTTTTGGAAGTTTTAGCCACAGCAATCAGAGATGAAAAAGAAATAAAAGGAATCCAAATTGGAAAAGAAGTAAATCTGTCACTGTTTGCAGACGACATGATACTATACAAAGAGAATCCTAAAGATGCTACCAGAAAACTACTAGAGCTAATCAATGAATTTGGTAAAGTAGCAGGATACAAAATTAATGCACAGAAATCTCTTGCATTCCTATATACTATTGATGAAAAATCTGAAAGTGAAATTAAGAAAACACTCCCATTTACCATTGCAACAAAAAGAATAAAATATCTGGGGATAAACCTACCTGAGGAGACAAAAGATCTGTATGCGGAAAATTATAAGACACTGATGAAAGAAATTTAAGATGATACAAATAGATGGAGAGATATACCATACCATGTTCTTGGATTGGAAGAATCAACATTGTGAAAATGACTCTACTACCCAAGGCAATGTACAGATTCAATGCAATCCCTATGAAACTGCCACTGGCATTTTTCACAAAACTAGAGCAAAAAATTTCACAATTTGTATGGAAACACAAAAGATCCCGAATAGCCAAAGCAATCCTGAGAAAGAAAAACGGAGCTAGAGGAATCAGGCTCCGTGACTTCAGACTATACTACAAAGCTACAGTAATCAAGACAGTATGGTACTGGCACAGAGACAGAAATATAGATCAATGAAACAGGATAGAAAGACCAGAGAACTATCATATGATCCAGCAATTCCACTCCTGGGTATTTATCCAAAGAAAACACTACTTAGAAAAGATATTCGTACCCCTATGTTAACTGCAGTATTATTTTCAATAGCCAAGATACGGAAACAACCTAAGTATCCATCAATAGAAGAACGAATAAAGAAAATGTGTTTTATATATATACACAATGGAATATTATTCAGCCACAAAAGAAGAATGAAATCTTGCCATTTGTGACAACATGGATTGGACTTAGACAGAATTATGCTAAGTGAAATAAGTCAGAGATAGACAACTACCATATGATTTCACTTATATGTGAAATCTAAAAAACAAACAAGTGAATGAACAAAATAAAAACATACTCATAGATTCATGAAAACAAACTGGTGTTTGCCAGGGGAAAGTGGGGTTGGGTGGTGGGCAAAATATTTGAACAGGATTATTAAGAGGTATAAACTTCCAGTTATAAAATAAATAAGTTACGGGGATGTAATACACAGCATAGGGAATACAGTCCATGATAGTGTAACATCTGTATGGTGAGCGATAACTAGATTTATCATGGTGACCATTTCAAAATGTATATAAATCAAATCACTATGATGTAGACCTGAAACTAATATAATACTGTATGCCAACTATACTTCAATTTTTTAAAAAAGTGGCGTAATATTGTATGCCAATTATACTTCAATTAAAAAAATACTTCAGCTGGTTTTGAATGTCCTGATGACAGAGAAGCCCAGGAAAAAAGAGAAAATGACAGCTTTATCTATCCCTGTGTTTCTCTCTCTTGATTTTCCTCTCTCAGGAGTCCTTACATCAGAATCCCTGAAAGAGGTGAGCAAGTGTTAAACACATAAGATGTAGTGAGACAAACATTATTCCAGAAATTAAGAGATTTTGATTTTAAGTCTGATTCATTCATTATCTCTTTATGCTACCAGGCATATGATTCTTCAGTTTCTCATTTGTAAGATTCGCAAAATGGAGAAGATTACCCCTAAAGGCTATTTGAATGCTAACATCCGATGAATCTATGATTCATGTGTAATCACTTCATGTACTTAAAAAAGCAACTGCCTTTGCTGGCAATTAAAACATTAGCTAACAGCCATTTGAAATGTCATCCAAAAGTAAATAAAGTTTACTTAAATGAAATTTGGATAGAATACAATATCTGGCCTTCCCATATGACTATGAGTGAAATCTTTGATTCACAGAAATTTTATAAAGTGAAAAATCTCACACGAAGTTCTTACACAATTTCAAACAGTAATAAATCAAAATTGAAAGTAAACTTATTAAAAGACAACTACAATACATAATAATACATGTTTTTAGACCACGTAATGAAATTAAGTATATTAAGATAGTATGTGCTCTGAATACTCACTTAAAAACCACACCAGCTCTAAAAAAAAATCACTTGCTCTTCAGTTTTTCTATCGTATGTGCCAACTTAAAATATTAAAGTATGAAAGTTAATATGAAGGGATAAACACTGATATGGTGATTGCTCAGATACAGGTGCTCATTAATAGAATTAGTATCCTTATGAAAAAGACCCCAGAGGAATCCCTCAGCCTATCCACCATATAAGGATACAGTGAGAAGACAGCTGTCCATGAATCAGGAAGTGGGTCCTCAACGGATACTGAATTTCCTGGCACCTTGATCTTAGACTTCCCAGCCTTCAGAAGTGTGAAAAATAAGTTTCTGTTGTTTATAAGCCACCAATCTATGGTATTTTATTGGAGCAGCCTGAACTTATACAATCTCAAATACACAACCTTACTTTTCACCTCAAGGGTAGACAAAGAACAAACTAAACCCAAAAATAGCAGAAGGAAAGAAATAATAAAGACTAGAGCAGAAATAAATCAAATAGAGCATATAAAAACAATAGAGGGAATTCCCTGGTGGTCCAGTGGTTAGGACTTGGTGCTCTCACTGCCAGGGACCTGGGTTCAATCCCTGGTTGGGGAACTAAGATACCACAAGCCACACAGTGTGGCCAGATAAATAAATAAAAATAAAAACAATAGGAAAAAAATCAGCAAACTGAGAAAATACTTGTAAATCATATGTGTGATAAGGATTAATATCCTGAATGAAGAACTCCTACAACTTAGCAACAACAACAAAACCAAACAACTCAATCAAAAACTAAGTAAAAGATTTCAACAGACATTTCTTCAAAGAAGATATATAATGGGCAATAAGCATATGAATAGATGCTCAACATCATGAAATATGAGAGGAATGTAAATGAAAATCAAAATGAGATAACACCTCACACCTCTTAGGGTGGCTATCATCAAAAAACAAACAAAACAGAAAATAACCAGAGTTGGAAGGATAATGAGAAATTGGAATTCTTGTGCATTGTTGGTGAGAGTGTCAAATGGTGCAGTCACTGTAGAAAATGCTATGGCAGTTCCTCAAAAAACTAAGAACAGGGTTACTATGTAACCCAGCTGTTCCACTTTTGGGTGTATAACTAAAACAATTCAAAGCAGGGACTCAGGCATTTGCACATCCATGTTTACAGCAGCATTATTCACAAAAGCCAAATGGTGGAAGCAACCCAAGTGTCCACTAACAGATGAATGGTTAAACAAAATGTAGTATATGCATAAAATGGAGTGTTATTCAGCCTTAAAAAGGAAGGAAATTCTGACACATGCTACAACATGGATAAACCATAAAGACATTATACTAAGTGAAAAATACCAGTCACGAGAAGACAATATAAATATTGTATGATTCTACTTATATGAGGTACCTAGAGTAGTCAAATTCAGAGACAGAAAGCACAGACATGCCATTTTATTGAGCTTCACAGAAGAGTTTTTGTTTTGCTTTGTTTTTTAACAAACTGAAGGTTTGTGGCAATCCTGCATTGAGCAACTCTATCAGCACCGTTTTTCCAACAGCATTTGCTCACTTCGTTTCTCTGTGTCACATTTTGGTAATTCTCACAATATTTCAAACTCTCCACCAGCAAAAAGATTATGACTCACTGAAGGCTCAGATGATGGTTAGGATTTTTGAGCCATAAAGTATTTTTTAAATTAAGGCATATACGTTTTTTACACATAATGCTATTGCACACTTAACAGACTACTGTATAGTGTAAATATAACTTTTATATGCACTGAGAAGCCAAAACATTCATGTGACTAGCTTTGTGATACTTGCTTTATTGTGGTGGTCTGGAACCAAACCTGCAATATCTTCAAGGTATGCCTGTAGAATGGTAGTTGCCAGAGGTAGGAAAAGCGGGGGAATAGGGATATTCCCTATTCTACAAACTACAAACTAATAGGGAAATTAGTTTGTAGTTAGTGGGTACAGAATATCAGTTGGGGAAGATGAAAAAGTTCTGGAGATGGCTGGTGGTAATCACTGCACGACAATGTGAATATACTTAATGCAACAGAACTGTACACTTCAATATGGTCACAGTGGTAAATTTTACGTTACATATGTTTAACTACAATAAAAAGAACCAAATCTAAAAAAACAGAATGTATAGGATGCAGTGGAAACAGTGCTCAGAAAGTTACAGCACTAAATACCCACATTAAAAATGAACAAAGATCTCAAATAAATAACCTAACTTTACATCTTAAGTAACTATAATAAGAACAGTACACTAAACCTAAAGATACCAGAAAGAAGGAAATAATAACAATTCGAGTGGAGATAAATGAAATAGAGAAGAAAAGAACGATAGCGGCAATCAACAAAAGCAAAAGTTGGTTCTTTGAAAACACCAACAAAATTGACAGACTTTTAGTTAGAATGACAAAGAAAGAGAGACACAAATAACTAAAATCAGAAATGAAAGGAGAAATATTGCTACAGGCCTTACAGAAATAACAAGGATAAACAATTGTATGGAAATAAATTAGATGACCTAGATAATAAGGACAAATTCTTATTATAATAAAAATTACCAAATGTAGGTTATTTCAAGAAGACATAGAAAATCTGAACAGACCCACAACAAATAAAGACATTGAATCAGTAATACAAAACTTCACAACAAAGTCCTAGACCATATGGCTTCACTGGTGATTTCTACCAAGCATTTTGAAAAGAAATAATTTAAATCCTTCTCAAACTCCTCCCCAAAAATTGAAAGGAAAAGAACACTTCCTATCTCATTCTATAAGGCTAGCATTACTCAGATACCAAGGATAAAGACATTAGAAGAAAACTAAATACCAAAATCCCTTATGAACATAGATGTAAATACTCTCGACAAAATACTAGCAAACTGAATCAAGAAGTATGTTAAAAGGATTATATACCATGATCAGGTGGGATTTACCCCAGGAAAGCCACAGCGGTTCAACATAAGAAAATCAATTAATATAATACGCAACAGTAATAGAATAAAGGGGAAAAAAATCCACTTGATCATCTCAATTGATACAGAAAAAGCACTTGACAAACCCAACACCTTTTTGTGATAAAAACCCTCAGAGAACTGGGAATAGAAGGAAACTTCTTCAACATGATAAACCACGTAAAAACCACAGCTAACATAATATTCAGTGGTAAAAAACTGAACGTCTTCCCCTTAAGACATGGACAACAGCTTTTAACTACTGCTAATCAATACTGTACTGGAAGTTCTAAACAGAGCAATTAGGAAAGAAAAAGAAGGTGGTTGGGGAGGAGGGAAGTTAGAGGACACATACTTACTGATTTCAATGTCACCTGCAAAGCTACAATAATTGAAAGTGCAGTACTGACATAAGGACAGACATAGAGACTAGTGGAATAGAATTCATAGTCCAGAAATAAACCCATACAGTGACGGCAACTGATTTTTTTTTTTTTTTTGTGGTACGCGGGCCTCTCACTGTTGTGGCCTCTCCCGTTGCGGAGCACAGGCTCCGGACGCGCAGGCTCAGCAGACATGGCTCATGGGCCCAGCTGCTCTGCGGCATGTGGGATCTTCCCGGACCGGGGCACGAACCCATGTCCCCTGCATCGGCAGGCGGACTCTCAACCACTGCACCACCAGGGAAGCCCGGCAGCTGATTTTTGACAAGGGTGCCAAGTCCATTCCATGGGGGAAAAAAGTCTCTTCAACAAATGATACAGTAACAACTGGATATCCATATTCAAAAGAATCCTGGACCCCTACTTCAAATCATATATAAAAAGAAGAGCTAAAGCCATAAAAATCTTAGAAGAAAACATAGAGGGAAATCCTCATTACCTCAGATTTGGCAATAGATATACTAGTGGCCAACAAACAAATGAAAAGTTTCTCAATCTCATTAGTCATTAAGGAAAAGCAAATAAAAACCACAGTATGGGACCACTTCACATTCACTAGGATGGCTATATTAAAAATGCCCTCCCCCCAAAAAAAGACCAGAAAATAAGACACGTTAGAAGGGATATGAAGAAACTGGAACCTTCATACACTGCTAGTAGGAATACAAAACACTGCTGTGGAAAACAGTCTTGCACATCCTAAAAAAGTTAAACACAGAATTACCATATGATCCTGTAATTCCACTCCTAGATATATAATCAAAAGAACTGAGAACAGGACCACCTCAATATATAGAGCAAATACTAACAGAACTAAAAGGAGAAATAAAACAGTAATACAACAATAGTTGGGGACTGTAATACCTACTCCTGATAACAGGTAGATCATCCAGACAGAGAATCAATAAGGAAATAGCAGATGTGAACAACACTATAGGCCCAATGGACCTAAAAGACATAAATAGAACACTCCACCTAACAGCAGCAGAACAGACATTCTTCTCAAGTGCACAGAGAACATTTTCTAGGATAGATCATATGTTAGGCCACAAAATTAGTCTTAGCAGATTTAAGAAGACTGAAATCACACCAAGTATCTTCTCACACCACAATGGCATGAAACCAGAAATAATAACAAGAGGACAACTGGAAAATTCACAAATACATGGAAATTAAACAAAATATTCCTGAACAACCAATGGATCAAAAGAAAAAAATTAAAAGCGAAATTAAAAAATACCTTGAGACAAAAGTGAAAACACAACATACTAGAACTTATGGGCTGCAGCAAAAGTAGTTCTAAGAGGGAAGTTTATAGTAATACACATTGAGGAAAAAGAAACACTTGAAATAAACAACCTGACTTTACACCTCAAGGAACTAAAAAAATAAAAACAAAGCCCAAAGTTAGCAGAAGGAAGGAAATAATACAGATTAGAGGAAAAATAGAGAGCAAGAGAACAGGAAAGATTAACAAAACCAAAAGTTGGTTCTTTGAAAAGACAAAACAAAAGTGATAAACCTTTAGCTAGACTAGCCAAGAAAAAGAGAGGCCCCAAATAAATAAAATCAGAAATGAAAGAAGAGACATTACAACTTGTATCAAAGAAATACAAAAGATCATAGGAGACTAACAAATTGGACAACCTAGAATAATGGATAAATTCCTAGAAACATAAGATCTACCAAGACTGATCAGGAAGAAACAAAAATTACACTACGGTGACTATAGATAATAATACTGTATTTTACAGTATTAACTTGAACAACAAGGGTTTGAATTGTTAGGGTCCACTTATATGAGAATTTTTTTCAACAGTAAATACTACAGTACTACACAATCTGCAGTTGGTTGAATCCACAGATGCCAAACTGTGGGTATGGAGGAACTGCCTATAGAGAAGGCCAACTATAAGTTATATGCAGATTTTGAACTGTGCAGAGAGTTGGCACCCCCAGCCCCCACATTGTTCAAGGGTCAAGTGTACATTTGAAAGTTGCTTAGAGAGTAATTTTGAAAGTTCTCATCACAAAACACTGTAACTATGTGAGGTGATGGATGTTAACTAATTGTGGTAATCATTTCACAATATACACATATATCAAATAATTATGTTGTACACCTTAAATTAATATGCTATATGTCAATCATATCTCAATAAAACTGGAAAAAAAGAAAAAAAATTGAAAACAGGTACTCAAACAAGTATATTACATGTACGTGCTTGTTTCTAACAGCAAGATTCACAATAGCCAATAGGCAGAAACAACCCAAAGGTCTTCAACAGATGAATGGATTAAATATTGTAGTATATACATGCAAATACAAAGAAATAATATCCAACCATTAAAGGGATGAAGTACTGATATATTCTACAATGTAGATGAACCTCGGAAAGATTATGCTAAGTGAAAGAAGCCAGACACAAAAGGTCACGTGTTGTATGATCTCATTTATATGAAATATCTAGAACAGATAAATCCACAGAGACAGGATGCAAACTGATGGGGGCTGGGGGAAGGTAGGAATGGGGAGAAACTGCTTAACAGATAAGGAGTTTCACTTTGGAGCAATGGAAATGCTTTGGAATGATGGCTGCACTACATTGTGAATATATTAAATGCCAATGAATTGTTGACTTTAAAACTATTATTTTCATATTATACAAATTTCACCTAGTAATTTTTAATAAGTAATCTATTACAGAATTATATCAAGGGCATTTAATCAGAAGTAACAAATGAAAAGTTGGACACACATTTCTGAAAATACAGTTTATCAAATAAAATAATAATCACAATTAAATGGCCTCGCTGGTCTTATGTGAAATTAGCATTCCTAGATGAAAGCTTATTAAATTTTCTTAGCAAAGCCAGTAAATACATTTATTTATGGATACTGGCAATCCCCAGAACTTAGAACTGATTATGTTTTAAAAATGTACAGTCATCTAGCATCTAGATCTTCATGTCTACATATCATTTTCCAATAAAAGGCACAGGGTTCCTTGTAGAAAGGGATGATTTCAAGGCGAGGTCAGGGAAAATATAAGAGGAACCTGGAACACTGTGTGGTGCCAGAAAGAAAGGAAGTACTGAAAAAGGATGGGGGCATGTCCAAAGGACACAAGAGCCAATCTAAAGGAGCTTCCAGTAGCCCAGAGCTAGGACAACTAGAACAAGAAAATAAAAATTGAGAGTATTAGATTATAGTCCATAGAATATAGTTTATTAACATCTATGAGTTCAGCCTGATATAAATAAGTAAAAATATAAATGAGGGAGAAGGCAACAGCTCTTCTTTACAGAAGTCCCATTAACAAATGCAAAATGAGGGAAACAAAAAAACGTATTTAGGCAAACACCACAGTAATAACTGTTGTAGATATGCTAATATTAGCTGGTGAAAGTTTAAGGAGAAATATGATATTTGCATATTCTCAAAGAATCTCCCTCAAGGTGTTTTTTAATTACAAAGGAGAAAATAGTATTTTTCACTGGAGAAACCCAGTAGATACCACCTTAACCATTCAATGGAGATTAACACCACCAGTAATAAGACATATCAACATTATGTACCCCCTGATATGATGCACTGAAAAGGACACAGCTTAATGTTTTACTGCTTAAGACACTGTAATATGGCTTCTACCACCATATCACCACTCTGTTTTTTTATCAGGAATACTAAATGAGCAACTAATTGCTAAATTCAATAACACCTTGCGTATTCATCTTACATACCCTCTCTGTCACATAATATTATTAACCATTCCTTCCTTTCTAAAACCCTCTCCTCTCTTGGCTTCTAGGATATCTATCTATCCCTATTCCTTGAACCTCTCTGGCCACTACATATTCTCCTTCTTGGACTATTCTTTCATTTAAATTTTGGCAGTCTCAGGAGTGTCTTCCTTAGCCCTCTATTTTTTTCTCATTCTAAATAGTCTCCAGAAGGTATCCATGGTCACTATAAAAAAAATTACTTCCACGATGATTCTCAAACTTTACCTCAAGTCCAGATCTCTTTCTCGAGTACCTTACCCATACATACAACTGTTCATTAGACATTTTCATCATGTCTCATAGATAGCTCAAACTCCACATATCCCAAGCTGAACTCACCATTTTCTCCAACTTCTCCAACTCCTCAAATTTGTTCCTCCCCATCTTAGTTAATAGCATCACTATCCACCCAGCTGCCTAAGCCAGACACCCAGGAACTACACTTTTATTTTTTCTTTACCCTCTATCAAACCACTCAGTAACTCCTATCAACTTTACCTCCTAAATATCTCTATAATCAGTGTCATAGCCTTAGTTGAGATTGTCATCCCTTCTTACCAATATTACCATTAAACTCTCTGATGTTCCATCCAAACTAAATGTCTCCCTACCTCCAATCTTGTCCACTTTCAATCAACCCTCCAAACTACAGCTTTTCCAAAGAACACATGTTATTTAATATCTTCTGCCCTAAAATGCCCTTTTCTCATTCATCCACCAGACCAGTGTCTACCTACACATCCTTCAATACTCATCTATAAATTCTTTGTTTGGAAAGTTTTCCATGACCTCTCTAGACTGAGGGTGGTTCCCCTCAAAAACCCTGCACACATATCTACTAAAGCACTTACCACACCTTATTTTGAGTAGTTGGTTACCTGTTTTCTCCTCTAAATCATGATTTCCTGGAAGGCAAAGGCTATGCCTCGTTCATGGTTGTGGCCCCAGTACCTAGTACAATGTCTGCCAAATGGCAGGTAACTGATAAATGTTTGTTAAAAGACTGGCTGAAGATGGGGGCATGTTCTTTTTGTAAATGTAAAGTTGTGACAGGCAGTGGTAAACTCTAGAAAGACAAGTATAGTATGATTTTGCTACTTTTGTATCTATGATAACATTCTAAGCTAGTAATATAAAAGAATCCATTTAAAAGATAATTTTACAATAGGTTTATTTAAATAGACTTTCTCTAGCTATTCATCAAAGCAATAGATTGTAGTTACACAGAAGATCTTAAATAAGAAGTAAAATTCATCAGAGTTGTGAAAAGTAGAGCTAGCAAGATGAAGGGCAAAGAGATGAGTGAAAGGACCTGGGGTGTAGTGTCAGCTCTGTCACTGATTAGCTAGGATGTAACTGGACTGCTTGAGAAGTATTCAAAACAGAAACAACGATAGTAGCCTAACCACATGAGCTCCACGGCAAACCCCACAAAATCCATTACCCAAAATGGTGTTTTACTACAGAACCATACACCAAAATTGCAATGGCAAAAGTTAAAGCACTTTACAATTCACAAACTGCTTTCATATCTGCCATTGTCTTGATCCTCCCCAGAATAGTGGAAGATAGGTCTTATTCAAATGTCCATTTTATAGCCTAAAAACACTGAGATTAAGATAAAGTAGCTAAAACAAAGTAATACTCTCCTGCTTCAAAACCTTTCAAAATTTTTTCATGATATTAGACTGCTTGGTGACAAATCCTGATAACACTTCCTCATAACAGGAAGTGCAGGCCCTTATCACACTTCTCTTCTATATTACTTCAATATCCTCCTAACTGATGTCCCTATCTCCAATTCCTGCCTATTTCCAATCTATCCTTCAAACTGCAGGCAGAATCATATTGCTAAAACAAATTTGATAATATTATCCCTACTTAAAAATTATATTCTAGGCCAGCCATGTCCAGTAGAACTTTCTGTGATTATGAAAATGTTCTGTATCTGTGTGGTCAAATACAATAGCCACTTAGACACATGTGGCTATTGAGCACTTAAAATATGTCTAGTGTGACTAAGCTACTAAGTTTCAAATTTTATTTAATTTTAATTGAAATTTAAATGGCCACATGTGACTAATGTCTACTGTACTTGAAAGTACAACTCTAAGCAATAGGAAGCCTTTATTTACTCATTTTTTATGATCCTGGTGAAAACCAATGAATAAATAAATAGGTTATACTTACTTATTAGACAAAAAGTTTTAGAGCATAACTGCTTTTTGTTCTTTTCTCCTTTTCAGTGTTTTCTTTTTTTTTTTTTAAACATCTTTATTGGGGTATAATTGCTTTACAATGGTGTGTTAGTTTCTGCTTTATAACAAAGTGAATCAGTCATACATAAACATATGTTCCCATATGTCTTCCCTGTTGCGTCTCCCTCCCTCCCACCCTCCCCATCCCACCCCTCCAGGCTGTCACAAAGCAGCGAGCCAATATCCCTGTGCCATGCGGCTGCTTCCCACTAGCTATCTACCTTACTGCGTTTGTTAGTGTGTATATGCCCATGACTCTCTCTCGCCCTGTCACAGCTCACCCTTCCCCCTCCCCATAACCTCAAGTCCGTTCTCTAAGAGGTCTGCGTCTTTATTCCTGCTTTACCCCTAGGTTCTTCATGACATTTTTTTCTTAAATTCCATATATATGTGTTAGCATACGGTATTTGTCTTTTTCTTTCTGACTTACTTCACTCTGTATGACAGACTCTAGGTCTATCCACCTCATTACAAATAGCTCAATTTCGTTTCTTTTTATGGCTGAGTAATATTCCATTGTATATATGTGCCACATCTTCTTTATCCATTCATCCGATGACGGGCACTTAGGTTGTTTCCATCTCCGGGCTATTGTAAATAGAGCTGCAATGAACATTGTGGTACATGACTCTTTTTGAATTTTGGTTTTCTCAGGGTATATGCCCAGTAGTGGGATTGCTGGGTCATATCGTAGTTCTATTTGTAGTTTTTTAAGGAACCTCCATACTGTTCTCCATAGTGGCTGAACCAATTCACATTCCCACCAGCAGTGCAAGAGTGTTCCCTTTTCTCCACACCCTCTCCAGCATTTATTGTTTCTAGATTTTTTGATGATGGCCATTCTGACTGGTGTGAGATGATATCTCATTGTAGTTTTGATTTGCATTTCTCTAATGATTAATGATGTTGAGCATTCTTTCATGTGTTTGTTGGCAGTCTGTATATCTTCTTTGGAGAAATGTCTATTTAGGTCTTCTGCCCATTTTTGGATTGGGTTGTTTGTTTTCTTGTTATTGAGCTGCATGAGCTGCTTGTAAATTTTGGAGATTAATCCTTTGTCAGTTGCTTCATTTGCAAATATTTTCTCCCATTCTGAGGGTTGTCTTTTGGTCTTGTTTATGGTTTCCTTTGCTGTGCAAAAGCTTTGAAGTTTCATTAGGTCCCATTTGTTTATTTTTGTTTTTATTTCCATTACTCTAGGAGGTGGGTCAGAAAGGATCTTGCTTTGATTTATGTCATAGAGTGTTCTGCCTATGTTTTCCTCTAAGAGTTTGATAGTTTCTGGCCTTACATTTAGGTCTTTAATCCATTTTGAGCTTATTTTTGTGTATGGTGTTAGGGAGTGATCTAATCTCATACTTTTACATGTACCTGTCCAGTTTTCCCAGCACTACTTATTAAAGAGGCTGTCCTTTCTCCATTGTACATTACTGCCACCTTTATCAAAGATAAGGTGTCCATATGTGCATGGGTTTATCTCTGGGCTTTCTATCCTGTTCCATTGATCTATCTTTCTGTTTTTGTGCCAGTACCATACCGTCTTGATGACTGTAGCTTTGTAGTATAGTCTGAGGTCAGGGAGCCTGATTCCTCCAGTTCCTTCTTTCATTCTCAAGATTGCATTGGCTATTCGGGGTCTTTTGTGTTTCCATACAAATTGTGAAATTTTTTGTTCTAGTTCTGTGAAAAATGCCAGTGGTAGTTTGATAGGGATTGCATTGAATCTATAGATTGCTTTGGGTAGTAGAGTCATTTTCACAATGTTGATTCTTCCAATCCAAGAACATGGTATATCTCTCCATCTATTTATATCATCTTTAATTTCTTTCATCAGTGTCTTATAATTTTCTGCATACAGGTCTTTTGTCTCCGTAGGTAGGTTTATTCCTAGATATTTTATTCTTTTTGTTGCAATGGTAAATGGGAGTGTTTTCTTGATTTCACTTTCAGATTTTTCATCATTAGTATATAGGAATGCCAGAGATTTCTGTGCATTAATTTTGTATCCTGCCACTTTACCAAATTCATTGATTAGCTCTAGTAGCTTTCTGGTAGCATCTTTAGGATTCTCTATGTATAGGATCATGTCATCTGCAAACAGTGACAGCTTTACTTCTTCTTTTCCGATTTGGATTCCTTTTATTTCCTTTTCTTCTCTGATTGCTGTGGCTAAAACTTCCAAAACAATGTTGAATAATAGTGGTGAGAGTGGGCAACCTTGTCTTGTTCCTGATCTTAGTGGAAATGCTTTCAGTTTTTCACCATTGAGGATGATGTTTGCTGTGGGCTTGTCATATATGGCCTTTATTATGTTGAGGAAAGTTCCCTCTATGCCTACTTTCTGCGGGGTTTTTATCATAAATGGGTGTTGAATTTTGTCAAAAGCTTTCTCTGCATCTATTGAGATGATCATATGGTTTTTCTCCTTCAATTTGTTAATATGGTTTATCACATTGATAGATTTGCGTATATTGAAGAATCCTTGCATTCCTGGAATAAACCCCACTTGATCATGGTGTATGATCCTTTTAATGTGCTGTTGGATTCTGTTTGCTAGTATTTTGTTGAGGATTTTTGCATCTATGTTCATCAGTGATATTGGCCTGTAGTTTTCTTTCTTTGTGACATCCTTGTCTGGTTTTGGTATCAAGGTGATGGTGGCCTCGTAGAAGGAGTTTGGGAGTTTTCCTCCCTCTGCTATATTTTGGAAGAGTTTCAGAAGGATAGGTGTTAGCTCTTCTCTAAATGTTTGATAGAATTCGCCTGTGAAGCCATCTGGTCCTGGGCTTTTCTTTGTTGGAAGATTTTTAATCACAGTTTCAATTTCAGTGCTTGTGATTGGTCTGTTCATATTTTCTATTTCTTCCTGATTCAGTCTTGGCAGCTTGTGCATTTCTAAGAATTTGTCCATTTCTTCCAGATTGTCCATTTTATTGGCATAGAGTTGCTTGTAGTAATCTCTCATGATCTCTTTTATCTCTGCAGTGTCAGTTGTTACCTCTCCTTTTTCATTTCTAATTCTATTGATTTGAGTCTTCTCCCTTTTTTTCTTGATGAGTCTGGCTAGTGGTTTATCTATTTTGTTTATCTTCTCAAAGAACCAGCTTTTAGTTTTATTGATCTTTGCTATTGTTTCCTTCATTTCTTTTTCATTTATTTCTGATCTGATTTTTATGATTTCTTTCCTTCTGCTAGCTTTGGGGTTTTTTTGTTCTTCTTTCTCTAATTGCTTGAGGTGCAAGGTTAGGTTGTTTATTCGAGATGTTTCCTGCTTCTTAAGGTGGGCTTGTATTGCTATAAACTTCCCCCTTAGAACTGCTTTTGCTGCATCCCACAGGTTTTGGGTCGTTGTGTCTCCATTGTCATTTGTTTCTAGGTATTTTTTGATTTCCTCTTTGATTTCTTCAGTGATCTCTTCATTATTAAGTAGTGTATTGTTTAGCCTCCATGTGTTTGTATTTTTTACAGATCTTATCCTGTAATTGATATCTAGTCTCATGGCGTTGTGGTCAGAAAAGATACTTGATACAATTTCAATTTTCTTAAATTTACCAAGGCTTGATTTGTGACCTAAGATATGATCTATCCTGGAGAATGTTCCATGAGCACTTGAGAAAAATGTGTATTCTGTTGTTTTTGGATGGAGTGTCCTATAAATATCAATTAAGTCCATCTTGTTTAATGTATCATTTAAAGCTTGTGTTTCCTTATTTATTTTCATTTTGGATGATCTGTCCATGGGTGAAAGTGGGGTGTTTAAGTCCCCTACTATGAATGTGTTACTGTCGATTTCCCCTTTTATGGCTGTTAGTATTTGTCTTATGTATTGAGGTGCTCCTATGTTGGGTGCATAAATATTTACAATTGTTATATCTTCTTCTTGGATCGATCCCTTGATCATTATGTAGTGTCCTTCTTTGTCTCTTTTAATAGTCCTTACTTTAAAGTCTATTTTGTCTGATATGAGAATTGCTACTCCAGCTTTCTTTTGGTTTCCATTTGCATGGAATATCTTTTTCCATCCCCTTACTTTCAGTCTGTATGTGTCTCTAGGTCTGAAGTGGGTCTCTTGTAGGCAGCATATATAAGGGTCTTGTTTTTGTATCCATTCAGCTAATCTGTGTCTTTTGGTGGGAGCATTTAGTCCATTTACATTTAAGGTAATTATCGATATGTATGTTCCTATTCCCATTTTCTAAATTGTTTTGGGTTCGTTATTGTAGGTCTTTTCCTTCTCTTGTGTTTCTTGCCTAGAGAAGATCCTTTAGCATTTGTTGTAAAGCTGGTTTGGTGGTGCTGAACTCTCTCAGCTTTTGCTTGTCTGTAAAGGTTTTAATTTCTCCATCAAATCTGAATGAGATCCTTGCTGGGTAGAGTAGTCTTGGCTGCATGTTTTTCTCCTTCATCACTTTCAGTATGTCCTGCCACTCCCTTCTGGCTTGTAGGGTTTCTGCTGAGAGATCAGCTGTTAACCTTATGGGGATTCCCTTATGTGTTATTTGTTGTTTTTCCCTTGCTGCTTTTAATATGCTTTCTTTGTATTTAATTTTTGACAGTTTGATTAATATGTGTCTTGGCGTATTTCTCCTTGTATTTATCTTGTATGGGACTCTCTGTGCTTCCTGGATTTGATTAACTATTTCCTTTCCCATATTAGGGAAGTTTTCAACTATAATCTCTTCAAATATTTTCTCAGTCCCTTTCTTTTTCTCTTCTTCTTCTGGAACCCCTATAATTCGAATGTTGGTGCATTTAATGTTGTCCCAGAGGTCTCTGAGACTGTCCTCAGTTCTTTGCATTCTTTTTTCTTTATTCTGCTCTGCAGTAGTTATTTCCACTATTTTATCTTCCAGGTCACTTATCCGTTCTTCTGCCTCAGTTATTCTGCTATTGATCCCATCTAGAGTACTTTTAATTTCATTTATTGTGTTGTTCATCGTTGCTTGTTTCATCTTTAGTTCTTCTAGGTCCTTGTTAACTGATTCTTGCATTTTGTCCAATCTATTGTCCATTCTATCTCCAAGATTTTGGATCAACCTTACTATCATTATTCTGAATTCTCTTTCAGGTAGACTGCCTATTTCCTCTTCATTTGTTAGGTCTGGTGCATTTTTATCTTGCTCCTTTATCTGCTGTGTGTTTTTCTGTCTTCTCATTTTGCTTATCTTACTGTGTTTGGGGTCTCCTTTTTGCAGGCTGCAGGTTTGTAGTTCCTCCTGTTTTTGATGTCTGTCTCCAGTGGCTAAGGTTGGTTCAGTGGGTTGTGTAGGCTTCCTGGTGGAGGGGGCTAGTGCCTGTGTTGTGGTGGATGAGGCTGGATCTTGTCTCTCTAGTGGGCAGGTTCACGTCTGGTGGTGTGTTTGGGGGTGTCTGTGGCCTTATTATGATTTTAGGCAGCCTCTCTGCTAATGGGTGGGGTTGTGTTCCTGTTTTGCTAGTTGTTTGGCATAGGTTTTCCAGCACTGTGGCTTGCTGGTCATTGAGTGAAGCTGGGTGCTGGTGTTAAGATGGAGGTCTCTGGGAGATTTTCGCCGTTTGATATTATGTGGAGCTGGGAGGTCTCTTGTTGATCAGTGTCCTGAAGTTGGCTGTCCTACCTCAGAGGCAGAGCCCTGCTTCCTGGCTGGAGCACCAAAAGCTTTTCATCCACAGGCTCAGGATAAAAGGGAGAAAAAGTAGAGGGAATTAGTAGAAGTATGAGGAAAGAAAGAAGGAAAGGAGGGTAGGAAGGAAGGAAGAAAGAAAGAAAGAAGCAAAGAAGGAAAGAAGGCAAGAAGGAAAGAAAGGAGGGAGGGAGGGAGGGAGGAAGGAAGGAAGGAGGGAAAGAAGGAAAAAAGACAGAAAGAAAGAAGATACAGTAAAAATAAAATAAAGTATAATAAAGTTATTGAATTAAAAACTTCTTATTTAGAAAAAAAAAAAAAGGGACGGAAAGAACCTTAGGACAAATGTTGGAAGCAAAGCTATACAGACAAAATCTTACACAGAAGCATACACATACACCCTCACTAAAAGAGGTAAATGGGGAAAAATCCTAAATCTTGCTGTCAGAGACCACCTCCTCAATTTGGGATGATTCGTTGTCTAAAGGAGGGAAGGAAGGAAGGAAAGAAAGAAAGAAAGAACGAAGGTAAAGTATAATAAGGTTATTAAAATTAATTATTAAGAAAAAAAATTTAAAAAAAAACATGGACGGATAGAACCCTAGGACAAATGGTGGAAGCAAGACTATACAGACAAGATCTCACACAGAAGCATACACATACACATTCACAAAAAGAGGAAAGGGGAAAAAAATCATAGATCTTGCTCCTAAAGTCCACTTCCTTAATTTGGGATGATTGGTTGTCTATTCAGGTATTCCACAGATGCAGGGTACATCAAGTTGATTGTGGAGCTTTAATCCGCTGCTTCTGAGGCTGCTGGGAGAGATTTCCCTTTCTCTTCTTTGTTCTCACAGCTCCCAGGGCTAAGCTTTGGATTTGGCCCTGCCACTGCGTGTAGATCGCTGGAGGGCGTCTGTTTTTTGCTCAGACAGGATGGGGTTAAAAGAGCCGCTGATTGGGGGCTCTGGCGCACTCAGGCCGGCGGGGACGGAGGGGCACAGAGTGCGGGGCGGGCCTGCGGTGGCAAAGGCCGGCGTGACCTTGCACCAGCCTGAGGCGCGCTGTGCGCTCTCCCGGGGAAGTTGTCCCTGGATCCCGGGAACCCGGCAGTGGCAGGCTGCACAGGCTCTGCGGAAGAGGGGTGTGGAGAGTGACCTGTGCTCGCACACAGGCCCCTCGGTGGCGGCAGCAGCAGCCTTAACGTCTCACGCCCGCCTCTGGGGTCCGCGCTTTTAGCCGCGGCTTGCGCCTGTCTCTGGATTCCGCGCTTTCAGCCGCGGCTCGCGCCCGTCTCTGGATTCTGCGCTTTCAGCCGCGGCTCGCGCCCGTCTCTGGATTCCGCGCTTTCAGCCGCGGCTCGCGCCCGTCTCTGGGGTCCGCGCTTTCAGCCGCGGCTCGCGCCCGTCTCTGGGGTTCGCGCTTTTAGCCGCGGCTCGCGCCCGTCTCTGGAGTTCCTTTAAGCAGCGTTCTTAAACCCCTCTCCTCACGCCCCAGGAAACAAAGAGGGAAGGAAAAGTCTCCTGCCTCTTCTGCAGGTGCAGGCTTTTCCCCGGACTCCCTCCCGGCTAGCTGTGGTGCACTAACCCCTTCAGGCTATGTTCAAGCCGCCAACCCCAGTCCTCTCCCTACGCTCCGGCCTCAGCTCGCAGCCCCGCCCGCCCCGGTGGGTGAGCAGACAAGCCTCTCGGGCTGGTGAGTGCCCGTCGGCACCGATCCTCTGTGCGGGAATCTCCCCGCTTTGCCCTCCGCACCCGTTGCTGTGCTCTCCTCCGCAGCTTCGAAGCTCCCCCCTCCGCCTCCCGCAGTCTCCGCCCGCGAAGGGGCTTCCTAGAATGTGGAAACTTTTCCTCCTTCACAGCTCCCTCCCACTGGTGCAGGTGCCGTCCCTATTCTTTTGTCTCTGTTTTTTCTTTTGCCCTACCCAGGTACGTGGGGAGTTTCTTGCCTTTTGGGAGGTCTGAGGTCTTCTGCCAGCCTTCAGTAGGTGTTCTGTAGGAGTTGTTCCACGTGTAGATGTATTTCTGGTGTATCTGTGGGGAGGAAGGTGATCTCCGCGTCTTACTCTTCCGCCATCTTCCGCCTTCTCCCTTTTCAGTGTTTTCTAATCTTTCAGTAGCTGGTATGTATTGTTTTGGTAAATTTTTTGTAAATACAAGAACTTGATTTTGAAAAAAGAAACATGAGTATAGATCTTTATTAGGCAGCATCAAATATGCAGAGTACCTATGTTACATAGAAACTGAAGAAACCACTGAAATAAAGAGGAAATACTGGGACTCAACCTTCAAAAAATCCCCCAATTCCCCAGTAAAATGATAACCAAAACTGGCTAAACCTAAAAGCTGCAGAATACTTCCAGGAAAGCTTCTTAAACATGTTAAAGACTGTTTTACGTTACAAAAAATAATCATTAAGTCATATACAAGAATGCTAAAATGCATTACTAGTAGACAAAACAAACCAGAGTTCAATAAATGAACATATTAATACAACCTATTCAAAAAGATCAGACCATCAACTGAAAAGGTTAAATATGAAATTCTGTCATTATAAAAACAAGTACATCAAACAATGCCAAACTAGAATGACAAGTGAAAGTTCATTTTTACTGTCCTCTGGCCTCCCAACCCATCCCCTCTCCAGAGGCGTGTTTGCAGTATATGCTTCCAGTTTTCTATGTGTTTACATACACACACACTGTCATGGACTGAATTGTGTCTCCTCCAAATTCATGTTGAAGTCCTAACCCCCAGTGTCTCAAATGTGACTGTATATGGAGATAGGGCCTTTAAAGATGTTTATTAAGGTTAAGTGAGGTTATTAGGGTGGGACTTATCTAATATGACTGGTATACTTATAAGAAGAGATTAAGACACAAACTTGCACAGAGAAAAGACCTTGTGAGGACAGAGAAGACAGCTACCTGCAAGCCAAGGAGAGAGGTCTCAGAAGAAATCAACCCTGCCAACACCTTATCTCAGACTTCTAGCCTCCAGAACTGTAAGAAAATAAATTTCTGTTGTTTAAGCCACCCAGTCTATGGTACTTTGTTATGGCAGCCCTAGCAAACTAATACACACACACACATACAAACAGCTGTTAAGTAACCATAGTTAAGAACGGTTGAAGAAAGAGTTCACACTTGGCAAATATTCACACACTTAAAAATATGAATATATTACAATGACAAGTCAATAAAAGTTACTCAAGATCAGTAAAAATAATCTGATAAGTAAACCAAAATAGAAGCCTTAACTTCTCTTTTCTAGTATGCTTTGAAAAGCATGATAAGTTAACAGTTTAAAAGCCTACTCTCCTAAAACATCAGTATCTGAGAAACTACACTCAGGATATAGTTTCTCCATTCTAACATCTCTTTCACCTCTGGATATGGTAAATAAAACTTAATCAGAGAACTAATAAATAAGCCAAAACACAGCCTGCAGTTAAAATTGCTACAAGGACTAAAATTTTATATATCTTATTCCTCAAAGAACTCCATCTTATAAGTCATATTTTAAGCAAAGGATGCCTACTAATAAAGTAACTCAAAAATTTTAAAAGCATATATGCTTTGGTTATTGAGCAAAAACTGACATTCAGTGACACTACCCCACCACAGTACCACCGAGTGACAGAAATGCAATGGACAAACTTAAGAGGTTACCCTCAAGTTTAATAATTCCACAATCTGATTATGATTTTGCTGAAATATACACTTTACGTAGAAAGTGAGCCTTCTATTGCAAATGTATAGTACCAAAGCAAACATTATTTACTCTTATGTTAGACTTTGTTTTGATTTGATTATAGGGTTTAATCACTCATTTTATAAATATTTTCTGAGTGTCTGCTACATGTGAGATATCATGCCCAGCTATGTGGAAGATAAAAAAGATGACTGGAATGTATCTGCCTTTTAGGTGCATAAAATCTTACCTCCTCCACAAGATACATGATAACTGTACTTGTAGAAAAAGGTATTATAGGAATTCAGAGGAGGAAGAAATCAGTGTCTTATAAGCTTATAAGGAATAGTTCTGTGACATAAATTGGCCCTTGAGCTAAGATTTGAAAAACAGAAAGGAGTTAGAGAGAGGACATTTCAGACAGAGTGTATGGTATAAATGAAGAAACAAAAACAAAAAAGCACAATGTCCAAGGAACAGGGAGCAATCCAGGGTGGCTGAAGGGGCAGGGTATTTATAGAGAAATAGTTAATAATATGGCTAGCAAGCTAGTTAAGTGAAAATCCTTTAGGGTCTTGAACAGCAGGCTAAGGTGTAGAGACCACTGAAGTCCACAAGCAGGAAAGTCATACTTATCAGAGTTATGCTTTAGGAAGAATAATCTGGATGTTTTGTGTGGGATGGGTTGGAAGGGTGAATGCCTGAGGCAGTGAGAAAAGTCATGCGTAAAGTTACAAGGGCCTAAAACTAGGGCAGAAGTTGAGGGACTGAAAAGGACAGAATAGGCCATTGCTACTACAATGAAATGTTCACCTACCTCACAGGGCTACTGCAAAGATCAAACGACATAATAAAAGATCTGAAAAGTTTATTTACTCACTAGTGACAAATTTTACAAGAGTGTCAAGAGCACAAATGAGGACTTTAGGGAGAGAGATTTTAAAAACGGAAAGGAAAAATCAAAACAACAAAAATGTCCTTTTGCAGGCAGCTAAATATATATCTATTAAATTTACTAAAATATTAAATAATTAAAAGATCTAATTTTGGTAAAGACTGAGTACTAAGTAAAAGAATGCTTATAAGTAAAAAGAAACAGGATTTAAAATTATCTCAGCAACATAAAAATTATGTACATATAGGAACTGAAATTCAGGGGAAAAATGGAAAATTATTTAAGAGGTGAGATTGTGGGTATTTTTCTCATGTTTATTAGATGTGATTTTATACAATTAAAGAGAAATGTATAAATAAAATAAAAAAGGAAAACTATAAGAATCACATACAGAACGGGCAATTTCACCTCTACTGTATATTTTACAACATGGAAAGTACACACTCCTTTGAAAAAACAACAACTTTAAGATCACAACATTGAATATTGATGTATTACTGAATTTTGCATTTAATAAAAAGTTTGATATGAGCAAAACAGGTTTCCATTCCATTACCCCCACTGCCCAGTGACAAGGGCCCTTTACTCTGCCACTGGCTACTTAGAAACTACATTAGAATCCCACCAGCCTGCAATATTTATCGGGGATTCTCTGATACCCCGGATATTGCATGCAAAATGAAGCATATGTGTATGTGCATTTTTCTAGGGGGAAAGTTCATAGCTTTTAACAGATTCTCAAAGGGCCTATTGTTCTAAATGAAATGAAAGTTTAGAACCACTATTATGAACTTTTCTCCCCCTCCTATTAATCTTAATAACCAACTCAAATCAATATGTCAATGGTTTAAAGAATGTTATTTATTCAACCATTCCAGAATGAGGGGTCCTCTGAATTCCTCTTCTCAATCCCCAGTGCCACTTCTGCAAGTGGCAGAAGACCTTTATGTAAGCTTCATCTTAATTTATAAAAATTTTTATAGTAATGCCGCTACTCTCCACCACCTCCTTAGAACCTTTTCTACCTTCCTAGATGATTTTAGAACCTAGCTTACATTCCCTCCACTCTAATTCCATCTCCCCAACACTAGCAAATACTAAACTCACCATCAATCTCAGTTCTTCTACTCCTACACTAAGATCAATAAGTAGTATAAGAGACAACAATACAAATATGCTCCATTAAAAATTCATGTGGGGATTTCCCTGGTGGTCCAGTGGTTGAGACTCTGCGCTCCCAATGCAGGGGGCCCGGATTCGATCCCTGGTCAGCGAACTGGATCCTGCATGCTGCAGCTAGGAGCCTGCATGCTACAACTGAAGATCCCGCATGTTGCAACTGGGACCTGGTGTAGCCAAATAAATAAATAAATACTTTTTAAAAAATTCATGTGAACTGAAATGTACCCTATGTTGCTCCTGGAAAACTACTACCAGTATTAAACTAGGCTCTCAAACTAGAGGTATTGGGTTGGCCAAAATGTTCGCTCAGCATTTTTGAAACATCTGGAAAATCCCAAACAAACTTTTTGGCCAACCCAATAGTATATATTCAAAGGGCTAGTCCCAACAGATCAAAGTCAGGAAACTACACAAGTGGAAGAAACCTTAAAGATCAAGTAGCTGAATCTTATTTTACAGAAACTGAGGTCCAAAGGAACAAATGATCTGTCCAAGATAATTAGAGTAGAAACAGAGCTCAAGTGGTCAGGTGTCCTGGTCCAACGTTCATTCCACTGCACCATATGTTGTCCTTTGTACACCAGTTGTTTATTCTCTTCAATATTTAGAAATCAAAATACTTCAAATTGTCTGTATTTTCTCCAGTAAGCTATACTTACTACTACCTCGAGACTCCTTAATATATGCAATACCATTCCTTCCTGGCTTGTTGAGAGAGAATGACACAGGGGACAGGAATTGAGCCTCAATGAAATCAAGATCAACTGTACTTCTGAGTACACTGTCACTCTCTTATATGAAGAACTGAATTGATTTGGTATGTCTTATTCTTCTCAAAACCAAGCTGACTGCTTCCTGATAGCTTATATTCTTCTAATGATAGAAAATTATTGCCTAATGATTTGTTCTAGTGTCTTCTAACACAAAAGCCAAAACTAGAATCCAACTCTTCTGATTGTTGGTTTCTTTCTGCTAGATTATCCTCTTTAAAGTGAGCTGTGGGGACTTGCCTGGTGGTCCAGTGGTAAGACTCCACGCTCCCAATGAAGGGGGCCCGGGTTTGATCCCTGGTCGGGGAACTAGATCCCACATGCATGCCACAACTAAAGAGTTTGCATGCTGCAACTAAGAGTCCACATGCCGCAATGAAGATCCTACACACTGCAACTAAGGCCTGGCACAGCCAAAATAAATAAATAAATAAATAAAATGTTAAAAAAAATAAAGTGAGTTGTGATCCTGAAGGATATAAATTTAAGTCAGTTCTATCTTTAAGAAGATATCTATTTAAGTTACGATTAATGGTTATTTATTCTGCCTCTTAGAACATCATTTAAAAAGTTGTTTTGTTATCCCAATAATAGGATTATTAATTTAAGAAATTTTTTCTAACATGCACATGAAATCCCTCTTCCTTCAACTGAAGTCTATATTTCTGTATTATAAACTAATATTCCAGGTACGGTCAGGTATCACTGAGCTATTAGAAGGACAACTTTTAATTTTTTTTAAAATAATTATCCTTCAGATACTTTAAACGTAACTGAATCACCTCACCTTCTTCAGTTCCATGCAAAATAATCCACTTGAAAACATCCTTAATTTTTTCCTGTTGTTTTTCATTTTCTTATTACATTTTGTGTCTTCTCAGTATTCACTGTAATTTCTTGACATGCATCTTATGTTATGAAACTTAAATTTTAAAACTTTAGCATCTCTAAAAAGCAGAGTAGGAGGATTATTTCCCTAGTGTTATTATATTCCCACTTCAGCTATTATGAAGGCCAGAAGTCTCTTAACTTTTATCTACTTTGTTAATTATCAGCAGCTAGTCACCAGTGGGAGGGCAGGAAGAAGGAACTTACACACTACTGGAAGAAATTAAAGTTCCCATCCTTTGTCCATGATGTCAGAGCCAACAAATGAAAACAAAACAGTACCTATCCAAAAGAACTACTAAATGGAACATACAAGGTAAGTACCTCACTGGTAATATCTCCTATAAACCAAAGAGAAAGGACAGACTGCTTTGCTGCATGCGATAAGCCAAAGAACATGAACCTGTCAAAAACAAATGAAAAGAGTTCCACTTCTAACATGACAACATAAGGAGCTCCTTAGACTCACTCTCCAACAAAACTGGTGAAATTTATAAAGTATTACCATTTAAAGTCCCTAGAAATGGTCCTGGAGGCATATAGCAAATGAAATATCATTTACTCAAGAAAATCTATTAGAGCTCAGTAAGAATGGCAAGAGTCTGTGGTGTTTGAACCAGGACACACTCCCTGCCTCCCGACTCCCAGTTCAGCCATATGGAAACTCCACTTGAGATTGGTGCAGCCAGGAGCACAGTGCTCCCTCTGCCCGCTGAGCTCCTAGTCAAAAGACTATCTTCCTGGGAAAGGCAGGACATCAGCATTTCTCATCCTTCCCCCCAACAACCTGTTGCTGAAGCTAAGTTCTGGGCTAACATGGCCAAGGGGTAGGGTCTCCCTTCTTCCACACACCCCCACTAGAGGGGCAGAGGCTCTACCTTGGGTGTGATGCCACTAAGAATATTGAAGCCCCAGTCACCCTAGCCCTGACTCATAAGAGGGTAGTTGCATACCAAGAGAGGCAAGGCAAAAAGACCTGAGGCTACTGCTCCCCAAACTCCATCTAGTGCTCAACTCCTAAAGTGGGGATATCACTCAGAGAGAAGCCACCATTGTCCCCTATGCCCAGCTCCAGAGCTGTGGCTGGGAGATTTTGCCTGGAGAGAGAAGGCCCTGAAGCGGATAGCTCCTAATCTCTTCCCAGAGGAAGTGACTTCATACAACTAGACGTGGATTAGTTAAGCCCAAAGCTACTCTCAAATATAGCAGAGGTTGAGGTGAAAGGCAAGTAGGAGGAGACTAGTGGAATCACTGGACATAGAGGCTGAACTGTAGTTCAGCTGGTTTGCCCCAGAGAACCAGAAAACCAAGGAGGGAAATGTACAGGAGGAGACTGCCTAGGGTCGGAAAAAACCTCAAACACTGACCTCAACAACCTTCCCTTCAAAGGAACCCCAATCTGATGGCTTTAGTCGGTGAAACAATTTCTGCCCCGGGGCACTGTTGGAAAAAACAGTGCTGATCTCCCAGCAACAACTGGAGCATAACTGGAAAAGAGACAGAGAGAGCCTCAGCAAAACAACTGCCCTCTCAGGGTGACTGTGGGCATATGCCAGGCTATGCTGGTAAGGCTGTGTTGCTTAAGAGGCAACATCAGAGGCACTAACAGTGTGAAGTGGGGAGCAAGGGGAGGGTGGAGAGAGACAGCACTAAAATCCAGCCAGTTCCTAAATAAACATACAAACAAGTAAATAACACTAATAAGCCCTGGGAGGGAGGGAACCAGTACCAAGAGTTACTACATTATCTAAAATGTCCAGTTTCCAAAAACTTGCAAGACACACAAAGAAACATGAAACTACACCTATATACACTGAGGAAAAAAGCAGGCAAAAGAAACTGCCTACAGTTTTGACCAGATGTCAGACTGAAGAGAAAAAACCTTCAAAGTTGTCATTATAAATATGTTCAAAGACTAAAGGAAACCCTGTTAAAGAAATAAAAGAAGATTGGTTCAAGATGGCAGAGAAGGACATGCTCTCACTCCCTCTTGCAAAAACACCAGAATCACAACTAACTGCTGAACAATCATCGACAGGAAGACACTGAAACTCACCAAAACAGATACCCCACATCCAAAGACAAAGGAGAAGACACAATGAGGCAGTAGAAGGGGTGCAATCACAATAAAATAAAATCGCATAACTGCTGGGTGGGTGACTCACAAACTGGAAAACATTAAACTACAGAAGTCACCCCACTGGTGTAAACGTTCTGAGCCCCACGTGAGGCTTCCCAAACTGGGAGTCCAGCAACGGGAGGAGGAATTCCTAGAGAATAAGACTTTGAAGGCTAGCAGGATATGATTGCAGGACTTTAACAGGACTGGGGGAAACAAACTCCACTCTTGGAGGGCACACACAAAGTAGTGTGCGCATTGGGACCCAGGGTAAGGAGCAGTGACCCCACAGGAGACTGAACCAGACTGACCTGCTGGTGTTGGAGGGTCTCCTGCAGAGGTGGGGGGTGGCTGTGGCTCACTGTGACGACAAGGACACTGGCAGCAGAAGTTCTGGGAAGTACTCCTTGGCGTGAGCCCTCCCAGAGTCCGCCACTGGCCCCACCAAAGAGCCCGGGCAGGCTCCAGTGCTGGGTCGCCTCAGGCCAAAAAACCAACAGGGAGGGAACCCAGCCCCACCCATCAGCAGTCAAGCAGACTAAAGTTTTACTGAGCTCTGCCCACCAGTGCAACAGCCAGCTCTACCCACCACCAGTCCCTTCCATCAGGAAACCTGCACAAGCCTCTTAGATAACCTCATCCAACAGAGGGCAGAGAGTAGAAGCAAGAAGAACTACAATCCTGCAGCCTGTGGAACAAAAACCACATTCACAGAAAGATAGACAAGATGAAAAGGCAGATGGCTATGTACCAGATAAAGGAACAAGATAAAACCCCAGAAAAGCAATGAAATGAAGTAGAGATAAGCAACCTTCCAGAAAAAGAATTCAGAATAATGATAGTGAGAGGATGATCCAGCACCTCGGAAAAAGAATGGAAGCAAAGATCGAGAAGGTGCAAGAAATGTTTAACAAAGATCTAGAAGAATTAAAGAACAAACAAACAGAGATGAACAATACAATAACAGAAATGAAAAATGCACTAAAAGGAATCAATAGCAGAATAATTGAGGCAGAAGAACAGATAAGTGACCTGGAAGACACAATGGTGGAATTCACTGCTGTGGAACAGAATAAAGAAAAGAGAATGAAAAGAAATGAAGACAGCCTAAGAGACCACTGGGACAACATTAAATGCAACAACATTCACATTATACAGGTCCCAGAAGGAGAAGAGAGAGAACGGACCTGAGAAAATATTTGAAGAGATTATAGTCAAAAACTTCTCTAACATGGGAAAGGAAATAGCCACCCAAGTCCAGAAAGTGCAGAGAGTCCCAACAGGATAAACCCAAAGAGAAACACACCGAGACATATAGTAATTAACTGGCAAAAATTAAAGACAAAGAAAAATTATTGAAAACAGCAAGGGAAAAATGACAAATAACAGACAAGGGAACTCCCATAAGGTTAACAGCTGATTTCTCAGCAGAAACTCTACAAGCCAGAAGGGAGTGGCATAATATCCTTAAAGTGATGAAAGGGAAGAACCCACAACCAAGATTACTCTACCGGGAAAGGATCTCATTCAGATTCCATGGAGAAATCAAAAGCTTTACAGACAAGCAAAAGATAACACAATTCGGCACCACCAAACCAGCTCTACAACAAATGCTAAAGTGACTTCTCTAAGTGGGAAACACAAGAGAAGAAAAGGACCTACAAAAACAAACCCAAAACAGTTAAGAAAATTGTAAAAGGAACATATACATCAATAATTACCTTAAATGTGAATGGATTAAATGCTCCAACCAAAAGACACAGGCTTGCTGAATGGATACAAAAACAAGACCCATATATATGCTGTCTACAACAGACATGCTTCAGACCTAGGGAAACATACAGACTGAAAGTGAGGGGATGGAAAAAGATATTCCAGGCAAATGGAAATCAAAAGAAAGCTGGAGTAGCAATACTCATATCAGATAAAAGAGACTTTAAAATAAAAAATGTTACAAGAGACAAGGAAGGACACTACATAATGATCAAGGGATCAATCCAAGAAGAAGATATAACAATTATAAATATATATGCACACAACATAGCAGCACCTCAATACATAAGGCAACTGCTAACAGCTATAAAAGAGGAAATCGACAGTAACACAATAATAGTGGGTGACTTTAACACCTCACATACACCAATGGACAGATCATCCAAACAGAAAATTAATAAGGAAATACAAGCTTTAAATGACACAATAGACCAGATAAATTTAATTGATACTTATAGGACATTCCATCCAAAAACAGAAGACTACACTTTCTTTTCAAGTGTGCACGGAACATTCTCCAGGATAGATCACATCTTGGGTCACAAATCAAGCCTCAGTAAATTTAAGAAAATTGAAATCACATCAAGCATGTTTTCTGACCACAACGTTATGAGATTAGAAATCAATTACAGGGGGAAAAAAAGTAAAAAACACAAACACATGGAGGCCAAACGTTACTAAATAACCAAGAGATCACTGAAGAAATCAGAGAGGAAATCAAAAAATACCTAGAGATAAATGATGATGAAAACACGACGAACCAAAACCTATCGGATGCAGCAAAAGCAATTTTATCAGGGAAGTTTATAGCTATACAAGCCTACCTCAAGAAACAAGAAAAATCTCAAATAAACAATCTAACCTTACACCTAAAGGAACTATAGAAAGAAGAACAAACAAAACCCAAAGTTAGCAGAAGGAAAGAAATCATAAAGATCAGAGCAGGAATAAATGATATAGAAACAAAGAAAACAAAAGCAAAGATCAATAAAACTAAAAGCTGGTTCTTTGAGAAGATAAACAAAATTGATAAACCATTAGCCAGACTCATCAAGAAAAAGAGGGAGAGGACTCAAATCAATAAAATTAGAAATGAAAAAGGAGAAGTCACAAGAGACACCACAGAAATACAAAGCATCCTAAGAGACAACTACAAGCAACTCTATGGCAATAAAATGGACAGCCTGGAAGAAATGGACAAATTCTTAGAAAGGTATAACCTTCCAGACTGAACCAGGAAGAAACAGAAAATATGAACAGACCAATCACAAGTAATGAAATTGAAACTGTTATTAAAAATCTTCCAACAAACAAAACTCCAGGACCAGATGGCTTCACAGGTGAATTCTATCAAACATTTAGACAAGAGCTAACATCCATCCTTCTCAAACTCTTCCAAAAAATTGCAGAGGAAAGAACATTCCCAAACTCATTCTATGATGCCACCATCACCCTGATACCAAAACCAAAGATACCAAAAAAAAAACGAAAATTACAGACCAATATCACAGATGATTACAGATGCAAAAATCCTCAACAAAATAGTAGCAAACAGAATCCAATAACATATTAAAAGGATCACACACCATGATCAAGTGGGATTTATCCCAGGGATGCAAGGATTATTCAGTATATGCAAATCAATCAATGTGATACACCCTATTAAAAAACTGAAGAATAAAAATCATATGATCATCTCAATAGATGCAGAAAAAGCTTTTGACAAAATTCAACACCCATTTATGATAAAAACTCTCCAGAAAGTGGGCATTACGGGAACCTACCTCAACATAATAAAGGCCATATACGACAAACCCACAGCAAACACCATTCTCAATGGTGAAAAACTGAAAGCATTTCCTCTAACATCAGGAACGAGACAAGGATGTCCACTCTCTCCACTATTATTCAAAATAGTTTTGAAAGTCCTAGCCATGCCAATCAGAGAAGAAAAAGAAATAAAAGGAATACAAATTGGAAAAGAAGAAGTAAAGCTGTCACTGTTTGCAGATGACATGATACTATACATAGAGAATCCTAAAGACGCCACCAGAAAACTACTAGAGCTAATCAATGAATTTGGTAAAGTTGCAGGATACAAAATTAATGCACAGAAATCTCTTGCATTCCTATACACTAATGATGAAAAATCTGAAAGAGAAATTAAGGAAACATTCCCATTTACCATGGCAACAAAAGAATAAAGTACCTAGGAATAAACCTACCTAGGGAGACAAAAGACCTGTATGCAAAAAACTATAAGACACTGATGAAAGAAATTAAAGATGATAACAACAGATAGAAAGATATACCATGTTCTTGGATTGGAAGAATCAATACTGTGAAAATGACTATAATACCCAAAGCAATCTACAGATTCAATGCAATCCCTATCAAATTTCCAATGGCATTTTTACAGAACTAGAACAAAAAATCTTAAAATTTGTATTGGAGACACAGAAGATGCCAAACAGCCAAAGAAGTTTTGAGGGAAAAAAATGGAGCTGGAGGAATCAGACTCCCTGACTTCAGACTATACTACAAAGCTACAGTAATCAAGACAATATGGTACTGGCACAAAACCAGAAATACAGATCAATGGAACATGATAGAAAGCCCAGAGATAAACCCACGCACCTATGGTCAACTAAACTATGACAAAGGAGGCAAGGATATACAATGGAGAAAAGACATTCTCTTCAATAAGTGGTGCTGGGAAAACTGGACAGCTACATGCAAAAGAATGAAATTAGAACACTCCCTAACACCACACAGAAAAATACACTCAAAATGGATTAGAGACCTAAATGTAAGACTGGACACTATAAAACTCTTAGAGGAAAACATAGGAAGAACACTCTTTGACATTAATCACAGCAAGATCTTTTTTGATCCACATCCTAGAGTAATGGAAATAAAAACAAAAATAAACACATGAGACCTAATGAACCTTAAAAGCTTTTGTAAAGCAAAGGAAACTACAAACAAGACGAAAAGACAACCCTCAGAATGGGAAAAAATATTTGCAAACAAATCAGCGGACAAAGGATTAATCTCCAAAATGTATAAACAGTTCATGCAGCTCAAAATTATAAAAACAAACAACCCAATCAATAAATGGGCAGAAGACCTAAATATACATTTCTCCAAAGAGAACATACAGATGGCCAAGAAGCACATGAAAAGCTGCTCAACATCCCTAATTATTGGAGAAATGCAAATCTAAACTACAATGAGGTTATCACCTCACACCAGTTAGAATGGACATCATCAGAAAATCTACAAACAACAAATGCTGGAGAGGGTGTGGAGAAAAGGGAACCCTCTTGCACTATTGTTGACAATGTAAATTGATACAGCCACTATGATGAACAGTATGGAGGTTTCTTAAAAATCTAAAAATAGAATTACCATATGACCCAGCAATCCCACTACTGGGCATATACCCAGAGAAAACCATAATTCAAAAATGCACATGCACCCCAATGTTCACTGCAGCATTATTTACAATAGCCAGGCCATGGAAGCAACCTAAATGCCCATTGACAGAAGAATGGATAAAGAAGATGTGGTACATATATACAATGGAATATTACTCAGCCATAAAAAGGAACGAAACTGGGTCATTTGTAGAGACATGGATGAATCTAGAGACTCTCATCCAGAGTGAAGTAAGTCAGAAAAAGAAAAACAAATATTGCATATTAACGCATATATGTGGAACCTAGAGAAATGGTACAGATGAACCAGTCTGCAGGGCAGAAATTGAGACACAGATATAGAGAACAAACATATGGACACCAAGAGGGGAAAGCAGTGGTGGGTGGGGGTCGTGGTGTGATGAACTGGGAAATTGGGATTGACATGTATACGCTGATGTGTATAAAATGGATGACTAATAAGAACCTGCTGTATAAAAAAATAAAACTCAAAAATTCAACAAGGGCTTCCCTGGTGGCGCAGTGGTTGAGAGTCCGCCTGCTGATGCAGGGGACACAGGTTCGCGCCCCGGTCTGAGAAGATCCCACATGCCGCAGAGCGGCTAGGCCCATGAGCCATGGCCGCTGAGCCTGCGTGTCCGGAGCCTGTGATCCGCAATGGGAGAGGCCACAACGGTGAGAGGCCTGCGTACCGCAAAAAAAAAAAAAAAGCAATTGTATAAAATAATATTTATATAATGTATGATTAAGCCTATAACCTATAGAGATGCAGTATACTTGCCAATAACAGCACAAAGGAGATGGATGGGAGCACAGCTATATTGGGATAAGGAAATGACTCCAGATGGTAACTCAAACACAAGAGCACAAATGAAGAGAACCAGAAATGATAAATATGAAGGTTATTATAAAAAAAGCCATAAATATTTACTTACCCTCCTTTCTTCTCTCAGCTTCTTTAAAAGTCATAAAATTATATAAAGTCATAATTATGACAATGTATTGTTAGGATTTTAACATTTATAGATGTAATGTCTATAAAAGTAAAACAACAAAGCAGGGTAAGGACCTAGAACTATGCAAAAGTAATGTTTCTATATCTCACTAGAATTAAGTTATAAAATGCTTAGAAGAAAACATAAGGGTAAATCTTCATGACCTCAGATATGGCAATGGATTTTTAGCTACAACACCAAAAGTATGACCGACAAAAGAAAAAAAATAAGTAAATTTGACTTCAACAAAATGAAAAATTTTTGTGCTTCAAAGGACACTATCAAGAAAGAAAAAGACAACCCACAGAATGGGAGAAAATATTTGCAAATCATATATCTGATAAGGCACTTGAATCTAGAATAAAGACTCATATCTCAAAAATAAAAAGACCAATAATCTAATTAAAAATTGGGCAAAGGACCTGAACTGACATTTCTCCAAAGAATATATACAAATGGGCAATAAGCACATGGATAGATGCTCAACATCTTTAGTCATCAAGGAAATACAAATCAAAACCACAAGGATACATGACTTCACACCCACCAAGATGGCTAGACTAAAAAAAGTCAGATAACACCAATTAGCTAGGATATGGAGAAACTGGAACCCTGTACACTTCTAATACTAATGTAAAATGTTGTAGTCACTTTGAAAACCAGTCTGGCAGTTCCTTAAAGAACTAAACAGAATTACCATATGACACAACAATTCTACTCTTAGGTATACACCCAAGAGAAATGAAAACTTATGTTCATATAAAACTTGTACATGAATGTTTATAGCAGCATTATTCATAATAGCCAAAAGATGGAAATAACCTGAATGTCTATCAACTGATGAACATATAAAGATAATCTTTTACATCCATATCATTGAATATTATTCAGCCATAAAAAGGAATGAGGTATTTAATGCATGCCATAACATGCATGAACCTTGAAAACATAATGCTAAGTGAAAGAAGCCAGTCTCAAGACCAAATATTTTGATTCCATTTATGTGAAATGTCCAGAATGGACAAATCTACAGAGATTGAACATAGATTAGTGGTTGCAAAGGCCTGGTGCAGGAGGGGGAAGGAGGGTGACAGCCAAAAGGGTAGCAGGTTTCTTTTTGAGGTAATGAAAATGTAAAATTGACTATGGTGATGGTGGTATATACCACTGAATATACTAAAATCCATTGAATATACTAAATCCACACTTTAAGTGGGTGACTGTATGATATGTGAATTAATCTCAAAAAAGATGTTTAAAAAAAAACAAATGAAAAAGTATATGATCAGTGTCATGATCAAGAGTCGAGGACTCGCTAAACATATATAAAAAGGCACTATGGAACAAGTATATGATGCCTCAGTTTCTATCATATAAATATTGATGAAATAAATCCAAAATTCTATAATTCAAAATTCATTAAGTCCTTTTAATATTAATTAGTGTAGTAGAGAGGCAATTGTATAATAATCATTACAATTTAGGTCTTATCATATGAAATCCTCCCATTTAAAGGAAAAACTATTTTTCTTAATAAACTCAAATTAATAATAATAAACTCAAAATGGATTAAAGACCTAAATGTAAGACCAGATACTATAAAACTCTTAGAGGAAAACATAGGCAGAACACTTTCTGACATAAATCGCAGCAAGATCTTTTGTGATCCACCTCCAAGAGTAATGAAAATAAAAACAAAAACAAATGGGACCTAATTAAACACAAAAGCTTTTGCACAGCAAAGGAAACCATAAACAAGACAAAAAGACAACCCAGAAAATGGGAGAAAACATTTGCCAACAATGTGAATGATAAGGGATTAATCTCCAAAATATACAAACAGCTCATACAGCTCAATATCAAAAAACCTAACAACCCAATCAAAAAATGGGTGGAAAATCCAAATAGACATTTCTCCAAAGAAGACATACAGATATCCAAGAGGCACATGAAAAGATGCTCAACATCACTAATTATTAGAGAAATGCAAATCAAAACTACACAGCATCACCTCACACCAGTCAGAATGGCCATCATCAAAAAATCTGCAAACAATAAATGCTGGAGAGGGTGTAGAGAATTGGAAACCCTCCCACACTGTTGGTGGGAATGTAAATTGGTATAGCCACTATGGAGAACAGTATGGAGGTTTCTTAAAAAACTAAAAATAGAATTACCATATGATCCAGCAATCCCACTCCTGGGAATATATCTGGAGAAAACCATAATTCGAAAGGATCCATGCACCCCAATGTTCATTGTGGCACTATTTACAATAGCCAGGACATGGAAGCAACCTAAATGTCCATCAACGGAGAAATGGATAAAGAGGATGTGGTACATATATACAATGGAATATTACTCAGCCAAAGAAAAGAACAAAATAATGCCATTTGCAGCAACATGGATGGACCTAGAGATTGTCATACTGAGTGAAGTAAGTCAGACATTGAAAGACAAATGTCATATGATATTGCTTATATGTGGAATCTAAAAAAATGGTACAAATGAACCTATTTACAAAATAGAAATAGACCCACAGACATAGAAAACAAACTTATGGTTACCAAAGGGGAAAGGGGGGGGAAAGGGATCAATTAGGAGGTTGGAATTAGCAATACACATTACTATATATAAAATAGATAACTAATAAGAACCTACTGTATAGCACAGGGAACTCTACTCTATACTCTGTAATGACCTATATGGGAACAGAATCTAAAAAAGAGTGGATATATATATATGTATAACTGACTCACTTTGCTGTACAGCAGAAACTAACATAGCAGAAACTAACATAACATTGTAAATCAACTATACTCCAATAAAAATTAATTTAAGAAAATGAAAATATATGATCAGTGTCAGGATCAAGAGGCAAGGACTTGTTAAACATAGATAAAAAAGGCACTATGGATTAAGTATATGATGCCTCAGTTTCTACTGTATCAATATTAATGAAATAAATCCAAAATTCTATCATTCAAAATTCATAAGTCCTTTCAATATTAATTAGTGCAGTAGAGAGGCAACTATATAATAATCATTACAATTTATGTCTTATCATATGAAATCTTCCCATTTTAAGAAAAAACTGTTTTAGGTGTTTCCCTCTATGAATAGTGGTCTAGTAATTATTAGATAAGTATCTTTAGAATTCAACAAACATTCACTGTGTGATTAGGGTCTGTCACAGTCTTAATTACCCTTATATAAATATCTAACACACAGAAGGCAATAAACAAATACAAATGAATGGCCTTAATGGCTGTCATTTATCTATACTAGAACCTAGTCTCCTCATCTGCAAAATTAGAAGGGCTGGATATGATCTTTTCTTTTTTTAAAAAAAAATACTTTGTGGAGTACTTTACTTTTTTTTAATTTATTATTATTATTTTTTATTTTTGGCTGCTTTGGATCTTTCTTTCTGCACATGGGCTTTCTCTAGTTGCGGCGAGTGGGGCCTACTCTTCGTTGCAGTGCGCGAGCTTCTCACTGCGGTGGCTTCTCTTGTTGCGGAGCATGGGCTCTAGGCGGGCGGGCTTCAGTAGTTGTGGCATGCAGGCTTCAGTAGTTGTGGCTCGCGGGCTCTAGAGTGCAGGCTCAGTAGTTGTGGCACACGGGCTTAGTTGCTCCGTGGCATGTGGGGTCTTCCTGGACCAGGGATGGAATCCATGTCCCCAGCATTGGCAGGTAGATTCTCAACCACTGTGCCACCAGGAAAGTCCCTGATCTTTTCTAAAGTAGTAGTGTTCAATAGAAATTTCTGCAATGATGGAAATGTTCCACATCTATATGGCTATTCAGCTCTTAAAATGTGACTAATGCAACTGAGGAATTAAATTTTTAATTTAATGTAAATTTAAACAGTCACAGGAAGCTAGTGACTACCACATTGCACAGCATAGCTCTAGGGCAAAATCCTGTGTGAAAAACACATTTCACAATGCATTCCAGTAACCACATACACATGGTAATGTATATATATGTATTTGTAAAACAATACTTCCCTTAATACATATAAAGCATTGATATTTTCTTTCCTATTCTACTAAATTTCATCTAAAACAAAGTGCTGATCCAACCCACTAACGTGATTTCATAACACTGCACTAAAGTTCCTTTCAGCTCTAAAATATGTTATAAATACTAATGATTGTCCTGAAAGTATGCATTCAACATTTATTTTGTAATCTTAACCACAAGTGACTAATTAATCTGAAAATCTGCCTCAGGTTGTACCAGGTTTTACTTTAAAAGCCTTATAATCATTCCTTAATCTCCCTGTTAAATCAACATTTTTTAAAAAGAGGCAAGAGTTGCATGTCTTTAAGAAGTAGAAAACAAAGGTAACATCTTTTCCTTGTTTTTCATACTTCATAAATGGTAACCAAAGAAATGGCAGGATATATAGGAGAGAGTGAAGGAAATTGTGGGGACAGTGTTCATGTAAAGAGAGAAAGCTAACTTTTTATTGTCATCACCTCCTCTGAATCTCCTAATGACGTCTCCTTCCCCCTCATTCTTCGAGCCTGAAAGTCCTACAAATTTTATCTTTTTTTAAATTAATTTTTACTGGAGTATAGTTGCTTTACAATGTTGTTTTAGTTTCTACTGTACAGCAAAGTGAATCAGCTATACATATATCCCCTCTTTTTTGGATTTCCTTCAAATTTTATTTTAACTTCATCTGGCTTATTAGAGGACTAGAGAATAAGACTGGTTCCCAAGAGATCACATGTTACAATTTCAACTACAAAGTGCTTTTAAAAAACCTTAATAAAAGGATCTGGATTTGCTTCTCTACCCTAATCTGCCATCTCCTATCATGAAATCCTCACTAGTCTAAACTATAAGCAGTTCTACAGAAGTTTCATGCTCTCTCTTACCTGTGGGCCTTTGTATATGCTATTCCCTCTTTAGCTAACTTCTAATTTTTCAGGTCTTGGTTTAGATATCAGTTACTCAAGTCAATTTTCTCCACCTCAAGATTAGTCTTGATGCCTCTCATGTATATTCTTCCAGTACTTTGTACCTTCCCCATCATTGCACTACTGTATTAATTGCCTGTTTACTTATCTATTTCCCCTACTAGATTTTAAACCCTTTAAGGACAGGGTGTATATTTTGTACTGTTCACTGATGTAAAGATGTTCAATAATTACTGAATGAACATATGGATATAATTCCTTCAGCATTCCTCATGTCTAGTGTCATACTCCCTGCTTGGAATGTTCTCCCCAGTTCTACTGCCAGCATGAGATCCTCTCTATAATCTAGTTCTTAATTATCACTATTTCCTCTGGATGCCTACAGCCCTTATTATTCATACTATTCATCTGATATTTAATCTACTATGTTGTTTTTTAGTTATTCTTGTAATGCATAGGTCCAATCTCATTAACTAAATTGTCCAGCTTGAAGATATTACTGTGTTTCTCTTGGTACTCCATTACCTAGCATAGCACTATGTACATAGCAGACATTAAACATTTGTTGACAAAGAATCAAAATTTGAGAGGTTGTTTCTCATATGAAGCTGACAACACTTTAGCGATACAGATGAACAAGGGGTGCCAATTAAGCTTTTTGTCAATTATAGGCAATAAAAAGATATAGTGAAGTACGAATACAAATAACAATAAAACACTATTCTTAAGTGAGAGATAATAATGAACACAAGTATTAAGATGCACTGTAGCCATAGCTACATTCATTAAAGACAAGTAGCCTTATGGCTTCCAAAGTGACCTGTGTACACAAAAGAACACTGTTTTTCAGATCAAAGGATAATCGTGTTTACATATGAATTTAGGGCGGTCTATGTTTTGGAGACACAGATAATTACGGTTTGGGCCTATCAAGGAGCCCTGTCAGCAAGAAAGCTAACTGGTGCTAACTCAATTTGCCGCTTGTTAACAGGCAGCTTGTTATCTTCCAATGCCCTCCAAACTGCTACTTCCGACTGAGTAAAATCTTAACCATTGGCAAACTGGTTCCAAATTCCATTACTAACTTTGGAAAGTAGCCCAGTTCTCCTTGCATTTAGAAAAGTAAGCAGTATGGGAATGGTGTCTACCCTGCCTCTTATAAACTAAGAGAAAAAACTGTAAATCCTGCGAGAGTCACCAGCGCTCCAGGTGCCCTCTGCCTGGAACCTTCCGTCCTGTTCCCATTTACTGTACCCCAAAGATTTTCTTCACCCCTTCCTCAAATTTCCAACCCTAACTTCCTTCACTTACTGCTGCTCCAAGTTAGCCCTGACCACCTTTCTTCTTTGTACTGGCTCTGACCTGAGAACATAAGGGCAACCTTTTCCCTATAGGTCCCCTTGTCCTTCACCCTACACTTCCAAGTGAACGGCATCTCACCTGGGAGATTCCAGCAGTTCCCGAGCCGCCGAGCTGACGTGACCTCCATTGCGGACCTGGGCCCCAGACAGAGACTAGGGGCCGGATCTGTATCACGGCGTGGCGACGCTTTTCGAAAGCAGCCGCCGCAGCTGCCCAGCCCCAAGAAGGTATCGCGAGCAGCGCCATCTTGAGCGAGGAAAGAGGACCCGAGAGCAGAGGATTGTGGGACGCTGGCGGTCCAAACTACTCACCCCGCCCCCCTCCCTGGAGGAGAGCGGAAACAGCTTCTCTCTGAAGATTCGGGTCCTTCAGCGCAACCGCTTTTTTTCTTCTAGGGCCGGTCTTTGAGTGTTTTTTTTACACAGCAGGGAGTAACGAAGTAACATTCTTTCTCTCTTTTCCTAGATTTGTCAGGTAAAACACAGGATGCACAGTTAAATTTGAATTTCAGATAAACAATGAATCATTTCTTAGTATAATTATGTCCCAAATACTGCATTTGCTAAATCTGGCAACCCTATCTTGTCAATCATTTCTCTCTTCTGCCGCCTCCAACTCAGTGCCAAAATCCACTCTCTCCATTTTCCCTTTGAATATTCTTATCACTCTCCTGTGTACTAACGCTTAGGGCAGATTAAACTACAGATATTGATTTCCCCGGGAAGAAGGCTTCATCTGTGAGATTCACTGCCTGTGAGAGTCACTTGCTGTGTTGTAAGTGCTTTCGTTTGGCTGATTGTTCTTTTTCGCACAAACTTTGGAGCAGTTTTCCTTGGTCTTTTGCTCTTGGTAGAGTTTTAAACACACACACACACACCTTTACTCTGCTAATTTGCCTCTCTACCTCTTCCCTTTGGTTTCTGCACATCTAATTATTGCAAAACAGCTGGATTCGCTGAAGGACGGTAAAATGAAAATGTATGCAGAGGAGTCCATGTTTAAAGACAGGTTTATATTCTTTTGTCACCACTATCATCCAACAAAATAATGTTGAAATATGTTTACAGTTATCTAGGAAACTACATTTCCAAGTGTAAATGTAACCTGAAGCCCTGGCGACAGTAATGCGTTTGCACTTTTCTATTCATTGCTGCGTTCTCAAACTTTCACACAAGACAGGCAAATAATTATTAACTCCTTATGTAGAGGCACCATGGACTAATGATAAATCTGATAAAGACAAAGGATATGCATGGCCCATGCAGGTAGCTTTACTTTGTTTCAGGATTCATATTACACCCCAGGTTTCCAGGGTAAGAGGATGCTTGAAAGGAATTATTTACAGAAGAATAAAGTTTCCAGTTGAAGGGAATTCCATGTGAAGGAAATGGCATTTTTAACAGCAAGAAGTCGAAAGAAAACATTTCCAGGTTCAGGAGTCTAGGGAGTGTATGGCAGAGAAGAGATGAGCCTGGGTGAGCAGAGGCCTGATGATGAAGGGGCTTGTATTTCATTTTAAGAAGTTAATGCTTGATTCTGTACCAAGTGAATGGTTTTAATCAGGAAAGTAACATGATCAGATCTGTATGTTCATTAAACCACTCTGGCTTAAGTAGTAAGGTTGGACTGGAGGGAGTTCAGATTGGAGTCATGAATTTAATGCCATAGTCATAAAATAAAGGCCTGAACCTGGCAGTAGCAATGGCAGTAGATCAATTCCAGAGATATTATGGAGATAGGACTGACAGAACTTAGTGATTGATTGGATGTTTCTGGCTTATTATTGTCTAGTTGACAAATCAATAATGGCCTCTTTCATTAATGCCTACCTATATCATCATCAGTAAATATTTACTCAGCATCTATTCTGTGTTATCAACACTTTACACTAGAGAAACCCTAGACTCTACCAATGATTTCTATTAGGGCTGAGTATTGCCACTGAATCTTTCTACCCAGGTAAAGTATTGTCCAGTAATGCTCTTAATTTGTTTTTAATGTAGGCACCTGGGAGTTCCCTGGCAGTCTAGTGGTTAGGGCTCCGTGCTTCCACTTCAGGGGGCACGGGTTCAATCCCTGGTTGGGGAATTAAGATCCCAAATGCTGCGCAGGGCAGACAAAAAAAATTTTTTTTAATGTAGGAACCTATACAATATATATTTTGTGAGAGACTGTCAGATATAATGCGACAAAATAATATCTTAAATTTTTATACTTTCGGAAACACTCACACACATTATCTTGCTGGATCTTAATCACAGCGTTTTGGGTGTATTCCTTGTTCCTAGTAGATAAAGAAGATCAGGGCCATGTGGTGACAGAGTCAGAACTAGAACCATGGTATTCTGGCTGCTATTCCACTGTTCTTTACACTAAAGATGTTACCTGCACTCAAATACAAGATTTAATTGGAAGTCTGTACCGGCCATATAGAATTATAAGATTTTAAATCAGGCAAGATCTCAGAATTCTGAAACATCTGACCCTACAGATGATTTCTCAGGAGTTTTGAAAAGTTTCATTAGAATCACCTACAGGCATTATTGGCATGGAACAACAGTTGTGAGGTCTTTGACGGGAATCAAAGCATTTTTACCAAAGTAGTCTCGTTGTAAGTCAACTCCTCTGATTAAGAAATGTGAATAACGTTGGAATAACAAAGTAGTTACTCTATGATGAGCTAAAATGAGTCGAACATGAGCCAAATAAGCCAAAGAAAATTTCCAGTGCACCCAGAAATACAACATGAAGCATAATGAGAGTTGTGTACTGGGGGAGAACTGAAGCAACAGGCCAAATTGGGCTGCAGCAACTTGACACATAAGTGTTGGAAATAAGTTAGAGAGACAGAGGAACACACATAAAAGCCACTATAAATAGCTGTTGCAGACACAGATCACATGACAATACTTTGGTTATGCAATAATTGTATCTATACTTGCCCAAGGGTACTTACCTATTAAGCAGCAGAGCCAGAACTCAAACCTAAGCCCTGACCCTAAAGTCTGTGCTGTCAACCTAAACTGTAATGCCTCCTCATGTATTTCTCAACAAGGCCCATAGAGTTTAAGGAGCATAGCAAAGCTGTTTTCATTCCCTAATACTGTGGGCAATCCTGTGTGTTGTAAAGCAGCAACCAAGCTTTTCTTGGCAAAGAATGATCTTGTGGAAATTTTCCTGTGACTGTGGGACTCCATGCAGATGGCACAATAAGAATCATTCTCTTTCTGAGAACTATGCATACCATTGCTCAGAAAGTAATCAAGTGGATCCCTTAGAAATGTTGCTAGATATACCATGATTTCAAGCTCCTTGAAAATCTAATTAGCTTGCTGTTTCATAGATCCATGGTTTTACTCTGATGTGAAGGAGCCAGTGAACTGTGAAAATATGTCTTCTCATCTGTGTGCCATGTAGGTCCATGATGAAGCTGTATGCAGCATGATGTTTTTAATCTTTCAGAGCTCACTTCAGTTTTCACCTTAAACTGTCCCTTAAAAGAGAGTGGTGATTTCAACAAGATGATCCAAAGGCCAGCAGAGTGGAGTGAGAAAATGAGAACAGAAAGATCAGAGAGGGTTATCTGGGAAATTATTTTAATAAGGCAGGTTACAAAGGGGTTAATAGGCTTGAGTATGACATCAATCTTTAGGTTGAGCCTGATGAAGATTCTTTTCAGACTACTGACGTAACATCTTTAAGATTCCTCTGGCTATAAAAACCCATGACTATGTGATTTCTTACTAAGCAGAAAATCATTACTTTCCTTATTTTGAGTGAGGCTTTCTAGCAAAATCGGATTTTTAGAAAGATCTATTATTATCTAGGCAACTGCAATAATTATTACAGAGTATCAATAATCATGGAGAAGGAAGGGAACACAGGTACATGGAGGCAGTACTGGATGGTATGATAAAAAAAGGGTCTATATGACATTGTATTCACTTCCTGTTGTTACATAACAAATTAGCACAAACTTGGCAGCTTAAAACAACATACATTTATTATTTCACAATTTCTGTGGGTCAGGAATCTTGCTACAAATCAGCTGCATCTTCTGCTCAGAGCATTACCAAGATAAAATCAAGGAGTCAGTCAGGTCGGCAAACTCACCTGAGGTGTGGGATACCTCTTCCCAGCTCCCTGGTTGTTGGCAAAACTCACTTCCTTGCAGTTGTCAGACAGAATTCATTGTTTTAATGCTGGATGTTGGCTGGGAACTGCTCTCAGCTTCTAGAAGCATCCTCAGGTTCTTTCCAGGTGACCCCTTGATAGGCAATGAACTTGGTTTCTTCTTCAGGGCCAGCAAGAGAATCTCTTTAGCTTATGTTTAATTGAGATAAAATTGGTGTATAACATTGTATTAGTTTTAGGTGTACTACAAAATTATCTTATATACATAAATATTGAAAATGATTACCACACTAAGTTTACTTAGCATCCATCACCCAACATAGTTACTAATTCTTTCCTTGTGATGAGAACTTTTAAGATCTACTCCCTTTTCTCCACTGTATATTCTTGCCTCCTTTATCAAAGATAAGGTGACCATATGTGCGAGGGTTTATCTCTGGGCTTTCTATCCTGTTCCATTGATCTATATTTATGTTTTTGTGCCAGTACCATACTGTCTTGATTACTGTAGCTTTGTAGTATAGTCTGAAGTCAGGGAGCCTGATTCCTCCAGCTCCGTTTCCTTTCTCAACATTGCTTTGGCTATTGGGGGTCTTTCGTGTTTCCATACAAATTGTGAGATTTTTTGTTCTAGTTCTGTGAAAAATGCCAGTGGTAGTTTGTTAGGGATTGCATTGAATCTGTAGATTGCTTTGGATAGTAGAGTCATTTTCACAATGTTGATTCTGCCAATCCAAGAACATGGTATATCTCTCCATCTATTTGTATCATCTTTAATTTCTTTCATCAGTGTCTTATAATTTTCTGCATACAGGTCTTTTGTCTCCTTAGGTAGGTTTATTCCTAGGTATTTTATTCTTTTTGTTGCAGTGGTAAATGGGAGTGTTCTCTTAATTTCACTTTCAGATTTTTCATCATTAGTGTATAGGAATGCAAGAGATTTCTGTGCATTAATTTTGTATCCTGCTACTTTACCAAATTCATTGATTAGTAGTTTTCTGGTAGCATCTTTAGGATTCTCTATGTATAGTATCATGTCATCTGCAAACAGTGACAGCTTTACTTCTTTTCTGATTTGGATTCCTTTTATTTCTTTTTCTTCTCTTATTGCTGTGACTAAAACTTCCAAAACAATGTTGAATAATACTGGTGAAAGTGGGGAAGCTTGTCTTGTTCCTGATCTTAGTGGAAATGGTTTCAGTTTTTCACCATTGAGAACGATGTTGGCTGTGGGTTTGTCGTATATGGCCTTTATTATGTTGATGTAAGTTCCCTCTATGCCTACTTTCTGGAGGGTTTTTATCATCAATGGGTGTTGAATTTTGTCGAAAGCTTTCTCTGCATCTATTGAGATGATCATATGGTTTTTCTCCTTCAGTTTGTTAATATGGTGTATCACGTTGATTGATTTGCATATACTGAAGAATCCTTGCATTCCTGGAATAAACCCCACCTGATCATGGTGTATGATCCTTTTTTTTTTAACATCTTTATTGGAGTATAATTGCTTTACAATGGTATGTTAGTTTCAGCTTCACAACAAAATGAATCAGTTATATATATGCATATGTTCCCATATCTCTTCCCGCTTGCATCTCCCTCCCTCCCACCCTCCCTATCCCACCCCTTTAGGTGGTCACAAAGCACCAAGCTGATCTCCCTGTGCTATGCGGCTGCTTCCCACTAGCTATCTACCTTACGTTTGGTAGTGTATATATGTCCATGCCTCTCTCTTGCTTTGTCACCGTTTACCCTTCCCCCTCCCCATAGCCTCAAGTCCATTCTCTAGTAAGTCTGTGTCTTTATTCCTGTTTCACCCCTAGGTTTTTCATGACATTTTTTTCCTTAAATTCCATATATATGTGTTAGCATACGGTATTTGTCTCTCTTTTTCTGACTTACTTCACTCTGTATGACAGACTCTAGGTCTATCCACCTCATTACAAATAGCTCAATTTCGTTTCTTTTTATGGCTGAGTAATATTCCATTGTATATATGTGCCACATCTTCTTTATCCATTCATCCGATGATGGACACCTAGGTTGTTTCCATCTCTGGGCTATTGTAAATAGAGCTGCAATGAACATTTTGGTACATGACTCTTTTTGAATTATGGTTTTCTCAGGGTATATGCCCAGTAGTGGGATTGCTGGGTATGATCCTTTTAATGTGCTGTTGGATTCTGTTTGCCAGTATTTTGTTGAGGATTTTTGCATCTATGTTTATCAGTGATTGCCAACAAACACATGAAAGAATGCTCAACATCATTAATCATTAGAGAATTGCAAATCAAAACTACAATGAGATATCATCTCACACTGGTCAGAATGGTCATTATAAAAAAAACTACAAATAATAAATGCTGGAGAGGGTGTGGAGAAAATGGAATCCTCCTGCACTGTTGGTGGGAATGTAAATTGATACAGCCACTATGGCAAACAGTATGGAGGTTCCTTTAAAACTAAAAATAGAACTACCATACTACCCAGCAATCCCACTACTGGGCATATACCCTGAGAAAACCATAATTCAAAAAGAGTCATGTACCACAATGTTCATTGCAGCTCTATATACAATAGTCAGGACATGGAAGCAACATAAGTGTCCATCAACAGGTGAATGGATACAGAAGATGTGGCACATATATACAATGGCATATTACTCAGCTATAAAAAGAAATGAAATTGAGTTATCTGTAGTGAGGTGGATGGACCTAGAGTCTGTCATACAGACTGAATTAAGTCAGAAAGAGGAAAACAAATACCATATGCTAACCCATATGTATGGAATCTAAGAAAAAAATGGTCATGAAGAACCTAGGGGCAGGACCGGAATAAAGACACAGACCTACTAGAGAATGGACTTGAGGAAATGGGGAGGTGGAAGGGTAAGCTGGGACAAAGCGAGAGAGTGGCATGGACATATATACACTACCAAACGTGAAATAGATAGCTAGTGGGAAGCAGCCGCATAGCACAGGGAGATCAGCTCGGTGTTCTGTGACCACCTAGAGGGGTGGGATAGTGAGAGTGGGAGGGAGGGAGATGCAAGAGGGAAGAGATATGGGGATATATGTATATGTATAACTGATTCACTTTGTTATAAAGCAGAAACTAACACACCATTGTAAAGCAATTATACTCCAATAAGGATGTAAAAAAAAAAAGATCTACTCTCTTAGTAACTTTCAAATAATATCCAACACTGTATAGTTAACTATAGTCACCATGCTGTATATTACATCCCCAGGACTAATTTATCTTATAACTGGAAATTTGTACCATTTGGCCACCATTTTACTTTGACTCTTTCTTTCAGGAAAGACCTGAATCCCCTTTTAAAGGACTTGCCTGATTATGTGAGGCCCAGTCTGAATAATCTCCCTTTTAATTAACTTAAAGTCAACTGATTAGGGACCTTAACTACATCTGCAAATTCCTTCACCTTTGCCATATAACATAACCAAATCAAGAGAGTGGCAGCCCATCATATTCACCAATTCTTCCCATACTCAATGGGAAGGGGTTATACAGGACATGTACACTAGGGGCAAGAATCTTGGGGGCCATCTTTAAACTTTGCCTATGATGAAAAACTGAGGTTCAATATCAAGTTGTAAATGAATACATATGTCCGCACAAAAACATATAGATGAATATTCATAGCAACATTAATCATAATAGCCAAAAACTGAAAACAACTCAACTGCTCATCAACTAGTGGCTGGATAAACAAAGTGTGATATATCCACACAATGGAATATTATTTGACAATACAAAGGAATGAAGTATTGATATGTTACAACATGGATAGACCTTGAAAATATTATGCTAATTGAAAATATTCAAAACACCACATATTGTATGGCTCTATTTATATGACATTCCCAGAATAAGCACATCTACAGAGACAGAATGTAGACTAGTGGTTGCCTAAGTCTTTGGGGTTTAGGGGTAAGTGCTGGAGTGGCTTCTAATGGGTATGGGTTTTTTGTTCTGGGATGATAAAATGTTCTAAAATTGATTGTGGTGATGGTTGCACAACTCTATGAATAAACTAAAAGCTATTGAATTATATTACTGATAAAGGTGAATTAGATGGTATTTGAATTACATCTCAATAAATCTGTTAATAAAAGATCAAGTTGTACTACTTGATAACTTCTTTGAAATTCAGGAATTTAAACCCAGTTTTCTCATCCTTCAGTGGATGTAACACTTACTTTACAAGGTTGCTGTGAGGATCAAATGATGTAATTATGGGGAATTGTTTTGTAATTTGCAAAATGCTATACAATTTTTAAAAATCATTATTATGTAGTCTGTAACTCTGCAATCAAGGCAAATCAAGTTAATTCTTTTTTCTGTCTGTCTTCATAATAGCACTCAATATAATAATTCTTATAGCTGGGTCTCAATTCTATATTTCCAGAGCTAAATCCTTCTTGCCATCGTATGTACATTTCCTTTTACTCTTAACAGTAATGGAGAACAGTTGCTCAATACTATCTCTCCTTTCATCTACTTGAAGTCTTTTATTTAAAATTCCTCAATCTTCTCACCCATACCAGTAAGCTAATTCAGTTTCAAAGCTAAATAGGCACAATTTCTTTAACATTTACTCATGAATCCTCACAAATTAAAATAACATTGCCCCTCTTCTGATCCTTTTATATGTAGGAGATAAATAAGGGCTGCAGGCTTAAAGGTAAGATCTGCCTTGAGGTCTATCTACAACAAATGATGTTTAAAGCAAACGTCATGGAAAGGATAAGAGAACAGGGACTGGAGGCAACACTTTATTTGGTTGAAACTAAGATGAATCCAGAGATTACAATTCTCTGGCTTGAAGTAGCAGATGAAATCACAGAGGGAAAAGTTGACAGGCATGTCAATGACATGTTAAAATGCTTGCAGTATAATGCTAAAGGGAAAGGCTAAATTTTAAAAAATAGTAGATGTAGTATATTCATGTAGAGAAGAGTTGAAAAGTGGAAACGGCTAGTTGGTCAATTTTTTGATTAGTCAAATTTTTTTAAGTTTTCTAATATTGTTTTCTGCTTTCAAATAATAAATATAATGTAAAATAAGGAAGTATCCTCATATCATGGAGAGTTCCTAAAATATAAGTCATTCTATAGTGTGATTCTGGAGACAGATTATTAGTAAGATCAAAGTGAAAAATTATCAACTGAGCCCATAACCAATAAAAGACATGTTAAATTTAGCATTTAAACAGGATACAAAGCACACTGTAAAGTCATCTAAACTTCAACTGCATTCCCAGTGGACATGAGGCAAATTCATAAAAATGGTGCAGGGAGGGCAAGCATAATGAGATTTTCTTAGAAATTTTGAAAGATCATATCAAAAGAGAACTTTCAAATCATTATCCTAATGTCCCATCACTTGTGACACCAAATACAAGGTTTAAGAAAGTATCATAAATCATTACAGAGAACTTACCAAGTCTTAACTTACCTGAGGAATCTGAATTTTTGCCTTGTCCATGATTATTTAAAAATAATAATATTATTATCTTCTACCATAACAAAATTAAACAACTTATATATCTATGATTATTCAAAAATAATAAAATTATGAGCTTCTGCTGCTATGATTAAAAATGAAAAATACTAAATGGACATATTTACAGAATATGTCCACCTGAGTTTATTTTACCTTCACAACAACTAAGAAGAATTTGAGCTCATAGATGAGCTGACTTACCCAAACACAGCTGCTGCAGAACTTGTACCCAAGTGCTCTAATTTACAAATCTATTTTGAGTAAATGGTGAGTCAAATTCAGGAAATTCATTAAGGAAATAATAGTAAAGGTCAATGAGACCAAAGGGAACTGGGAAGAGGAATCAGAATTTCAGCAGTTTGTGGAATTCAAACTAAGGTACTGAATGCATTTCACTAGTCTCAGGTCATTTGTAGTCTGGTACATTAATTATACCCAGTAGCTTCATTCTTGCTTTCCATTAGAACTAATACCAATAATTTTTATGCCTATTAATATGCATGGCAACTCTAGATAATTAAGTATATATTAATGAGAAGTTTTAAGATAACATGATGTCCTATTTAGAGGCTGGGGAAATTTTAATAAGAGAAAAAACTATCCCCCATTCCCCAATTCCCAACCTTACTCATCTCAGTATAGTAAATCATGAAATTATGCCAGTTCTTCCTGCATGATGCCTCTAATTTCAGGTTAGGGTAATATCAGTGGTTTTGAAACTGAGCAGGACTCTGCAGGGCATTCCCAGGGACAGAGCCTGCTCCCAACACCAGCCCCCACCCTGTGTCCCCTGCCTCTTGTTTGAAGAAAAGCTTTAGCCTCCTAGGCTTTCCTCAAGTTCCAAGGAGCAAATTTAATCAGAGAAGTGAGAAAATGCAGAAACAAAGGAGAAGAGTCAAGCAAGACAAAATAATAATAGTTTAGCCATGAAACACAGTCAAGGACCTTTAGTTCCTCCTCAAGGGCTGTAGATAATATCCTGAGCCATAATCTTGAATTGTTTTGCAGACACTAAAACCCCCACCAAAAAAAAAAAACCCACCAGGTGGAAGAAGTTAACTGCATGCTGACCACAAGTACATAGACCCCAGACTGGATAGAATTGGAAGGTTGATGATGTTAACTCCCAAAACACCACCCTGTTAACTCACCACCAAACAATCAGAAGGATGTACATGAGCTGATCATGCACCCCATAACCCTCTCCCTCACACTGTCTTTAAAAACCCTTCCCTGAAATCCATTGGGGAGTTTGGGTCTTCTGAGCATGAGCTGCCCATTTTCCTTGCTTGGCCCAACATTGGGCACCTTGCAATAAATGCTGTACTTTCCTTCACCACAGCCTGGTGTTAGTACATTGGCTTTGCTGATGTCTGATAAGCAAATCCAAGTTTGGTTCAGAAACAGTTTCTTAGTCTCAAAAATTCCTTCCATGATTACTTCCCTCCATTTAATGGTTCCTGTACATTACTGATGGATTAATCTTACTTTTTAAACCTTATTTTCCTGATCAGTAGCTCACAGTATTGCTCACTACTAAATTCAAATTATTCAAAATGACACTCATAGTATTTCTTTAACTGGCCCTACTTTAATCTTATTTCTGTTTCCCTACTCCCCTTCCAAGGTTTCAGTTCCAATCAGTTGAACTTTCAACACAGATTCCATTTGCTATAATGACTTAGAAAGAAAAAATTGTTCTAATTATCAATACTTCCATTGTCAAGTATATATCATGTAATGTTTCTGAGCAATACATAGAGAAATAGACTCAACTGGCTAAGAAATGAAAGATAGCTCTTCCTTTTTCAAATTCTAAGTCAATGCTGTCAACTGACAAATTCTAAGTCAATACACAGTCAAATCTTGTGCATGTGAAGCCATCACAAAATGTAGTGATTTATAGAAGCAAATTCTAAGAAGCCTGCATATTTAAAGGGGAAAACTAAAGTTTTAAAGTTGTTTCCTTCCCTCTTACACTGTTGGTAGGAATGTAAATTGGTACAACCACTATGCAGAATACTATGGAGGTTCCTTAAAAACCTAAATAATTGAACTGCCATATGATCCAGCAATCCCACTCCAGGCATATATCTGGAGAAAATCATAATTTGAAAAGATACATGCACCCCAGCGTTCATTGCAGCACTATTTACAATAGCCAAGACATGGAAGCAACCTAAATGTCCATCGACAGAGGAATGGATAAAGAAGATATGGTACATATGTACAATGGAATATTACTCAAACATAAAAATGAATGAAATAATGCCATTTGTAGCAACATGGATGGACTCATGTCAAGGAGAAATTTTTCCTATGATTTCTTCTAGGAGTTTCATGGCTTCAGGTTTTGGGTCCTCGGTTCTGTTCCATTGGTCTATATGTCTAGGTTTTATGCCATTACCATACTGTTTTATTTACTATAGCTTCATAGGATAGCCTGAAATCAGAAGTGTGATGCTTCCTGCTTTGGTCTTCTTCCTCAGCATTTCTTTGGCTACCTGGGGTCCTTTATGGTTCCATATAAATTCTTGGAAAGTTTTTCTATTTCTGTAAAAAATGCCACTGGACACTTGATAGGGATTGCATTGAATCTACAGATGGCTTCTGGTAGTATTGACATTTTAACAATATTAATTCTTCTAATCCTTGAACTTGGTATACTTTTCCATTTATTTATGTCTTCTTGGATTTCTTTCATTAATGTCTTGTAGTTTTGAGAGTAGACATCTTTCACCTCTTTGGTTAAATTTATTCCTAAGTATTTTATTGTTTTTCATGCTATTGTAAATTGAATCTCTTTCATTTCTTTTTCAGAAAATTCATTGCTAGCGTATAGAAACACTAATGATTTTTTTTTCTTTATTAGTCTGTAATTCTTTTTTTGTAGTATCTTTGTCTGGTTTTGGTATCAGGGTGATGCTGGCCTCATAGAATGAGTTTGGGAGTGTTCCTTCCTCTGCAAATTTTTGGAAGAGTTTGAGAATGATGGGTGTTAGCTCTTCTCTAAAGGTTTGATAGAATTCACCTGTGAAGCCATCTGGTCCTGGACTTTTGTTTGCTGGAAGTTTTTTTTTTTTTTTTTTGTGGTACGCAGGCCTCTCACCGCTGTGGCCTCTCCCGCTGTGGAGCACAGGCTCCAGATGCGCAGGCCCAGCAGCCATGGCTCATGGGCCCAGCCACTCCATGGCACACGGGATCCTCCTGGACCGGGACACAAACCCACGACCCCTCCATCAGCAGGCAAACCCTCAACCGCTGCGCCACCAGGGAAGCCCAGCCCAATTCTTTTTTTTCTTTGCGGTACGCTGGCCTCTCACTGTTGTGGCCTCTCCCGTTGCGGAGCACAGGCCCCGGACGCGCAGGCTCAGCGGCCATGGCTCACGGGCCTAGCTGCTCTACGGCATGTGGGATCTTCCCGGACTGGGGCACGAACCCGTGTCTCCTGCATCAGCAGGTGGACTCTCAACCACTGCACCACCAGGGAAGCCCTGCTGGAAGATTTTTAATCACAGTTTCAATTTCAGTGCTTGTGATTGGTCTGTTCATGTCTTCTAATTCTTCCTGGTTCAGTCTTGGAAGGTTATACCTTTCTAAGAATTTGTCCAATTTTTCCAGGTTGTCCATTTAATTGGTAGAGAGTTGCTTGTAGTAGTCTCTTAGGGTGTTTTGTATTTCTGTGGTGTCTGTTGTAACTTCTCCTTTTTCATTTCCAATTTTATTGATTTGAGTCCTCTCCCTCTTTTTCTTGATGAGTCTGGCTAATGGTTTATCAATTTTGTTTATCTTCTCATAGAACCAGCTTTTAGTTTTATTGATCTTTGATATTGTTTTCTTTGTTTCTATTTCATTTATTTCTGCTCTGATTTTTATGATTTCTGTCCTTCTGCTAACTTTGGGTTTTGTTTGTTCTTCTTTCTCCAGTTCCTTTAGGTGTAAGGTTAGATGATTTATTTGAGATTTTTCTTGTTTCTTGAGGTAGGCTTGTATTGCTATAAACTTCCCTCTTAGAACTGCTTTTGCTGCATCCCATAGGTATTGGATTGTTGTGTTTTCTTTGCCATTTGTCTCTAGATATTTTTTGATTTCCTCTTTGATTTCTTCACTGATCTCTTGGTATTTAGTAACGTATTGTTTAGCCTCCATGTGTTTGTGTTTTTTACATTTTTTCCCTGTAATTGATTTCTAATCTCATAGCATTGTGGTCGGGAACGATGCTTGATCTGATTTCAATTTTCTTAAATTTACTGAGGCTTGATTTGTGACCCAAGATGTGATCTATCCTGGAGAATGTTCCATACACACTTGAGAAGAAAGTGTAATCTGCCGTTTTTGGATGGAATGTTCTACAAATATCAATTAAATCTATCTGGTCTATTGTGTCCTTTAAAGCTTGTGTTTCCTTATTAATTTTCTGTTTGGATAATCTGTCCATTGGTGTAATGAGGTGTTAAAGTTCCCCACTAATACTGTATTACTGTTGATTTCCTCTTTTATAGCTGTTAGCAGTTGCCTTATGTATTGAGGTGCTCCTATGTTGGGTGCATATATATTTATAATTGTTATATTTTCTTCTTGGATTGATCCCTTGATCATTATGTAGTATCCTTCCTTGGCTCTTGTAACATTCTTTATTTTAAAGTCGATTTTACCTGATATGAGTATAGCTACTCCAGGTTTCTTTTGATTTCCATTTGCCTGGAATATCTTTTTCCATCCCCTCACTTTCAGTCTGTATGTGTCCCTAGGTCTGAAGTGGGTCTCTTGTAGACAGCATATACATGGGTCTTGTTTTTGTATCCATTCAGCAAGCCTGTGTCTTTTTGTTGAAGCATTTAATCCATTCACGTTTAAGGTAATTATTGATATATATGTTCCTATTACCATTTTCTTCATTGTTTTGGGTTTGTTTTTGTAGGTCCTTCCCTTCTCTTTTGTTTCCCACTTAGAGAAGTCGCTTTAGCATTTGTTGTAGAGCTGGTTTGGTCGTGCTGAACTGTGTTATCTTTTGCTTGTCTGTAAAGCTTTTGATTTCTCCATCAAATCTGAATGAAATCCTTGCTAGGTAGAGTAATCTTCATTGTAGGTCCTTCCCTTTCATCACTTGAAATATATCATGCCACTCCCTTCTGCCTTGTAGAGTTTCTGCTGAGAAATCAGCTGTTAACCTTATGGGAGTTCCCTTGTATGTTATTTGTCATTTTTCCCTTGCTGCTTTCAATAATTTTTCTTTATCTTTAATTTTTGTCAATTGATTACTATGTGTCTCAGCATGTTTCTCCTTGGGTTTATACTGTATGGGACTCTCTGCACTTCCTGGACTTGGGTGGCTATTTCCTTTCCCATGTTAGGGAAGTTTTCGACTATAATCTCTTCAAATATTTTCTCGGGTCCTTTCTCTCTCTCTTCTCCTTCCTGGACCCCTCTGATGAGAATGTTGTTGCATTTAATGTTGTCCCAGAGGTCTCTTAGGTTGTCTTCATTTCTTTTCATTCTTTTTTCTTTATTCTGTTTTGCAGCAGTGAATTCTGCCATTCTGTCTTCCAGGTCACTTATCCGTTCTTCTGCCTCAGTTATTCTGCTATTGATTCCTTCTGGTTTATTTTTTATTTTAGTTATTGTATTGTTCATCTCTGTTTGTTTGTTCTTTAATTCTTCTAGGTCTTTGTTAAACACTTTTTGCATCTTCTCAATCTTTGTCTCCATTCTTTTTCCGAGGTCCTGGATCATCTTCACTATCATTATTCTGAATTTTTTTTCTGGAAGGTTGCCTGTCTCCACTTCATGTAGTTTTCTTTCTGGGGTTTTATGTTGTTCCTTCATCTGGTACATAGCCCTCTACATTTTCATCTTGTCTATCTTTCTCTGAATGTCATTGTTGTTCCACAGGCTGCAGGATTGTTGTTCTTCTTGCTTCTGCTCAACACTGATGATTTTTGTATGTTAGTTTTGTATCCTGCAACTTTATTGAATTTGTTGATTAATTCTAACAGTTTTTTGTTTGGGTCTTTAGGATTTTCTATATATAAAATCATGTCATCTGCAAATAGAAACAATTTTTCTTCTTCCATTCCAATTCTTATGCTTTTTATTTCTTTTTCTTGGCTGATTGCTCTAGCTAGGACTTCCAGTGTTATGTTGAATAGGAGTGGTGAGAGTGGGCATCCTTGAATTGTTCCTGATCTTAGCAGGAAAGCTTTCAACCTTTTGCCAGTGAGTATGATGTTAGCTGTGGGCTTGTCATATATGGTCTTTATTATGTTGCGATCCATTCCTTTTATGTGTAATTTGTTAAGTGTTTTTATCATGAACAGATGTTGAATTTTGTCACATAGTTTTGCTGAACCTATTGAGGTGATCATATGATTCTTTACTTTCATATTATTAATGTGATATATCACATTGATTGATTTGTGTATGTTGAACCATCCTTGCATCTTTGTGTCCTTGCATCCCAGAGATAAATCCCACTTGATAATAATGAATGATCCTTTTAATGTGCTGCTGAATTTTGTTGAGAACTTTTTCATCTATATTCATCAGGGATATTGGTCTGTAGTTTTCTTTTCTAGTAGTGTCCTTCTCTGGCTTTGGGATCAGGATAATGCTGGCCTTGTAAAGTGAGTTCCGGATTGTTCCTTGCTCTTTGACTTTTCTGGAATAGTTTGAGAAGTATTGGTATTAATTGTTTAAATATTTGGTAAAATTCACCAGTGAAGCCATCTGGTCATGGGCTTTACTTCATTGAGAGAGTTTTGATTACTGGTTCAATCTACTTACTAGTAATTGGTTTATTCTGACTTTCTATTTCTTCCTTTTTCAGTCTTGGTAGATTGTATGTTGTAAAGAATTTTTCCATTTCTTCTAAATTGTACAGTTTGTTGGCATATAATTGTTCATAGTAGCCTTTTATGAGCCCTTGGATTTCTGTGGTATCAGTTCTAATGTCTTCTTTTTCATTTATAATTTCGTTGATTTGGGTCCTCTCTCTTTTTTCCTTGGTTAGTATAGCTAAGGGTTTATAAATTTTTTCATCTCTTCGAAGAAAAACTCTTAGTTTAAGTTAAGCTTTTCTACTGCTTTTCTGTTCTCTATTTCATTATTTCTGCTCTCTTCTTTATTATTTCCTTCCTTCTGCTAACTTTGGGCTCCATTTGTTCTTCTTTTTCTAATTCCTTAAGGCATAGAGTTAGGTTGTTTACTTGGGGAGATTATGATATCTTTTTTTTAATGTTTTAAAATTATTTATTTATTTTATTTTTGGCTGTGTTGGATCTTCATTGCTGCATGCGGGCTTTCTCTAGTTGCGGTGAGTGGGGACTACTCTTCACTGTGGTGCACGGGCTTCTCATTGTGGTGGCTTCTCTTGTTGTGGAGCATGGGCTCTAGGCACACGGGCTTCAGTAGTTGTGGCACTTAGCCTCAGCAGTTGTGGCTCGTGGGCTCCAGAGCACAGGCTCAGTAGTTGTGGCACACAGGCTTAGTTGCTCCACGGATGTGGGAGCTTCCAGGACCAGGGCCCATACCCATGTCTCTTGCATTGGCAGGCGGATTCTTAACCACTACACCAACACGGAAGCCTTATTTGGGGAGATTATGATATCCTGATGTTTGTATTCCTTAAGGTCATTCAAATTCCTCTGCTCAGATTCTCTACTCACCAAATAGCCCTCTTTCCAGTCCTATTTTTTTCTTTTTTATAAAAAATAATAATTTAAATAAAAATGTACGAAAGGTAAATGACTAGTTCTGTGAATTCTTTTAAAGGTCAATACCTTTAAAAGTGGAAGTAGCTACCACTCAGGTGAAGAAATAGAACACTGCCAAATTCCTAGAAGCCCCCAATCACAAACCTTCCCTTCCCCTCAAAAGAAAACTAATAAATCCCTACTTTAGGTAGTTTTCAATTTTATTTAATGGAATCACATAGTAATTTTCTGCAATTGGTATTTTTACTTAACATTTTGTTTGCAAGATACATTTATGTTGCATGCAGCTGTATAATTTATTTTTATTAGTGCATAGTATTCCCTTCTATGAATATGCCACAATGTGTTCATCTACTCTCTTGTTGATGGGTATTTGGATTGTTTCCAGTTTGGGGTCATTATGAGTAATGCTGCTATAAACATTCTTATGTATGTCCTTTGGTGTATATTTGCTTGTATTTCTGCTGTGAATATACTGAGAAGCAGAATTGCTGAGTCATGTATCTTCACTAATACTTAATATTGTACATCTTCATTTTAGACATTCTGTTGATGTGTAGTGATATCATTATAAATTTGATTTATATTTTCTTTATGTAATTTTCATTTTCCCTGTGACAATGAAGTTGAGTGTTTTTTCATTTTTATCAGCAATTGGGATGCCCTCCTTTGTGAAATGTTTGTTCAAGACCCCTGCTCATTTTAATGTATTTTTTTATTTGTAAGCATGTTTAGGTATTCTGCTGTAAGTTCTTTATTGGTTATATGTTTTACAAAAACTTCTCCCACACTGAATCTCCTAAAATTATATGAAGAGCTTTTAGCATTCAACTTTATAATTGCTCTTTAATAGATTCATGGCCTAGACCATATATGTCTCTCTATTTCACCTATCATAGGGGTTCAAGTAATATTTTAGTTAAATAGTTTAAAAAATATGGTAAATTGACTTCTGCATAGTTTTTAAATGCTATGCTCAACTTTGTGTGTGTGTGTGTGTGTGTGTGTGTTATGTGGGCCTCTCACTGTCGTGGCCTCTCTCGTTGCGGAGCACAGGCTCCAGACGTGCTGGCTTAGCGGCCATGGCTTATAGGCCTAGCCGCTCTGCGGCATGTGGGATCTTCCCGGACCGGGGTACGAACCCGTGTCCCCTGCATCGGCAGGTGGACTCTCAACCACTGCGCCACCAGGGAAGCCCTATGCTCAACTTTGCATATACATTTAATATTATAATTTCAAAGATAGTTTTCAAATATTACTATGCAACAGATTGTTTCCACTATCATTGAAAGAGGAATTGTCTAAATCTTCAGGTGCACAATGGCTTTGGGTCTGTAAAGATTAGGTCCTTAACTGAAAGGACAAGAAGAAACAATACGTAAACCACAGCTGAAATAAAATGTCATTTCCATCAAGAACTACATAAGTCTAACAAATCAATAAAGGGCTCAAGTTGATATTAACTATGATATTAAAACGATAGATGTGCTAAGGTGATCAACCTCCTGGTTTGAACAAAACTAACAGTTGCCTAAGCTGTGGAACTTTCAATACTAAAGCCAGGCCAGCCCTGGGCAAAGTGGGATAGTTAGTCACTCTAGTTTAGCCTTAAAATCATTTTGCCCAGAATGAGGCTCTTATCTTTTTTTTTCTCTTTTGTACTCATGATGTGCTATAATTAAAATTAATATGACTTTTTAAAACTCTTTCAACTCCCTTCTCTATATTTCACACATTTCCTCCCTACCTCCTTCTGTTTACTAATACAGCAACAAAGTTAGCCTTGTTATTCTTTATTTTTTCCCCTTGACCTTCCATACCAGACTCTTTTTTTGTGTGTGTGACCTTGATACCTAGCAATTATGCAATACACTCTTCTTGGAGATTGGCTGACGGTGTCATATAGTGGTTTTCTAAACATCTGATATTATGAGACAGCATACAGCTCCAACAGGAAAAGAACAGGGAAATCTAAATACTCATTTTTTTCCTTAATGCACATTATGTGTTCTTTAATTCACTCAACATTTCTATAACAAAGCACGGTGGCATCATAAAAGCATTGGAATAGGTGAAAAGTTAAATGCCACAAAAATGGGTCTTTGTCCTTTAATTGAAGGAGCTCATAATCTAGCAAAGGACATTGAAATGTAAACAAGTAACAAATGCAAAGTAGAATCACCAAATAGAAGCACAAGGAAAATTATGTTGGTGAAAAAGGGAAAAAATATTTTTGACTGAGAAGGGGCCTGGACCGGAGAAAATGTCTCACAATAAAAAGCATTTGAACTGAGTTTTGAAGGATAGAATTTCAGTAGAAGCAAAGGTGGAGGTGAGAGTATTTTGGGTTAATGAACCAACACAAGTGAGAGTATACACTATGTATTACAATATAGTTAGAGGAATGTAGTAGCAGATGAAGTTATAGAAGTAGGACAGGTAAGATTATAGAGGTCTAGCAACAATATTAATAAAAGCTAACATTTACTGAGCTCTTATGTTATACTAAGCATATAGTATGATTTCCTCAGCCATCACATCAACTCTAATGGGATAGCTACTAACTCGTAGTCCCATTTCATTGGTGAGGAAATTTAAGTTCAGAGACATTAAGTAAACATCTTCAGGTTTAACAACAAGGAAATGGTCCACAAAGATTCAAAACCAAATCTACTTTATTCACAGGCCTGTGCTCTTAACCACTAGGCTCTACAACTTAAAGATTTTGGAATTTATTTTGTGAGCAGTTGGAGGCCATTTGAGGAGGGGACTAAATATAATTCACTTGTGTTAGGAAGCCAACTGGCAACAGTGAGAAGGATGGATTGGAAGGGAGAGAGACTAGACAAGGAAACAAGTTAGTAGGCTATGGCAATAGTTTAGTTGAAAGATGATGAGGGACTGAAATAGGTAGTGGTAGAGGAAGTGAGAAGGGGCAGATTTAATATTGTGTAAGTAGATTGGACAGCCTTGGTGACTGCTCAGAGAGGAACTGTTAAAAAAGCAAGAGGATTTCTAATCACGATGATTGGGAAGATGATGGTCCATTTAAACAAGAGGGGGAACACAGAGTTATAGATCTTGGGGTGCATTATGAAGAGTGGGATTGAAGAAGGTAGTGAGTGTGGTCTAGGATATGTTGAATTTGAGGTCTTAGAAGAGATTACAGGTAGAAATTGTCATCCGAAGTAAAGTGGCTATTTCAAAGCTCTTTAATCATAAACAAATGAAATTGCAAAGTTTCAATCATAACCTTTTCCATTTAAGTCAGGGTAACAAGTCATTCATTTTACTTGGCATTTTAAATCATGAAGAGCTACTATGTCATAACTGCCACTATATAAAGGGCCCAACATTCATTAGTTGCAAGTTGTGTCCAAGCAGTTGAATTCAGTGTTATATAGTCTACAGTAAAATTCTTAGTGCCTGATACAGCCCCTCAAATGTTGGCAATGGTATTGATAATGTTGAGCTTGGATTTTAATATTTCCATGGATTCTTTAAAAGCTTTTCTTCTTAAAATATTTGGTAATTATGAAAGCAAAATATCACTTGAGAAATGTTCCCCCACAATCCTTACTACATGCCTTGTCTAGGGAACCTATACATGGCTATTGAAGATGTTTGATTTTATTCAATACAACATAAAGGCAGACCACCTAAATCAAATAACATACAACATATTTGAGAAAATGAAGTGACCATTACTGAGATAAGACATGACATGTGGATTAAGTCTGTGGAGAATTCTAATGATCAAGAAAGAAATGACACAAACAACTCATACAGCTCAATATCAAAAAAACAAACAACCCAATAAAAAAAATGGGCAGAAGATCTAAATAGACATTTCTCCAAAAAAAGATATACAACTGGCCAAGAGGCACATGAAAAGATGTTCAACATCACTAATTATTAGAGAAATGCAAATCAAAACTACAATAAGGTATCACCTCACACTGGTTGGAATGACCATCATCAAAAAACCTACAAATATGGACTTCCCTGGTGGTGCAGTGGTAAAGAATCCGCCTGCCAATGCAGGGGACACGGGTTTGAGCCCTGGTCCAGGAAGATCCCACATGCCACAAAACAGCTAAGCCTGTGTGTCACAACTAATGAGACTGTGCTCTAGAGCCTGCATACCACAACTACTGAGCCCGCGCACCTAGAGCCCATGCTCTGCAACAAAGACAAGCCACTGCAATGAGAAGCCCATGCACCACAACAAAGTGTAGCCCCCACTCACCACAACTAGAGAAAGCCCACATGCAGCAACGAAGACCCAACACAGCCAAAAATAAATAAATTTATTAAAAATAATCTACAAACAGTAAGTGCTGGAGAGGGTGTGGAGTAAAGGGAACCATCTTACACTGTTGGTGGGAATGTATATTAATACAGTCACTATGGAGAACAGTATGGAGGTTCCTTAAAAAACTACAAATAGAACTACCATATGACCCAGCAATCCCACTACTGGGCATACACTCTTAGAAAACCATAATTCAAAAAGAGTCATGTACCACAATGTTAATTGCAGCACTATTTACAATAGCCAGGACATGGAAGCAACCTAAGTGTCCATCAAGAGATGGATAAAGAAGATGTGGTACATATATACAATGGAATACTACTCGGCCATAAAAAGGAACGAAATTGGGTCATTTGTAGAGATATGTATGGACCTAGAGACTGCCATACAGAGTGAAGTAAGTCAGAAAGAGAAAAACAAATATCGTATATTAATGCATATATGTGGAATCTGAAAAAAATTGGTATAGACGATCTTATTTACAAAGCAGAAATAGAGACACAGATGTAGAGAACAAACGTATGGATACCAAGGGGGAAGGGGAGGTGGGAGGCATTGGGAGATTGGAGTTGATGTATATACACTGTTGATACTATACATAAAATAGATAAGTAATTAGAACCTACTGTATAGCACAGGGAACTCTACTCAGTGCTCCGTGGTGACCAAAATGAGAAGGAAATCCAAAAAGGAGGGGATACATGTATACGTATAGCTGACTCACTTTGTTGTACAGTGTAAACGAACACAATGTTGTAAAGCAACTATACTCCAATAAAAAAAAAGATGTGGTACATATATGCAATGGAATATTACTGGGCCATAAAAAAGAAGAAAATAAGGCCATTTTCAGGAATATGAATGGACCTAGAGATTGTCATGCTGAGTGAAGTATGTCAAAGACAAATATCACATGATATCGCTTATATGTGGAATCTTAAAAAAATGGTACAAATGAACCTATTTACAAAACAGAAATAGAGACACAGATGTAGAAAACAAATTTATGGTTACCAAGGGGGAAGGGGGGCAGGGGTAAATTGGGAGATTGGGATTGACATATACACACTGCTATATATTATTTTATATATAAATAAAATACTTTATTCAATACTCTGTAATGACTTACATGGGAATAGAATATAAAAAAGGGTGGATATACATATATGTATAACTGACTCACTTTGCTGTACAGCAGAAACTAACACAACATTTTAAATCAACTATATTCCAATAAAAAATTAATTTAAAAAGAAAGAAATGAAATAATGTAGGCATGATATAGTAAAACAGATTTTCTAGGTAAACTAATAATGAGTCTTTACACACCACAAATTAATCCTCATACTAGGCAAGAAATCTGAGTTTCACACATACTAGGTTTTTCTTTTCTTATAGCAGTTTATTCTTATTGAGATCTACTTCACATAAGACACAATTCATCATTTTAAAGGATACACTTCAGTGGTTTTTAGAATATTCACTGTAACCATCATGTCTATCTAATTCCAGAAATTTTCCATCACCCCCTTCAAAGAAACCCCATACCTATTAGCAGTTAGTCAAGCACCCTCCCTCTCCCCATCCTCTAGCAACCGCTAGTCTACTTTCTCTCTCTGTGAACTTGCCTGAACAAGACATTTCATATGAATGGAATCATACAATATTTAGCCTTATGTGTCTGGCTTATTTCCATTAGCATAATGTTTTCAAGGTTCATATATGTTGCAACATGTACTTAATTCCATTTTATTGCTGAAATATATTCCATTGTTTAGAGACCACATTTTCTTTATACCTTCATCAGCTGATAGACATTTGGGTTGTTTTCACTTTTTGGATATTATGAATAATGGTGATATAAAATTTCTGTATGGGTATTTGTATGGCCATATGTTTTCATTTATCTTGGATTTATACCAAGGAGTGGAATTGCTGGATAATATGGTAATTCTATTGTTAACTTTTTTCCTTCTCACATTTATTTATTTATTTTTATTTTATTTAAAATTTATTTTATTTTTATGAAATTTTAAAGGTTACTTTACAGTTCTTACAAAATATTGACCAAATTCCCCATATTGTACAATACATCCTTGAGCCTATCTTACACCCAACAGTTTGTATCTCTCAATCCACCACCGCTATATTTTCCCTCCCCACTCCCCACTGGTAACCACTAGGTCGTTTTCTATATCTGTGTTGATGTTTGTTACATTCACTAGTTTGTTGTATTTTTCAGATTCCACATACAAGCAACTTTATACAGTATTTACCTTTCGCTGTCTGACTCGTTTCACTTAACATAACACTCTCCAATCCATACACGTTGCTGCAAATGGCATTATTTCATTCTTTTTTATGGCTGAATAATATTCCATTGTATATATGTACTTCTTTATCCATTCATCTGTCAATGGACATTTAGGTTGTCTCCATGTTTAGGCTATTGTAAAAAGTGCTATGAACATTGGGAAACATATATCTTTTTAAAGTATGGTTCTCTCTGGATATATGCCCAGGAATGGAATTGCTGGATCATATGGTAGTACTATTTTTAGTTTTTTAAGGAACATCCATACTGTTCTCCATAGTGGCTGTATCAATTTACATTCCCATCAACAGTGCAAGAGGGTTCCCTTTTCTCCACACCCCCTCCAGCATTTATTGTTTATAGATTTTTTGATGATGACCATTATGACTACTATGAGATAATACCTCACTGTGGTTTTGGTTTGCATTTCTATAATGATTAGTGTTGTTGAGCATCCTTTCATGTGTTTGTTGGCAATCTATATATCTTCTTTGGGGAAATGTCTGATTAGGTCTTCCACCCACTTTTGGATTGGGTTCTTTGTTTTATTGATATTAAGCTACATGAGCTGCTTGTATATTTTGTAGATTAATCCCTTGTCAGTTCTTTCATTTGCAAATATTTTCTCCCATTCTAAGGGTTGTCTTTTCATCTTGTTTATGGTTTCCTTTGCTGTGAAAAGGCTTTTAAGTTTCATTAGGGCCCATTTGTTTATTTTTTATTTCATTTCCATTACTCTAAGAGGTGGGTCAAAAAGGATCTTGCTGTGATTTATGTCATAGACTGTTCTGCCTATGTTTTCCTCTAAGAGTTTTATACTGTCTGGCTTACATTTAGGTCTTTAATCCATTTTGAGTTTATTTTTGTGTATGGTGTTAGGAAGTGTTCTCATTTCATTCTTTTACATGTAGCTATCCAGTTTTCACAGCTCCACTTATTGAAGAGGCTGTCTTTTCTCTATTGAAAATTCTTGCCTCCTTTGTTGTAGATTAATTGGCTGTAAGTGCATGGATTTACCTCTGGGCTTTCTATCCTGTACCATTGATCCATCTTTCTGTTTTTGTGCCAGTACCATACTGTCTTGATTACTGTAGCTTTGTAGTATAGTCTGAAGTCAGGGAGCCTGATTCCTCCAGCTCCGTTTTTCTTTCTCAAGATTGCTTTGGCTATTCAGAGTCTTTTGTGTTTCCATACAAATTGTAAAATTTTTTGTTCTAGTTCTGTGGAAAATGCCATTGGTAATTTGAAAGGGATTGCATTGTATCTGTAGAATGCTTTGGGTAGTATAGACATTTCCCAAATATTGACTCTTCCAATCCAAGAACATAGTATTTTTTTTGCATTTGTTTGTATCGTCTTTGATTTCTCTCATCAGCATCTTATAGTTTTCTGAGTACAGGGCTTTTGCCTCCTTAGGTAGGTTTATTCCTAGATATGTTATTCTTTTTGTTGCAATGGTAAATGGCATTGTTTCCTTAATTTCTTTTTCTGATCTTTCACTGTTAGTGTATAGGAATGCTAGAGACTTCTGTGCATTAATTTTGTATCCTGCTCCTTTACCAAATTCATTGATTAGCTCTAGTAGTTTTCTGGTAGCATCTTTAGGATTCTCTATGTATAGTATCATGTCATCCGCAAACAGTAACAGTTTTACTTCTTCTTTTCCAATTTGTATTCCTTTTATTTCTTTTTCTTCTCTAATTGCCATGGCTAGGATTTCCAGAACTATGTTAAATGATGGACATCCTTGTCTTGTTCCTGATCTTAGAGGAAATGCGTTCAGTTTTTCACCATTGAGAATGATGTTTGCTGTGGGTGTGTCATATATGGCCTTTATTATATCTAGGTATGTTACGTCTATGCCCACTTTCTGGAGAGTTTTTATCATAAATGGGTGTTGAATTTTGTCAAAAGCTTTTTCTGCATCTATTGAGATGATCATATGGTTTTTATACTTCAGTTTTTTAATATGGTGTATCACATTGATTGATTTGCGTTTATTGAAGAACGCTTGCATCCCTGGGATGAATCCCACTTGATCATGGTGTAAGATCCTTTTAATATATTGTATTCTGTTTGCTAGTATTTTGTTGACGATTTTTGCATATATTCATCAGTGATATTTGTCTGTAATTTTCTTTCTTGTAGTATCTTTTTCTGGTTTGGTATCTTTCTTTCTTGTAGTATCTTTCTTTGTAGTATCTTCTATCTTGTAGTATCTTTTTCTGGTTTGGTATCAGGGTGATGGTGGCCTTGTAGAATGAGTTTGGGAGTGTTCCTTCCTCTGCAATTTTCTGGAAGAGTTTGAGAAGGATGGGTGTTAGCTCTTCTCTAAATGTTTGATAGAATTCGCCTGTGACGCCATCTGATCCTGGACTTTTGTTTGCTGGAATATTTTTAATCACAGTTTCAATTTCACTGCTTGTGATTGGTCTGTTCATGTTTCCCAATTCTTCCTGGTTCCCTCTTGGAATGTTGTACTTTTCTAAGAATTTGTCCATTTCTTCAAGGTTGTCCATTTTATTGGCATATAGTTGCTTGTAGTAGTCTCTCATTATTTGTATTTCTGCAGTGTCAGTTGTTACTTCTGCAGTGTCAGTTGTTACTTCTCCTTTTTCATTTCTAATTCAAGTGATTTGAGTCTTCTCCCTTTTTTTCTTGATGAGTCTGGCTAATGGTTTATCAATTTTGTTTATCTTCTCAAAGAACCAGCTTTTAGTTTGGTTGATCTGTGCTATCATTTCCTTCATTTCTTTTTCATTTATTTCTGATCTGATCTTTATGATTTCTTTCCTTCTGCTAATTTTGGGTGGTTTTTTTTGGTTGTTTTTCTTCTTTCTTTAGTTGCTTTAGGTGTGAGATCAGGTTGTTTATTTGAGACTTTTCTTGTTTCTTGAGGTAGGATTGTATTGCTATAAAGTTCCCTCTTAGAACTGCTTTTGCTGCATCCCATAGGTTTTGGGTCATTTTTTCATTGTCATTTGTTTCTAGATATTTTTTTATTTCCTCTTTAATTTCTTCAGTGATCTCTTAGCTGTTTAGTAGCATATTGTTTAGCCTCCATATATCTCCATTTTTTACAGTTTTTTTTCCTGTAACTTATATCTAGTCTCATAGCATTGTGGTTGGAAATGATTCTTGATATGATTTCAATTTTCTTAAATTTACCAAGGTTTGATTTGTGACCCAAGATGTGATCTATCCTGGAGAATGTTCCATGTGCACTTGAGAAGAAAGTGTATTCTGTTGTTTGTGGATGGAATGTCCTATAAATATCAATTAAAGTCATCTGGTCTAAAGTGTCATTTAAAACTTGTGTTTCCTTATTTATTTTCTGTTCGGATGATCTGTCCATTGGTGTAAGTGGGGTGTTGAAGTCGCCTACTATTATTTTGTTACTATTGATTTTCCTTTTTATGGCTCTTATTATTTCCTTTATGTATTGAGGTGCTCCTATACTGGGTGCATAGATATTTACAATTGTTATATTTTCTTTTTGGATTTATGCCTTGAGCATTATGTCGTGTCCTTCCTTGTCTCTTGTAATAGTCTTAATTTAAAGTCTATTTTGTCTATATGAATATTGCTACTCCTGCTTTCTTTTGATTTCCATTTGCCTGGAATATCTTTTGCCATCCCCTCACTTTCAGTCTGTGTGTGCCCCTAGGTCTGAAGTGGGTCACTTGTAGACAGCATGTATACAGGTCTTGTTTTTTTATCCATTCAGCCATCTGTGTCTTTTGGTTGGAGCATATAATCCATTTACAGTTAAGGTAATTATTGATATGTATGTTCCTTTTACACTTTTCTTAATTGTTTTGGGGTTGTTTTTGTAGGTCTTTTCCTCCTCTTGTTTTTCCCACCTAGAGAAGTTCCTTTAGCATTTGTTGTAAAACTGGTTTGGTGGTGCTGAATTCTCTTAGCTTTTGCTTGTCTGTAAATGTTCTAATTTCTCCATCAAATCTGAATGAGATCCTTGATGGGTAGAGTAATCTTCGTTGTACGTTTTTCCCTTTCATCACTTTAAATATATCTTGTCACTCCCTTCTGGCCTGTAGAGTTTCTGCTGAAAGATCAGCTGTTAACCTTATGGGCATTCCCTTATATGTTATTTGTTGCTTTTCACTTGCTCCTTTTAATATTTTTTCTTTGTGTTTAATTTTTGTTAATTTGATTAATATGTGTCTTGGAGTGTTTCTCCTTGGGTTTATTCTGTATGGGCTCTCTGTGCTTCCTGGACTTGGTTGACTATTTCCTTTCCCAAGTTGGGGAAGTTTTCTACTATAATCTCTTCAAATATTTTCTCAGACCCTTTCTTTTTATATTCTTTTTCTGGGATGCCTATATTTCAAATGTTGGTGTTCTTAATGTTGCAAAGGTCTCTGAGACTGTCCTCCATTCTTTTCATTCTCTTTTCTTTATTCTGCTCTATGGCAGTTATTTCTAACATTCTAACAGCTCACTTATCCATTATTCTGCCTCAGTTATTCTGTTATTGATTCCTTCTAGAGTATTTTTAATTTCAGTTATTGTGTTGTTCATTACTGTTTGTTTGCTCTTTAGTTCTTCTAGGTCCATGTTAAACATTTCTTGTCTTTTCTCTATGTTTTTTCCAAGATTTTGGATCATTTTTACTATCATTTATCTGAATTGTTTTTCAGGTAGTTTGCCTATTTCCTCTTTATATATTTTGTCTTGTGGGATTTTATCCTGCTCCTTTGCCTGTAAGATATTTCTCTGTCTTCTCATTTTGTCCAATTTACAGTATTTGAGGTCTCCTTTCCCTAGGCTGCAGGGTCATAGTTTCTTGCTTCTGTTCTCTGCTCCCAGTGGTGGTGTTGTTCCAGTGTCTTGTGTAGGTTTCCTGATGGGAGGGACTGGTGCCTGAGTTCTGGTGGGTGTAGCTGAGTCTTTTCCCTCTGATGAGCAGGGCCATGTCAGATGGTGTATTTTGGGGTGTCTGTGAGGTTAGTATGACTTTAGGTAGTCTGTGTGATGATGGGTGGGTTTGTGTTCCTGTCTTGTTTGTTGTTTGGTGTGAGGCATCCAGCTCTGGGAGCTGTTGACAGTTGGGTGGAGCTGGGTCTTGGATTCAGATGGAGGCCTTTGTGTGAGCTCTCAGTGATTAATCTTCCCTGGGGTCAGGAATTCTCTAGTGGTCCAGCGTACTGGACTCAGTGATCCCACCCCAGAGCCTCAGGCCTGACTTCTGGTTGAGGGACCAAGACCCCGCATGTCGCTTGTCCCAGCAATACTGGGGATTTAAAACAAAGAAAGAAAAAAAGACTAACAAAACCCAAGACAAATGGTAAAATGTAAAATCAAACAAACAGAAACAGAAATAAGGAAACATGCACATACACAAAAGAAACAAAAACAGAAGCAAATAAATCAAAAAGCAAGAGAACAGGGCTTCCCTGGTGGTGCAGTGTTTGGGAGTCTGCCTGCCGATGCAGGGGGCACGGGTTCGTGCCCTGGTCCGGGATGATCCCACATGCCGCGGAGCGGCTGGTCCCGTGAGCCATGGCTGCTGAGCCTGTGCGTCCAGAGCCTGCATGTCCGGAGCCTGTGCTCCGCAACGGGAGAGGCTACAACAGTGAGAAGCCTGCATACAGCAAAAAAAAAAAAAAAAAAAGCAAGAGAACAATCAGACAAACAAAAGAACCCCAGAACGAAATTAAACAAAAAAGCTGGCAAAAACCCAAAACCAAAAAACAAAACCAAAGCAGAGTGCCAACTGAAGAATGAAGCAAGGAAAGAAAGGAAACCAAAAAATAAGAGGGGAAAGAAGACAGAGCAACAGAAAGGCAATGAAGAAACAGAAATATGTTAAAAAATAGAAAATATTTTAAAGAAAAAGGGGGAAAAAAGACAAAGCCCCAGAGAAATGGTAAGAACAAAATCAAACAAAAACAGAAACAAGGAAACACACACACACACATAAAAGAAACAAAAACAGAGCCAAATAAAACAAAAAGCAAGAGAACAACTAGACAATAGAAAAACGAAATCAAACAATTAGCATTAAAACTAACAAAAACACATAACCTAAAAACACAATCAAAACAGGGTGCCAACTGAAGAATAAAGCAAGGAAACAGAACAAGCTACAAAAATGATTACAATAATAATAATAATAAAATAAAAAGGGAAAAAACACAGGATAATAGAAAAGCAAAGTAGAAATGGAAATATATTTAAAAATAGAAAAATATTAAAGATAAAGGAGAAGGAAAAAATAAGGGAAAAGGACACAGAACAACAGAAAAAGTAAAAATAGAAATGTATAAAAAAAAGCTAAAAATATGTTATAAAACATGGAGATCCCAAAAGACTAAATTAAAAAAAAAAAACTAAAACAACAAGCAAACAAACAAAAGAAAGAAAAAGAAACCAAAAAAAAAAAGCTAGAACCAACAACAGTATGAATCAAACCTTAATAAAATTAATAGTAATAATTATGTTTCCCTGGGGTCTCTGCTGTAAGTGTGCTTGCACATGCCATGAGCCACAGTCCACCTCTGCCTCCCCAAGAGGCTCTCCTCTGCCTCTGGGCTGGTCTTTGGACAGGGGCCACGCAGACTCTGATCTGGCCTAATTCCTGCATGTGCTTGCCCCCAAAGTCTGCAGCTGCCAGAGCTAGACTGTTTTCATTTGTGGGAACACTCATTGTCTACTCAGATATTCCATAGATGCAGGGTCTACCTAGCTGATCACAGGGATTTAATCTGCAGCTTGTATAGATGATGGAAAGATTTTCGATCTTCTTCCTTAGTCACCTCGTCCCTGGGGTTCAGCTTTGGTTTTATCCCCACCTCTGCATGTGGTCCACCCACAGAAGTCTGGTCCTGAGGCTGCCTTGGAGCTCTTGGGTCTGTCCCTGTGAGAACCGGGCACAGAGGTGGTATGACTGCTTGGATTGCAGGAGCCCTGGCAGAGCCAAATGCACAGGGAAGCTGGTGGCCACAGGTGCAAGAGATACGGCCCTAGTGAGGGACTTTTCTGGAGCCTGGTGTAAGGCATGTGATGGCCAGCCCTGGCCGGGGTTTTTCTGGCACTCAGCAGCCGGTGTGTGTGGGCCAGCCCTGAGAGGGCTCTTTTTTTATTGCCCTGCAGCCCGCGTGCAAGAGCCAGCCCTGAGGGGCTTCTTTTATTGTTGTCGGCAGGCGCTGGGGAGACAGAGGTTACAATAGCAGCTCTTCCTCCTGCGTGTTACCTAGTAATAGTGCTCTGCTTCCATGGCAGTCCAGTCTTCCTCTATATGTATTCCCTGCTGGAGATTCCTCCCTCTCATCCCCTCAGTCTGTCTCCCCACAGCCAACAGCAGTTCTCACTCTGAGCCTGTTCTCCAGTCTCCACGCCCCAGCTCCCAGCCCCCTTGCACACCTATGAACACACATCTCAGTCTAGGGCATGTAGGGCTGTGGTATGGACCATCTGTGTATTTCTTAGTCTGTCCCATGTGCCACAGATCGGCCACTTCACCCTCTTCCAACAGCCTCAAATGTTTCCCTTCTGTCCCAATCTATTTCCCCATCGGAGAGAGAGTTTCCCTATCAGAGAGGGGGTTCCCCTGAATTCAGGAATCATTCCTCTACTTCAGCTCCCCCACTCCAGGGTGCAGGTCCCGTCCCGCTTTCTCTCCTCCTCCTTCTCCCTTTTTATTTTTTTACGTCCTACCCAGTTATGCAGGGATCTTTATAGTCCTTTCCAGGGTCCAAGGTCTTCCGCTAGCTTTCAGCCAGTGTTCTGTGAGAATTGTTGCATTTATAGATGTATTCCTGATGCATCCATGGAGAGAGATGAACTTCATGTCCACCTACTCCTCCACCATCTTGAATCTCCAGCCCCATTTGTTTATTTTTGCTTTTATTTCCTTTACTTTAGGAGATGGATACAAAAATATATTGCTTCAATTTATGTCAAAGAGTGTCCTGCCTATGTTTTCCTCTAGGAGTTTTATAGTATCCAGTCTTATGTTTAGGTCTTTAATTCATTTTGAGTTTATTTCTGTATATTGTATTAGAGAATTTCTAATTTCATTCTTTCAAATGTAGCTCTCCAGTTTCCACAGTACCACTTATTGAAGAGACCGTCTTTTCTCCATTGTATATTCTTGCCTCCTTTGTCATAGATTAATTGACTGTAAGTGCGTGGGTTTATTTCTGGGTTTTCTATCCTGTTCCATTGGTCTGTATTTCTATTTTTGTTCCAGTACCATACTGTTTTGATTACTGTAGCTTTGTAGTATAGTCTGAAGTCAGGGAGCATGATTCCTCCAACTCTGTTCTTTGTAAGATTGTTTTGGCTATTTGGGGTATTTTGTGTTTCCATACAAATTTTAAAATTATTTGTTCTAGTTCTGTGAGAATATGGCTAACGTTTTGAGACACTGTTTTCCACAGTGGCTGAACAACTTTATATTCTCATCCATAATGGAGGAGGGTCCCAGTTTCTCCACATCCTAAACAATGTATGTTATTGTCTATTATTTTTCTTTATAGCCATCCTAGTGTGTGTGAATTGACATCTCATTGTGGTTTTGATTTGCATTTTCCTCATACTAACGTTGATCATCTATTCATGTGCTTAACTGTCCATTTGTATGTCTTCTTTGAAGAAACATTTGTTGAAATTCTTTGGCCATTTTTATTGGTTGTTTGCCTTTTTGTTGTTGAGTTGTAGTTCTTTTTATATTCTGTATAGTAGACCCTTCTCAAATATATGATTTGCACAGATTTTTGTCCCATTCTGTGTGCTGTCTTTTCACATGCTTTATAGTGTCATTTAAAGCACAAAACTTTTTAATTTTGATAAAGTTCAATTCATCTATTTTTTCTTTGATTGCTTGTGCTCCAGGGGCTCCCAGACAATGGCCTAGAGGGGCTGGAGTTAGTTCATGGTGCACTTCAGGGTCCACAGCTGAGACAAAGGACTGTATGGCTATTATCTGACATATGGGTCGGCAATATTCCTCCTGGGCCCTTAGGCACCAGGTGCTGGATCCCACAGCTCCCACAAAGGTACTTTTGTCCATAGATGGATGCCAAATTGCTGTTGCTGAGGGAGATATACAAGTGAAGGACATTTTTTCCTTCCAGTTTTATTGAGATATAATTGACATAAAGCAGTGTATAAGGTGTACAGAATAATGATTTGACATATATATCATGAAATGATTATCACAATAACTTAGTAAATATCCATCATCTGATATAGATGAAAAGTTAAAGAAATTAAAAACTTTTTCCTTATGATGAGTACTCAGGATTTACTTTCTTGACAACTTTCATATATAACACACAGCAATGTTAATTGTATTTATCATGTTGTATATCACATCTGTAGTACTTATTTATCTTATAACTGGAAGTTTGTACCTTTTGACTGCCAATTCCCCCTCCCTCCACCCCCCTCCTTTGGTAACCACAAAGTTGATCTCTTTTTCTATGAGTTAGATTGTTTTTGAAGTACAATTGACCTACAACACTGTGTTAGTTCCTGTTGGACAACATAGTGATTTGGCATCTCTATACATTTCAAAATGATCACCACAATAATTCTAGTTATGTCACCATACAAAGATATTACATAGTTTTTGACTATTTTCCCCATACTGTACATTTCATACCAGAGACATTTATTTTGAAACTGAAAGTTTGTACCTCTTAATCCCCTTCATGTATTTCTCTCTTCCTTCACTCCCCTCTCCACAGGCAATCGTCAGTCTATTTTCTGTATCAAAACTCTGTTTCTGTCCTGTTATGTTTGTTCATTTGTTTTGTTCTTTAGATCCACATCTAAGTGAAATCATACAGCATTTCTCCTTCTGTGTCTGACTTCTGTGTCTGACTTATTTCACTTAGCATAATACCCTCTAGGTCCATCCATGTTGTCACAAATGGGAAGATTTCATTCATTTTATGGCTGAATAATATAACATTTTGTGTGTGTGTGTGTGTGTGTGTGTGTGTACATGCATCTTCTTTATCCATTCATCTATTGATGGGCACTTAGGTTACTTCCATAACTTGGCTATTGTAAATAATGCTGCAATAAACATAGGGATGCCTATGTATGTTTTACTTAGTGTTTTCATTTTCTTTGGATAAATACCCAGGAGTGGAATTTCTGGGTCATATGACAGTTCTATTTTTAATTTTTTGAGGAATCCCCATAATGTTTTCTTAGCTGGTGCACCAGTTTACCTTCCCACCAATAGTGCACGAGGTTTCCTTTTTTCCATATCCTTGCCAATACCTGTTATTTGTTGCCTTTTTGGTAATAGCAAATCTGATAGGTGTGAGGTGATATCTCATTGTGGTTTTGATTTGCATTTCCCTGATGATTAGTGATGTTGAGCATCTTTTATGTGCCTGTTGGTCATCTTTATGCCTTCTTGAGAAAAATGCCTATTCAGGTACTCTGCCCATTTTTTAATCAGGTTATTTGTTGTTTTGATGTTGAGTTGTATGAGTTCTTTGTATGTTTTGGATATGAACCTATTACTGGATATACCATTTGTAAATTCAACAACTATTCTTAGATCCATGAGAGAAGTGAGGTCAGAGGGCATACTACAGCCTCCAAAATTGGAGAGACTAACAGATAAATATAGCAAATCACAACTTACCAGAGCAAAACTGCGTGGGCAGAAATCTCTGTGAGAATCTGTGCCAGAGTAGGGAAAATTGAACTTAACTTGAAGAATTGCTGGAGGAATGGTGTGGCAAGTTTGAGAGATAAAAACTCCAGAGGGTCTCAGTCACTGGGGGCCCTTCACATATCTGTCAGTTTTACTTCCTGGAATTCTATTAGGTTCTCATAGTGAATATAGGAAAAAATCCCTTTTTGCTTCCAGCAGGGGAAGAGGAAAAGGAAACATTTTGAAACATACAAGAGCATTCTGTTCTTCTTATTAAGGTCTGTACTGTTTAACGAGATCCCAACCTGTTGGGATTTATCAGAGCCTAACCCAAATGCTTCCACATGGGGCAAGGGAAATACACAATTCCAGCCCACTGTAGACGTACTGTCCCACCTAAAGGAGGGGTACAATAAGCAAGTGTGAAGTTAACAGTCCAGAGGCACAGGCTCACTAAAAGACTGACACCTAATTATAGGACTATAGAATGCTCCCCCCACCCTCACATATCACTACCATGTTATTAAAGGTCTATTTACAGCAGTTCCTTTTATTCAATATGTCATGTCCAGCTATTAAAAAATATTACCAGGCATTCAAAAAGGTAAAAATACAGTTTGAAGAGAAAAACCAAGCATCTGAACCAGATTCAGATATGGCAGGGATGGTGGAATTATCAGACTGGGAACTTAAAACAACTATGATTAATATGTTAAGGGACAAAGGAGACAGCATGCAAGAACAGATGGGCAATGTAAACAGAGAGATGGACATTCTAAGAAAGAGCTGAAAAGAAATCCTATACGTCAAAACACCATAACAGGAATGAATGTCTTTAATTGACTCAGTAGTAGACTGGACATGGCTGGGGAAAGAATCTCTAAGGTTGAGGATATCTCAGTATAAACCTCCAAAATTAAAAGGCAAACATAAAAAAAGGCTGAAAAAAAAACCCAGAACAGAATATACAAGAACTGTGAGACAACTACAAAAGATTATACACATGCATAATGGGAATACCAGAATGAGAAGAAAAAGAGAGTAACAGAAGAATATTTCCAACAATAATGAGGGGGATTAACATCAGCAAGATGACAGAGTAAGAGCTACCAGCCTTTGTCCCCCTCCAAAGACAAAGACAGCTATCCATAAACAAAAATAGTCTTGAGAAGGCTCAAGAATCCAATTTAAAAACCTATAGCAAGAATAGCGATGTCACCAAGATGACAGAGTAGGAGACTCCAGCCTCTGTTCCTCCACAAAGATCAATAATTAGACAACATTTGGTAAAGCCACTATGGAAAACAGAATGGAGCTTCCTCCAAAAAATAACAGTACAGCTGCCATATGATCGAGCAATCCTACTTTGGGGTATGTATCTGAAGGAGATGAAATTGATATCTCACAGAGAGGTATCTGAACTCCCATATTCATTGTAGCATTATTCACAATAAGCCAAGACATGGAAACAACCTAAGTCTCTGTCAATGGATGAATGGATAAAGAAAGTGTGGTATGTATATACTATGGAATATTATTCAGCCTTAAAAAAGAAAAAAACCCTGTCATTTGCAACAACATGGATGGACCTTGAGTGCATAATATCAACTTAAATAAGTCAGACAGAGAAAGACAAGTACTGTATGATCTCACTTATACATGGACTCTAAAAACATCAAACTCATGGAAACAGAGAATAGAATGGTGGTTGCCAGGGTCTGAGGGGTGGGAAAAATAGGTAGATATTGGTAAAAGTGTACAAACCTTCAATGATAAGATGAGACAGTTCCAAGGATCCCGTGTACAACTTGGTGAGTATAGTTAACAATGCTGTATTGTACACTTGTAAGTTGCTATGAGAATAGACCTTTAATGTTCTCACTATAGCAACAACAACATGGTAACTATGTGAGGTGAAGGATGCGTTAACTAAACTTATTGTGGTAAATATATCTTTGCAATATATACATGTATCATATCACATTGCACAGCTTAAACTAACACAATGTTACATGTCAATTAATATCTCAATAAGGCTATGGAAAAAAGAGCCTACAACAACACAGTGGAATAACAGAATAACTGAATGGAAAAGATTGTTGGGGAGATCAGCTTAGCTGAAATGTTTGAAGAGGGCTAGGAACACAGAAAAAAGGCTTTGGCTATCAGTATCAGTCATACAGCATGTGCCAATGTGGTCCTCAGTGGCCTGCTCTGCAGAAGACCCTAGCAGCCTTTGCCACTAAGGGGCTCAACAGTTTCATGACAGCCATGGGTAGCCTGTGGCTTTCATAGTAGAGGACCCCATATTGTGTGTCAGTACAGACCCCAGCAGCTGGCTCCATGGAGGACACCAGCAGCTTTTGCCACTGAGAAAGACACTGCTAAATTCCCCTGAGAAAGAGTTGTCACACTATCCTGGGACCAGGGCTGCCAGCCCCACCCAACCCCATGTAAAACCTGGACCCCAGAGCCAAGGATTCTCCATGTGTGACCATGCACCAGACAGCAGCTTCACTGCTGTTCTGCATGTGTCTGTGTCTCAGGCACCAGAGCCACCCTCTCAGGGGAGACATAACAACTGTTACTACAGATTACAAAGGATCATAAGAAACCACTATCAACAATTGGACACCAACAAATTGGAAAATCTAGAAGGAATGGATAAATTCTTGTAAACCCACCCTACAAAGACTGAATAATGAAGAAATAGAGAATCTGAACAGAATGGTTACTAGGATGAGATTAAATCAGTAATAGAAAACCTTCTAACAACCAAAAGTCAAGGGCCAGATGGCTCCACTGGTGAATATTACCAAACATTTAAAGAAGGATCAATGACAATACTTCTCAAACTCTTCCATAAAACTGAACAGGAGGAAATGCTTCCAAACGCATTTTATGAGGCCAACATTACTCTGAAAGCAAAGCCAAAAAAGGACACCATGAGAATAAAATAATTATAGGCCAATATCTCTGATGAACATGGATGCAAAAGACCAAGAGTAGCTAAGACACGTTTAAAGAACAAGGTGGAGAGTCTTTCTTTACCAGATATTAAGAATTATAAAGCTATACTAATCCATATGTTGTAGCATTGGCCCAGGATAGGCATAAACTTACCCATGGAACAAAATAGTGGATAAATAAACACACCTATACACATATGAAAACTTAATTTATGAGAGAACTGCCATTGTAGATCAGTGAAAGATAGACTTTTCAATATATAATTCTGGGAAAACTGGTTATCCAGATGGAATAAAATAAAATTAGACCACCGGTCTCATACCACAAACCAAAACCAAAACTAAATTTAAATGATTTAGAAATCTACTAGGGAAAGGCAGAATTATAAATGTTTTAAAATATGATATAGGAGAAAATTTTTGTGACCTTGTGGTAGAAAAGGATCCATCAAACAAATATCAAAAGTACAAGACATAATTGAAAAGAATGAAAAATGTGGTAACATTAAAATGAAGATGTGATCTTCATTTAAAAGGGGAAAAATATAACGAGAAAAAAAAAACAGAAGCTATGAACTGTGGAAACATATATGCAACACATATAACTGACAAGGAAGGTGTCCAAAATAAATGAACTTTAAAAACTCAATGAGAGAAATTGGTTTAAAAAATCTGAATAGTCTCTTACAGTAGAGGAAATAAGAATTACTAACAAGCATATGAAAAGATGCTCAACTTCATTAATAATCACATAAATTCAAGTTAAAATACAATAAGATACCACGTTACAGTTGCTAGATTGGCAAAGATGAGGAAATCTTATATCAAGTGTTGGGAATAAAGATGTATACTAAGAGGAACACTTTTACACTGTTGAAGGGGTTGTAAATTGGCACAGTCATTTCAGAAAACAATTGGGCATTACCCAATACAGTTGAAAATGTACAAACACTATGACCTAGAAATTTTATCTTTTGGTAAAATTCTACAGGAATGTTTTCAACTCATGGATCACAAACCATTAGTGGCTCACAAAATTAATTTTATGGGTCACAAGCAGCATTTAAGAATGAATGTGGAGAGGAGCTTCAAGATGGCGGAAGAGTAAGACACAGAGATCATCCTCCTCTCCACAAATACATCAGAAATACATCTACATGTGGAACAGCACCTACAGAACACCTGAACACTGGCAGAAGACCTCAGACCTCCCAAAAGGCAAGAAACTCCCCACGTACCTGGGTAGGGCAAAAGAAAAAACAGAGACAAAATAATAGGGATGGAACCTGCACCAGTGGGAGGCAGCTGTGAAGGAGGAAAGGTTTCCACACACTAGGAAGTCCCTTCGCAGGCGGAGACTGGGGGTGGTGGAGGAGGGGAGCTTCGGAGCCACGGAGGAGAGCACAGCAACAGGGGTGCGGAGGACAAAACGAAGAGATTCCCGCACAGAGGATCTGTGCCGACCAGCACTCACCAGCCCAAGAGGCTTGTCTGCTCACCCGCCGGGGTGGGCAGAGGCTGGGAGATGAGGCTCGGGCTTTGGTTGGATCCCAGGGAGAGGACTTGAGTTGGCGGCGTGAACACAGCCTGAAGGGGGCTAGTGTGCTACAGCTAGCCGGGAGGGAGTCTGGGAAAAAGTCTGGAGCTGCCGAAGACACACGAGATGTTTTCTTGCCTTTTTGTTTCCTGGTGCACGAGGAGAGGGGATCAAGAGCACTGCTTAAAGGAGCTCCAGAGATGGACGTGAGCCGCGGCTATCAGCGTGAACCCCACAGATGGGCATGGGATGCTAAGGCTGCTGCTGCAGCCACCAAGAAGCCAGTGTGCAAGCACAGGTCACTATCCACACCTCCCCTTCCTTCCAGGAGCCTGTGCAGTCCGCCACTGCCAGGGTCCCGTGATCCAGGGACAACTTCCCCGAGAGAACACACTGCATGCTTCAGGCTGTTGCAACGTCATGCTGGTTTCTACCACCACAGGCTTGCCCCGCATCCGTACCCCTCCTTCCCCCTGGCCTGAGTGAGCCAGAGCCCCCGAATCAGCTGCACCTTTAACCTCGTCCTGTCTGAGTGAAGAACAGACGCCCTCAGGCGACCTACATGCAGCTGCGGGTCCAAATCCAAAGGAGAACCCCGGGAGCTGTGTGAACAAAGAAGAGAAAGGGAAATTTCTCCCAGCAGCCTCAGGAGCAGAGGATTAAACCTCCAAAATCAACTTGATGTACCCTGCATCAGTGGAATACCTGAATAGACAATGAATCATCCCAAATTGAGGATGTGGACGTTGGGAGCAAAGATACACATATTTTTCCCCCTTTTTCTCTTTTTGTGAGTGTGTATGTGTATGCTTCTGTGTGTGATATGTCTTTAGCTTTACTTTTACCATTTGTCCTAGGGTTCTGTCTGTCCATTTATTTTTGGTTGCTTGTTATTTTTTAAAATGTTTTCTTAACAATTATTTTTTATTTTAATAACGTTATTTCATTTTATTTTACTTTATTATATTTTATCTTCTTGCTTTCTTTCTTTCTATTTTTTCTCCCTTTTACTCTGAGCTCTGTGGATGAAAGGCTCTTGGTGCTCCATCCAGGCATCACGGATGTGCCTCTGAGGTGGGGTAGCCAAGTTCAGAACACTGGTCCACCAGAGACCTCCCAGCTCTACATAATATAAAATGGCAAAAATCTCCCAGAGATCTCCATCTCAATGCCAAGACCCAGCTTCACTCAACGACCAGCAAGTGACAGTGCTGGACATCCTATGCCAAACAACTAGCAGGACAGGAACACAATTCCATCCATTAGCAGAGAGGCTGCCTAAAATCATAATAAGGGCACAGACACCCCAAAACACACCACCAGACGTGGATCTGCCCACCAGAAAGACAAGATCCAGCCTCATCCACCAGAACACAGGCACTAGTCCCCTCCATCAGGAAGCCTACACAACACACTGAACCAACCTTAGCCACTGGAGACAGACACCAAAAACAGCAGGAACTATGAACCTGCAGCCTGCAAAAAGGAGACCCCAAACACAGTAAGTTAAGCAAAATGAGAGGACAGTAAAACACATGGCAGATGAAGGAGCAAGGCAAAAACCCACCAAACCTAACAAATGAAGAGGAAATAGGCAGGCTACCTGAAAAAGAATTCATAAGAATGATAGTAAAGATGATCCAAAATCTTGGAAATAGAATAGAGAAAATACAGGAAAGGTATAACAAAGACCTAGAAGAACTAAAGAGCAAACAAATGGTGGTGAACAACACCATAAACGAAATTAAAACTTCTCTAGAAGGGATCAATAGCAGAAAAACTGAGGCAGAAGAACGGATAAGTGACCTAGAAGATAAAATAGTGGAAATAAATACTGCAGAGCAGAATAAAGAAAAAAGAATGAAAAGAATTTAGGACAGTCTCAGAGACCTCTGGGACAACATTAAACACACCAACATTTGAATTACAGGGGTTCCAGAGAAGAAGAGAAAAAGAAAGGGACTGAGAAAATATTTGAAGAGATTAGAGTTGAAACTTCCCTAATATGGGAAAAGAAATTGTTAATCAAGTCCAGGAAAAACAGAGAGTCCCATACAAGATAAATCCAAGAAGAAACATGCCAAGACAAATATTAATCAAACTGTCAAAATTAAATAAAAAGAAAACATATTAAAAACAGCAAGGGAAAAACAACAAATAACACACAAGGGAATCCCCATATGGTTAACAGCGGAAAGTTCAGCAGAAACTCTGCAAGCCAGAAGGGAGTGGCAGGCCATATTCAAAGTGATGAAGGAGAAAAACCTACAACCAAGATTACTCTACCCAGCAAGAATTGCATTCAGATTTGATGGAGAAATTAAAACGTTTACAAGCAAGCAAAAGCTAAGAGAATTCAGCACCATCAAACCAGCTTTACAAGAATGCTAAAGGAACTTCTCTAGGCAGGAAACACAAGACAAGGAAAAGGCCTACAATAACAAACCCAGAACAATGAAGAAAATGATAATAGGAACATACATATCGATAATTACCTTAAATGTAAATGGATTAAGTGCTCCAACCAAAAGACATACACTGGCTGAATGGATACAAAAACAAGTCCCGTGTATATGCTATCTACAAGAGACCCACTTCAGACCTAGTGACACATACAGACTGAAAAGGAAGGGATGGAAAAAGATATTAAATGCAAATGAAAATCAGCAGAAAGCTGGAGTAGCAATTCTCATATCAGCAAAATTTACTTCAAAATAAAGACTATTACAAGAGACATAGAAGGACACTACATAATGATCAAGGGATCAATACAGGAAGAAGATATAACAATTGTAAATATTCATACACACAACATAGGAGGACCTCAATACATAAGGCAAATACTAAGGGCCATAAAAGGGGAAATAGACAGTAGCACAATCATAGTAGGGGTCTTTAACACCTCACTTTCACCAATGGACAGATTATCCAAAATAAAAATAAATAAGGAAACATAAGCTTTAAATGATACATTAAACAAGATGTACTTAATTGATATTTAAAGGACATTCCATCCAAAAACAACAGAATACACTTTCTTCACAAGTGCTCGTGGAACAGTCTCCAGGATAGATCATATCTTGGGTAACAAATCAAGGCTTGGTATATTTAAGAAAATTGAAATTGTACAAATATCTTTTCTGACCACAATGCTATGAGACCAGATATCAATAAAAGGAAAAACTTTGTAAAAAATACAAACACATGGAGGTTAAACAATACATTACTTAATATCCAAGAGATCACTGAAGCAATCAAAGATGAAATCAAAAACTACCGAGAAACAAATAACAATGAAAACACTATGACCCAAAACCTTTGGGATGCAGCAAGAGCAGTTCTAAGAGGGAAGTTTATAGCAATACAATCCTACCTTAAGAAACAAGAAAAATCTCAAATAAACAACCTAACCTTACACCTAAAGTAATTAGAGAAAAAAGAACAAAAATACCCCAGAGTTAGCAGAAGGAAAGAAATCATAAAGATCAGATCAGAAATAAATGAAAAATAAATGAAGAAAACGATAGCAAAGATCAATAAAACTAAAAGCTGGTTCTTTGAGAAGATACACTAAATTGATAAACCATTAGCCAGACACATCAAGAAAAAAGGGAGAAGACTCAAATCAATAGAACTAGAAATGAAAAAGGAGAAGTAACAACTAACACTGCAGAAATATAAAGGATCATGAGAGTTTACTACAGGCAACTCTATGCCAATAAAATGGACAATGTGCAAGAAATGGACAAATTCTTAGAAATGCATAAACTTCTGAGACTGAACCAGGAAGAAATAGAAAATATGAACAGTCCAATCACAAGCACTGAAATTGAAGCTGTGATTAAAAATCTTCGAACAAACAAAAGCCCAGGACCAGATGGCTTCACAGGCGAATTCTATCACACATTTAGAGAAGAGCTAACATCTATCCTTCTCAAACTCTTCCAAAATATAACAGAGGGAGGAACACTCCCAAACTCATTCTACGCTGCCACCATCACCCTGATACCAAAACCAGACAAAGATGTCACAAAGAAAGAAAAGTACAGGCCAATATCACTAATGAACATAGATGCAAAAAACCTCAACAAAATACTAGCAAGCAGAATCCAACAGCATATTAAAAGGATCATACACCATGATCAAGTGGGGTTTATCCCAGGAATGCAAGGATTCTTCAATATATGCAAATCAATCAATGTGATACACCATATTAACAAGTTGAAGAATAAAAACCAGATGATCATCTCAGTAGATGTAAAAAAAGCTTTCAACAAAATTCAACACCCATTTATGATAAAAACCCTCCAGAAAGTAGGCATAGAGGGAACTTTCCTCAACATAATAAAGGCCAGATATGACAAACCCACAGCCAACATTGTCCTCAACGGTGAAAAATGGAAACCATTTCCACTAAGATCAGGAACAAGACAAGGTTGCCCACTCTCACCACTATTGTTCAACATAGTTTTGGAAGTTTTAGCCACAGCAGAGAAGAAAAAGAAATAAAAGGAATCCAAATCGGAAAAGAAGAAGTAAAGCTGTCACTGTTTGCAGATGACATGATACTATACATAGAGAATCCTAAAGATGCTACCAGAAAACTACCAGAGCTAATCAATGAATTTGGTAAAGTAGCGGGATACAAAATTAATGCACAGAAATCTCTAGCATCCCTATATACTAATGATAAAAAATCTGAAAGTGAAATTAAGGAAACACTCCCATTTACCATTGCAACAAAAAGAATAAAATATCTAGGAATAAACCTACCTAAGGAGACAAAAGACCTGTATGCAGAAAATTATAAGACACTGATGAAAGAAATTAAAGATGATACAAATGGAGAGATATACCATGTTCTTGGATTGGAAGAATGAACATTGTGAAAATGTCTCTACTACCCAAAACAATCTACAGATTGAATGCAATCTCTATCAAACTACCACTGACATTTTTCACAGAACTAGAACAAAAAATTTCACAATTTGTATGGAAACACAAAAGACCCCGAATAGCCAAAGCAATCTTGAAAAAGAAAAAGGGAGCTGGAAGAATCAGGATTCCTGACTTCAAACTATACTACAAAGCTACAGTAATCAAGACAGTATGGTCCTGGCAAAAAAACAGAAATATGGATCAATGGAAAAGGATAAAAAGCCCAGAAATAAACCCACACATATATGTTCACCTTAACATTGATGAAGGAGGCAAGAATATACAGTGAAGAAAAGATAGCCTCTTCAATAATTGGTGCTGGGAAAACTGGACAGGTACATGTAAAAGTATGAGATTTGAACAGTCCCTAGCACCATACACAAAAATAAACTGAAAATTGATTTAAGCCCTAAATGTAAGGCCAGACACTATCAAACTGTTAGAGGAAAACATAAGCAGAACACTCTATGACATAAATCACAGGAAGGTCCTTCTTGACTCACCTCCTAGAGAAACGGAAATAAAAACAGAAATAAACAAATGGGACCTAATGAAACTTAAAAGCTTTGTCACCGCAAAGGAAGCCATAAACAAGATGAAAAGACAACCCTCAGAATGGGAGAAAATATTTGCAAATGAGGCAACTGACAAAGGATTAATCTCCAAAGTTTACAAGCAGTTCATGCAGCTCAATATCAAGAAAACAAACAACCCAATCCAAAAATGGGCAGAAGACCTAAATAGACATTTTCCCAAAGAAGACATAAGATTGCCAACAAACTCACGAAAGGATGCTCAACATCATTAATCATTAGAGAAATGCAAATCAAAACTACGATGAGATATCATCTCACACCGGTCAGAATGCGCATCATCAAAAAATCTACAAACAATAAATGCTGGAGAGGGTGTGGAGAAAAGGGAACCCTATTGCACTGTTTGTGGGAATGTATGTTGATACAGCCACTATGGAGAACAGTATGGAGGTTCCTTAAAAAATTAAAAATAGAACTACCCTATGAACCAGCAATCCCAGTACTGAGTATATTCCCTGAGAAAACCATAATTCAAAAAGAGTCATGTACCAAAATGTTCAATGCAGCTCTATTTACAATAGCCAGGACATGGAAGCAACCTAAGTGTCCATCAACAGATAAATGGTAAAGAAGATGTGGCACATATAAACAATGGAATATTCCTCAGCCATAAAAAGAAACAAAATTGAGTTATTTGTAGTGAGGTGGATGGACCTAGAACCTGTCATACAGAGTGAAATAAGTCAGAAAGAGAAAAACAAATACCGTATGCTAACACATATGTATGGAATTTAAGAAAAAAAAGAATAAGGTCATGAAGAACCTAGGGGCAAGACAGGAAGAAAGACACAGACCTACTAGAGAATGGACTTGAGGATAATAGGGAGGGGGAATGGTAAGCTGGGACAAAGTGAGAGAGTGGCATAGACATACCTACACTACCACACGTAAAATAGATAGCTAGTAGGAAGCATCCACATAGCACAGGGAGATCTTGGTGCTTTGAGACCACCTAGAGGGGTGGGATAGGGAGGGTGGGAGGGAGGGAGATGGAAGAGGGAAGAGATATGGGAACATATGTATAACTGATTTACTTTGTTATAAAGCAGAAACTAACACACCATTGGAAAGCAATTTTACTCCAATAAAGATGTTAAGAAAAATGAATGTGAGTAGTATAGAAAAATGAGTGCATTATAGGTAGAAACTATTAGTATGGTTTTGTGAAACTTGATTCAGTTATGTAATGTGTGTGTATGTGTGTTTGTGTGTTTTCATGTTGTTTTCTTTCCTGTTGGATATACCTGGGTGAAACATGAGTAATTCAAAACTGAGAGTTTTGCATGCTGAGTATCAATGTACTGACTCAATAGAGCAGGTCACTTCCTACTGCCTAAGATGGTACCAAGGGGGCCTTCCCACCTTGAGAAAGACAAAGAAATACAGTCGCCATGAAAAGAAGTCAGGGTCTTCTTTTACTTTTTTTTTTTTTGCGGTACACGGACCTCTCTCACTGTTGTGGCCTCTCCCGTCGCGGAGCACAGGCTCTGGATGCGCAGGCTCAGCGGCCATGGCTCACGGGCCCAGCCGCTCCGTGGCATGTGGGATATTCCCGGTCCGGGGCCCAACCTGTGTCCCCTGCATTGGCAGGCGGACTCTCAACCACTGCGCCACCAGGGAAGCCCCAGGGTCTTCATTTAAATGGGGACCTATTGACCTGGAAAACCACTACATCAAAACTGAAATAAAAAGTGAACTGGATCTTTATTTGTTTATTTTATAAATTTATTTGTTTTATTTTTTGGCTACATTGTGTCTTCTTTGCTGTGCATGGGCTTTCTCTAACTGTGGCGAGCAGGGGCTACACTTCGTTGCAGTGCATGGGCTTCTCATTGCGGTGGTTTCTCTTGGTGCGGAGCACGGGCTCTAGGCACACAGGCTTCAGTAGTTGTGGCATGCGGGCTCAGTACTTGTGGCTTATGGGCTCTAGAGCGCAGGCTCATTAGTTGTGGTGCACGGGGTTAGTTGCTCTGTGGCATGTGGGATCTTCCCAGATCAGGGCTCGAACACTTGTCTCCTGCATTGGCAGGCAGATTCTTAACCACTGCGCCACCAAGGAAGCCCCTGCACTGGATCTTTAAAAAATAAGAAAAATCAACTTAAGCAGTTCCTGGAAGGATTAAATCCCCAAATGGCCAGAGAGAATGGATTGACCCCCAAACTCAGGGAGTGAAGAGAATGCAAACTATGATCAAGCAGGACCAAACCTCCAGACACAGATGTATGAGGTTTCCAGATGCACAAGGATGCGCGAGCGACAGGCTCCAACAACTGCCCATCCAGTAGCCAAAGCTCAGCCAACAGGCCTCAGGGAGGGAGAGGGCCCGTGGTTACTGTCCATGGTGCTGAACCACAAGCCCTCTCCAGGGCCCAGGCATTTGTCTTAACCTGGAGATACAGGACTGGTCTCCCTCCTGACACCGCCAAGAGAGGAAAGAGGTGGTGAAGGGAGATAAGGGAGGAAGAAGAGCTGGGGAGACAAACAGAGACTGCAGGAGGGTTGGTGAGGGAGAAGGGAGGCATGTTTTGACACCATTTACAAAGAATGGATATATCAAGAGAGACATTAGGGCTTCCCTGGTCACCCAATGGTTGAGAGTCCGCCTGCCGATGCAGGGGACACGGGTTCATGCCCCAGTCCGGGCACATGCCACGGAGTGGCTGGGACCGTGAGCCATGGCCGCTGGGCCTGCACTTCCAGACCCTGTGCTCCACAACGGGAGAGGCCACAACGGTGAGAGGCCCGCATACTGAAAAAAAAAAAAAAGAGAGAGACTTTCACCTCTTGGGAAGTCCACTGCTGGGCATAGATCCATTAGGAAACTCAGCCCCAGCACTTCTCAGCAATCACAGGCTGCCTTGTGAAATTCCCAAGCATTTTTCTCACAGATGGGTGTCTCCTGGGCAAGGTTGTCAACCAAGTTTATGGCAACTCCAGACATGGCGGATGAGCCAGCCATCTCTGGGATGTTTGCTGGAACCCTGGGCTTAAGAGGTGGAGGAGGCTGGTGTAAAGGATTTCCAAAAAACAGACAGACTAGACAGTGACTGGAGACCCCAGAGATTTTGGAGATTCCTGGGAATGAACTTAGAGTTTGCAAGGAGAAAAAGGAGACAAAGCAACCCTATACTTGGTTACTTAGCATCCAGTACGTCTGTCCAGAGTCCCTGGATCGGGGGTGGGGGTTGATGGGGTCTCTTCTCCAGAGAAGGGCATTCAGCAAGACCCTCCCCTCCTGCATTTGGACCTAGAAAAATCACCTGGTTATTTAGCACTGTGGGGGAGGGTGGGTAGAAAGAGGAGGTGAGAAGAAACTAAAAGGACCCCTCATTCATCATTTGTCCTGAAGCCAATTTGGAATGCTTCTTTCATGCCAGTAGCTCAGGTCGTGTTTAGAAAAGGACTTTGGAGAAAAAGACTCTCAGGGTAGGTCTGATGTTTGAGAGGGAAAGGCACTGCCATTTGGGCTGTAGTTTTTCAAACCCTTGACACCAAGGGACAAAGGTCACCCTACAGAAATCAGATCTCGAACGAAAAGGAACCAGAAAAATGTATACAAGTGTGACAATTAGAATTTTTAAAAAGCTTGGGGTAAAGATAAGATAACCTAAGATGATTGGATACATTGGATACTTGGGCACGTGCATGTGTGTGTGTGTGTGTGTGTGTGTGTGTGTTTGTACTTGGTTAAAATGTAAAATGTATTTCCTGTTGTGGGTTGCAGTCTGTATTAGTTTTCTATTGCTATCTAAAAAGTACCACAAACTTAGTGGCTTAAAACAAAACACACATTTATTATTTTATAGTATCTGTGGATCAGAAGTCCAGGTATAGCTCAGTTAGGTCTTATACTTAGGGTCTCAAAAGGCTGCACTCAAAGCATTGGCTAGGGCTGCAGTTTCAGCTGAGGCTGAACTGGGGTAGTATCCATTCTCAAGTTCACTCACGTTGTTGTCAGAATTACTTTCTTACAGCTGAAGGACTGATGCCTTCTGTTTCTTGTTAACTGTAGTCCAGAGATCACTCTTACCCCATAAAGGCCACCCTCAATTCCTTGCTGTGTGGGAGTCACCAACATGACCACTTGCTTCCTCAAAGCAGTAGAGACTCCAGCAAGATAAGTGCTACAATTTTACATAGGTAATGACATTAATCCCATGACCTTTGCTGTACTCTATTGTTTAAAATCACAGATCCCGTCCACACTCAAGTGAAGGGGACTACACAAATGTCTGAAAATCAGCAGGTGGAGACCATGGGTGGGCTATCCTAGAGTTTGTCCACCACATAGAAAAGTTTGAAACGATTCCCCAGAGAAACTCTTGGACATATGTACTAAGAGAAATGGAACATCACTATTTGTAAAAGCTAAAACTTTTAAAAAACTCAACTGCTCACTGAAGGACTGAATATAAAAATGTATTCATAGATTGGAATATTTTTCAGCAGTGAAAATGAATGAACTACAGTTACAAGAAACAATATAAATAAATCTTTGGGGCATGATATTGAGCAAGAAAAGCAGCTCTCCCCAAATATCTATACCATGATTCCATTTATATAAAGTTTGTAAACATGCGAAAACAAAAATTGTATGCTTTAAATATACTATATATGTGGGGGAAAACATAAAGGAAAGCAAGGAAATGATAAGCACAAAATTCAGGCTATTGGTTACCTCTGAGGAGGGAAGAAGGGAATGAAATCTGTCAGAGACTCCTGAGTTTTAAAGTGGGTAGAGAAAATGAGGGTATTTGAGGGGTATGTGATTCTTTCTTTCTTACATATATTTTATTTTAAAACTTATGTAACTATTCAATATTTAATGAAAACAATTTTTAGAACCCAAGTTCCAATTTGTTAACACAGCTGACAATTTTTCTGGTAAAGTTTCTTTTTTGCTTTGAATGTAAGAGGATTAAAATTTTTCACAGAATGTTTTTTATTATTTCTTTTTGTGCATTTTCTACAACTCCATCTAAGAAAGGCCAAAGAAACACACCTTTTTGTCACTATCTAAGGTTGACGTTTAAGTATTTCAATCCTAGAATAAAGAGAAATTAAAACTGCATTTCTGGAGTATAAAGAAAATCTCTTCTGTTCTTTTCTTAAATCTCTACATTCTCTGTATTTCCTGAGGTTACCAACAAGGCCCTTATTGAGCTGCTCATGTTTTAGACAGTTTTGCTAACAGTTACATGAAATGGCTTAGCAGCATAAGTAGAATAATCATATATGTAAAAATTCATCAGCGCTGTGTTCATAGGAGATTTGTGCAATGGCAGAGAAGTACTTGAAATATATGTGAATTGAAATCCAGAGATTTACATATAAAATAACAAGATCATGAAAATGCACCAATCTGGAAAGTTAACATTATGCTTTACAATGAAAGCAAAAGTATCACAAATATTATGTGTATTATCAGCTGGGTACTCAAAACTGTGGTCAATCAGATCATGAAAATGGAGAAAGCATTTTCCTGTTGAGTAGTCTTGAAATTGATTTTTAATCATTTCATTCTATGCTTCAGATACTGAAATAATCTAATGAAATAATCCTGTTTATTAGTGTTAGCTATAGTATTGTAAAAATATAGAATGGTCCTTGGAAAGAGAATTGAATCATGGAATCTTTTATCGAATGAAAAAGCAAACGAATAACTTTGTCCAAAAGCTATTTTTGAGATTCCAGTATATCGTCTGTGGAGGAAAGAGTTGACATAACAGGCCTGAGACTGCTATCTTTAGAAAAGCCTAGTTGCAAGATTGGACCTTGGCTTGTGTCTGGGAACTTGAATCTGGGACCACTACTCCCTAACTGATAAGGGTGGCTTATTGTGCCTAAACTGTACAATGGGCTGAATCCTGCTTTCCTTCTGGAGGTGGGAAATCTTCGTACATGCTTGACAGTGGGTGACTACATGACCAGCCCCAGTAGAAAACTGTGGCACTGAATCTTTAATGAGTTTCCATGGTAGATACCTCACATGTGTTGTCACATTCAATGCTAGGGGAATCAAGCACCTCCTGTGTGACTCCACTTAGAACTCTTGGAAGTTTGTGCCTGGTTTCCTCTGGATTTTGCCCCATGCACTTTCCCCCTTTGCTGATTTTGTTTTTTATGATCTTGCTGTGATAAATCTCAGCCATGAATACGATTATATTTTGAGTCTTGAGTCCTTCTAGCTAATAACTTAAACCTGAGGGTGGTTTTCCAGACCCCCTACCCATTATGCTATTTTTATATTCTGAAACCCTGGTGTTTTTGTTAGCATGTTAAAAATATATGAGTTTTGGGGCTTCCCTGGTGGTGCAGTGGTTGGGGGTCCGCCTGTTGATGCGGGGGACACAGGTTTGTGCCCTGGTCCGGAAGGATCCCACATGCCGCGGAGTGGCTGGGCCCGTGAGCCATGGCCACTGAGCCTGCGCGTCCGGAGCCTGTGCTCCGCAACGGGAGAGGCCACAGCAGTGAGAGGCCCGCATACCGCAAAAAAACAACAACAACAAAACTATGAGTTTTGAATCATTTACATATTGAGATGTACCCAGAGAGATAATTATATGCTATATTAATATTTTGAATCAAACAAAAGTGAACTGAATTAGGAAGTGTTCAGCCATATTTCTCCCTTTTTAAAAGCTTTACAAAATATTTTGTTTTAAATTCCCATTTCCCTGGTTACTAAAGAGGCTGACAATCTTATGTTTATTAGCTATTTATATTTCCCCAGAGCTCAGAAACTGGGGTGGTGGTGGTGAAAAGACTTAGGTACACAAAAACAGGAGGAGGATGTGGTAAAGAGTTTAGGACAAAAAGATAGATCAGAAAAGTTCCCAGGCTCAAACACCAAGACTTATCTTAAAGCCTAATCACTACATTTTTACCCTCAGACCCAGAATCTCTCGGTTTTCTAGCCTCCTTATCTCTGAAGTAGGAATAAGAATGGTACTAATCTTATAAGATTTTTAAGGTGCTTAAATAAATTAACACGTGTAAAGTGCTCAGCATATAAGCACTGGCCTATAAGTTCTTAGTAAATGGTTATTATTATCATTATTACTGTTACTTCTCTCTATTTCTGACGCCTCTAACTAAGGCTAGACCCTCATCGTCTTATGTTTGGATTACTGCAACAGCCTCCTTCTGACTTTCACCTCTTTTGTCCATCACTGCCACAATAATCATTCTCACTTCCTTTTTTCAGAACACCCAGTAACTCATTTCCTACTACATCAAGTGAAACCACCATCTGCCTGGCTTTCAAGGCACCTATTCCACCTTACAATCTTATTTCTCTCCATTTTTCAACATCAGTGATTCTGTATTCCTCTACATCAATGGTTCTCAAACTTGAGCATGCATCAAAATCAATGGGATGGCTTGTTAATATGCAGATTTTGGGGGGCCCCACCCCTAGAGTTTCTGATTAAGTAAGTCTGAGTAGGGCTCAATATATGCATTTCTAACAAGTTCCCAGGCCATGCTGATGCTGCTGGTTTGGGGACCACTGTTTGAGAACCACTGCCTTACATGATCTCTCTACTTAGTTTTCAGTCTTTTTGCATTTTGTCAGTCCCATTAATTTATTCTTTTCTTCTTATGTCCATCCATTCTATTTTCCTTGCCTGGAATGTTCTCTCCTCCACTCTCATCCTGGTCTTAAGAGCTTATCCAGTCCAGTTCAAGACTCCATTGATCTCTCTGTTCTTTGGACTAGTATTGCTCAATATAATCCATATTACACAGTTTTAATCCTTTATCTTATGCTAGTTGCTCTTATTTCATTCCTGTGACCATTATGTCCAATAATGTAAATATTTTATGGCAGGAATTATACTGTTTTTCTGCATCTCCCAAAGACAGAGCCTAGCACAAGACTAAACACATATAAGGTGTTTAATAATTACTTAACTGATTGATTTTTGTGGTCGGTTCATAAATTCTGATTGTGAGATCATATGCTTTTCATTATGTCCATAACTAGGCATCAATGAAGGTAAATACCTCAGAGGTCCAATTTCTGCTTGCAGCCTTACATGCAGAAACCCACAACAACTCTCACACCTGCAGAGTGAATTTTGCCTGTCACATCTTCCCAACTTTGTGTCTGTCTTAATGCACTCAGAATTACAGGGCAATGATTATTACAGAGACATTATATAGAAAAATGTGCATGATTGCAGTCTTATACTTAATGGCAAATGGTAGCTGATTGTTTCATTTTGCATTAGAGTGAGGAAGCATGCAGTAAAAAACAATTTGATGCTGGTTGCCACTTCTGAAGGCTTCAAATGCTTCCAATGTTTATGACTCTGGCAGACAGTCAAGAGACATACAGCATTTTATTTTTCTCCATATAAGATGGGTTGCAGGGGCTTCCCTGGTGGCGCAGTGGTTGAAAGTCTGCCTGCCGTTGCAGGGGACACGAGTTCGTGCCCCGGTCTGGGAAGATCCCACATGCCGCGGAGTGGCTAGGCCCATGAGCCATGGCTGCTGAGCCTGCGCGTCTGGAGCCTGTGCTCCACAACAGGAGAGGCCACAGTGAGAGGCCCGCATACTGTAAAAAAAAAAAAAAGATGGGTTGCAAATTTATTTCCTTAGTCTATGTTGCTTTATTGAGCAGAAGATATGGCTATCTTTTCAGGTTCAGACAAAAAAAAAACCTTGCTGAAGTTTATAGTTGCTTGGGGCTGTGGTTTTTACAAAATGTCATTCAATGTAAAATTAAAAAATATGTAAGTCAATCATGAAGCTCAACAATTTGCTTTTATATTTGACTGTCAGAAATGTTATAATACTCAACAGTGACTAAAGAAGGTGTAGCAATACTCCCATTCAATGCGTTCTCAATGGTTTCTGGATTATTTCCATACAATAATGTGGTTCCCCATTATCACAATGAGCCAGTGAAGCAATAGCACTTTATCCCTCTGTTTTGGATACTAGAAAATTATGAATTTCAATGGCATTTATTTACTTGTTAAGTTTCAAAACATCAGGTGTAAAAAATGCCTTGGAGTATATTACATATATAAGTAATATCAATATCTTTAAAAACAACAGTAGCATGAAAATAGGAACCACTGCTGCTTTGTTTGTTCTTCTTAAAATTTTGGCTTTGTAGTAACTTAAAATAAGGGCTTTCTTCTACACTGTTCCCTAAAAACCTGATTATCAGCTCATGGGTCAAGGGATTGCAAAAGGCAGTGTCACAATATAAATAGTTCGCAACAAATATTTATATTTGTCAATGCAATCGTGCCCAACAGGTCATCTGGAACCCCAGTCCATGAATACAGTATTAAAATGTTCTAGTATTGCTCTGTGGCTGCCTGTCTGGAACTGGAAGAATTGAGGAAGAGGGTTCTCCTCAGTTTGAAGCCACCTTGGAAGATTCAGTCCGGTACCATAGCTCAGAAAATCATATGGATTTATAAGTTATGTGTCCAAGTATACCTAGGTAAACTTAAATGTAGTCTTACAATCTGTCAAATAATATTTATAATATAAATTTGATATCTTATAAGAAGAAAGAGGAGAGATTGGTTCAAGTTGGTGGAGTAGGACGTGTGTTCACTCCCTCTTGAGAGAGTATCAGAATCACAGCTAACTGCTGAACAACCATTGACAGGAAAACACTGGAACTCACCAAAGAAAGATATCCCACATCCAAAGACAAACGAGAAACTGCAGTGAGATGGACTTTGACAAGACTTGGGGAAACAGAGACTCCACAGTTGGAGGGCACACACAAAGTAGTGTGCACATCAGGACCCAGGGGAAAGGAGATGTGACCCCATAGGAGACTGAACCAGACTTACCTGCTAGTCTTGGAGGGTCTCCTGCAGCGGCAGGGGGGGGCTGTGGCTTGCTGTGGGGACAAGGGCACTGGTAGCAGAAGTTCTGGGAAGTACTCTTTGGCATGAGTCCTCCCAGAGTCCACAATTAGCCCTGCCAAAGAGCCTGTAGCCTCCAGTACTGGGTCTCATCAGGCAGAACAACCAACAGGGAGGGAACTCAGCCCCACCCATCATCAGACAAGCAGATTAGAGTTTTACTGAGCTCTGCCCACCAAAGTGACACCCAGCTCTACCCACCACCAGTCCCTCTGATCAGGAAGCTTGCACAAGCCTCTTAGATAACTTCATCCACCAGAGGGCAGACAGCAGAAGCAAGAAGTACAATCCTGCAGCCTGTGGAAAGAAAACCACATTCACAGAAAGACAGACAAAATAAAAAGGCAGAGAACTCTGTCCCAGATAAATGAACAAGATAAAACCCCCAAAAAACAATTAAATGAGGTGGAGATAGGCAACCTTCCAAAAAAAATTGAGAATAATGATAGTGGGATGATCCAGGACCCCAGAAAAAGAATGGAGGAAAGATTGAGAAGATGCAAGAAATGTTTAACAAAGACCTAGAAGAATTAAAGAACAAACACCTAGAAGAACTCAAGAACAAACAAACAGAGATGAACAATACAATAACTGAAATGAAAAATACACGAGAAGGAATCAATAGCACAATAACTGAGGCAGAAGAATGGATAAGTGACCTGGAAGACAGAATGGTGGAATTCACTGCTATGGGACAGAGTAAAGAAAAAGAATGAAAATAAATGAAGACAGCCTAAGACACCTCTGGGACAACATTAAATGCACTAACATTCGTATTATAGGGGTCACAGAAGGAGAAGAGAGAGAAAAAGGACCCGAGAAAATATTTGAAGAGATTATAGTTGAAAACTTCCCTAACATGGGAAAGAAAATAGTCACCCAAGTCCAGGAAGTGCAGAGAATCCCAACAGGATAAACCCAAGGAGAAACATGGCAAGACACATAGTAATCAAACTGACAAAAATTAAAGACAAAGAAAAATTACTAAAAGCAACAAGGGAAAAATGACCAATAACATACAGGGGAACTCCCATAAGGTAAAGAGCTGATTTCTCAGCAGAAACTCTACAAGCCAGAAGGGAGTGGCACAATATATTTAAAGTGATGAAAAGGAAGAACCTACAACCAAGATTACTCTACCGTGCAAGGATCTCATTCAGATTCGATGGAGAAATCAAAAGCTTTACAGACAAGCAAAAGATAACACAATTCAGCACCACCAGACCAGCTTTACAACAAATGCCAAAGGAACGTCTCTAAGTGGGAAACACAAGAGAAGAAAAGGACCTACAAAAACAAACCCATAAAAATTAAGAAAATGGTAATAGGAGCATACATATCGATAATTACCTTAAATGTGAATGGATTAAATGCTCCAACCAAAAGACACAGGATTGCTGAATGGACACAGAAACAAGACTCATATACATGCTGTCTACAAGAGACCCACTTCAGACCTAGGGACACATACAGACTGAAAGTGAGGGGATGGAACAAATTATACCATGCAACTGGAAATCAAAAGAAAGCTGGAGTAGCAATACTCCTACCAGATAAAATAGACTTTAAAACAAAGAATGTTACAAGAGACAAGGAGGACACTACATAATGATCACGGGATCAATCCAAGAAGAAGATATAACAATTATAAATATATATGCACCCAACATAGGAGCACATCAATACATAAGGAAAATTCTAATAGCTATAAAAGAGGAAATCAACAGTAACACAAAAATAATGGGTGACATTAACACGAATGGACAGATCATTCAGATAGAAAATTGATAAAGAAACACAACCTTTGAATGACACAATAGACCAGAGAGAGTTCATTGATATTTATAGGACATTCCATCCGAAAACAGCAGGTTACATTCTTCTCAAGTGCACATGGAACATTCTCCAGTATAGATCACATCATGGGTCTCAAATCAAGCCTCGGTAAATTTAAGAAAATTGAAATCATACCAAGCATCTTTTCTGAACACAACACTATGAGATTCAAAATAAAGTACAGGGAAAAAAAAGTAAAAAACATAAAACACATGGAGGCTAAACAATACATCATGAAATAGCCAAGAGTTCACTGAAGAAATCAAGTAAGAAATCAAAAAAATACCTAGGAAAACATGACAATGAAAACACGATGACCCAAAACCTATGGGATGCAGCAAAAGCAGTTCTAAGAGGAAAGTTTATAGCAACACAATCCTACCTCAAGAGACAAGAAACATCTCAAATAAACAATCTAACCTTCCACCTAAAGCAATTAGGGAAAGAAGAATTAAAAGAAACCCAAAGGTAGCAGAATGAAAGAAATCATAAAGGTCATAACAGAAATAAATGAAAAAGAAATGAAGGAAATGACAGCAAAGATCAATAAAACTAAAGCTGGTTCTTTGAGAAGTTAAATAAAATTGATAAACCATTAGCCAGAATCATCAAGAAAAAAAGGGAGAAGACTCAAATCAAGAGAATTAGACATGAAAAAGGAGAGGCAACAACGGACACTGCAGAAATACAAAGGATAATGAGAGATTACTACAAGCAACTGTATGCAAATAAAATGGACAACCTAGAAGAAATGGACAAATTCTTAGAAATGCACAACCTTCCGAGACTGAACCAGGAAGAAATAGAAAATATAAACAGACCAATCACAAACACTGATATTGAGACTGTGATTAAAAATCTTCCAACAAACAAAAGCCCAGAACCAGATGGCTTCACAGCAAATTCCATTAAACATTTAGAGAAGAGCTAACACCTATCTTTCTCAAACTCTTCCAAAATATGGCAGAGGGAGGAACACTCCCAAACTTATTCTATGAGGCCACCATCACCCTGATACCAAAACCAGACAGAGAGGTCACAAAAAAAGGAAACTACAGGCCAAAATCACGGATGAACATAGATAAAAAACCTCAACAAAATACTAGCAAACAGAATCCAGCAGCACATTAAAAGGATCATACACCGTGATCAAGTGGGGTTTATCCCACGAATGCAAGGATTCCTCAATATACAAAAACCAATCAATGTGATACATCATATTAACACACTGAAGGATAAAAACCATATGATCATCGCAATAGATGCAGAAAATGCTTTCAAAAAATTCAAATCCCATTTATTATAAAAACTCTCCAGAATGTAAACATAGAAGGAACTTAGCTCAACATAATAAAGGCCATATGTGACAAACCGACAGCCAACATCGTTCTCAATGGTGCAAAAGAGAAACCATTTCCACTAAGATCAGGAACAAGACAAGGTTGCCAACTCTCACCACTCTTATTCAACATAGTTTTGGAAGTTTTAGCCACAGCAATCAGAGATGAAAAAGGAATCCAAATCAGGAAAGAAGTAAAGCTGTCACTGTTTGCAGATGACATGATACTGTACATAGAGAATCCTAAAGATGGTACCAGAAAACTACTGGAGCTAATCAATGAATTTGGTAAAGTAGCAGGACACAAAATTAATGCACAGAACTCTCTGACATTCCTATACACTAATGATGAAAAATCTGAAAGAGAAATTAAGGAAACACTACCATTTTTCATTGCAACAAAAAGAATAAAATACCTAGGAATAAACCTACCTAAGGAGACAAAAGACCTATATGCAGAAAATATAAGACACTGATGAAAGAAATTAAAATGATACAAACAGATGGACAGCTATACCATGTTCTTGATTGGAAAAATCAACATTGTGAAAATGACTATACTACCCAAAGCAATCTACAGATTCAATGCAATCCCTATCAAACTACCACTGGCATTTTTCACAGAACTACAACAAAAATTTCACAATTTGTATGGAAACACAAAAGACCCCAAATAGCCAAAGCAATCTTGAGAAAGAAAAACAGAGCTGGAGGAATCAGGCTCCCTGACTTCAGACTATACTACAAAGCTACAGTAATCAAGGCAGTATGGTACTGGCACAAAAACAGAAAGATAGATCAATGGAACAGAATAGAAACCCCAGAGCCAAACCCACGCACATGTGGTCCCCTTATTTTTGATAAAGCAAGCAAGAATATACAATGGAGAAAAGTCAGCCTCTTCAATAAGTGTTGCTGGGAAAACTGCACAGCTACATGTAAAGGAATGAAATTGGAACACTCCCTAAAACCATACACAAAAATAAACTCAGAATGGATTAACGATCTAACTGTAAGGCCAAAAAATCTTAGGGGAGAACATAGAGAGAAGACTCTATGACATAAATCACAGCAAGATCCTTTTTGTCCTACCTCCCAGAGAAAAGGAAATAAAAAGAAAAATAAACAAATGGGACCTAATGAAACTTAAATGCTTTTGCACAGCAAAGAAAACCATAAATAAGATGAAAAGACAACACTCAGAATGGGAGAAAATATTTGCAAATGAAGCAACTGACAAAGGATTAATCTCCAAAACATAAAAGCAACCCATGCAGCTCAATATCAAAAAAACAAACAAACTCAATCCACAAATGGGCAGAAGACCTAAATAGACATTTCACTGATGAAGATATACAGATTGTCAACAAACACATTAAAGAATGCTCAACATCACTAATCATTAGAGAAATGCAAATCAAAACTACAAAAAGGTATCCTCGCACACTGGTCAGAATGGCCATCATCAAAAAATCTACAAACAATAAATGCTGGAGAGGGTGTGGAGAAAAGGGAACACTTTTGCACTGTTGCTGGGAATGTAAATTGATGCAGCCACTATGGAGAACAGTATGGACGTTCCTTAAAACCTAAAAATACAACTACCATATTATCTAGCAATCCCACCACTGGGCATATACCCTGAGAAAAACATAATTCAAAAAGAGTCATGTACCACAATATTCATTGCAGCACTATTTACAATAGCCAGGACATGGAAGCAACTTAAGTGTCCATCAACAGATGAATGGAGAAAGAAGATGTGGCACATATATACAGTTGAATATTAGTCAGCCACAAAAAGAAACAAAACTGAGTTATTTGTAGTGAGGTGGATGGACCTAGAATCTATCATACAGAGTGAAGTAAGTCAGAAAGAGAAAAACAAATATTTCATGCTAACACGTATATATGGAATGTAAAAAAAAATGATCTGAAGAACGTAGGGGCAGGACAGGAATAAAGACGTAGATGTAGAGAATGGACTTGAGGACACAGGGATGGGGTAGGGTAAGCTGAGATGAAGTGAGAGAGTGTCGTTGATATATATACACTACCAAATGTCAAATAGATAGCTAGTGGGAAGCAGCTGCATAGCACAGGGAGATCAGCTTGGTGCTTTGTGACCACCTAGAGGGATGGGATAGTGAGGGTTGGAGGGAGATGCAAGAGGTAGGGGATATGGGGATATATGTATACATATAGCTGATTCACTTTCTCATACAGCAGCAAATAACACAACAATGTAAAGCAATTATACTCCAATAGAGATGTTAAAAAAATTAAAATATTTTAAAAAAGAAAAACAAACAAACAAAGAATAACAATATTACTTCTTCCAATCCAAAAAAAAAAAAAAAGAAAGAAATCTTTTTCTGGGGCTTCCCTGGTGGCACAGTGGTTAAGAATCCACCTGCCAATGCAGGGGACATGGGTTTGAGCCCTTGTCTGGAAAGATCCCACATGCTGTAGAGCAACTAGCCTGTGTGCCACAACTACTGAGACTGTGCTGTAGAGCCCACGAGCCACAAATACTGAGCCCATGTGCCACAACTACTGAAGCCCACATGCCTAGAGCCTGTGCTCTGCAACAAGGAAGCCACCACGATGAGAAGCCTGTGCACCACAACGAAGAGTAGCCCACCCTCGCCACAACTATAGAAAGCCAGTATACAGTAACAAAGAGCCAACGCAGCATAAATAAATAAATTTTTTTAAAAAACTTTTTTCTTTTTAATCTGTAATCTAATCTGCAATCTTTTTTTCTGTGTTTAAAACAGTTTTAATTAAAGATAGCAATTCCACAAAAGGAGAGGATAAAGAATGGGATGACAAGAAGTATTTGGTCTTAATAAAGCAATACAAGATAGATCCATTATCAAAGACCATTTAATTTTTAATTGAAATATGGTTGACATACAACATTATATTGGCTTCATATGTACAACATAATGATTTGATATTTGTATGTATTGTAAAATAATCACCCCAGTAAGTCTAGTTAACATCTTTCACCATACATAGTTACAGAATTCTTTGCTTGACATGAGAACTTTTAAGATTTACTCTCTTAGCAACTTTCAAATATGCAACACTATTATTAACCACAGTTACCATGATGTACATTACATCCCATGAGTTATTTATTTTACAACTGGAAGTTTATACCTTTTGACTCCTTTCACCCATTTTGCCCATCCCCCACCCCCTGCTTCTGGCAACCACAAACGTGTTCTCTGTATCTATGAACTTGTTTGATTTTTTTAAGATTCCACATTTAAGTAAGATCATAACAGTATTTGTCTTTCCCTGTCTGACTTACTACACTTAGCATAATGCTCTCAAGATCCATCCATATTGCCATAAATGGCAAGATTTCATTCTTTTTTATGGCTGAATAACAATTCATTGTACACATGTATTCTTTTAATGGCTGAATAACATTCCATTGTGTGTGTGTGTATATATGCATATATATATATACATATATATCACATTTTCTTTATCTATTCATCTGTTGATGGACACTTAGTTTTTTTCCTACATTTTGGCTGTTATAAATAATGCTGCAGTGAACATAGGGGTGCATATATTTTTTCGAGTTCGTGTTTTCATTTTCTTTGGGTAAATACCCAGAAGTGGAATTGCTGGATCATATGGTAATTCTATTTTTAATTTTTTGAGGCATCTCCATAGTGTTTTCCATAGTGGCTAAACCAGTTTATATTTCTACCCACAGTGCACAAGTGTTCCCTATGCTCCACATTCTTGCCAACACTTACCATTTCTCATCTTTTTGATATTAATCATTCTCAGATGTGTGAGGTGATATCTCATTGTGGTTTTGGTTTGCATTTCCCTGATTATTAGTGATATTGAGCATCTTTTTATGTACCCCTTGGCCATTTGTATGTCTTCTTTAGAAAATATCTATTCAGATCCTCTGTCCATTGTTTAATCGGATTGTTTGTGGGGTTTTGCTATTAAGTTGTATGAGTTCTTTACATATTTTGGATATTAACCCCTTATCAGATATGTGATTTGCAATATTTTCTCCCATTCAGTAAGTCGCCTTTTCATTTTGTTGGTGGTTTCCTTTGCTGTGCAGAAGCTTTTTAGTTTGATGTAGTCCCACTTGTTTATTTTTGTGTTTGTTGCTTTGTCTGAGGACACAGATTCAAAATACTCTTGCTAAGACTGATGCTTTTGGTGTCAAATCCAAAAATTCATCACCAAGACCTATGTTAAGGAGCTTACCGCCTATGTTTTCTTCTAGGAGTTTTATGGTTTCAGATCTTACATTCAAGTCTTTAATCTATTTTGAGTTAACTTTTGTGTATGGGTAAAACAATGGTCCAGTTTCATTATTCTGCATGTGGCTGTCCAGTTTTTACAACATCATTTATTTTAGAGACTGTCCTTCCTCCATTGTATATTCTTGGCTCCTGTGCTGTAAATTAATTGACCCTGTATGCATGGATTTATTTCTGGGTTATATATTCTATTCTATTGATCTGTGTGTCTGCTTTCTGTAATATAGCTTGAAATCAGGGAGCATGATGCCTCCAGCCTTGTTCCTTTTTCTCAAGATTGTTTTGGCTTTCAGGGAAAGGCCATTTAATTTTTAAAGATTCAAAATACCAAAAGCATAAATTGGAGTGTAAGAAAAAAATCTGTAAGCATGATTTAATTAAATATTTTACATTTATTTTCTCCCACAGTAATTAAGCATGAATTTTAAAAAGCATAAGAGCTGAGAAAAATAAGCACGTGCATCACACAGGGTTAGAGGAGCCAGCATGCAAAGTCTGTAAAAGGATGAAGTTCAACCAGGTCATGTCTAAAGTCCTTTCATGCTTTGACATTGTGTAGGGTGTGACAATGGTAATGAACCCAGCAAAGCAGTAGGTGCTCAACAAACTCTTATTGAACACGTTGGGTAAAAATCATTAAGCGCTTGAGTTTGTAGCATAGGTTGTAAGTGCTGAAGAAATTCAGAGAGAAGGTTTGGAGAAGCAGAGAGTAAAGGGTTGGAATACCAAGAATATCACTTCTGTGTTCAACTTTGAGTTTTGGGATAAATTCATGAGATGGTTCTTAAAGGCCCAAAATATGGGTCATTATCTTATTACTTATTTTTGTGATTTTTATTCTTGGTATCTTTCTCCTCGCTTGGTGAGAGGGATAAGGGAAAGGGAATGGAGGAAATATAACTTACATTTATGAATAGGCTTCCATATGCTAGGAACTATACATATACTATCATATTTAACCTTCACAACAACCACCAGAAGTGGGTATTATTATTTCTGTTTTTACAGATGAAAGAAACCAAGCCACAGAGAGGTTCTGGTAAATTCCCCAGGTTCATTTTCCTAGTATGAAAACAGTTCCAGGAATAAAAATCAGATCTTATTAACTCCAAAACCGTTGTTCCTTCCACTACTATGCCACTTCCAGTTAGCATGCTTTCTGAAGACATTCTTCTCACTTCATTTCAATGTGAATAACAACAAGGGTCCTCAGATAAAATTCTAGAGTTTAGGAAATAACCAACTCATTCACATGGATCTTTTATTCAATAAGCTTTATTCAAAACCTTTGGTGCCTTGAATATAATTCTTGAACTTCATCTTGAGCTCTGAAGATCCTTACATATAGAATAAGTTCATTATCTGAGTTCTCCCAACACTATTTATCCAACCCCAAAGAAAAAATGGGGAATTCCCTGGTTCTCCAGTGGTTAGGACTCAGTGCTTCCACTGCAGGGGATCCTGGTTCCATCCCTGGTGGGGGAACTAAGATCCCACAAGCCACGCAGCACAGCCAAAAAGAAAAATTAAAATGGCTTTCAAACCTAAGGGGAAAATAGAATCACTCATAATTGGATAAAATCAAACTAAAACCACACTGAGATACATTTTTCAACTCTCAGATTGGCAAAAATTAAAAAGTATGACAGGGGCTTCCCTGGTGGTGCAGTGGTTAAGAATCTGCCTGGCAATGCAGGGGACACGGGTTTGAGCCCTGGTCCGGGAAGATCCCACATGCCGCGGAGCAACTAAGCCCGTTCGTGACGACTACTGAGTCTGCGCTCTAGAGCCCATGAGCCACAACTACTGAAGCCTGCGTGCCTACAGCCCGTGCTCTGCAACAAGAGAAGCCACTGCAGTGAGAAGCCCCCACACCGGAAGGAAGAGCAGCCCCACTCGACGAAACTAGAGAAAGCCCACATGTAGCAACGAAGACCCAAAACAAACAAAAATAAATACATGTATAAAAAATAAAACGTATGACAACACATTCTGTTTGTTAGGTTGTGGGAAAACAGATATTCTGATATATCACTGGCGGGAATTCTAATTGGTACAACTCTTCTGGAATGAAATCTGACATAATATCTAACAAAACCATACATGCACTTTTAGTTTGACTGAGCAACCGTATTTCTAGGAATCTAATCTGAAGATACACCTCCAACAAAATGAAAATACGTATGTGCAAGATTGTTTATTGCAACACTTTTTTTGCAATTGCAAAATACTGGGAAACAACCTAAATGTTCACACATAGGAGAGTGGTCAAATAAACTATGGTATATCTAAACAATGAAGAACTGCATTAGTTATATATTTCAGTGAAATAAATTACCAAACTTAGTGGCTTTAAAACCACATGTTTATTATTTCAAAGTTTCTCTGGGTCAGCAATCCTGGCATGTTTTAGCTGGGTCTTCTGCTTCAGAGACTCTTACAAGATGCAATCAAAGTGTTGGCCAGTGCTGGGACTTACCTGAGGCTAAACTGGGGAAAGATTCACTTCCAAGCTTATATGGTTGTCAGCAGAATTCAGTTCCTTGTGGATTGTTAGACTGAGAGATTCACCTATTTGCTAGCTGTCAACTGGAAATTGTCTTCAGCAACTAGAGGCTTCCTACAGTTCCTTGCCTTGTGGACCTCTCCATATGGTGGCTTCCCTCATTAAAGCCAACAAGGGAGAGACTCATTGCAGTCTTCTAGAAAGACAGATGTTACAATCTTATTCAACATAATCATGGAAACAACATCCCATCACCTTTGTCATATTCTATTGGTTAGAGGCAAGTCATAAATCATGTCCACATTCAAGATAAGAGAATTACACAAGGACATGAGCATTAGGAGGCAGAGATCATGGAGTACCTTCAGAGTCTGTCTTGTTACAAATACTATGTAGCTGTAAACAAGTATGAGAAAGCTATGAATTGACTTGGCATGATTTCCAAGACATACTGTTAAATGAATAAAGCAACGTATAAAAGAGTATCTATAGTATATTACCCTATGTGAAAGGAAATATAAGAAAATCAATGTGCATTTGCTCACCTGTGCAAAAGAAATACAGGAAGAATAAACCAGAAACTAAATGGGGTTACTTACATGGGGTGGTTGTGAAAGGGGGGAACAGAATGGGGAAATGGGAATAAGGTAGTAAGGATGAGGGAGGAGTGACCCTTATCTGAGTATGTCTTTTATATAACTTTGACTCTTGGTACCATAGGAATGTTTCACATATCTCAAAAATAAATAAATAAATATTGAATAAAAACAATAACAAGTGTACATGACTATACTAAAATGCATGATATAATCACAATATAACTGAAGAAGGTGGGGAAGGAAAGAACTAAGTATTATGGATTGAACTGTGTCTCTCCAAAAAGATATGTTGAAGCACTGACACCCAGTATCTTAGAATGTGACTTTATTTGGAAATAGGATCTTTAAACAGATAATCAAATTAAAATGAGGTCATTCCGTTGGGCTCTAATCCAATATGACTGATGTCCTTATAAAAAGGGGCAATTTGGACATAGGGACATATGCACAGAGGAAGACAATATGAAGAGATAAATGCAAAGGAAGAACACCATGTGAAGATAAAGGTAGAGATTGGAGTGATGCATCTAAAAGCCAAAGACTGCTAGCAAACCGTCAGAAGCTAGGAGAAAGCTATGGAACAGATTCTACTTCACACCCCTGAGAAGGAACCAACTCTGATGACACCTTGATTTTGGACTTCTAGCCTCTAGAACTGTGAAACAATAAATTTCTATTTTAAGCCACACAGTTTCTTGTACTTCGTTACAGCAGCCCTAGGAAACTAATACAGCAAGTAACTTTGTAAAACAGCATTTTGACTAGATGCTGTAAGGCTAAAGACAAAAAGAATTATATACAAATATTATAACTACTTTGTAAATTTGTTTCTCACAGGGGAGAGATAATTATAGTTAGATTTCTTACAGCCAGAAGGAACAGTTAAAAATATAGATAGAGGGGAGGTTAGAATGAACAAAATATGTTGGATTGGAATCAGAGATGTCAGTATGAACTCATGTTTTTAAAGATAATAGATAGATAGCTAAATGTAGAAATAAATACAGATGTGTATTAGTATACATACATATATTTCCTATCTCTGTCCACTGAGAGGGCCCAGGAGTAATGAAATTCCATTAGCAGCAAGCACACCTAGAGCCCAAATCTTGCTTTCTAAATAACAGTCTCCCAAAGAAGGAACTGGACTTCTTAAGGAAGTGGTTGATTCCAGGATTGGAGCAGCAGAAGTATGAGATAAGCCTAGCACACTTTGGGTACCAGGAAATAAGGACATATTGAAATATAATGGGGGCCCATTGAAGGGGCAAGAAGCCAACATGAAGGAGTTCTTAAGGCCAAAGGTAGAACCATTTGAGCAACAAAATAAATAACGATAATATTGAATTATCAATCCATAAAATAGATATTAATGTATCCATACTGATATAAATAAACAATTGAATAATCAAATAAATAAATAAATGGGAGATGGGGAGAGCTCCTCCTTAGAGAAGAATTCCAATTAATAAATGTAGAATAAATAAGAAAAATAGAAAATCACAATTAGACAAACATCACAGTAATAATTGTTGTACACAAGACACATTGATGCATGCTAAAATTAGCAGGTGAAAGTCTGAAGAAAAATAGGATATTTGTATAGTCTCAAGGTATCTATACAATATACATACCACTTATATTTATTTCTATGGGGAAAATTAGTACATTTTCAGTGGAGAAACCCAGTAGATATCATCCTTACCAAGAGATCAAGGGTAACATCCCCAGCAAATAAAATGTGCCAACTTCATGTGGATATGATGTGATATGATGCATAACATCACTTCCGTGGTATACTTGCCAAAAATCTATAACTTTGATCTAATCAAAAGAAAATATCAGATGTGCTCAAATTGAGAGACATTCTATGAAACAATTGACAAGTACTCATGAAAAGTGTCAAGGTCATGAAAGGAACTGCTGCAGATTGTAGCAGACTAAGGAATATCAACAATTAAATTCAATGTGGGACCTTGACTTAGATACTAGTAAAGAAAAAGGGCATTCAAAGAAAAAAAATGTTATACCAAAGAAATTGGTATAACATCTGTAATTCAGTTAATAGCATCAAATTAACTATTAATTTCCTGATTTTGATAATTATGATCTGGTTATGTAAATTATTATTGTTGGAGGAACCTGGTGAAGGATATATGTGAATTCCTTGTACTATTCTTGCAACTTTTCTAGAAGTATAAAATTATTTTCAAATAAAAAGTTAAAAATTATTTTTTTCAGAAGATTTTCCCATTACTTAGCAGTGATACTGAGTGGGAACCATGTCAGTGGGAAAAAGGTTAATATATAATCATCTCTTCATATACATTAGCTCACCTTACCATTCCAACAATTGTGAAAATAATAGAACAAGGATTATTATTCACATTCTACAGATAATGAAATGAAGTCTCAGAGAGGTTAAGTGATTTAAAAGGTCATTCAGGAATTCTTCATCTAGCATGGCAGGGTATAATAGGCAGCATAATTCTTTACCTGATTATGACTAAAACTTCAGGATGAATGCATAAATCAGCTATCCAAGAACCCTGAGACGAAAACAAAAGTAAACAAAAGTCAAAGAGATGCATGACAGAGCAGTGGCATGCACAGCTAAAATCTCAACTAAAAGTCCATATTTTGGGTCAGAGGAAATTGAAAAATTGTGGGCCTGGAAAAGTTGAGATTCTGAGAAGGGAAAAACAAAAGACGAGAATCCTTTCATTCTGTACACAAACCTGTATAATCTTAGGCTTACTGTTAAACTGCACATAATTGGGACAGAACCAAAGCAGCTTAACAAAAGCCTTGAAAATAGAATAGTTTTAAACCATGGTCCAAGTCTCATCCTAACCCCTGAGTGATACATGCACGAGACAGAACCAAAGTAACATAGGAAAGGCCTTGACAATTGAACTGAGATTAGATCCATGCTCATAGAATGCAAGACAGAACTTGGAGTTTGAACATAACTGGGTTGATTGTCTATAAAAGAACAGCAAGAAAAATAACAATCTCCAGAGGATTAAAACATAATACAGAGCCTACACAACGTAATATTAAAAAGTTCAAGATATAATCCAAAATTATGCAACATAAAAAACCAGGAAAACATAACCAACTTTCAACATAAATTATAATCCAATAATGCCAATCCTGAGATGACCAAAATGCTGGAATAATCAGACAGAGAGCTTAAAGCAGATATTTTAACTATACTCTGTGAGATAAAGGTAAATACACATTTTTGGCAGAGAAATGGAAATTATAAAATAATAACCAAATGTAAATATTAGAACTGAAAAATATAGTATCTGAAAAAAGAACTCACTAGGGGGACTCATTAGCATAATGGAAATGACAGAGTAGAGAGTCAATGGTCTTGAATTTGTATCAAAAGAAATTAACCAATTTGAAGAAAAGAGGACATTTTTGGGGAAAAATGAAGGCTTAGGGATCTATAAGTCATATAAAAAGTTTAATATTTATGTCTTTGGGTCTCTGAGGTGAGTAGTAAGCAAGCAGAGAAAAAAATGTATGAAGAGATTATGGCTGAAAACTCCCTGAATTTTGTGAGTATATCTGTAGATTCAAGAAGCTCAAAAAACTCTAAACAGGATAAACTCAAAGAAAACCATGTCCACATCATAATCAAACTAGTGAGAACCACATATAAAAAGATATGGAAAGCAGCTAGTTAAAAAGGACACATTAGATGCAGTGAAACCATGATTTGAATAACTGGGCTTTTCATAGGGGCCACAAGAGAGTGGAACAATATTTTTAAAGTGCTGAAAGAAAAGAGCTGTCAATACAGAATTCCATATCCAGGGAAGATACTCAGAAATGAAGGTAAAATAAAGAAATTCTCGGGAAGAAAAACTAAGAGAAATCACTGATAACAGACCTGTTCCCAAAAATGCTAATGAAGATACTTGGGTTAAAGGGATATAAATGATACCAAAGGGATTTTGTTCTAAGACATCAAGGAAGAGCAAAGTAATAAATACCTAAGTAAATATTAAAACTATCTTTTCCTTTTAAGATTTAAAAAATACACATGATGTTGAAAGCCATACTTATCATTTTATGGGGTTTTCAATGTATAATGATGTCAAACATATGACAACTATATATTTTTTAAAAGGTCAGTAATAGGTGGATGAAGGGACATATGGCTGCAAGTGTTCTACATTTTACTAGAAGTGGTTAAATATTAACTCAATTTGACTATGTAAAGTTAGATATTGTAATCCTTAGGGAAATGATTAAAATACAAAGAGATAGAATTAAAAACACTAGCAATTTCCAGTCCAGCATGTAAGGAACTTGGAAGTAGTCACTCCATCCTAAAAACAAGTAAAATGCTCAATAAACTGAAAATTCAACAAGTCTTCTTAGATACTTTAGAGAAGTGAAGTCACAGGGCAAACCACTGCCCACCAAATTGGAGAGATGGATAGGCAAATCCAAAGAATCACAACTTAACCAGAGCAGAAACCCATGAGCAGAAAGCTATGCAAGAACCAGTACTGAGGTAGGAAAACCTGAACTATAATTGATGAACTGTTGGAGGCTCAATGTGGTTAAGTCTGATAGTTAAAAACTCCAGGGAGACACAGCCATGGGGTGGGGGGGGGCATGCTTTTGTGAGTTTTACCTCCAAAGGCCAAACCAAGTCCTCAAAATGAATACTGGAGAAAAATCCCCTCATAATTCCAGCAGGGGAAGGGAAAAGGTAAACATTTAAAAGTATGTCAGAGCATTCTGTTCTTCTTAACAAACTCTGCCCTCAAGAGAAACCTTTTTTTTTAAACAATATTCTAAACTATTAAGGCTTTTTCAGAGACTAACTGACCTGAGGGAGAGAAAATACCCAACTTTAGCCCTCTCTAGCCTTCCATGTGGGGGAAGGGAAATACACAACTCCAGTCTACTTTAGCTATCCTGTCCCACCTAAGGGGAAGAGGACTGAGAAGCACTTGTGAAGTTAACAGTCCACAGGCAGAGGTTCACTAAATGACTGAGACCTAATCATACAACTATAGATGCTTCCTCTCCCCCTACACCTCACAGCACATTACTAACAGCCTATTTATAGCAGTTCCTTTTACCACTACATCATGTTTGTCTATCAAGAAAAAATTACAAGGCATAATAAAAGTTAAAAACCCCACAGTCTGAAGAGACAGAGCAAGTGTCAGAACCAGACTCAGATATTGCAGGGATGTTGAAATTACCAAACCAGGAATTTAAAACAACTATAAGTATGCTAAGGGCTCTAATGAGTGAAGTCGACAGCATGCAAGAACATGGGTAATGTAAGCAGAGAGATGTAAATTCTAGGAAGGAACAAAAAATGCTAGAAATCAAAACCACTGTAACAGAAATGAAGAGTGCCTTTGATGGGCTCATTAGTAGCCTGAGTATGGCTGAGGAAAGAATCTCTGAGCTTGAGACTATATCAACAGAAACTTCCAAAACTGAAAAGCAAAGAGAAAAAAAAATACCAAAAAAGTAGAACAGAATATCTATGAACCGTGGGACAACTACAAAAGTTGTAACATCCACATAATGGGAATACCAGAAGGAGAATAAAGAGAGAAAGGAATAGAATATTCACAACTATAATGACTGAGAATTTCCCCAAATTAATATCAGACACCAGATCCAGCAAGATCAGAGAATTCCAGGCAGGATAAATGCCAAAAGAATTACTCCTAAACATATCTTATTAAAACTACAGAAAATCAAAGATAAAGAAAAAATCTTGAAAGATGCCAGAGGAAAACACTTTAATTATAGAGAAGCAAAGATAAGGATTACATTCAGGGCTTCCCTGGTAGCGCAGTGGTTGAGAGTCCGCCTGCCAATGCAGGGGACACGGGTTCATGCCCCAGTCCGGGAGGATCCCACATGCCGTGGAGCGGCTGGGTCCGTGAGCCATGGCTGCTGAGCCTGCATGTCCGGAGCCTCTGCTCCACAGTGGGAGAGGACACAATGGTGAGAGGCCCATGTACTGCAAAAAAAACAAACAAACAGTATTACATTCAACTTCTCAGAAACCACCAAGCAAGAAGAGAGTGGAGTGAAATAAAGTATTGAGAAAACCCCCCACCACTCTAAAATTCTTCACCCAGTGAAATTATTCTTCAAAAGTGAAGGAGAAATAAAGACATGGAAGCAACCTAAATGTCCATCAACAGATGAATGGATAAAGAAGAGGTGGTATAAATATGCAATGGAATATTACTCAGCTGTAAAAAAGAATGAAATTATGCCATTTTCAGTAACATGGATGGACCCAGAAATGATCATACTAAGTGAAGGAAACCAGGCAGAGAAATACAAATATCATATGATATCACTTATATGTGAAATCTAAAAAAAAGAGACAAATGAACTTATTTACAAAACAGAAATAGACCCACAGACATAGAAAACAAACTTATGGTTACCAAAGGGGAAACCAGGGATATACATTAGGAGGTTGGGATTAACATATACACACTACTATATATAAAACAGATAACCAGTAAGGACCTACTGTATAGCACAGGGAACTATACTCAATATTTTGTAATAACCTATAAGGGAAAATAATCTGAAAAAGAATATATATACATATATATATGTTAATGAGTAACAACACTGTTAGTTTCAGGTGTACAACACAGTGATTCAGTTTTATAATCTGTGCTATACACCTGAAACTAACACAACATTGTAAATCAACTATGCTTCAATTAAAAATGGACATATATACACTACCAAACACAAAATAGACAGACAGTGGGAAGCAGCCACATAGCACAGGGAGATCAGCTCCGTGCTTTGTGACCACCTAGAGGGGTGGGATAGGGAGGGTGGGATGCAAGAGGGAAGAGATATGGGGATATATGTGTATGTATAGCTGATTCACTTTGTTATAAAGCAGAAACTAACATACCATTGTAAAGCAATTATACTCCAATAAAGATGTTAATATATATATATGGACTTCCCTGGTGGTCCAGTGGTTGAGAATCCACCTTCCAGTGCAGGGGATGTGGGTGCAATCCCTGGTCGGGGAACTAAGATCCCACATGCCATGGGGTAACTAAGCCTGTGAGCCTGAGAGCCACTACTAGTGAGCCCGTGGGCCACAACTACAGAGTCCATGTGCTCTGGAGCCTGCACATCACAACTAGTGAGCCCATGCACTGCAACTACTGAGCCTGTGCTGCACCACAACTAGAAAGAAGCCTGTGTGCTGCAACAAAGATCCCACGTGCTGCAATGAAAGACCCTGCATGCCACAACTAAGACCTGACACAGCCAAAAATAAATAAATAAATATTATATATATATATATATATATATATATATATATATATATATATATATATAGGGACTTCCCTGGTGGTCCAGTGGTTAAGACTCCATGCTCCCAATGCATGGGTTCTGTTCCATCCCTAGTCAGGGAACTAGATTCCACATGCCATAACTAAGAGCCCGCATGCCACAACAAAGATCCTGGGTGGCAACAAAGATCCCATATGCTGCAAGTAAGACCTGGCACAGCCAAAAATTAATTAATTAAAAATATATATGTATATACATACAAAATAATTAAATTTAGATATTTTGTTAAAAAAGACTTTCTCGAACAAACAAAATTGAGGGACTTTGTTGCCAGTAGGTCTGCCATGTAAGAAATGTTAAAAGAAGTTATTCAAAAAGAAGGAAAATAACATAGGTCAGTCAGAAAATCAAATCAACATAAAGAAATGAAGAGCACTAAGAAAGAATAGTGAAAGTAAAATAAAAACTTTATTTTTCTTCATCTTAATTCATTTAACAGACAGCAGTTTGTTCAAAATAATAATAGAAAAAATATTCCATACGTATGATGGAAGGTATACCATACATTTTATGTGTGTGTGTCTGTATATATATATATATATATATATATATGAAAGAAATGACAGCAATGATATATGAGATGGGGGTAGTTTGAATTATTTTGTTATTAAGGGACACACACTACTCATGAAGCACTACAGTGTCATTTGAAAGTGACCTTGGATTAGCTGTAAATGTTTTTTGCAATTTGTAGGGCAAGCATTAAAAAAGGTTAAAAAAATTTAAAAATTAGTAAAACTGGTAGGCTAACAAAGGAGAGAAGTAGATTCATATAAAATGCTCAATTAAAACCAAAAAATTAAGAAAAAGATTGAAAGACAAAAATAGGAAAAAAAGAACAAGGGAAATAATAGAAAACAATAACAAATATGGTAAATATTAATCCAACTATATCAATAATCACTTTAAAAATCAATGGTGTAGGGCTTCCCTGGTGGTGCAGTGGTTGAGAGTCCGCCTGCTGATGCAGGGGACACGGGTTCATGCCCTGGTCCGGGAAGATCCAACATGCCGCGGAGCGGCTGGGCCAGTGACAATGGCTGCTGAGCCTTTGTTTCTGGAGCCTGTGCTCCGAACCGGGAGAGGCCACAACAGTGAGAGGCCCGCGTACTGCAAAAGAAAAAAAAAATTCAATAGTGTATTTTGTATCCATTCAGCCAATCTGTGTCTTTTGGTGGGAGCATTTAGTCCATTTACATTTAAGGTAATTATCGATATGTATGTTCCTATTCCCATTTTCTTAATTGTTTTGGGTTCGTTCTTGTAGGTCTTTTCCTTCTCTTGTGTTTCTTGCCTATAGAAGGTCCTTTAGCATTTGTTGTAAAGCTGGTTTGGTGGTGCTGAACCATCTCAGCTTTTGCTTGTCTGTAAAGGTTTTAATTTCTCCATCAAATCTGAATGAGATCCTTGCTGGGTAGAGTCATCTTGGTTGTAGGTTTTTCTCCTTCATCACTTTAAATATGTCCTACCAGTCCCTTCTGACTTGCAGAGTTTCTGCTGAAAGATCAGCTGTTAACCTTATGGGAATTCCCTTGTGTGTTATTTGTTGTTTTTCCCTTGCTGCTTTTAATATGTTTTCTTTGTATTTAAATTTTGACAGTTTGATTAATATGTGCCTTGGTGTGTTTCTCCTTGGATTTATCCTGTATGGGACTCTCTGTGCTTCCTGGACTTGATTAACTATTTCCTTTCCCATATTAGGGAAGTTTTCAACTATAATCTCTTCAAATATTTTCTCAGTCCCTTTCTATTTCTCCTCTTCTTCTGGAACCCCTATAATTCAAATGTTGGTGCATTTAATGTTGTCCCAGAGGTCTCTGAGACTGTCATCAGTTCTTTTCATTCTTTATTCTGCTCTGCAGTAGTTATTTCCACTATTTTATCTTCCAGGCCACTTATCCGTTCTTCTGCCTCAGTTATTCCGCTATTGTCCCTTCTAGAGTATTTTTAATTTCATTTATTGTGTTGTTCATCATTGTTTGTTTCATCTTTAGTTCTTCTAAGTCCTGTTAAATGTTTCTTGCATTTTGTCCATTCTATTTCCAAGATTTTGGATAATCTTTAGTATCATTATTCTGAATTCTTTTTCAGATAGACTGCCTATTTCCTCTTCATTTGTTAGGTCTGGTGGTTTTTTATCTTGCTCCTTCATCTGCTGTGTGTTTTTCTGTCTTCTCATTTTGCTTATCTTACTGTGTTTGGGGTCTCCTTTTTGCAGGCTGCAGGTTCATAGTTCCCATTGTTTTTGGTGTCTGACCCCAGTGGCTAAAGTTGGTTCAGTGGGTTGTGTAGGCTTCCTGATGGAGGGGACTAGTGCCTGTGTTCCGGTGGATGAGTCTGAATCTTGTCTTTCTGGTGGGCAGGTCCACATCTGGTTGTGTGTTATTATGATTTTCGGCAGCCTCTCTGCTAATGGGTGGGGTTGTGTTACTGTCTTGGTAGTAGTTTGGCATAGAGTGTCCAGCACTGTAGCTTGCTGGCCGTTGAGTGAAGCTGGGTGTTGGTGTTGCGATGGAGATCTCTGGGAGATTTTCGCCATTTAATATTATGTGGAGCTGGGAGGTCTCTTGTGGATAGGTGTCCTGAAGTTGGCTCTCCCACCTCAGAGGCACAGCACAGACTCCTGGCTGCAGCACCAAGATCCTTTCATCCACATGGCTCAGAATAAAATGGAGAAAATGTAGAAGGAACGACAGAAAGAAAGAGGATAAAAGAAAATAAAATAGAGTAAGATAAAATAAAGTTATTAAAATAAAAAATAACTATTTTGAAAAAAATATTTATAAGTAAAAAAAAAACCGGACAGATAGAACCCTAGGACAAATGGCGAAAGCAAAGCTATACAGACAAAATCTCAAATCAATCAATGTGATACACCATATTAACAAATTGAAGGCGAAAAATCATACGGTCATCTGAATAGATGGAGAGAAAGCTTTTGACAAAATTCAACACCCATTTATGATAAAAACCCTCCAGAAAGTAGGCATACAGGGAAATTTCCTCAACATAATAAAGGCCATATATGACAAACACACAGCCAACATCATCCTCAATGGTGAAAAATTGAAAGCATTTTCACTAAGATCAGGAACAAGACAAGGTTGCCCACTCTCACCACTCTTTTTCAACATAGTTTTGGAAGTTTTAGACACAGCAATCAGAGAAGAAAAGGAAATAAAAGGAATTCAAATCGGAAAAGAAGAAGTAAAGCTGTCACTGTTTGCAGATGACATGTTACTATGCATACAGAATTCAAAAGATGCTACCAGAAAACTACTAGAGCTAATCAATGACTTTGGTAAAGTAGCAGGATAAAAAACTCATGCACAGAAATCCCTGACATTCCTATACACGAATGATGAAAAGTCTGAAAGTAAAATCAAGAAAGCAGTCCCATTCACCATTGCAAAAAAGGAATAAAATACCTAGAAATAAGCCTACCTAAGGAGACAAAAGACCCGTATGCAGAAAATTATAACACACTGATGTAAGAAATTAAAGATGATACAAATAGATGGAGAGATATACTATGTTCTTGGATTGGAAGAATCAACATTGTGAAAATGACTCTACTACCCAAAGCAATCTATAGATTCAATGCAATCCTTATCAAACTACCACTGGTATTTTTCATAGAACTAGAACAAAAAATTTCACAATTTGTATGGAAACAAAAAAGACTCCGAATAGCCAAAGCAATCTTGAGAACAAAAAGCGGAGCTGCAGTAATCAGGCTCCCTGACTTCAGACTATACTACAAAGCTACAGCAATCAAGACTGTATGGTACTGGCACAAAAACAGAAAGATAGATCAATGGAAGAGAATAGAAAGCCCAGAGATAAACCCACGCATATATGGTCAACTTATCTTTGATAAAGGAGGCAGGAATGTACAGTGGAGAAAGGACAGCTTCTTCAATAAGTGGTGCTGGAAAAACTGGACAGGTACATGTAAAAGTATGAGATTAGATCACTCCCTAACACCATACATAAAAATAAGCTCAAAATGGATTAAAGACCTAAATGTAAGGCCAAAAACTATCAAACTCTTAGAGGAAAACATAGGCGGAACATTCTCTGACATAAACCACAGTAAGATCTTTTTTGACCCACCTCCTAGAGAAATGGAAATAAAAACAAAAATAAACAAATGGGACCTAATGAAACTTCAAAGCTTTTGCACAGCAAAGGAAACCATAAACAAGACCAAAAGACAACCCTCAGAATGGGAGAAAATATTTGCAAATGAAGCAACTGACAAAGGATTAATCTCCAAAATTTATAAGCAGCTCATGCAGCTCAATAACAAAAAATCAAATAACCCAATCCAAAAATGGGCAGAAGACCTAAATAGACATTTCTCAAAGAAGATATACAGACTGCCAACAAACACATAAAAGAAGGCTCAACTTCATTAATCATTAGAGAAATGCAAATCAAAACTACAATGAGATATCATCTCACACCAGTCAGAATGGCCATCAACAAAATATCTAGAAATAATAAATGCTGGAGAGGGTGAGGAGAAAAGGGAGCACTCTTGCACTTCTGATGGGAATGTGAATTGGTTCAGCCACTATGGAGAAGAGTATGGAGTTCCTTAAAAAACTAACAATAGAACTACCATATGACCCAGCAATCTCACTAGTGGGCATATACCCTGAGAAATCCATAATTCAAAAAGTGTCATGTACCGAAATGTTCATTGCAGCTCTATTTACAATAGCCCGGTGATGGAAACAACCTAAGTGTCCATCATCGGATGAATGGATAAAGAAGATGTGGCACATATATACAATGGAGTATTACTCAGCCATAAAAAGAAACGAAATTGAGCTATTTGTAATGAGGTGGATAGACCTAGAGTCTGTCATACAGAGTGAAGTAAGTCAGAAAGAGAAAGACAAATACCATATGTTAACACATATATATGGAATGTAAGAAAAAAATGGCATGAAGAACCTAGGGGTAAGACAGGAATAAAGACACAGATCTACTGCAGAATGGACTTGAGGATATGGGGAGAGGGAAGGGCAAGCTGTGACAAAGTGAGAGAGAGGCATGGACATATATATACACTACCAAATGTAAGGTAGATAGCTAGTGGGAAGCAGCCACATAGCACAGGGATATCAGCTCGGTGCTTTGTGATCGCCTTGAGAGGTGGGATAGGGAGAGTGGGAGGGAGGGAGACGCAAGAGGGAAGAGATATGGGAACATATGTATATGTATAACTGATTCACTTTGTTATAAAGCAGAAACTAACACACCATTGTAAAGCAATTATAGTCCAATAAAGATGTAAGAGAAAAAAAGATAGAAATTGTCAGAGTGGAACAAAAAACAGGACCCAACTATATACTGTTCAGAGGAAACCCAGTTTAAGTATAAAGACACACATTGCTTAAAAGTAAATGGCTGGAGAAAAATATACCATGCTAACACTAATCAAAAGAAAGCGGGAGTAGCTATATTAACTTCAGACAGTGCAGACCTCAGAGCAAGGAAAAGTATCAGGGAAAAGGGGCATACATAATGATAAAAATGTCAATTCTCAGAGAGTGTCCAAGAATGTGGACTAGGAAGACCTTGAATTCACCTCCTCGCATGGGCACACCAAAATTACAACTATTTACAGAGCAACTGATTTTTTAAATTTATTTTTTATTGAAGTATAGTTGATTTACAATGTTGTGTTATTTTGTGGTGTATAGCAAAGTGATTCAGTTATACATATATATGTATATTCTTTTCCATATTCTTTTCCATTATGGTTTATGACGGGGTATTGAATATTATTCCCTGTGCTATACAGTAGGACCTTGTTGTTTATCCATACAGAGAAACTACTGATGAGAAAGACCACTAGCAGAAAAGTCCTGCTACAAATAAAGATATAAAGAAGGAACCACAATTAGATGGTTAGGAGGGGTGGTATAGTCATGACCCATACCCCCAGGTGGGTAACCCACAAACAAGAAAATAATTACAATTGCAGAGGTTCTCTCCAAGGAGCAAGTGGCCCCAGACCCACATCGGGCTCCCCAGCCTGGGGGTCCTGCACTGGGAAGATGAGTCCCCAGATGTTTTGCTTTGAAGGCCAGCAGGGCTTATTTTGGGGGAGCCAGAGGGCTGTGGGAACTAGAGATTCCACTCCTAAAGGGTGCACAGAAAATCTCACATGTTCCAGGACCCAGGGTATAAGCAGTAATTTGAAAGGAGCCTGGGTCAGACCCACCTGCTAATCTTGGAGAGCTTCCCAAAGAGGCAAGAAGAAACTGGAGCTCATGCTGAGGACATAGACACTGGAGGCAGCCATTTTGGGGAGCTCATTCCACCAAGAGGACGCTGGTACTGGCAAATGCCATTTTGGAATCCTCCTTCTAGCTTATTAGCGCTGGGACCTGGCCCCACCCATCAGAATTTCAGCACCAGTAATGAGATGTATTAAACCAAGCAACTAGCCAGGCAGAGACACAGCCCGACTCACCAGCAGGCCTGTTGCCTTAAGACCCCCTGAGCCCACAGCCCACCCTGAGACTCAGCATCCACCAGAGGGCCCAGGACCCGGCCCTGCACACCAGTGCACCTGCACTCGCCCGAGGACCCCCAGTTAGATCTTTTTCATCTTGTATAACTGTAAATTTATACCTATTGAACAGCTCCCCATTTCCTTCTCCTCTCATCCCCTGGAAATCACCATTCTAATCTCCACTTCTATTAGTTTGACTGTTTAAAATACCTCATGTAAGTTGAGTCATGCAGTATTTGTGCTTCTGTGAATGACTTATTTCACTTAGCAAAATGTTTTCCTCGCCCATCCATGTTGCAACAAATGGTAGGATTTCCTTCTTTTTAGAGGATGAATAATATTCCATTGTATGTATATATCACATTTTCTTTATCCATTTGTCTGTCAATGGACATTTGGGTTGTTTCCAAATCTTGGTTATTTTGAATAGTGCTGCAATAACTATGGGAGTGCAGATACCTCTTTGAGATCCTGATTTCAATTCTTTTGGATATGTACCCAAGAGTGAGATTCCTGGATCCTGCAACTCAATAGCAAAACAAACAAACAAACCTGATTTAAAAATAGGCAAAGGGGGCTTCCCTGGTGGTGCAGTGGTTGGGAGTCCGCCTGCCAATGCAGGGGGCGCAGGTTCGTGCCCCAGTCCAGGAGGATCCCATGTGCCGCGGAGCGGCTGGGCCCGTGGGCTGTGGCCGCTGGGCCTGTGCGTCCGGAGCCTGTGCTCCGTGGCGGGAGAGGCCACAGCGGTGAGAGGCCTGCGTACCGCAAAAAAAAAAAAAAAAAAAAATAGGCAAAGGATTTGAACAGACATTTCTTCAAAGAAATATACAAATGGCCAACAGGTATATAAAAAGGTGCTCAACATCACTAATCACCAGAGAAATGCAAACCAAAACCACAATGAGATATCACCATATACTAGTTAGGACAGCTATTATCAAAAAGACAAAAGATAGCAAATGTTGGTGAGGATGTGAAGAAATTGGAACCCTTGTGCTCTGTTGGTGGGAATGTGCATATTATTTTATACAATTGCTTATTAAGTTCATCAAGAAAAGAAAGGAGAAAATGCATTAATAATACATGTTATAATTGCATAATTACCTTACTGGTGCTTTTTGTTTGTACTTGTGGATGCGAATTACCATCTGGGGATCGCTTGCTTTCAGCTATAAGAACTTCCTTTAGCATTTCTTGCATGGTGTGTCTTCTAGCAATGAATTCTCTCAACTTTTCTTTTTCTGGGTAAGTCTTTATTTCCTCTTCATTTTTGAACAATAGTCTTGCTGGATATAGGATTATTGTTTAAACAGTTTTATTTCTTTGAGCACTTTGTTTTTAAAGAATCCTCTTTTGTTTATTTTAATTTTTCTTTCAGTTTTATTGAGATATAATTGACCTACAGCACTGTATAAGTTTAAGGTGTACAGCAAAATGATTTGACTTACATGCTTCATGAAATTATTATCACAATAAGTTTAGTGAATATCCATCATCTCATGCAGATACAAAATAAGAAAATAGAAAAAAAATTCCTATTATGAGAACTCTTAGGATCTACTCTCTTAATAACTTTCATATATAAAATAGAGTAGTGTTAATTATATTTATCATGTTGCACATAAAATCCCTAGTACTGGAATCTTATAACTGGAAGTTTGTACCTTTTGGCCACCTTTATCCAATTCCCCCTCCCCCCAATCCCCTCTAGTAACCACAAATATGATCACTTTTTCAATGATTTTGGTTTATTTTTGAAGTGTAATTGACCTACAACACTATGTTAGTTCCTGTTACACAACATAGTGATTCGATATCTCTATACATTTCAAACTGATCACCATGATAAGTCTATTATGCTATGTCACCATTACAAAGATATTACAGTTATTGACTATATTCCCCACACTGTATGTAGCCATATATATATATAATATATATATAATTATTTTAAGTTGCTGATCTCTTAAGTTCAAACACATTTTAACAACCTTGCATTTTCACTCCTCCCACTGACAATTACTGTTTTTGACATCATATTTTACATCATTTTGTTTTGTGTATCACTTAATTACTCATTGAGGATACAGATGATTTTACTACTGTTGTCTTTTAACCTTTCTACTAGCTTTATACACTGCTGATTTACTACCTTTACTATATATTTGCCTCTACCAGTGAGATTTTTCCTTTCATCATTTTCATGTTTCTAGTTGTGGCCTTTTCTTTTTCGTTTAGAGAAGTCCTGTTGACCTTTGTTGTAAAGCTGGTTTGGTGGTGCTGAACTCTTTTAGCTTTTGCTTGTCTATAAAATTTTGATCTCTCCATCAAATCTGAATGAAAGCCTTGTCAAGCAGAATATTCTTGGTTGTAGATTTTCCCCTTTCATCCCTTTAAATATATTGTGCCACTTCCTTCTGGCCTGTAGAATTTCTGCTGAAAAGTCCTTTCTGTTGATAGCCTTATGGGAGTTCCCTTGTATGCAACTTGTTGCTTTTTCCCTTGCTGCTTTTAATATTCTCTTTATCTTTAATTTGGGTCATTTTGATTACAGTGTGTCTTGGTGTATTCCTCCTTGGGTTTATCCTGCCTGGGACTCTCTGAGCTTCCTGGACTTGGGTGATTGTTTCCTTTCCCATGTTAGGGAATTTTTTTAGCTATTATGTCTTCAAATGTGTTCTCTGCCCCTTTCTATCTGTCTTCTCCTTCTGGGACCTCTGTAATGTGAATGTTAGTATGCTTTGTTGTGCCAGAGGTATCTTAAACTGTCCTCATTCCTTTTTTTATTATTTTCTCTTTTTTCTGTTCAACTTCAGTGATTTCCACTACTCTGTCTTCCAGCTTTCTGATCCCTTCCTCTGTATCACTGACTCTATTGTCGATTCTTTCTAGTATATTTTTCATTTCATTTATTGTATTCTTCATCTGTTTAGTTCTTCTTTATATTTTCTAACTCTTTTTTAAAAACTTCTAACCTCTCACTCCATTAATCCAATCTTCTCCTGAGTTCTTTGAACAACTTTATGATCATTACCTTGAACTCTATTGAGCAGGTTGCCTATCTCCACTTTGCTTAGTTCTGTTGAGGTTTTATTTTGTTCCTTCATTTTGAACATATTCCTCTGTTGCCTCATTTTGCCTAATTTGCTGTTTTTATTTCTATGTATCTGGTAGGTTGGTTATGTTTCCCGATCTTGGAGAACAGGCCTTTTGTAGGAGACATCCTATGTGTCCCAGCAGTGCACTCCCTTCTGGTTACCAGAGCTACATGTTCTAGGGGTGCCCCTTATTTGGGCTGCATGAGTCTTTGTGTTGTGGTGGGCTGACTACTGTGGGTGGTCTGGTAGGTGTGGCTGGTAACCACTCAGGTTTGTTGCCAGGCCCTGCCTTGTGTGGAGGCTGCTGGCCCTGGTAGATGGGGCCAGGTCATAAGGGTGCTTTTTGTGGGGCCCTGGGGGGTCCTAGGGCAAGTGCTGGCCCACTGGTGGGCAAAGCTGGGTTCCTAGGTCACTGGTTGCAGGGCCTTGGGGGTTCTGGAGCTGTTGTTGTCCCTCTGGTAGGCAGGGCCATTTCTTGACACATATGGCTGTGGGGTCCAGGGTGCCCTGAAAATGGTGTTGAACAGCTGGTGGGTGGGGCCAGACTCAAGGTTGGCTGGCTGAGAGGCCTAAGGTGTCTCAGAGCTGGTGCCAGCCTGCTGGTGGGTATGCTGGGTCCTGGGGCTCGTAGGGTTGGTGCCCACCCCTTGGTGTGTGAGGCCAGATCCTGGGGCTAGAGTTGGCCCATTAATGGGCTGAGCCAGGTCCTGGGGTCTCTTGCTGTAGGGCCCGAGGTTCTTGGAGCTGGTGTGGGCCCACTGGTGGGTGGGGCCAAGGCTCAGGGGTGTCCCAGGGCTAATGCCAGCTCACTGGTGGGTAGAGCTGGCTCCCCAGGGTCTCTGTCTTCAGGGTCCTGTGGGTCCTGGAGTTGGTGTTTCAGCCTGCTGGTGGGCAGGGTCAGAGGTCAGGTGGTCCTAGGGCTTGTGCCTACCCACTGGTGGATGGAGCCAGGTCCCAGTGTCCCTGGCTGCAGGTCCCTAGTAGTCCTGGAGCTAGTGCTGGCACACTGGTGTGTGGCACCAGGTTCCAGATCAACTATGGGTTCAGGGGTTCTTAAGGCAGCAGGCCTGTAGTTGCTTGGTCTGAGGCATCCTAGTACTGGCGATGACAGGCTGGTAGGCAGGGCTGGGTCTTGGTGCTGATAAGCTAGGGGGAGTATTCCAAAATGGCACTTGCCAGCACCAGTGTCCATGTAGCAGAATGAGCTCCCCAAAATGGCTGCCACTGGTGTATATGTCCCCAGGGTGAGCTACAGTTGCTTCCTGCTTCTCCAGGAGGCTTTCCAAGATCAGCAGGTGTTCTGACCCAGGACCCTTTCAAATTACTGCTTCTGCCCTGGGCCCCAGAGTGGGTGAAATTTTGTGTGCCCCCTTTAAGAATATCCCACAGCCATCTGGCTCTCCTGAAAGTAAGCCCCACTCACCTTCAAAGCCAAACATTCTGGGGGCTCATCTTCCTGTTACAGGACCCCCAGGCTGGGGAGCCTGATATGGGGCTCAGACCACTTGCTTCTTAGGGAGAACCTCTGCAGTCGTAATTATCCTCCTGTTTATGGGTCACCCACATGGGGGTATGGGTCCTGATTATATCATGTCTCCACCCCTCCTACCTGTCTAGTTGTAGTTTCTTCTTTATATCTTGTAGAAGATATTTTCTTCTAGCCTTCCAGTTTTTCTCATCAATAGTTGTTCTGTAAGTAGTTATAACTTTGCTGTGCCCATGGGAGGAGGTGAGCTAAGTGTCTTCCTACTCTGCCATCTTGGACACTCCCTCCTCTTGGGGAGCACTTTGAATATGTTATCCCACTGCCTTCTGGCCTTCATTGCTTCTACTGAGAAGTCTGCTGTTAATATTACGGGGGTACCCTTCTACGTGACATGTGGTTTTTCTCTTCCTGATTTCAAGATTGCGTCCTTGTCATTGATGTTCAGTATATTTACTATGATGTGTCTGTTTGTGGGTCTCCTTGCATTTAACCTTCTTAGAGGTTGCTGAATTTCCAGGATGTGTAAACAATTCTGGGGCTTTTTTCAGTAAATGTGAATTTCAGTCATTCTATCTTCAATTTTTTCTTCTCCTTTCTCTTCCTCTCCTCTCTTTCTTGCATTTCATTTATGAGTATGTTGGTGTACTTAATGGTATCCCACACTTCTCTGAGGCTCTGTTCATGTTTTCTTCAAGTTTTTCCCCCTCTGTTGTTCAGCATGCACAATCTCTATCAATATCTCTTCAAGTTTATTGGTTATTTTTTAGGCCAGTTTGAGTGTAGTGTTGAGTCCCCATAAAGATTTTTAAAAATTTTACTTATTGTACTTTCTACTTCAATATTAATCTGGTCACTCTCACAGGTAGTTTTTGTTGCCTGTTTTTTCCCAAGTGTATAGGTCATATTTTCTTGTTTCTTTGCATGCCTTGTAATTTATTGTTGGAAACTGAACATTTTGGATAATATATTATAGCAACTCTAGGTACTGCTATCCCTCTCCAACTTGTTATTTGCTTCTTTATTTGTTTAGAGACTGGTTGAATTTTTTTAGTGACGTCTGCTTCCTCCTCCATCTTCAACACTGTTAAGTTTCTGGTTTTGCTTCTCAGGGGAGCACAGCTTTGTGTGTGCCACAGTCACCTTGGAATAACAGTAGTAAAGACAGTCCCTGAATTATGATTTTTCCACTTTACAATAGTGTGAAAGTGATACACATTCAATAGGAACTGTACTTCAAATTTTGAATTTTGATATTTTCCTGGGCTTGTGATATTCAGTACAATACTTTCTCATGATGCTGGGAAGCTGCAGCAAGCTGCAGCTCCCAGTCAGCCACATCCCATGAGGGTAAACAACCAATGCACTTACAACCATTCTGTACCCACACAACCATTCTGTTTTTCACTTTTATTAACAGTATTCAATCAATTACATGAAATATTCAACACTTTATTATAAAATAGGCTTTGCGTTATATGATTTTTCCCAACTGTAGGTTAATGTAAGTGTTCTGAGCACATCTAAGATAGGCTAAGCTCATGCTCTTTCAAGCAGTAGACATTGACTTCTTTCTTGTGGGGTGCTCTAATTTCAGAGAACCTCTAAAGTCAACAGAAATATTGTAACAGAAGCCAAATGCAATATGAAACAGGGTGCCAGAGTATTTCATCTCAGCAATAACTGAGGATTGTGTCAAGACTTTTGCAAGCAGGTACGTATGAGATCATAGTCTTCTAACTTCCTTTTAACAAATCAAAGCAGAACACATTTAATTAATCTTGTCATTCCAACTCACTGATAACTAGGTTTGATACTGCAATTTGTAAAGTAGGAGTCTAAACAGCTACAGCATTGCTTCTTTCCTTTTGATTGTTTTGACAGTTTGAAGCATCAGGTTTACACAGGTAGTATGATAGTGGGATTGTTTGGAATTATATTTCTTTCCATCATAAGTTGTGTGCCTTTGGAAACAGACTCTGAAGTAGAGATCTGTGTACAAGAAGTTTAATATGGAGTGATTTTGAGAACCACACTTAGGAATAAAGGAAGCAGAATTGTAGAGAAAAAAGTTGCAACAGAGGACTCAGACAACTTCATGAGAAGCTCTGAGGTTGGGATGGCCTTTCAGAGATGTTTCAAATTGAAGCAAGGGGTCTGAGTCTTTGTATCCTCACATGGAGCTGTCAGTGGATGCAGGCTTCCCCTGGAGAGGAGAAAGGGGTGTAGCACTGTGTGGAGGCAAATTCCTCAGCATAGGACAGTTCCTGTAGAGGGAATAAGTTGTGAGCTTGGCAGGTAGCTGCAGGGATGAGTGCCTAAGTCCTTCACAAGGGGGTGAGGGTGACACACTACAGTATTCACACTTTCCTTCCTTTATATTGGTCTTCTCCCAATTCTCCACACTGCCACCTCCAACTGGTTTCTTTAACTCATTCCTTGTCTTACTCTTTGCACTATTAAGCCTGTAGCAGGGTTCAGCAGAATTGCACTCTCTTTCTTTTTGGTTTTGAAATACGGCTTTTGTTAATTACTTAAAATCTTCAGGCAGGAAGAAGTGAGGGAGACTGACCAGAAGCCAAAAGCCAGGAGCCATAACACCTCAGTTCTTTATAAAAACTTTTATTGTGGTAAGAACACTTAATGCGAAATCTATCCTCTAAACAAATTTTAAGTGTACAGTACATTACTGTTGACTATAGGTACAATGTTGTACAGCAGATCTCTAATGCTTATTCATCTTACTTAAATGAAATTTTATGCCTATTGATTAATATCTTTCCATTTCCCCTCCCCCAGCCCAAAGTAACCAGTCTTTGATTTTATGAATTTGACTATTTAAGATACTTCATACAAGTGGAATCATGTAGTAGTTGTCTTTCTATGTCTGGCTTATTTCACTTAGCATAATATCCTCAAATTGCATCCATATTGTCACATATTACAGATTTTTCTTCTTTTCTAAGGCTAAATAGCATTCCATTGAATGTATATGCCACATTTTCTTTATCCATTCATCCATTGACAGACACTTAGGTTGTTTCCATATCTTGGCTACTGTGAATTATGCTGCAATGAACATGGGAGTGCTAATATCTTTCTGAGATACTGATCTCAATTCTTTTGGATATATACCCAGGAGTGGGATAGCTGGACCATACAGTTCTATTTTGAATTTTTTTGAGGAACATCCATATTTTTTTCCATAGCAGCTACACAATTATTCATTTCTACCAACAGTGTGCAAGGGTTCCAATTTCTCCACATCCTCACCAACATTCGTTGTCTTTTTTTTTTTTTGCAGTTCACAGGCCTCTCACTGTTGTGGCCTCTCCCGTTGCAGAGCACAGGCTCTGGACGCACAGGCTCAGCAGCCATGGCTCACGGGCCTAGCCGCTCTGCGGCACGTGGGATCTTCCCAGACCGGGGCACAAACCCGTGTCCCCTGCATCGACAGGTGGACTCTCAACCACTGCGCCACCAGGGAAGCCCTCTTAGCCCATTTTTAAATGAGGTTATTAGCTTATTCAGTTGTATGAATTCCTTATATTTTGGAGATTAACCCTTTATCAGATATATGCTTTACAAATGTTTTCTCCCATTCCACGGATTGCCTTTATTCTGTTGTACAGGAGCTTTTTAATTCAATGTAGTATGACTTGTTTACTTTTGCTTTTCTTGACTGTGCTTTTTGTGTCATATCCATGAAATCATTGCCAAAACCAATGTCATGAAGCTTTTCTCCTATATTTTCTTCCAGGAGTTTTACATTTTCAGGTCTTATATTTAAGGTTTTTTAAATTTTATTTTTTTATTGAAGTGTATAGTTGTACAGTATTATATGTTACAGGTGTGCAACATAGTGATTCACAACTTTTAAAGGTTATACTCCATTTATAGTTATTATATTGGCTATATTCCCCATGTTGTACAATATATCCTTGTAGCTTATTTTATTAAAAATATTTAAGATTTAATCCATTTTGAGTTGGCTTTTGTGTATGGTGTAAGATAAGCATCCAATTTCATTCTGTTACATGTGAATATCTAGTCTTCCCAACACCATTTGTTGAAAAGACAATCCTTTCTCCGTTGTGTATTCTTGGCATCTTTCTCAAAGATTTGTTGACCAAATAAGCGTGGGTTTATTTCTGCACTCTCTATTCTGTTCCTTTGGTCTATATGTCTGTCTTTATGACAGTACCATACTGTTTTTATTACTGTAGCTTCATACTATATTTTGAAGTCAGGAAGTGTGATGCCTCTAGCTTTCTTCTTCTTTCTAGGATAGGCTTGGCTATTCATGGTCTTTTGTGGTTCTATATGAATTATAAAATTGTTTTTTCTATTTCTCTAAAAAATACCTTTGGAATTTTGATAGGGCTTGCATTGAATTCGTAGATTTCTTTGGGGAGTATGGACATTTTAACAATATTAAGTCTTGCAATTCATGAACACAAGTTGTCTTTTCATTTGTTTGGGTCTTGTTTAATTTCTTTCATCAATATTTTGTTGTTCTCAGTATATGAATCTTTTACCTCCTTGGTTAAGTTTATTCCTAAGTATTTTATTCTTTTTGGTACTATTATAAAAAATGATTATTTTCCTAATTTCCTTTTCAGATAGTTTGTTGCTAATGTATAGAAATGCAAATGATTTTTGTATGTCGATTTTGTATCCTGTAACTTTATTTAATTCATTTGTTACTTTTGTTTTTAAAGGAACCCATGGTCATCTTTTAAAAAATTTATTTATTTTCTTTACTTTTATGGCTGTGTCGCATCTTAGTTGCGGCACGTGGGATCTTTCATTGCAGTGTACAGGCTTCTCTCTAGTTGTGGTATGCAGGTTCTCTAGTTGTTGTGCACGGTCTCCAGGGCACATGGGCTCTGTAGTTGTGGCACGTGGGCTCCAGAGTGTGTGGCCTCTGTAGTTTGCAGCACACGGGCTCTCTTGTCGAGGCACACAAGCTCAGTAGTTGTGGCGCATGGGTTTAGTTGCTCCATGGCATGTGGGATCCTAGTTCCCCAACCAGGGATCGAACCCATGTCCCCTGCATTGGAAGGTGGGTTCTTTACCACTGAACCACCAGGGAAGTCCCCATTTGTTAGTTCTAATAGTTTTTTTAAAATGGTGTCTTTGGGGTTTTCTATATATAAGATCATACCATCTTGCAAACAGGGATAATTTCACTTCTTCCTTTCCAATTTGGATAGCTTTTATTTCTTTTTTTGCCTAACTGCTCTGGCTAGGACTTCCAATACTATGTTAAATAGAAGTGCTGAGAGGTGGGCATCCTTGTCTTGTTCCTGATTTTAGGGGAAAAGCTTTCAGTTTTTTACGATTGAGCATGATGTTATCTGTAGGTTTTTCATATATGATCTTTATTATGTTGAGGTATTTTCCATCTACTCCTAGTTTGCTGGAAGTTTTTAACAGGAAACTGTTGAATTTTGACAAATACTTTTCCTGCATCTATTGATATGGTCATGTGATTTTATCCCTTATTCTCTAGATGTGATGTATTATTTGATTTTAGCATATTGAACCACCCTCACATTCCAGAGATAAATCCCACTTAGTGGGATTTATTAGTCATGGTATATGATCCTTGTAGCTTGCAGACACCATAGTTCCCACTCCTGCCCAGTACAGAGCATGTGGACAAAAGGGTTGAGCTCTCTGCTTCCCCCTGGGGAGGGAAAGAGTCAAGCTCTGTGTACAATGACCCAACTTCTCCAAGACCTCACTCCCAGAGTACTGACCTCTGTCCTGCCAGTCTCAGCCAGGTCCACCACAGTCAAGCAGTCTGGGGGAGAATGGAAATGGCAGCTTGGGCTGGAAGACACCATAGGTCACCCTGCTGGCTCACCATAAAGTGACCTGACAAAAACCACAGCTGCCTCCTTCTCCCTGGGGAGGGAAATGGTTGATAGAGGACCCCAGAATCTTGGGCTGGGCTGATTGGTAAGAGTTGTCTCCTGTACAAGTCAGTGTGAAGACCAGGAGACGTGCTTACTTTGTCTAACACAAAGATATCAACATAGAGAATCAATAAAAATGAAAAATCAATCAAAGATGTTCCAAGCAAAGGAACAAGATCAGTTTACAGAAGTCAACCCTAATAAAAGGAAGCTATATGATTTACCTGACAGAGAATTCAAACTAGGTGTCACAAAAATGCTCACTGAGGTCAAGAGAATTGTAAGCGAGAATTGCAACAAAGAAATAGAAAATATTTTTTAAAGCCAAATATAAATTAAGGAGCTAAGGAATGCAATAATTAAGTGAAAAAAATCACTATAGGGATTCAACAGCAAACTAGATCAAACAAAGAAAGGATCAGTAAACTTGAAGACAAGTCATTGGAAATAATCCAGTCAGAGTAACGAGAAGAACAAAGAATGAAAAAAAGTTAAGAAACGTTAAGGGACTTATGGGAGACCATCACAACATCCAATATACACATTAAGGGAGTCCCAAAAGGAGAAGAGAGAGAGAAAGGACCAGAAAGGTTATTCAAAGAAATAGTGACTGAAAACTCCCCATATCTATAGAAGGAAACAGATATCCAGATGCAAAAGTCCCAAAATCATCAAATAAGATGAATCCCCCCCAAATCCACAATGAGACATTTTATAATCAAATTGTCAAAAGTCAAAACAAAGAGAGAAATTCGAAAGCATCAAGAGCAAAGTGACTGGCCACATACAACGGAATCTCCATAAGACTATCAGTGGATTTTTCAGCAGAAACCATGCAGACCAGAAGCGAGTAGGATGACTTATTCAAAGTGCTGAAAGACAAAAACTGCCAAGAATACTATATGTAGTAAAACTGTCCTTCAAAAATAAAGGAGAGATAAACACTTTCCCAAACAAAAGCTGAGGAAGTTCATCCCCACTATACCTGCCTTATAAGAAATGCTATAGCCAAGATATAAAAGCAACCTAAGTGTCCATCAACAGATGAATGTAGCAATATAAAGATGTGGGGTATACACACACACACACACACACACACACACACACACACACACACACACACTGGAATATTACTCAGCCATAAAAAAGAATGAAATTTTGCCATTTGCAACAACATGGATGGACCTGGAGGCTATTATGCTTAGTGAAATAAGTCAGGTAGAGAAAAACAAATACTGTATGTTTTCAAATTATATGTGGAAGATAAAAAATAAAACAAAGAACGAATATAGCAAAACAGACTCACAGATACAGAGAACAAACTAGTGCTTACCTGTGGGGACAGTAGTGGGGGTGGGGCAAGGTAGGTGAAGGGGATTAAGAGGTACAGACTACTAGTTATGAAATAAATAAGACACAAGGATGTAATGTACAGCACAAGGAAAATAGCCAATATTTTATAGTAACATTATATGGAGTATAACCTATAAAAATATCAAATCACTATACTGTACACCTGAAACTAATATAATATTATAAGTCAACTATACGTCAGGAAAAAAAGTGCTAAATGATGTCCTTCAAGTTGAAACAAAAGGGTGCTAGATAGTAACATGATAGCATAAGAAAATATTAAACTCATTGGTAAAGGTAAATATTCAGGCAAATAAAGAACACTATTACTGTAATGGTGTAGGTAAATCTATTTTAATTCAAATATAAAAGTTAAAAGAGAAAATTATTTTAAATAGCTATAACTAAAATATGTTTAAAGATACATATTAGGAACGAATGTAAATTGTGACAACAGTAACTTAAAGTGGGAGAGAAGTTAAAATGTAGAGTTTTTGTATGTGATTGAACTTAAGTTGTTAACAACCTAAGTTAGACTGTTATAAGATATCTTATGTAAATCCCAAGGTAACCAGAAAACAAAAATACCTCTAGAATTTACACAAAAGAATAGAAAGGAATCAAAGCATGTCAATACAAAAAATCAACAAAACACAAAGGGAGACACCTCAGTTCTTAATATATCATTTTTACAGGTTCTCTTTTATACTTTTTATACAAGGTAAACTCTTTTATAGAAGATGGTATAATCTTTTATACAAAATCTGCCTGTCCTGCCCCACACATCTGCCAGGAATTGTTTAAGATCTACAGGAGAGGTTTTGTATTCACAAGTAAACTAACTTCATAAGGCTGTAAATATGTATTTGAAAAGTGATTCAAAAATTTTTGAATCTATGGGGAGTAAATGGTAAAGAAGAAATGATATATATATCTGAAGATATCCAAATAGACATTTTGAGGTCATTGGGAACCACAGAACAAAGGTAAGGTATACATCTGAAAGGTGATACAGCTATTCATTTTGAAAGCAAAGTGAATCACACTATTTTCTCAGAACATTGGCTATTCTTTTAATTAATAGATTTTTGTTCACAAGAAATTACAATGCAATGGTGTAAGCATCACCAAGTCAACTTCAGTTAGAGAACTGCTGGAGTTTATGGCACGAAGGGATTGTCAAGGAGTTCATCAGAGTGCTAAGCATTAATAGAAAACTATATCGGAATTCCCCAGCTCAGTCATAAAGTACAATTTTGGGTTCATAGGTTAAATCTGGTATTGCAGGTGAGATACTATATAGTACAAGCAAAAAGTATGGTGTACAGTAGAGGAATATAACCTGGGCTACTCTAAGGACCTGGGTTATAGAAACAAATTAACCTGATCACACTTAGGTTCAAATCCCTGCTCCTGCACTTATCACCTGTGTGACATTATCAAGATACCCAATCTCACTACATCTATTTTCCTATCTATAAAATGGGGATAACAAAATAGAGCCTACCTCCTAAGGTTGTTGAAAGGCTTAAATGAGATAACTAAAGCATACTGCATGGAAAATAGAGTTTAGTATTAATAATTTAATAATAAATTAACTCTTCTGCCTTCTCCTAACTCTACTACTTATGATGTGACTATAAATTCGGCTCCTAAGTTTCAATTTTCTCACCTGTAAAACAGGAATTGTAATACTGAGGCCAACTGCTCCACAATGTCGAATGAGCTAACCTATATAAAAGTGTTTTGTAAAGGCACTGTGTAGACGCATGTGAAGGATATCTACTGATACATGCAATTGGTTTACTGCTTCCCATAATTTTTAGGGATCATCTCAAATTTATAACTCAAAACCTAAAATGAAGTTTATAGTCATCTCAATTATTACAGGAGAATTTTCCAGCTTTTTGCTTTATCTGGCTTCATACCTCCATCAAAAAGTGGGAAGCAAGAGAGTTATATTCACATTTGTCAGTTCTGCTGTTAGTATCTTTAGCGTAGGCTTCCATGCTGCCTAACATTTTATCCTTTGGTTTTCAAAGATCCATATTATCCATGACCTCCATGCCCTCTACAACCATGGAGAATTCTAAGATCTTCATTCATTTTTCTTTGTATCTGTTCTAGCACCTAGAAACATGATTGGCAAATAGTAAGGACTCAACCAATATTTGTTAACTAAATGATTTCATGAATCTGTAGGTATGTGTAAAAAAGACTGGATTTAAAGTGAAAAGACTGGGGTTTCTGTCTCTGCTTTTCTCCATTTTGGATGTGTGACCTTGGAGAAGTCACTTTAGGAAAAAGAATTACATAGTTATCATCTATAAACAGGGCTTGGTAATCCTCAAACTTTTTTTTGAGAATGTATAGAAGGTCTTTGTAGGTTATAAACCACCAAATTTAAGGTGTTATCATTAATCATCAGTGAATTTTACTTCAATAGCATCTTAAATAATTAAATTGACTAGATAAATAGATTTGCTAATGATTATTGGTTAATATAGGTAAGTATATGCATGGGTGTTTCTTATAAGAGTGAAAACACAAGACACACTGGTGGTTGTACTGTTCTAATTCATATTCTGTGGCACTGAGAACAAGGTCATTTGCCTGATGAAACACTAGACAAAAATGACTTCAGTACAGTTTTGGTCCTGGGATGTCTCACAATACCATTTTAAATGCATTACTGCATTTAAAGTACTGATAATGAAAAATATTGTATTTCATTGTTTTCCTTAGAGTATTCATTGGCAAAGTAGCCATTTAACTGCTCCTGCCCACTTCATGTTATCAGATTCAGCTTTTAAACCCAGAGATTCTTTGAGTCACATTGTGTGCTAGGAGAAAAGATGCACAGGCTTTCAAAAATGAGTGGGATTACAGTTTAAGGCTGCAATTTTTATCATCCAATCAAATTTAAACTCTCTATAATTACAGCTAACAGTGTACTGACCTAGAGGGTAAGACACAAAGCAGAGAATATGGGAGAGAAAAAAGGGAGAAAAATACCATTAATACTGATACCAAAACAAAAACCAAACAAACAAAGAAAAAATGGAAAAGAGAGCCAGATCAAGGCTCAAGTCTCACCAAAGGCCTCGATATTCCTGTTATCCGTTACTCATATTTGTTTGAATCTCTGCATATGCTGGTTATGTTCCGGTGTGGAACAAGGAATTTTAAGAATTGGCTTTTGGAAGGCAAAATAGAATTACAGAATGTCAAAATTGGAAGAACATTTAGGGGTCAAATAGTTAATGCATCTCATTTATAGATGGACAAAGTCAAGTCCAGAGACGGGAGGGAAATTGTTAAATACTGCTCAATAATTTTTTAGTAGAATTAGCAGGTTTCTGACTTTGTAGCTCTTCAAAAAGGGAGCCTGTAAGCCACTGTTCTCAAAAAGTACCATTTAAAAAAAATCAGAATTGTTGGGTTACGTGTTAAAAATAAAGATTCTTGGGTCCCATCTCAGATCTACTGAATCAGAATCTCAAAGGTAGGCCACGACAACCTGCATTTTAACAAACTTTATAATTGTTCTAACACACAAAGGTGTTGAAAAGCACTGCCCTAGACATTCTTAGCTCAAGCCTTTATACTATATCCTCACGTTAAAAACAAACAAACAAACAAAAAAAGTGTCTTTCCAAGTATTTAAAAGAAGCAAAGCGGTAGTGGATCTGAAATGCTGTCAGAATCCTCATGGTAACTGTACAGTGTAGGGTCCAACCAATAAAGATAAGGAAAGCTCTAGTAGTCAAGCACACTTGGGAAGCTGCAGCTGGTACAACAGTCTAGTAGAGGGCAGGCTCTTCAGCATGCTGCTAGGCATTTTTGAACTTCCTTTTTGGGCTACACAGACAAGCATACAGTAGATGCAGTTACTGAAGTTTAACTTTTCTGCCAAGACACAAAGTCTGAAAACATGGGTCTTTGTGTGTCATCATTTTAGCACTCTCCAGCCCTAGTTTTCTCCCGGCTCTCTCACTCACTCAAAGTTCTGCAGGCAGAATCCCTAGAGGCTCCCGGGAGACCCGGAAACCAAATATCCCTGGCCTCACCTTGTCTGCCAAGTTCGGTGTGGGATCCCCACGCAGCTGGGGCAACGCAAAGGGTTAACAAGCCGTTCGCTGCAGAGTGGCAGGGAGCAAAGCCAATCGAGTGTCTAGGCGGGCTGTAAGTCTGGTGTGGGCGGGGCCGGGACGTAATGTGCGAAAGGGAAGCGGTGGAGGCCAAAGGGGTGAGAGGGCAGCGGCGGTTAGAGGTTGCGAGGAGGCGGGGCGACCGGGAGAGCATAGGAGCTTTGGTCCGTTCTCCCTGCTCTCCTTTATCCTTAGGGGTCGGGGACGGCCTGGTGCCTGGTGTATGGCCACGGAGTTACGGTGTCTGGACTCCATGCCCTGTCACAACCAGCAAGTAAACTGTGCCTCGACCCAAAACCCCGAGCCGCAGCAAGCTGGCGAACTGATCCCGGACCATGCCGGGGGAAACAGCAACTTCGCGGGCAAGCTGACTCTCCTCAGGGGGAGAGTAAGCTCTTCTAGCGTACCGGCTGAGCGGGACTCACAGGCCTGCGGCGGCGCCACCCTCAACTCAGAGAGCAACGGTGGCACTGGCAACTCTGACGCGCCAGCCAGCGACTCCCTCCTAGGGGACTGCGAACTCTCCCGACAGATCGGGGCGCAGCTTAAGCTCCTGCCAATGAATGATCAGATCCGGGAGCTGCAGACCATCATCCGGGACAAGTGAGCCAGAGCGGAAGGGGAAGGGGAGGTGGAGGGTCTCTCAGGGGTTGGGTGGGGATTGGAAGTAAAAGGGCGAAGGTTCTTGGCCTAGGGAAGCTGGTCTGGAGATTTCGGCAGGGCGTTTTCTTTGCGGGGCGGTGTCACTTGACTCAGGCCTCCTACCCTTTTTCCCAGTACCTGTGTTTAACATCGCTTTGTGTAGTTTGGAAGCATTTTAGGTAACCTCCTGTTTCCTCTTTGTCTCTTATGAGCGGAATACTCAGTCATTCCAGTCAGGTAAACGTGCTGATCTGCCCTATGCCTGTTCTCGTGGGCAGTAACCATTTCTGGGTTGTAGGTTTACCACGTGAACAGACACAGGGCAGAGAGCGTAGCCCTTTCACTTCATACTGTTTAATAGACTCCCAGTTTGTTTCCTTGTCTCCATTTCTCTCTTCTACGTGTACCCACACATTACTGAACAATTAATCTTCTTAATATACTGCTTTGATTCGCTAACTACCGTACTCAGCAGCCTTCTTTGGCTTCTCTGAGCCTACCAAATAAAGTCAGGATCCTTAGCTTGACATTAAGGCCCATCTTCGTGGTCCCTAGGAACTACTCTGAAACATCCCCACTTCTCCTCGCATCTCAAATTCTCTTTACTCCTCTGCATGTTCAAATCCTACCTACTCTTCAGCATTCAGCATTAAATGTCCACCTCTGCCAAGAAGCTTTCCTTCAATCGTTCTTCCTCACTGATCTTCCCTGGCCTTTTTAGTGCAAGATTCACCTTCTGTTTTGTGTATTGTTGTTCGTTTAGCTCTTATCGCACTTGTTAGATTTTAAGCTCCTTGAGGGCAGAAGTATCTTTTACATTTTTGAATTCCAACTATGCCTTGCAAGCAGTAGTCATTCAATTACTAAAAGTTCTTTGTAGCTGTTAAAGTTATATTTATGAAAGTATTTAATGGTTTTTAATGAATTAATATTGAAAACTGTGGTCACATGAACCAATAAATGAAGTAGTGATCTTAAAAAGTAGGAGACAGGCTTGGTAGTTGTGGTGGGGGGAACTGAAATAAGACTTAATCTGTAAAACAAAGAAAATAGGATGATTCTTGTTTCTATAGAGCAAGAGTTACTGACTTTGTGTCTTGGACCTGTGCTGTCTTGGACCTTGTGCTGTACCTGTAGATGGGCTTCTGGGCTTTAGCAAACCCTCAGAAATTATCTGGGAAATGTTATTTGTATGTGCATTTTAAATGATTTTTTTAAATAGCATTATTTTTTAGTATTTTTTAAATAAATTTATTTATTTTTGTAAATAAATACAAAAATATTGCATTGGGTCTTGGTTGCTGCATGCAGGCTTTTTCTAGTTGCGGCAAGTTGAGGCTACTCTTCGTTGTGGTGCACGGGCTTCTCATTGCAGTGGCTTCTTCTGTTGTGGAGCATGGGCTCTAGGTGCACGGGCTTCAGTAGTTGTGGCACACGGGCTTAGTTGCTCCATGGGCATGTGGGATCTTCCCAGGCCAGGGCTCAAACCCATGTCCCCTGCATTGGCAGGCAGATTCTTAATCACTGCACCACAAGGGAAGTCCCATAACATCTTTATTGAGCTATAATTTACATACCATACAATACACCTTTTAAAGTGTACAATTCAGTGGTTTTCAAGTATGTTTATTGCTTTGCAGCCACCCACACAATTTTAGAACATTTTCATCAGCTCAACAAGAAAGCCCACACCCATGAGCAGTCACTCCCCACTTCCCTCCAACCCACCAAGAGCCCTAGACAACCACTAATCTACCTTCTGTGTCTATTGATGTGCCTATTCTGGTTGTTTCATGTAAATAGAATCATATGACATGTGGTCTTTTGTGGCTAGTTTCTTTTATTTAGCATAATGTTTTCAAGCTTTATCCATCTTGTATCAGTACACCATTTCTTTTTTGGCTGAATGATATTCCTCTGTATGGATATACCACATTTTGTTTATCCATTCATCAGGTGATGGACATTTGGGTGGTTTGGTTTCCATTTTTTGGCTATTATGAATAATTCTACTATGAACATTTGCATATGTGCTTTTTTATGGGGTGGGGATTCCTTCGCTTTCATTAGATTTCACAAAGGGGTCTTCCTGACCATGTAAAAGTGAACAGTTGCTATAGAACTTGGAGAGGGCATGACATTCAGCATTCATATATGACAGTATTAATACCTGATTTTACTGCATTACTCAGAAAAGCCTGGGTGGTGTAGTAAACCTGGGTGTAAGCAAAATATTTTTTTTCTTTTTTTTTTTCTGAGTTTGGGAGGAGACAGCAGGATCCAGAATCATCTTAGGCAAGATGTTTAGCATCTCTGTGCTTCAGCTTTATCATTTGTAAAATGAGGATGTTCCTAATATCTCATGAAGCTCCTGGGAGGCTAAAACAAGATACTGTCTATGAACATTTGTTGTAAACTGTGAACAGTATGCGTATTTATGGCATTTCAAGCCTTTATGTTTAGATTTGTGCATGGTTCAGATTGTATCCGTAAGTGCTGGTTTCTTCAGCTTTTGGGAGACAGTAAAAGGAATTTAACTACATAGAATGCACATTCTTATTTTAAAAAACAACACTGAGAGATCCTAGATTATTTTTATCCTGCTATGATACAGAATAGAAAAACTCATTACAATTTTTAATAACTAATTGATGCTTATTTAGGGTGGAGACAGAGTTTTAGTTTTGTTTCTGTTAATCAAATCTGTTAATGGAGGCCTCTGTTCCTTTATCTTAAAAAATTGGCATCCCCTCACACAAACAGGACCTGTTTTATCCGGGGCTGGTGTGGAGTGCTCGTGGTTGGAGGAGCTATATTTACAGGGGTCTAGTTATGGAAGGTGCCATCAGTTATCAGTCTGTCTTCCTTGTACCCTTATGCTCTTCTCTATTTTGATGTGACATCATATATGTGCACTATGGAACTGTCTGATGATAGAGGCCATTGAAGTACTTGTTATTCCTTTTATTGTTCCTGGTCCTTAGTGTCTATCTAGTGAAGGGATTGCTTTCTGAATTGACTTTGGCGTGGGGAAATGGGGTTGAGCCAGAGAACTGCATGTTGTTGTAAGTACATAAAGCAGGCAAGATTGAGAACATTGGACTTATTTAAAATATCTTTTTACTTATTTTTTTGAAATGTGCTGTATTTGCAGCATAAAATGTTGGTGGTATTATTGAATTTCAAGGAAATGTTTTTTTCTCTATTTGAGTATGCAGTAGTCTAAACGTCAAATGATCAGATAATTTACTCTGTCATACAGGGGTCACTCATGAACTCAGGAAGAAATGACTGCTTCATTTGCAGTTTTTGTTGTTGCAGTGGATTTAAACCACACATCCTTCCCTTTCTGCCTCCTTTATATACTAAACCCAGCAAAATCTGAGTGTAATGCACTGTTCCCTTGAACACAGTTCATGACCTCATATATAAGGCAGTGCAGTGTATTTAAAAGATCATCTCCTAGCCCCAGTTTTTGTTTTCTTTCGTTTTCTGAAACATTAAAGTAAAGCTGTTTCATGAGCTATTGAATGTTTCCTGTATATTTGCCCTCAAAGGGGTTTCACCATGGCCTCAGCAGGCAGCTTGGATGAAAGTTGAGCCATCTTAGAGTATTTTAGTCCATGAAATAGCGCTAAAGAAAGAACACATTCATTCTTGTGACTTTTTTTTTTTTAGTCACCTGGTGGGGAGACAATTAACCTCAGGATGGATGAACATCCTGTGCAGCCCTAATATGAGCACAGCCTGATGTGATTTGCGTCATTTGGCTAGGTAGTGTTCTTAACCAAAGCTGTACATTTGAATTGCTTGGGGAGTCTTTTTTTTTTTTTGGAACCCATCCTTAGAGTGGAGTAGTAGAGTAGTCTTGGGTGGAACCTGAGCACGTGTAGCTTTTCAAACACCACAGGTTATTGTGCTGTGCTCAGGCTGGGCCACTGCCTGCGGGAGAATGGCCATTCTCCCTTGCGTGGTGATTTGGCTAGTTTTGGATTTAGGGTGTAGGCTGAGCCAAGGATTCTAAACTAAACAGAACCAGCCTAGAGAACCTGGCCTGGTATCACCCTGAGACTGGAGGAATCTCAGAACTGTTCCCTTCAACTTATACAAAACCAAAATGTCCACCACAGAAAACACTATGACCTACAAGTTATTTATCAATAAATCACGGACATGGTTTTGGTTTTCCATGTGAATTTTCTAACTGGCTTTTAGGCCAGGAGTGAGGAAGTCGACTTTTTATACATACCTCTGTTATAATATTTATTGGGCATATCCTAGTAATCTCTTACCAGCTAGTCTGGACTCTGGGGAGGCAGAAAGAAAGTGTGGCCTGGCACAGTACCTGGCATATAGGGGAATTAATGTTCCAATCATTATAAAAATTAATAAATCAACTTGAATGACTGAGGCCTGGGTTCTAAAGGAAAATGATAGCTTCTCTTCTTTTTCTACCTGATCTCGAATGTTTACATTGAACTCTGCTTTGAGGTGCAAATAAATAATTAATGACACTATTTTATGAGATTCTTAAGAAGGTGCTGAAGATCTGTGGCCCTGATGACATGCACCTGGCAGGTAGTAAAAGCTATTTTCATTTTTTTTTTGTTGTTTGTTTTGGTTTTCACATCAGATTAGGTTTGCTGCAAGTACTTCACTGCATTTTGTTTTTTTTGAGGGGGAAGGAAGGAGGAGGAAAATCATTTATAAATCATCTGCATACAATGACAGACTGAGCTTAGAGCTTCTTTATTTTAATGATCACATAACAAAGTAGCTATGGAAGTAGTGCTTGTGTTTTCAGAGCTTCCACTAAACATTAACTCTAAGTGAAACATTCCTTTGGTTTAAACCTGCCAGAAAAGCTTATATTTTTTACTTCCCTTTAAACTGTTGCTTAAAAAAACAAACAAAAAAAAAACCAAGAACATATTAGAGCTAAAACTGAGTCCATTTAGTTCTTCCTCCTTAGCTTAGATTGCTAGATAAATACAGGACACCCAGTTAAAGTTGAGTTCAGATAAACAATGAATACTTTTCTTAGTATATCCTAAACATTGTATGGGACATACTTCTGAAATACAAATTTAACTGAGTGTCCTGTATTTTGATTTGCTAAATCTGGCAACTTTATGCCCAGACTTAACTTCTCCCACCCCCAATGCTAAAGACAATCTTTGTGTATAATCCTCATTTTCAAAAATGAGACCTAGGACAGCAGAAGCAAGAATAACTACAGTCCTGCAGCCTATGGAACAAAAACCACATTCACAGAAAGATAGACAAAATGAAAAGGCAGAGGACTATTTAGGAACAAGGAACGAGATAAAAAGAACAAGATAAAACCCCAGAAAGACAACTAGATGAAGTGGAGATAGGCAACCTTCCAGAAAAAGAATTCAGAATAATGATAGTGAAGATCATCCAGGACCTTGGAAAAAGAATAGAGGCAAAGATCAAGAAGATGCAAGAAATGTTTAACAAAGACCTAGAAGAATTCAAGAACAAACACCTAGAAGAATTCAAGAACAAACAGAGATGAACAATACAATAACTGAAATGAAAAATACACTAGAAGGAATCAATAGCAGAATAACTGAGGCAGAAGAATGGATAAGTGACCTGGAAGACAGAATGGTGAAATTCACTGCTATGGAACCAATAAATAAAAAAGAATGAAAAGAAATGAAGACAACCTAAGAGACCTCTGGGACAACATTAAATGCAACAACATTCACATTATTGGGGTCCCAGAAGGAGAAGAGACAGAGAAAGGATCCGAGAAAATATTTGAAGAGATTATAGTCAAAAACTTTCCTAACATGGGTCAGGAAATAGCCACCCAAGTACAGGAAGCACAGAGAGTCCCAGGCAGGATAAGGAGAAACACGCCAAGACACATAGTAATCAAATTGACAAAAATTAAAGATAAAGAAAAATTATTAAAAGCAACAAGGGAAAAATAACAAATAACACACAAGGGAACTCCCATAAGGTTAACAGCTGATTTCTCAGCAGAAACTCTACAGTCCAGAAGGGAGTGGCATGATATATTTGATGAAAGGGAGGAACCTACAACCAAGATTACTGTAGCTGGCAAGGATCTCCTGAAGATTCAACGGAGAAATCAAAAGCTTTACAGACAAACAAAAGCTAAGAGAATTCAGCACCACCAAATCAGCTCTACAACAAATGCTAAAGGAACATCTCTAAGTGGGAAGCACAAGAGAAGGAAAGGACCTACAAAAACAAACCCAAAGCAATTAAGAAAATAGTTATAGGACCATACATAACAATAATTACCTTAAATGTGAATGGATTAAATGCTCCAACCAAAAGACACAGGCTCGCTGAATGGATACAAAAAGACCCATGTAGGGTTTCCCTGGTGGTGCAGTGGTTGAGAGTCCGCCTGCCGATGCAGGGGTCATGGGTTCGTGCCCCGGTCTGGGAAGATCCCATATGCTGCGGAGCAGCTAGGCCTGTGAGCCGTGGCTGCTGAGCCTGCGCGTCCGGAGCCTGTGCTCTGCAATGGGAGAGGCCACAACAGTGAGAGGCCCACATACAGCAAAAAAAAAAAAAAACATATATATGCTGTCTACAAGAGAATCACTTCAGACCTAGGGACACATACAGACTGAAAGTGAGGGGATGGAAAAAGATATTCCATGCAAATGGAAATCAAAAGAAAGCTGGAGTAGCAATACTTGTATCAGATAAAATAGACTTTAAAATAAAGAATGTTACAAGAGACAAGAAGGGACACTACATAATGATCAAGAGATCAATCCAAGAATATATAACAATTATAAATATATATGCACCCAACATAGGAGCACCTCAATACATAAGGCAAATGCTAACAGCTATAAAAGAGGAAATCGACAGTGACACAATAATAGTGGGGGACTTTTAACACTTCACTTACACTAATGGACAGATCATCCAGACAGAAAATTAATAAGGAAACAGAAGCTTTAAATGACACAATAGACCAGATGGATTTAACTGATATTTATAGGACATTCCATCCAAAAACAGCAGATTACACTTTCTTCTCAAGTGCACACGGAACATTCTCCAGGATAAGTCACATCTTGTGTCCCAAATCTAGCCTCGGTAAATTTAAGAAAATTAAAATCGTATCAAGCATCTTTTCTGACCACAGCACTATGAGATTAGAAATAAATTACAGGGAAAAAAATGTGAAGAATACAAACACATGGAGGCTAAACAATACGTTACTAAATAACCAAGAGATCACTGAAGAAATCAAAGAGGAAATAAAAAAATATTTAGAGAAAAAAATGACACCTAATTCAGTACTACTTGGATTTAAATTAAATTGTTTTTTAAGTTATGAGTCAGAGGTTTTAATTTAATCATTTGAAAAGGGTGTATTCTTGTTTTAACCTTAATTACATACTCTTTACAAGCCACATTATAATAGCAGCTTCTCTATCTTGAGAAGGAAAATTTTAATGATGTTTTATGTGCCGGCCAGTCTCTTTATTTCATTATTTGCATTGTATGTACATGCCAGTCTGATTGACAGGGAGAGAAATCTCATTAAAATACACCTAAAAACTGGTTACCTTTTAGTAAACGTTCCCTTATTAGAGCAAAATATAGATAATGGCTTTACTCAGGGACTTAAGAGAGCTTCAGTCTGGGAAGAACCTTGGAATACTTCACCTCTATAAGCCTCACTACTTTCTTCACTAAAGAGGTGGTAAGAATAGAATCTACCTTTTAAGATTATGTGAGGATTAGACCAGGTAATGCACGAAAAGTGCTTAATACTTGGCACCAAAGAAGCTTTTAATAAATGATGACCTGTGGGAACGAAGGGAGTAATATATGTATAATATTACGTACCTGCTGTAACTTTTGGACCTTTTAAGAAAAGCCTTTTAAATAAATCTTGTACACTTGTGTGTGTGTGTGTGTGTGTGTGTACAGTTATTAAATGAATTTTCTTTAAAAAAGAAGAGGAGAGGTTGTCAAGTTTATTCTGAATAGAGAGAAGTAGCAGATAGTGATCAAATGGAAGTTTCTGCTGTAGAAATTGAAGTGTAATTGCCCCAGGAGAGGATGTCTTCCAACACACTAGAGAATCCCTCTAGTGGTGGTGATGATGGTGGTGGTGATGGTGGTGGTGGTAGTAGTAATAGCAGCAGCAGCAGTAGTAGTAGTGAGGTCTAGTAAGAAGAGGGGAGAGGATCTCTACTTGAAGTCTTAATTTTTTAATATTATAAAGACATTCCTCTCATAGTTCCATATGTTATGGATGATAAGTAAATACCTATTAGCCTTTTGGAAGAAAGGTCAGAGATTTCTCTTGATTTCATCTTCGTTGGGGTTTGCTATGAGATGTACGTGTCTTAAAATATATAAATATACAATTGCTATAGCCTCTCTGGAAATTTTAAAGTGCTTTATAGACGGTCTTAAGTAGGGAAGAGTCTGGTTTACCAAATCCACATTAAAATGAGGATTTGGCTTCTGGTATGATTCTCATTCTTTTGTTGTTTCTGTGTGAAGATCATTTTTTTAAAAAATGGCTACCTTTGGCTTTCATTTTGTTACTATAGATGTGTGACACATTTGTTGGGGGGAGTGTCAAGAAAAGTATATTCTCAGATATGGTTAGGTCTGCATTGTTAATCCTATATGGGGTTTGCACAATTTAAAAGATACTCTGCTTAACATTAGTTAGATTTCTATGCTCTGAATTATGAGCACCTGGATCTCACTGTTTAAATATTTGAATATATTTTAGAATATTCCAGGGATGTGTGTCAGTGTGTGTGTTGCTTTGTGATAATTTTGCATTAGATATTATTTGGGACAGTTATCAGATACAAGATGATTAAAATCTCTTTCAAAACTTTGTTTCCAGTATGATAGATTTTTTTTAAAAGTGGTTTTGAGACAAAAGTGTATAGAGTTATGATTTGAAACAAAGCATATGGAGTCAATAAGACCTGGGGTCTGGTTTACATTAAAACATCTTTATTAACACATACTTTAGTCCAGTGTTGGGCCTAAAGTAGGGGTCCAAAGATTATGTGCAACTCAATTGATCCAACAAGTAAATATCTGTTTTATGAAACTCTAGTGTTAACAGTGCAAGGGATATAGATGTGGATATTGCAGACCACTGTGGGTTTTTTGTTGTTGTTTGTTTGTTTTACATCTTTATTGGAGTATAATTGCCTTACAATGGTGTGTTAGTTTCTGCTTTATAACAAAGTGAATCAGTTATACATATACATATGTTCCCATATCTCTTCCCTCTTGCATCTCCCTCCCTCCCACTCTCACTATCCCACCCCTCTAGGTGGTCACAGAACACCGAGCTGATCTCCCTGTGCTACGCGGCTGCTTCCCACTAGCTATCTATTTTACGTTTGGTAGTGTATATATGTCCATGCCACTCTCTCACTTTGTCCCAGCTTACATTTCCTCCTCCCCATATCCTCAAGTCCATTCTCTAGTAGATCTGTGTCTTTATTCCTGTCTTACCCTTAGGTTTTTCATGACATTTTTTCCTTAAATTCCATATATATGTGTTAGCATACGGTATTTGTCTTTCTCTTTCTGACTTACTTCACTCTGTATGACAGACTCTAGGTCCATCCACCTTATTACAAATAGCTCAAATTCGTTTCTTTTTATGGCTGAGTAATATTCCATTGTATATATGTGCCACATCTTCTTTATCCATTCATCAGATGATGGACACATAGGTTGTTTCCATCTCCGGGCTATTGTAAATAGAGCTGCAATGAACATTTTGGTACATGACTCTATTAGAATTATGGTTTTCTCAGGGTATATGCCCAGTAGTGGGATTGCTGAGTCATATGCTAGTTCTATTTGTAGTTTTTTAAGGAACCTCCATACTGTTTTCCATAGTGGCTGTACCAATTCACATTCCCACCAGCAGTGCAAGAGTGTTCCCTTTTCTCCACACCCTCTCCAGCATTTATTGTTTCTAGATTCTTTGATGATGGCCATTCTAACTGGTGTTAGATGATATCTCATTGTACTTTTGCTTTGCATTTCTCTAATGATTAATGATGTTGAGCATTCTTTCATGTATTTTTTGGCAATCTGTATATCTTCTTTGGAGAAATCGCTATTTAGGTCTTCTGCCCATTTTTGGAATGGGTTGTTTGTTTTTCTGTTATTGAGCTACATGAGCTGTTTGTAAATTTTGGAGATTAATCCTTTGTCAGTTGCTTCATTTGCAAATATTTTCTCCCATTCAGAGGGTTGCCTTTTGGTCTTGCATACGGTTCCCTTTCCTGTGCAAAAGCTTAGAAGTTTCATTAGGTCCAGTTTCTTTATTTATGTTTTTATTTCCATTTTCTAGGAGGTGGTTAAAAAAGGATCTTGCTGTGATTTATGTCATAGAGTGTTCTGCCTATGTTTTTCTCTAAGAGTTTGATAGTTTCTGTCCTTACATTTAGGTCTTTAATCCATTTTGAGCTTATTTTTGTGTATGCTGTTAGGGAGTGATCTAATCTCATACTTTTACATGTACCTGTCCAGTTTTCCAAGCGCCACTTATTGCAGAGGCTGTCCTTTCTCTACTATACATTCCTGCCTCCTTTATCAAAGATAAGGTGACCATCTGTGCGAGGGTTTATCTCTGGGCTCTCTATCCTTTTCCATTGATCTATATTTCTGTTTTTGTGCCAGTACCATACTGTCTTGATTACTGTAGCTTTGTAGTATTGTCTGAAGTCAGTGAGCCAGATTCCTCAAGCTCCGCTTTTCTTTCTCAAGATTGCTTTGGCTATTCAGGGTCTTTTGTTTCCATACAAATTGTGAAATTTTTTGTTCTAGTTCTGTGAAAAATGCCAGTGGTAGTTTGATAGGGATTGCATTGCATATATAGATTGCTTTGGGTAGTAGAGTCATTTTCACAATGTTGATTCTTCCAATCCAAGAACATGGTATATCTCTCCATCTATTTGTATCATCTTTAATTTCTTTCATCAGTGTCTTATAATTTTCTGCATACAGGTCTTTTGTCTCCTTAGGTAGGTTTATTCCTAGATATTTTATTATTTTTGTTGCAATGGTACATGGGAGTGTTTTCTTGATTTCACTTTCAGATTTTTCATCATTAGTGTATAGGAATGCCAGAGATTTCTGTGCATTAATTTTGTATCCTGCTACTTTACCAAAGTCATTGATTAGCTCTAGTAGTTTTGTGGTAGCATCTTTAGGATTCTCTATGCATAGTATCATGTCATCTGCAAACAGTGACAGCTTTACTTCTTTTCCGATTTGGATTCCTTTTATTTGCTTTTCTTCTCTGATTGCTGTGTCTGAAACTTCCAAAACTATGTTGAATAAGAGTGGTGAGAGTGGGCAACCTTGTCTTGTTCCTGATCTTAGTGAAAATGCTTTCAGTTTTTCACCATTGAGGACGATGTTGGCTGTATGTTTGTTATATATGGCCTTTATTATGTTGAGGAAACTTCCCTCTATGCCTACTTTCTGGAGAGTTTTTATCATAAATGTGTGTTGAATTTTGTCAAAAGCTTTCTCTGCGTCTCTTGATATGACCATATGGTTTTTCTTCTTCAATTTGTTAATATGATGTATCACATTGATTGATTTGTGTATATTGAAGAAACCTTGCATTCCTGGAAAAAACCCCACTCGATCATGGTGTATGATCATTTTAATGTGCTGTTGGGTTCTGTTTGCCAGCATTTTGTTGAGGATTTTTGCATCTATGTTCATCAGTGATATTGGCCTGTTGTTTTCTTTCTTTGTGACATCCTTGTCTGGTTTTGATATCAGGCTATGGTGGCCTCGTAGAATGAGTTTGGGAGTGTTCCTCCCTCTGCTGTATTTTGGAAGAGTTTGAGAAGGATAGGCGTTAGCTCTTCCCTAAATTTTTGATAGAATTCACCTGTGAAGCCATTTGGTACTGGGCTTTTGTTTGTTGGAAGATTTTTAATCACAGTTTCAATTTCAGTGCTTGTGATGGTCTGTTCATATTTACTATTTCTTCCTGATACAGTTTTGGCAGGTTGTGCATTTCTAAGAATTTGTCCATTTCTTCCAGGTTGTCCATTTTATTGCCATAGAGTTGCCTGTAGTAATCTCTCATGATCTTTTGTATTTCTGCAGTGTCAGTTCTTACTTCTCCGTTTTCATTTCTAATTCTATGGATTTGAGTCTTCTCCCTTTTTTTCTTGATGAGTCTGGCTAATGGTTTATCAATTTTGTTTATCTTCCCAAAGAACCAGCTTTTAGTTTTATTGATCTTTGCTGTCGTTTCCTTCATTTCTTTTTCATTTATTTCTGATCTGATTTTTATGATTTCTTTCCTTCTGCTAACTTTGGATTTTTTTTGTACTTTTTACTCTAATTGCTTTAGATGCAAGATTAGCTTGTTTATTCGAGATTTTTGCTGTTTCTTAAGGTAGGATGGTATTGGTATAAACTTCCCTCTTAGAACTGCTTTTGCTGCATCCCATAGGTTTTGGGTCATTGTGTCTCCATTGTCATTTGTTTCTAGGTATTTTTTGATTTCCTCTTTGATTTCTTCAGTGATAACTTCGTTATTAAGTAGTGCATTATTTAGCCTCCATATGTTTGTAGTTTTTACAGGTCTTTTTCTGTAATTGATATCTAGTCTCTTAGTGTTGCGGTCGGAAAAGATACTTGATACGATTTCAAGTTTCTTAAATTTACCAAGGCTGGATTTGTGACCTAAGATATGATCTATCCTGGAGAGTGTTCCATGAGCACTTGAGAAAAATGTGTATTCTGTTGTTTTTGGATGGAATGTCCTATAAATATCAATTAAGTGTTTCTTGTTTAGTGGATCATTTAAAGCTTGTGTTTCCTTACTTATTTTCATTTTGGATGATCTGTTCATTGGTGAAAGTGGGGTGTAAAAATCCCGTACTATGAATGTGTTACTGTCGATTTCCTCTTTTTTTTTTACATCTTTATTGGAGTATAATTACTTTACAATTGTGTGTTAGTTTCTGCTTTATAAGAAAATGAATCAGTTGTACATATACATATGTTCCCATATCTCTTCCCTCTTGCATCTCCCTCCCTTCCACCCTCCCTATAGCACCCATCCAGGCGGTCACAAAGCCCTGAGCTGATATCCCTGTGCTATACGGCTGCTTCCCACTGGCTATCTACCTTACGTTTGGCAGTGTGTATATATATATACACTATATATATAGTGAGAGAGCCTCTCTCTCGCTTTGTCACAGCTTACCCTTCCCCCTCCCCGTATCCTCAAGTCCATTCTCTAGTAGGTCTGTGTCTTTATTCCTGTCTTACCCCTAGGTTCTTCATGACATTTTTTTCCTTAAATTCCATATATATGTGTTAGCATACTGTAGTTGTCTTTCTCTTTCTGACTTACTACACTCTGTATGACAGACTCTAGCTCTATCCACCTCATTACAAATAGCTCAATTTCGTTTCTTTTTATGGATGAGTAATATTCCATTGTATATATGTGCCACGTCTTCTTTATAAATTCATCCGATGATGGACACTTAGGTTGTTTCCATCACAGGCTATTGTAAATAGAGCTGCAATGAACATTTTGGTACATGACTATTTTTGAATTATGGTTCTCTCAGGGTGTATGCCCAGTAGTAGGATTGCTGGGTTATATCATAGCTCTATTTGTAGTTTTTTAAGGAACCTCCATACTGTTCTCCATAGTGGCTGTACCAATTCACATTCCCACCAGCAGTGCAAGAGTGTTCCCTTTACTCCACACCCTCTCCAGCATTTATTGTTTCTAGATTCTTTGATGATGGCCATTCTGACTGGTGTGAGATGATATCTCCTTGTAGTTTTGATTTACATTTCTCTAATGAATAATGATGTTGAACATTCTTTCATGTGTTTGTTGGCAGTCTGTATATCTTCTATGGAGAAATGTCTATTTAGGTCTTCTGCCCATGTTTGGATTGAGTTTTTTGATTTTATGTTATTGAGCTGCAGGAGATGCTTATAAATTTTGGAGATTAATCCTTTGTCAGTTGCTTCATTTGCAAATATTTTCTCCCATTCTCAGGGTTGTCTTTTGGTCATGTTTATGGTTTCCTTTGCTCTGCAAAAGCTTTGAAGTTTCATTAGGTCCCATTTGTTTATTTTTGTTTTTATTTCCATTTCTCTAGGAGGAGGGTCCAATAGGATCTTGCTGCAATTTATGTCATAGAGTGTTCTGCCTATGTTTTCCTCTAAGAGCTTGAAAGTTTCTGGTGCTACATTTAGGTCTTTAATCCATTTTGAGCTTATTTTTGTGTATGGTGTTTGGGAGAGATCTAATCTCATACTTTCACATGTACTTGTCCACTTTTCCCAGCACCACTTATTGAAGAGGCTGTCCTTTCTCCACTGTACATTATTGCCTCCTTTATCAAAGATAAGGTGACCATATGTGTGTGGGTTTATCTATGGGCTTTCTGTCCTTTTCCTTTGATCTATGTTTCTGTTTTTGTGCCAGTACCATACTGTCTTGATTACTGTAGCTTTGTACTGTAGTCTGAAGTCAGGCAGCCTGATTCTTCCAGCTCCGTTTTTCATTTTCAAGATTGCTCTGGCTATTTGGGGTCTTTTTGTTTCCATACAAATTGTGAATTTTTTTGTTCTAGTTCTATGAAAAATACCAGTGGTAGTTTGATAGGGATTGCATTGAATATATAGATTGCTTTGGGTAGTAGAGTCATTTTCACAATGTTGATTCGTCCAATCCAAGAACATGGTATATCTCTCCATCTATTTGTATCATCTTTAATTTCTTTCATCAGTATCTTATAATTTTTTGCATACAGGTCTTTTGTCTCCGTAGGTAGGTTTATTCCTAGATATTTTATTATTTTTGTTGCAGTGGTACATGGGAGTGTTTTCTTGATTTCACTTTCAGATTTTTCATCATTAGTGTATAGGAATGCCAGAGATTTCTGTGCATTAATTTTGTATCCTACTACTTTACCAGAGTCATTGATTACCTCTAGTAGTTTTGTGGTAGCATCTTTAGGATTCTCTATGTATAGTATCATGTCATCTGCAAACAGTGACAGCTTTACTTTTTCTTTTCTGATTTGGATTCCTTTTATTTCCTTTTCTTCTCTGATTGCTGTGGCTGAAACTTCCAAAACTATGTTGAATAAGAGTGGTGAGAGTGGGCAACCTTGTCTTCTTCCTGATCTTAGTGGAAATGCTTTCAGTTTTTCACCATTGAGGACGATGTTGACTGTCGGTTTGTCATACATGGCCTTTATTATGTTGAGGAACGTTCCCTCTCTGCCTACTTTCTCCAGGACTTTTTATCATAAATTGTTGTTGAATTTTGTCGAAAGCTTTCTCTGCATCTATTGAGATGATCGTGCAGTTTTTCTCCTTCAATTTGTTAATATGGTGGATCACATTGATTGGTTTGCGTATATTGAACAATCCTTGCATTCCTGGAATAAACCCCACTTGATCATGGTGTATGATTCTTTTAATGTGTTGTTGGATTCTGTTTGCTAGTATTTTGTTGAGGATATTTGCATCTATGTTCATCAGTGATATTGGCCTATAGTTTTCTTTCTTTGTGACATCCTTGTCTAGTTTTGGTATCAAGGTGATGGTGGCCTCGTAGAATGAGTTTGGGAATGTTCCTCCCTCTGCTATATTTTTGAAGAGTTTGAGAAGGATAGGTGTTAGCTCTTCTCTAAATGTTTGATAGAATTCACCTGTGAAGCCATCTGGTCCTGGGCTTTTGTTTGTTGGAAGATTTTTAATCACAGTTTCAATTTCAGTGCTTGTGATTTTTCTGTTCATATATTCTATATTTTCCTGGTTCAGTCTCAGAAGTTTATGCATTTCTAAGAATTTGTCCTTTTCTTCCAGGTTGTCCATTTTATTGGCATAGAGTTGCCTGTAGTAATCTCTCATGATCTTTTGTATTTGTGCAGTGTCAGTTGTTACTTCTCCTTTTTCATTTACAATTCTATTGATTTGAGTCTTCTTCCTTTTATTCTTGATGAGTCTGGCTAATGATTTATCAATTTTGTTTACCTTCTCAAAGAACCAGTTTTTAGTTTTAATGATCTTTGCTATCATTTCCTTCATTTATTTTTCATTTATTTCTGATCTGATTTTTATAATTTCATTCCTTCTGCTAACTTTGGGGTTTTTTTGTTCTTCTTTTTCTTATTGCTTTAGGTGCAAGGTTACTTTGTTTATTTGAGTTGTTTCCTGTATCTTAAGGTAGGATTGTATTGCTATAAACTTTCCTCTTAGAACTCCTTTTGCTGCATCCCATAGATTTTTGTTCGTCGTGTCTTCATTGTCATTTGTTTCAAGGTATTTTTTGATTTCCTCTTTTATTTTTTCAGTGATCACTTCGTTATTAAGTACTGTATTGTTTACCCTCCATGTGTTTGTATTTTTTACAGATGTTTTTCTGTAATTGATATCTAGTCTCCTAGCATTGTGGTCGGAAAAGATACTTGATACAATTTTAATTTTCTTAAATTTACCAGGCTTGATTTGTGACCTAAGATATGATCTATCCTGCAGAATGTTTCATGAGCACTTGAGAAAATGTGTATTCTGTTGTTTTTGGATGGAATGTTCTATAAATCTCAATTAAGTCCATCTTTTTTAGTGTATCATTTATAGCTTCTGTTTCCTTATTTATCTTCATTTTGGATGATCTGTTCATTGGTGAAAGTGAGGTGTTAAAGACCCCTACTATGATTGTGTTACTGTCGATTTCCCCTTTTATGGCTGTTAGTATTTGCCTTATGTATTGAGGTGCTCCTGTGTTGGCTGCATAAATATTTACAATTGTTATATCTTCTTCTTGGATCAATACCTTGATCATTATGTAGTGTCTTTCTTTGTCTCTTCTAATAGTCTTTATTTTAAAGTCTATTTTTCCTGATATGAGAATTGATACTACAGCTTTCTTTTGTTTTCCATTTGCATGGAATATATTTTTCCATCCCCTCACTTTCAGTCTGTATGTGTCTCTAGGTCTGAAGTGGGTCTCTTGTAGACAGCATATATATGGGTCTTGTCTTTGTATCCATTCAGCCAGTCTGTGTCTTTTGGTGGGAGCATTTAGTCCATTTACATTTAAGGTAATTATTGATATGTATGTTCCTATTCCCATTTTCTTAAGTGTTTTGGTTTGTTATTGTAAGGTTTTTCCTTCTCTTGTGTTTCTTGCCTAGAGAAGGTCCTTTAACCTTTGCTATAAAGCTGGTTTGGTGGTGCTGAACTCTCTCAGCTTTTGCTTGTCTGTAAAGGTTTCAATTTCTCCATCAAATCTGAATGAGATCCTTTCTGGGTTGAGTAATCTTGGTTGCAGGTTTTTCTCCTTCATCACTTTAAATATGTCCTGCCAGTCCCTTCTGACTTGCATAGTTTCTGCTGAAAGATCAGCTGTTAACCTTATGGGAATTCCCTTGTGTGTTATTTGTTGTTTTTCCCTTGCTGCTTTTAATTTGTTTTCTTTTTATTTATTTTTTGACAGTTTGATTAATGTGTGTCTTGGTGTGTTTCTTCTTGTATTTATCCTGTATGGGACTCTCTGTGCTTCCTGGAGTTGATTAACTATTTCCTTTCCCATATTAGGGAAGTTTTCAACTATAATCTCTTCAAATATTTTCTCAGTCCCTTTCTTTTTCTCTTCTTCTTCTGGAACCCCTATAATTCGAATGTTGGTGCGTTTGATGTTGTCCCAGAGGTCTCTGAGACTGTCATCAGTTCTTTTCATTCTTTTTTCTTTATTCTGCTCTGCAGTAGTTACTTCCACTATTTTATCTTCCAGGTCACTTATCCGTTTTCTGCCTCAGTTATTCTGCTATTGATCCCTTCTAGAGTATTTTTAATTTCATTTATTGTGTTGTTCTTCGTTGCTTGTTTCATCCTTAATTCTTCTAGGTCCTTGTTAAATGTTTCTTGTATTTTCTGTATTCTATTTCTAAGATTTTGGATCATCTTTACTATCATTATTCTGAATTCTTTTTCAGGTAGCTTGCCCATTTCCTCTTCATTTGTTAGGTCTGGTGGGTTTTTATCTTGCTCCTTCATCTGCTGTGTGTTTTTCTGCCTTTTCATTTTGCTTATCTTACTGTTTTGGGGGTCTCCTTTTTGCAGGCTGCGGGTTCGTAATTCCCGTTGTTTTTGGTGTCTGTCCCCAGTGGGTTAGGTTGGTTCAGTGGGTTGTGTAGGCTTCCTGGTAGAGGGGAGTAGTGCCTGTGTTCTGGTGGATGAGGCTGGTTCTTGTCTTTCTGGTGGGCAGGTCCACGTCTGGTGGTGTGTTTTGGGGTGTCTGTGGACTTATTATGATTTTAGGCAGCCTCTCTGCTAATGGGTGGGGTTGTGTTCCTCTCTTGCTAGTTGTTTGGCATAGAGTGTCCAGCACTGTAGCTTGCTGGTCGTTGAGTGAAGCTGGGTGTTGGTGTTGAGATGGACATCTCTGGGAGATTTTCGCCATTTGATATTATGTGGAGCTGGGAGGTCTCTTGTGGACCAGTGTCCTGAGGTTGGGTCTTCCACCTCAGAGGCACAGCACTGACTCCTGGCTGCAGCACCAAGAGCCTTTCATCCACACGGCTGGTTGCAGGTATTGATGTATATGCCCACCTTGAGATATTCCACTACTTTGTCTAAGTTGCCTGCTCTGGCAGCACGGAGTAAGCTTGCATTGCTGTCAGACATTTTTCGCCCCTTCAGTCCAGAAATTGTGCTTGAAGTGTCTGCTCAGAAATCCCAAATGATGCTGCTGATTGGTGTGGATAATTTAAACATAAAACCATAACCCAGAATGAGGACTGCGACAGCCCCTTGTCACAAACCCGTGCGGTGTGACTGTGGGTTTTTAAGGAATGCAACCCACTTACTGTATTCTAACTGTACTTTAATTTCTAAATTGATTTAAGTAAACAGTGTCCATCTGAAGCCTGTCAAAAACATCAGGGGATAAGTTAGTAATTACTGTTTGTAGTGGGATGACCTGGAGCAGTGACTGCTTTAACTGGAAGTCAAATAACTATGAAGAGATAACAGTTCACATTAGGTTCTCATAGTGTGTACCTTTTTTGGAATGTAGAGAAGTGCTTATCATCCAGAAGTTATCAGATGATGCTGATACTTTTGAGGAGAGTGTGAAGATGTTACAATGTCTGTTTCTAAAGTAAAATAATGAATTTGGGCAACTCTGATTAATTAACCTAACTTTTCTATGTAATATATTTGTGTAACTGTTTAAAAATTAAAGACAAACATTTCAGATGTGTTCTCAAGATATACTATTGAATATTTCTTTAAGACAAATCCAGACTTATCTTCCCTATTGAAAAACTGTGTTCTGGCTACTTAGACAAGTTTATGTAGGTCTAGCAAATGGGGAAGTAGGCGTCAGTCTTTTTTTCTTTTTTCTTGGTAGTTCGCTGACTTTTACTTCTTTGACAAGCATGTTGTGAAGGTTAATTATAGAAATGAAAGGTGAAATTGTAATATTATTAGTATAGTTTCATTTGAAAACCACAGTACATAAAGCCTGTTTTAAATGGGCTGTCTATGTGTAGGTGTGTGGATAGAGTTTTCTGAGTTTAGGGAGTATTTATATATAAAGAATACAGACTTAGGGATTTTGGAAGATGGCAGAAGAGTAAGATGCGAGATCACCTTCCTCCCCACAGATACACCAGAAATACATCTACACGTGGAAGAACTCATACAGAACACCTCCTGAATGCTGGCAGAAGACCTCAGACCTCCCAAAAGGCAAGAAACTCCCCACATACCTGGGTAGGGCAAAAGAAAAAAGAATAAACAGAGACAAAAGGATAGGGACAGGACCTGCACCATTGGGAGGGAGATGTGAAGGAGGAAAGGTTTCCACACACTAGGAAGCCCCTTCGTGGGCAGAGACTGCGGGTGGCGGAGGGGGAAAAGCTTCGGAGCCACGGAGGAGAGAACAGCAACAGGGGTGCAGAGGGCAAAGTGGAGAGATTCCCGCACAGAGGATCAGTGGACCAGCACACACCAGCTCAAGAGGCTTGTCTGCTCACCCGCCGGAGTGGGCAGGGCTGGGAGCTGAGGCTCGGGCTTCGGTCAGAGTGCAGGGAGAGGACTGGGGTTGGCGGCATGAGCCTAGCCTGCAGGGCGTTAGTGCACCACGGCTAGGCGGGAGGGAGTCCGGGAAAAAGTCTGGACCTGCCGAAGAGGCAAGAGACTTTTTCTTCCCTCTTTGTTTCCTGGTATGGGAGGAGAGGGGATTAAGAGTGCTGCTTAAAGGAGCTCCAGAGATGGGCGTGAGCCGCGGCTAAAAGCACGGACCACAGAGACGGGCATAAGATGCTAAGGCTGTTGCTGCCGCCACTAAGAAGCCTGTGTGTGAACACAGGTCACTATCCACACGCCCCTTCCGGGGAGCCTGTGCAGCCCGCCACTGCCAGGGTCCTGGGATCCAGGTACAACTTCCCCGGGAGAACGCATGGCGCGCCTCAGGCTGGTGCAACATCACGCCGGCCTCTGCCGCCGCAGGTTCACCCCACACTCCGTACCCCTCCCTCCCGCGGCCTGAGTGAGCCAGAGTCCCTGAAGCAGCTGCTCCTTTAACCCCGTCCTGTCTGAGCGAAGAACAGATGCCCTCCGGCGACCTACACTCAGAGGCGGGGCCAAATCCAAAGCTGAGCCCCGGGAGCTGAGAGAATAAAGAAGAGAAAGGGAAGGCTCTCCCAGCATCCTCGGAAGCAGCGGATTAAAGCTCCACAATCAACTTGATGTACCCTGCATCTGTGGAATACCTGAATAGACAACAAATCATCCAAAATTGAGGAGGTGGACTTTGAGAGCAAGATTAATCATTTTTTCCCCTTTTCCTCTTTTTGTGAGTGTGTATGTGTATCCTTCTGTGTGAGATTTTGTCTGCATAGCTTTGCCTCCACCATTTGTCGTAGGGTTCTATCCATCCTTCTTTAAAAAATTTTTCTTAATATTTTTTATTTTAGTAACTTTATTTTATTTTTATTTTATTTTACTTTATCTTCTTTCTTTCTTTCCTTCCTTCCCTCCTTTAGACAACAAATCACCCCAAATTGAGTAGGTGGACTTTGAGAGCAAGATTTATGATTTTTTCCCCTTTTCCTTTTTTTGTGAGTGTGTATGTGTATGCTTCTGTGTGAGATTTTGTCTGTATAGCTTTGCTTCCACCATTTGTTGTAGGGTACTATCTGTCCATTTTTTTAAATGTTTTCTTCTTAATAGTTATTTTTTACTTTAATAACTTTCTTTTATTTTATCTTACTTTATTTTATTTTACTTTATCTTCTTTCTTTCTTTTTTCCTTCCTTCCCTCCTTCCTTCTTCCCTCTCTCCCTCCCTCCCTCCCTCCTTTCTTCCTTTCTTTCTTTCTTTCTTTCTTTCTACTTCTACTAATTCTTTCTTTCTACTTTTTCTCCCTTTTATTCTGAGCCGTGTGGATGAAAGGCTGTAGGTGCTGCAGCCAGGAGTCAGTGCTGTGCCTCTGAGGTGGGAGATCCAACTTCAGGACACTGGTCCACAAGAGACCTCCCAGCTCCACGTAATATCAAATGGCGAAAATATCCCAGAAATCTCCATCTCAACACTAGCAGCCAGCTTCACCCAACGACCAACAAGCTACAGTGCTGCACACCCTATACCAAACAACTAGCAAGACAGGAACACAACCCCACCCATTAGCAGAGAGGCTGCCTAAAATCATAATAAGTCGACAGACACCCAGAAACACACCAGCAGACGTGGACTTGCCCACCAGAAAGACAAGATCCAGCCTCATCCACCAGAACACAGACACTAGTTCCCTCCACCAGGAAGCCTACACAGCCCACTGAACCAACCTTAGCCACTGGGGACAGACACCAAAAACAACGGGAACTATGAACCTGCAGCCTGCAAAAAGGAGATCCCAAACACAGTAAGATAAGCAAAATGAGAGGACAGAAAAACACACATCAGTTGAAGGAGCAAGATAAAAACACACCAGACCTAACAAATGAAGAGGAAATATGCAGTCTACCTGAAAAAGAATTCAGAATAATGATAGTAAAGATGATCCAAAATCTTAGAAATAGAATACAGAAAATACAAGAAACATTTAACAAGGACCTAGAAGAACTAAAGATGAAACAAACAATGATGAACAACACAATAAATGAAATTAAAAATACTCTAGATGGGATCAATAGCAGAATAACTGAGGCAGAAGATGGGTAAGTGGCCTGGAAGATAAAATAGTGGAAATAACTACTGTAGAGCAGAATATAGAGAAAAGAATGAAAAGAACTGAGGACAGTCTCAGCGACCTCTGGGACAACATCAAACGCACCAACATTCGAATTATAGGGGTTCCAGAAGAAGAAGAGAAAAAGAAAGGGACTGAGAAAATATTTGAAGAGATTATAGTTGAAAACTTCCCTAATATGGGAAAGGAAATAGTTAATCAAGTCCAGGAAACACGGAGAGTCCCATACAGGATAAATACAAGGAGAAACACGCCAAGACACATATTAATCAAGCTGTCAAAAAATAAATAAAAAGAAAACATATTAAAAGCAGCAAGGGAAAAACAACAAATAACACACAAGGGAATCCCCATAAGGTTAACCTCTGACCTTTTAGCAGAAACTCTGTAAGCCAGAAGGGACTGGCAGGACATATTTAAAGTGATGAAGTAGAAAAAACCTTCAACCAAGATTACTCTACCCAGCAAGGATCTCATTCAGATTTGATGGAGAAATTAAAACCTTTACAGACAAGCAAAAGCTGAGAGTGTTCAGCACCACCAAACCAGGTTTACAAGTGCTAAATGAACTTCTCTAGGCAAGAAACACAAGAGAAGGAAAAGACCTACAACAACGAACCCAAAACAATTAAGAAAATGGGAATAGGAACATACATGTCGATAATTACCTTAAATGTAAATGGAATAAATGCTCCCACCAAAAGACACAGATTGGCTGAATGGATACGAAAACGAGACCCATATATACGCTGTCTGCAAGAGACCCACTTCAGACTTAGAGACACATACAGACTGATAGTAAGTGGATGGTAAAAGATATTCCATGCAAATGGAAAGCAAAAGAAAGCTGGAGTAGCAATTCTCATATCAGAGAAAATAGACTTTAAAATAAAGACTATTAGAAGAGACAAAGAAGGACACTACATAATGATCAAGGGATCGCTCCAAGAAGAAAGTATAGCAATTGTAAATATTTATGCAACCAACACAGGAGCACCTCAATACATAAGGCAAATACTAACAGCCATAAAAGGGGAAATCGACAGTAACACATTCATAGCAGGGGACTTTAACACCCCACTTTCACCAATGGACACATCATCCAAAATGAAAACAAATAAGGAAACACAAGCTTTAAATGATACATTAAACAAGATGGACTTAATTGATATTTATAGGACATTCCATCCAAAAACAACAGAATACACATTTTTCTCAAGTGCTTATGAAACATTCTCCAGGATAGATCATATCTTGTGTCACAAATCAAGCCTTGGTAAATTTAAGAAAATTGAAATTGTATCAAGTATCTTATCTGACCACAGCGCTATGAGACTAGATATCAATTACAGGAAAATATCTGTAAAAATACAAACACACGGAGGCTAAACAATACATGACTTACTAATGAAGTGATAACTGAAGAAATCAAACAGGAAATCAAAAAATACGTAGAAACAAATGACAATGGAGACACGATGACCCAAAACCTATGGGATGCAGCAAAAGCAGTTCTAAGACGGAAGTTTATAGCAATACAGTCCTACCTTAAGAAACTGGAAACATCTCAAATAAACAACCTAACCTTGCACCTAAAGCAATTAGAGAAAGAAAAACAAAAAAAACCCAAAGTTAGCAGAAGGAAAGTAATCATAAAGATCAGATCAGAAATAAATGAAAAAGAAATGAAGGAAACGATAGCAAAGATCAATAAAACTAAAAGCTGGTTCTTTGAGAAGATAAACAAAATTGATAAACCATTAGCCAGACTCATCAAGCAAAAAAGGGAGAAGACTCAAATCAATAGAATTAGAAATGAAAAAAGAGAAGTAACAAGTGACACTGCAGAATTACAAAAGATCAGGAGAGATTACTACAAGCAGCCCTCTGCCAAAAAAATGGACAAACTGGAAGAAATGGTCAAATTCTTAGAAATGCACAACCTGCCAAGACTGAATCAGGAAGAAATAGAAAATATGAACAGACAAATCACAAGCACTGAAATTGAAACTGTGATTAAAAATCTTCCAATAAACAAAAGCCCAGGGCCAGTTGGCTTCACAGGCGAATTCTATTAAACATTTAAAGAAGAGCTAACACCTGTCCTTCTCAAACTCTTCCAAAATATAGCACAGGGAGGAACACTCCCAAACTCATTCTACGAGGCCACCATCAGCCTGATACCAAAACCAGAGAAGGATGTCACAAAGAAAGAAAACTACAGGCCAATATCACTGATGAACATAGATGCAAAAATCCTCAACAAAATACTAGCAAACAGAATCCAACACATTAAACGGATCGTACACCATGATCAAGTGGGGTTTATTCCAGGAATGCAAGGATTGTTCATTATACGCAAATCAATCAACATGATATACCATATTAACATATTGTAGGAGAAACACCATATGATCATCTCAATAGATGCAGAGAAAGCTTTCGACAGAATTCAACACCCATTTATGATAAAAACCCTGCAGGAAGTAGACATAGAGTGAACTTTCCTCAACATAATAAAGGCCATATATGACAAGCCCACATCCAACATCATCCTCAATGGTGAAAAACTGAAAGCATTTCCACTAAGATCAGAAGAAGACAAGGTTGCCCACTCTCACCACTCTTATTCAACATAGTTTTGGAAGTTTTAGCCACAGCAATCAGAGAAGAAAAGGAAATAAAGGAATCCAAATCGGAAAAGAAGAAGTAAAGCTGTCACTGTTTGCAGATGACATGATACTATATATAGAGGATCCTAAAGATGCTACCAGAAAACTACTAGAGCTAATCAATGAGTTTGGTAAAGTAGCAGGATACAAAATTAATGCACAGAAATCTCTGGCATTCCTATACACTAATGATGAATAATCTGAAATTGAAATCAAGAAAACACTCCCATTTACCACTGCAACAAAAAGATTAAAATATCTAGGAATAAACCTACCTAAGGAGACAAAAGACCTGTTTGCAGAAAATTGTAAGACACTCATGAAAGAAATTAAAGATGATACAAATAGATGGAGAGGTATACCATGTTCTTGGATTGGACGAATCAACATTGTGAAAATGACTCTACTACCCAAAGCAATCTACAGATTCAATGCAATCCCTATCAAACTACCAGTGGCATTTTTCACAGAACTAGAACAAAAAATTTCACAATTTGTATGGAGACAGAAAAGATCCTGAAGAGCCAAAGCAATCTTGAGAACAAAAAACGGAGCTGGAGTAATCAGGCTTCGTGATTTCAGACTATAGTACAAAGCTACAGTAATCAAGACAGTATGGTACTGGCACAAAATGAAAAAGATAGATCAATGGAACAGGATAGAAAGCTCAGAGATAAACCCAGGCACATATGGTCACCTTATCTTTGATAAAGGAGGCAGGAATATACAGTGGAGAAAGACAGCCTCTTCAATAAGTGGTGCTGGGAAAACTTGACAGGTACTTGTAAAAGTATGAGATTAGATCACTCCCTAACAGCATACACAAAAATAAGCTCAAAATGGATTAAAGACCTAAATATAAGGCCAGAAACTATCAAACTCTTAGAGGAAAGCATAGGCAGAACACTCTATGACATAAATCACAGCAAGATCCTTTTTCACTCACTTCCTAGAGAAACAGAAATAAAAACAAAAATAAACAAATGGGACCTAATGAAACTACACAGCATTTGCACAGCAAAGGAAACCATAAACAAGACCAAAAGACAAGCCTCAGAATGGGAGAAAATATTTGCACACGAAACAACTGACAAAGGATTAATCTCCATAATTTGTAAGCAGCTCATGCAGCTCAATAACAAAAAAAACAAACAACCCAATCCAAAAATGGGCAGAAGATCTAAATAGACATTTCTCCAAAAAAGATATACAGACTGCCAGCAAACACATGAAAGAATGCTCAACATCATTAATCATTAAAGAAATGCAAATCAAAACTTCAATGAGATATCATCTCACACCAGTCAGAAAGGCCATCATCAAAAAATCTAGAAACAATAAATGCTGGAGAGGGTGTGGACACGCTTGTGCTGCTGGTGCGAACGTGAATTGGTACAGCCACTATGAAGAACAGTATGGAGGTTCCTTGAAAAACTACAAACAGAGCTACCATATGACCCAGCAATCCCACTACTGGGCATATACCCTGAGAAAACCATAATTCAAAAAGAGTCATGTACCAAAATGTTCATTGCAGCTCTATTTACAGTAGCCCGGAGATGGAAACAACCTAAGTGTCCATCATCGGATGAATGGATAAAGAAGATGTGGCACATATATGCAATGGAATATTACTCATCCATAAAAAGAAACGAAATTGAGCTATTTGTAATGAGGTGGATAGAGCTAGAGTCTGTCATACAGAGTGAAGTAAGTCAGAAAGAGAAAGACAAATACCATATGCTAACACATATATATGGAATTTAAGAAAAAAAATGTCATGAAGAACCTAGGGGTAAGACAGGAATAAAGACACAGACCTACTAGAGAATGGACTTGAGGATATGGGGAGGGGGAAGGCTAAGCTTTGACAAACGAGAGAGAGGCATGGGCATATATACACTACCCAATGTAAGGTAGATAGCTAGTGGGAAGCAGCCGCATAGCTCAGGGAGATCATCTCAGTGCTTTGTGACCACCTGGAGGGGTGGGATAGGGAGGGTGGGAGGGAGGGAGACGCAAGAGGGAAGAGATATGGGAACATATGTATATGTATAACTGATTCACTTTGTTATAAAGCAGAAACTAACACACCATTGTAAAGCAATTATACTCCAATAAAGATGTAAAAAATTAAAATTAAAGAAAGAATACAGGCCTATATTCTTCCTATTGCTCAATTATAGTCCATATTTTAGAGAGTTAGTATCTGTAATAATGATAGAACTGTGGTTACTCTAAGAAACCTAATGCCATTTGTGTCAGGGGTATTTCATTGCTTTTCCCTGTCAGAGAAAGTAAATGAAGCTTGAAAAAGAGTCATGATTAATCGTATAGTGAGATAATATATGCTTGCATATTCCATTTCGATGCTGTGTTGGGGAATATTTTAGGTATGCTATGGATAGGCAGATGGGGATTTTTAAGTACATAAACTGTAAGTCTGTCAGATCGTTTAACTTACATGAGAGAAAGAGGAGGAACAATGCTAGGTTTTTACATACAGAAAAAATGTCAGCCTTATAAACATTCTTCTTTTGGCTGGGTAACAGTTTGTGGGTAGGTGCAACCCTCGATTATTATTACTTGGGTACCTCAGGATCTGAAAGTACTGGCCAGAAGGAAGTGTACAGGAAGTAGGTAGAAAGATGTACGGAATAAACTATTTGGTTGAAAAACAGGCAAAGGGAAAAAGTTATCAATAGTTTGAGAAAGGTCTTGGAAATTAGGTTATGTCTTCTTGAAAGCAATGGCAGAAACAGAGGATTTACTTGTTTGTGCCATTCTCATTCCAAAAAGGATTAGAGACAGAGTATCAATAGATGGGTTACTTATGTTGGTAATAGGGTTTTAGATCAAGGTGAATGGTGCGCGAGAATGGGGAGAACCTGGTTTTCTAACTGCAAAGTTTTTTTCTTAACTTGAGCTCTGGACTTGCTGCCATCTTCCAGGGGGAACTTGTTCATCTCCTGATTGAAGAGTATATACTTGGGCAGTTCCGTGGGAGACTGCATGATCTTTTCAATTCCTCTCTCTAGTGTTAATATCAAATGAGCATTTTCAATAATATTTACCAAGTCATTCCATTTAGGTTCCTGTATCCTAGTGAAAAATGTCATGTCTCAATAATAGTCTGTTACAGGTAAGCCTTTAAGCTTTTAGCATGTAATACGTTTTAATATCAGAGTTACTATATATATTAAGTAATATTTCACTTTAAAGCTCTAATCTAGACTAAAACTTGTACTTTTTTTTTAGGACAGCCAGTAGAGGGGACTTCATGTTTTCTGCGGATCGTTTGGTAGGTGGATGGAGGCTTTCCATTTTCATTTCACTGTTGTTCCTAGTGATACAATCGTAGTAGGCCAAGGGGCTTTTTTGTTCTAGAGCATTCTGGGGTCAAAAGAGATTGTACCAAGTAACCCACATCTTGCTAGACTTTGCAAGTGTTGTTTCTACTGTTGCATTAAAGCTCTGCCTCAGTCCCATTCACCTCAAAGCATTGTCCATGAACTAATTCTCTGTAGTTCTGAGGTACCACTTACTACCTTTCAAGTGGATCTTGGTAACCTGATCCTGAGGCTTAAATGCCTCCTCTTAGGGCAGTGAAGTGAAGTAAATTAAAAGGAAATCAAAGATGTAAAAGACCTAGTAGTTACCCTTGTGGGATCCATCGAATGCACAAAAACTAATACCTAGCTTGTAGTTTACATGGGGTTGGATATCTATTTTGCCTCTTCTTTTCTGTAGTATCCTCACACGTGAAATACTAAGTTGTACTGTCTGTGCTCAGGGACTTGCTGTTAAGAATTGACCAAGCCCAATTCTGTTTAGTTAGTGTCATCTGAGAGGTTCTCAGGCCAAATTGGGCTGTCTTGGGTAAGCCCTGTTTACTTCTTGTGTTTATATCTAAATTTGTTCAGTGCTTAGAATGAGGTTGACACATATTCTGCTGTGGTTATTAGTATTCATCTGTTCATGAAATATACATTGAACTCATGTGAGTCAGACACTGTGCTAGACTGTGTTGTGGGGGGAGGAGATACAGTGGTAAAGCATATAGCATGGTGTCTGATATTGTGGGGTTTACAATCTAAATACTGTTCTCAGTATTTAGTTTGGGAAAGAAAGAAAAGTGACTTATTAAGCTTATAGTTATAATCAGATAGTAGAAGATATATTATTAAAGGGAATGTGATGGTGTTGGTGGGGGGAGGCGCGAAACTCTTTATTTACCTTTTCCCTAGGGAAATCTTTATTCCAAAAGAGTGTAGACAACTCCTGTTCCATTTTTGACTTTAAGTATTCTTGGTTCAAAGGCCACTTCTATTTGAGCTTCCAGGGCCAGTAATAATCCTTGGACTGCATCAAGATAAATGTAGTTGACATTCTTGGAGTGATAGGTTATTCTGTCTTTATGCTTTTATCAAACCAAAGGGACAGGTTCAAGGCAATTGTGTCAGTGGCTGCTGTGGGGAAAACAGAGGTCTTGGTGTTCACTGGTAGAAAATGATTGCTCTTTCTTTTGCTCTCCTTGTTCCATTTTTCTGGAGAACATAGGAAGTAAGTTCATGGTTATTGTAAAATGCTTGCCTGGAAGGGCAAGTATTATATCTTAGTCAAGTGAGATAATAAGGATCCAGGGCATAATTCACCTCAGGGGATGGTAATTAGGACCTGTCTGTTCTCTGCAGTTGGATTTGAAGGTCCTGATATTGGGGGTGGGGGGTGTGGAGGGTCAGTTGTGATTGTGGTAGGGACAGGAGCTGTTGAGGTTTCTAGTGTTGAGGATTTCTAGTACACTGTCTCTTCTAGCACAAGGGTCCTGTTATAGTGGACATTAATTCTATCCTGAATTTGTCAGGATTGGCTCTCCTGGCGCTCAGATCTTGAGTTGTTTATATTTTAGTCACCCTTCTTCTGGTTTTATGTTCTCCTGTAAGGCTTGGACACACTAGTTTCTGTCCCAGAGTTGCAGGAGATGGGCAGGAGGTAAGACTCTTTAGAGGAGTGTTACTAGGAGAACTAGGCTCTTCAAAGAAAATGATCCTCTTCTTCCCTTGTACTTTTTGCTCGTAAGAAACATTAACCTCCACAGAAGGTGGTGGCTAGAGGTGAGTATGCACACACACACGGTATTCATGAGCTTCCTTGACCCTCTGGTGCTGCAGGTTGACAAAGTGCTGGCCCATTTAGCATTGATCATTTTAATGGCAGCAGGATGTTTTGTTGTGATAACAGAGCATGGGGCCTGACATTTCTCCCTGATGTTCCTGAGTCTCAATCAGTAATGTAATATTGATTGGAGAAAATGTGCTTTGCAGACTCAGCACTGCCTTTTTGTAATGGGCTCTGGGTAGTCATAGAAATACCATAACCGGTGGTTTTTGGAGGCTATTCCTAGTAGTTCTGATGGATTCTTTCCTCTGTACCACATAGTAAGATCATTAGGAGCCTTTTTTTTTTTAAGCTGGGAAGTCCCAATGCATTCGACTGGATCCTTCTTCAAGTTCAGTAAATTGGTTCAGCCCCATCCACTCATTTATTTCCTCCTAAGAAATTCAGGCTTTATTTTGCATTATGGTGGGCCTTTGTTAAAAAGTATCTGACTTGACAGTTTCAGAGTACTAAACAAGGCAAAGAAGTTTCCAGTGAGCACTATTTCTAGAGTAGCCAGAAGTATATTACTTCCAAGTGTTCCTGCCATGACTCTTGACACTTGCTGTAGTATTGCATTTCTCATAATATAGCCTGGACTGACTGAATGAGAATCAGAAAGCATACTTGAGCCTTTTAGTGGCAATCATGTGCCTAACCGAGGTTGGATACCTAGCAGCAAGCAGCCTGGCATTTGTTTCTATCTCTGTATCTAACACATGATAGGGGCCCCCTTCCTACTTCCATAAGCTAAATCCTTGCCTAGTATGTTACTGACTTTTTGCCTAGTTTTCAGCTCCTGAGGCTTACAGCTAACAGGAGATTCTTAGCAAGTTCTCAACTTATTCTTCCTTTGACTCTCTAGATCAGACTTGTTGTGGAAGAGGGATTGAATCAGCTACCATATAAAGAATGCATGGTGACCACTCCAACAGGTAACCAGGGCTGTTACTCTCATATTCGCCTCATAAAAATTCTGAGATAGAATTGGGGGAAAATGGAAAAAAAGCAGTCTGAGTAAATCAGTATGCAAAATGAGGAGTCTATGTGGAGCTGTTCTTTTAAACAACTTAATAAACTTGGAGACATTTAGCAAAGAAATTTATGTGGATGACCTTTTGTTAATGGCTTGCTGGTCAGTTCAAGTTAAAGGTTAATAAATATTCTTCAGCATGCAGGTGTTGCCTTTGATGATGGCACATTGGGACCAGAGCTAAGAATTGCTGGCAGCTTATCTTCACCTCTGTAGGGAAGCTTCTGGTGTTAACAAATGGGTGGGCTGGTTTGGCATTGAAACTCCAGGTAAAGGGATGAAAAGTAAAAAAAAAAAAAAAGGAAAACTAAAAATGATGAGGATTAGAGAAGGGGCTTTGTTCTGCTCTAATAGAAAGAAACCAAGGATCCCTATTTTAGGGATTTGAAATTCTGATTTGGTTCTTTAGTAAATAATGGAAGCTGTTATATCCAAAGGTTGATTTTATGAAAATTGGGGGCTGAATTTGCTGCATCATAATTGATACAAATTCAGGATGAGACCAAGGCATGAACATGTCTTGATAATTACTTCAACCTTTCTCTTCTGCTTTTTAATGCAGAATGGAGGCTCATAAAAAGGGACCGGAATGAGGAGGCTCTCTGCTGTGGCTCACAGTGGGGTCCCAGTTTGAATTGATGGGCTTTCTAGCATTCTTGGAGTACAATTCTTGTCTGAATTCAGTTTGAGGAACATGTATGTGAATATCATTCTATCATAAGGCCTGTTCCCAGTCGATGAAGTCTACCTCTCTCCCAATTATTCCCACAGGTTTTTTATGAAGAATTAAAAAGTAAATATGAAAAATCATGGCTCTTCTTATTACTTTCACAGGGAACCTATGATGTTATACAGTATGTCTGGACAAGAGTTGCTCTGTACCCATCTGCTTTAAAGCTTAGATACTTTATTAAATAAGTAGGTCTCTCCAATGATGAAAGATAAATTCTTCGGTTTTATTCCCCAACAGGGTACAAGTATGAAGGAGTGAAATTTGAGAAGGGAAACTGTGGGGTCAGCATAATGAGAAGCGGTAGGTTTGCATATGTGTGACTTTGTCTCTTTGCGTGCATAGATGCAGTTGCTATTTTCCAGGAGAGAGGCGGTCTTGTCTGTCACAATTGCAGCCTTCCTTAGCTTAAATCTCACCACCTGTGTTGTCTATCCTCATGGTGCCTTGGAATCATAGCCTATGTGTCGCCGAGTTTGGCTAATTTTAACTGCAGAGCATCTTCCTTAGTGGCCTATCCCCATGGGCAAGCCAGCTTTGAAAGATTCAGAGGAGGGTGGGAGAACAAGAGGATGCAATGATGCTATCTTGGAGAGAACAGGGCAGCTTGAATTTTGAGGGAATACAGCACAAATTCAGGCCTGCAGAACTCTGAGCACCCAACTAGAGAAAATCTTTGTTCTGTTTTTTTTAATTTCTTTTGTGAGGAACAGTCCTACCCTGTCAGGAACTGGACCGAATGGCTTGTTTAATATTTTTAGTTTTATATTTGATGAGTATGTGACTATGTAGGCAAAAGAACTTAACTGTGATTAACTCTAGGTATTTCCAATTGCTAGTCTTATAAATATTTGTGTTTGAGTCCAACCGATTATCCTTCTAAACCAACCTTTGTGCAGCAAAATCACATGCCTGTAATTAGGACCTATACCTGTTACATGGGGATGATTATTTCCGTTCAGCAACTTAATTCCTTAATTATTCTTTGTACAGGATCCAAGGTATGGTAGAAGCCCCACTTGCTTGCATTGGAAACAGATTTTTTTTTTTTGCCACACCATGCAGCATGTGGGATCTTAGTTCCCCTAAGGATCCAACCTGTGTCCCCTGCAGTGGCAGCATGGAGTCTTAACCACTGGACCACCAGGGAAGTCCCCGGATTTTTATTTCACATATAAACATTCCCTTTTCTTCTCTGGCTATGAAGTTCTGTTTGTGAACAATTGAATATCTCCAATAAAATAGGAGCTTTAAGCTCCCTTTTTTATAGAAGGTAGCTCTTAAACAACGATAGGATTTTCAGGACAATGGTGTTCAACCTTTTAAAACTGGTGAAGACAATGGAGATGGGCTTTTAAGGCACAATTTCTTCTGTTTTAGTCCAGCTTCTGCCCTAAAGGCAGCAGCATGGTCCTCGCACCCCTAGTGTATACAGGATGACCTTGGGGGTGATGCATAGACAGGGTGTTTTTAACCTTAATAGCTATTGGTTGATTTTCATACCTAATAGAAAGAAACTGTTTTTATATTTTCACTAGTGATATAAAGTTTCCTTTTAAAATAAATGTAAAAAAACCAGTTAATTTAAAGAAAAATATTAAGTAAATAACCATACAAGTAGAATTTTGATGTGGCCTAAAATCTTGACGATGGTATGAAAATGGTTGACCTTTGGCAAACACTTCCTTAAAGGAATTCAGACTCAAAAATAGCTCTGTGTTCAGAAACCAAGGGTGTGGTGGTGGTGTTGGTTGTGGTTCTCTAGCGGGGAGAGGGAACATATATTACTTTTTCACTGTTTGCCAATGAAGCCTCTGCCATTGAAGTCATTGCTGGGTCTAAGTGATATCTCTTGACGCCAGCTTAATCTAAATGGAGAGCCTTTGGTCTGTAGCCCCCATTCTTCCATAAATATTTTATATTTTTGCCAGATGAAAGTAACACAGTTTCTTTAAAATAATAGGAGTAAAATGTTCCTGATATTAGAAAAGTTCAAGGAGCAGCTTAATAAAACACTTTATTTACTGTAATCATGGAAGCATGACAGCTCTAAAACTTGCAAGCCAGTAATAAAACTAGCGTATCCTAGTTTCATTGACCTGAACTAAGTATAAAATATGAGCATATCCGAAGTAAAAGCTGTTAGCTTAAGAAGAATTGCTTCCATTTTGACAGTGTCTTTATTTATTGTATTAATAACAGTCAAAAACTCTGCTTTGGCCTATTCTTGGACTTTCACTGTATCTCCTCCTAATCCCTCTTTCCTTCTTTTTTATTTCCTTCTTCAAGGTGAGGCAATGGAACAAGGTTTACGAGACTGCTGTCGATCCATACGAATTGGAAAGATCCTGATTCAGAGTGATGAGGAGACACAAAGAGCCAAAGTATATTATGCCAAGTTCCCCCCAGACATTTACAGGAGAAAAGTCCTTCTGATGTATCCGATTCTCAGTGAGTGGCTTGTGTTTAATTTGTAACCTTTGGTTAGGGTTTAAATTCAACTTAGTGCCTGCCTTCTAGGTACCCTTATATAAAGGCGAAAACCATTTCTAAATGTGTTTTTTGTTTTTCTCAAAAACCATTCTTTAGAAAGCCATTTCTAAATGTTTTGTTTTGTTCTAAATGTTTTGTTTTGATTTGGAGTTGCCCTGGGCAGTTCTCTGGGGAATTCTTATTGTGTAATAAGAGAATACACATTAGTCAAACTTTATTAGCTCCAAAAACTTCTATCTTAAAATTAACACATTGAAGCAAAGGATTTAATGAGGCAAAATATATAGAACACAGAAAATACATTGAAATATGTCCCTTCTCTAGCCCAATGAGTATAGCAATGATTTTCTCAAGGATTTATCCTCTTTGGAGGTAATTTTTTTTTTCCTATTCTAGTCTGTTTCCTAAGCTTACTCATATCCTGGGGTTAGGGGTGGTGGGTGGGTATTATATTTGATATCTCAAATACTGAACAAATTTAGGGCTTGTTGTGCATTTGAAAACTGAAAAGTATATGGGTTATGTCTGTTATTGAAAATAACATCATTGATAAAAAACAGGCACCTTCAAATGAAGCTTTGTCTTGTAGTATCTTTTTTTTTTAACAGCTTTATTGGAGTATAATTCCTTTACAATGGTGTGTTAGTTTCTGCTTTATAACAGAGTGAATCAGCTATACATATACATATACCCCATATCTCCTTCCTCTTGCATCTCCCTCCCACCCTCCCTATCCCACCCGTTTAGGTGGTCACAAAGCACCGAGCTGATCTCTCTGTGCTATGCGGCTGCTTCTCACTGGCTATCTGTTTTACAATTGGTAGTGTATATATGTCCATGCCACTCTCTCACTTCGTCCCAGCTTACCCTTCCCCCTCCCTGTGTCCTTAAGTCCATTCCCTACATCTGCATCTTTATTCCTGTCCTGCCCCTAGGTTCTTCAGAACCCTTTTTTTTTTTAGATTCCATATATATGTGTTAGCATATGGTATTTGTTTTTCTCTTTCTGACTTACTGCATTGTATGACAGACTCTAGGTCCATCCACCTCACTACATAATAACTCAATTTTGCTTCTTTTTATGGCTGAGTAATATTCCATTGTATATATGTGCCACATCGTTTTATTTTTATTTTATTTTTTATTTATTTATCTATTTTTTACATCTTTATTGGAGTATAATTGCTTTACAATGGTGTGTTAGTTTCTGCTTTATAACAAAGTGAATCAGTTATACATATACATGTTTCCATATCTCTTCCCTCTTGCGTCTCCCTCCCTCCCACCCTCCCTATCCCACCCCTCTAGGTTGTGCCTCATCTTCTTTATCCATTCGTCTGTTGATGGACACTTAGGTTGCTTCCATGTCCTGGCTGTTGTAAATACAGCTTCAATGAACATTGTGGTCCATGACTCTTTTTGAACTATGGTTTTCTCAAGGTGTCTAGTAGTATCTTTTTTTTTAATTAATTAATTAATTTATGGCTGTGTTGGGTCTTCATTTTTGTGCGAGGGCTTTCTCTAGTTGTGGTAAGTGGGGGCCACTCTTCATTGCGGTGCGTGGGCCTCTCACTATCGCTGCCTCTCTTGTTCTCTGCGGAGCACAGGCTCCAGACGCGCAGGCTCAGTAATTGTGGCTCATGGGCCCAGTTGCTCTGCGGCATGTGGGATCTTCCCAGACCAGGGCTTGAACCCGTGTCCCCTGCATTGGCAGGCAGATTCTCAACCACTGCGCCACCAGGGAAGCCCTCTAGTAGTATCTTGTATTACATTACTAAACTGCCTTTACTTCAAAGAAACTCAAAGACATTTTGAGATGAATGTTAAAGTTGCCAATGCATTTGGTTGTCATTTTATTTCAGGCACTGGAAACACTGTAATTGAAGCTGTAAAGGTTCTCATAGAACATGGAGTTCAACCTAGTGTTATTATCCTACTCAGTCTGTTCTCCACTCCTCATGGTGAGTTCATGCTCTTGATGGTCATGGGGTGGTTAAGTGTACATCTGCCCAGCCTCTTATCCTGAGGAAAAGTTCATTTGCTTCCACATTAAATTCAAATTGAATTTTGGTAGTTATAACTTGTGTTTGTCATCTCTAAGCTTAGTGGTAATACTTTACACCATTCTACTGTTGTTCAAATTCAAATGAAGAAGTACGAACTAATTCCATTGAAGGGGAATTCCATTGCAGTTGTTTTCATGGTGGCCCTGTTTGAGTAGAGCTTGCAAATGGCTGAAAGGTCACTATTTCTGCTGCCTCCCGACCTGAGCCTGAAAACTGCTCTCAAACAGCAAGAAACTCGAGGTTCTAGCTAGCCCTGTGGTCTTACTGAAGTAAGCTTTGCAGTGTGAAGCAAAGATCAAAAGTTTGTAAAGTTAGACTTCTGCTCAAAGGGCACAGTGAAAGAACTTGTGTCCTCTATTTCCTGAGAGAGGTAAGCCTAATTTACGACCCTAGTTTTTTTTGCCATGTAATCTAAGACGATTGTGAAAGTATCCTAAGAAAATAATCATAAAGGCATGTAGAAATTCAGCATTTAGGATAGTCACTGTAAAGCTGTATTTCATGTAAGAGAAAATTTGAAAGTATATAAATGACTTACTTGGAAATGGTTAAATAAATATACAGTTGACCCTTGAACAACGTGGGTTTGAACTGCGTTGGTCCACTTATACGTGGATATTTTTCAATACTGAAAACTACAGTACTACACAGTCCATGGTTGGTTGAATTCATGTATGCAGAGGAACTGCAGATACAGAGGGTCAACTATAAGTTATATATATGGATTAACCCCCATGTTGTTCAAGGGTCAACTGTATATTCAAAGAGTATAATATTATATAACTGTTAGATCATGTTTTTGAAAAAACATTTAATGACATCAAAGAATCTGGTAAATGTAAGAGCAGAATAAACAACAGCATTAGAATAGTATAAAATGTCATCACCAAGTTTAGAGATGACTAGTACAAATTATGACTATTATGACTACCAAAATCAGACTTGGATTAAGATGGGACCTAATAAATCTTTCCTCAGCATGAAAGGCTAGACAGATGCACAATACTATTTCAATTTTCATTTTAAATCACATAATATTAATAGTGGTTGTCTTAGGGTGGTGGGATTCTAAGTGATTCATTTTCTTTTTTAAGCTTTTTTTTTGTATTTTCCAAATGTTCTACAATGAATTTGTATTTGTTTCATAATCGAAAAGAAAGAAATATGTGGCTTCTAGTTAGGGCATTTCCTCATTTCCAAAGGTTCCAAGTCTCAGCCAACCCTGAAGAGGCTACAGAGAAACCAGTTGGGATGGCTGCATTTAGTATGCCATTGATTATCTTGCTGTTTCATAATAAAAAATTACCTGTAGTTCAAATGTTGATGGTGACAAAGGGTAATTTGCTTGGTTATCCATCCATATAACAGAGGTGGCATTGTAAACACTGAGATAACCAAATAATTATTGGGTTTTCTGTCTTTGGGAGTAGAAAAGTAACCATGTTAGTTGTAATAGTATACATTAGAATAGTATACTAATTCTTTGACATTATAGATGAAAAAATCTTATTCCATGGCAGCCTTGCTATGGCTTTTTAGTTTGACTGGCATCCTAGCTAGTCCCTTTCCTTTCTTCCTCCATCTCCTCCCCACCCAAGCTAGAGTCATAACTTCTCAAAAGCTAGCTTTCTCTAACATAACAAAGAAGTCTTTGCACTTGTTTCAACAGTGTTCCAGTTGAGAAACCAGCATCTTATGTATGATCCTGTTTCCAGAAAGGACTGTATTCTCTGTATTCCAGCTGCCTTTAAAATAAAACAAAAAAAGACTCTTCAGGGGAAAAGTTGCTATAACTGAATATATTTTTCAAATCTTGGATAGAAAACAATTTGATTCTAAGAATTTATTAGTGAGTGGGTGGAAACATAGTCTGACTACTATCAAAATTTTTCAGATACATACATTATATAAACTAAGAGATTAACCAAGTCTGACTATGTGTCCAAAGGTCATTGCTCTTGGTCTGTCAATATTAGACCTAGTGACTGATTATAAAATTACTGAATTCCAAGTAATGTTATCAAAAAATTCTGCCATAATGACAATTCTCTTTTATTTTTTGAAGGTGCCAAATCAATCATTCAAGAGTTTCCAGAGATCACAATTTTAACTACTGAAGTTCATCCTGTTGCACCTACACATTTTGGACAGAAATACTTTGGAACAGACTAAGTTATCGAAGGAAAATTATTCTATTGTGTAATATTACAGTTATGAGTTTCTACCTGTTTGACTAATTCACTTGAGGAATGACATAGAAAATCATTTTAAAGATACTTTGTAAGTTTTGGAAATAGGTATATTAAAAGGAAATACTTGAGGTTTGTTTTTTTATTTAACTATTTCTTGACCGTTGGCACCAAATTCAGCAATGAAGCACACGCAGCTCTTCAAAAGTATTTTAATAATGTTCTTATGCAAATTGCTGATCCATCAGTGCATTAAACTGTTCCCTAATTTATGAACCTCAGTTTAGAGGTTGCTTGCAGCCACAAGTAAAACCCAAATGGGAGTCAGTTCATTGGCCCACTCTAGTTTGCATTTTGTTTAGTTTGCTTTTAGTTCTAGGGAGATTTCATATATGTGGCTGTTGTCACCTTCCTCTACTCTTTACTTCCTAGTACAATACACACTGGTAACTTGGAGAGGATGAATAAAGAATGCCTCATATAATTTTACGTTTCCATTAGTGTCCTTACTCAGTTGGCAGATCCAGGGTATACAGTTAGCTCTTCGTTCAAGCCATTATGTTCTTCATGGCTCACTTCCTACCATGTGCATTGTTGGTAGGTGCCTTGTCAAGTGTAATGCAGTCAAGACGATGGTGGGGCATTCCAGCAACTGGAAATGTAACACTAATTGCTCAGATTGAACCAGGGATGTCTGGATGTTGACAAGGGAGGGCTAAATACTGTTAATGCCATCAATGACCTAGAAATGAATTGGTGGTGATTTTTCTGAGGTGTGGGGGAATGGATGGTTTTTTGCTGGGCGTATGGCCAATAAGTAAATTAAAATGCTTCATTTTTGTGTTTTCAGTGAAATTTTTGTTCTAGTTCTGTGAAAAATGCCAGTGGTAGTTTGACAGGGATTGCATTGAATCTGTAGATTGCTTTGTGTAGTAGAGTCATTTTCACAATGTTGATTCGTCCAATCCAAGAACATGGTATATCTCTCCATCTGTTTGTATCATCTTTAATTTCTTTCATCAGTGTCTTATAATTTTCTGCATACAGGTCTTTTGTCTCCTTAGGTAGGTTTATTCCTAGATATTTTATTCTTTTTGTTGCAGTGGTAAATGGGAGTGTGTTTTTTAATTTCACTTTCATATTTTTCATCCTTAGTGTATAGGAATGCAAGAGATTTCTGTGCATTAATTTTGCATCCTGCTACTTTACCAAATTCATTGATTAGCTCTAGTAGTTTTCTGGTAGCATATATAGGATCCTCTATGTATAGTATCATGTCATCTGCAAACAGTGACAGCTTTACTTCTTTTCCGATTTGGATTCCTTTTATTTGCTTTTCTTCTCTGATTGCTGTGTCTGAAAATTCCAAAACTATGTTGAATAAAAGTGGTGAGAGTGGGCAACCTTGTCTTGTTCCTGATCTTACTTGAAATGCTTTCAGTTTTTTACCATTGAGGATGATGTTTGCTGTGGGCTTGTCATATATGGCCTTTATTATGTTGAGGAAAGTTCCCTCTATGCCTACTTTCTGCAGGGTTTTTATCATAAATGGGTGTTGAATTTTGTCAAAAGCTTTCTCTGCATCTATTGAGATGATCATATGGTTTTTCTCCTTCAATTTGTTAATATGGTTTATCACATTGATTGATTTGTGTATATTGAAGAATCCTTGCATTCCTGGAATAAACCCCACTTGATCATGGTGTATGATCCTTTTAATGTGCTGATGCATTCTATTTGCTAGTATTTTGTTGAGGATTTTTGCATCTATGTTCATCAGTGATATTGGCCTGTAGTTTTCTTTCTTTGTGACATCCTTGACTGGTTTTGGTATCAGGCTGATGGTGGCCTTGTAGAATGAGTTTGGGGGTGTTCCTCCCTCTGCTATATTTTGGAAGAGTTTGAGAAGGATAGGTGTTAGCTTTTCTCTAAATGTTTGATAGAATTCACCTGTGAAGCCATCTGGTCCTGGGCTTTTGTTTGTTGGAAGATTTTTAATCACAGTTTCAATTTCAGTGCTTGTGATTGGTCTGTTCATATTTTCTATTTCTTCCTGATTCAGTCTTGGCAGGTTGTGAATTCCTAAGACTTTATTCATTTCTTCCAGATTGTACATTTTATTGGCAGAACTATCAAACTCTTAGAGGAAAACATAGGCAGAACACTCTATGACATAAATCACAGCAAGATCCTTTTTGACCCACCTCCTAGAGAAATGGAAATAAAACCAAAAATAAACACATGGGACGTAATGAAACTTCAAAGCTTTTGCACAGCAAAAAAACTAAACAAGACCAAAAGACAACCCTCAGAATGGGGAAAATATTTGCAAATGAAGCAACTGACAAAGAATTAATCTCCAAAATTTATAAGCAGCTCATGCAGCTCAATAACAAAAAAACAAACAACCCAATCCAAAAATGGGCAGAACTAAATAGACATTTCTCCAAAGAAGATATACAGACTGCCAACAAACACATGAAAGAATGCTCAACATCATTAATCATTAGAGAACTGCAAATCAAAACTACAATGAGATATCATCTCACACCAGTCAGAATGGCCATCATCAAAAAATCTAGAAACAATAAATGCTGGAGAGGGTGTGGAGAAAAGGGAACACTCTTGCACTGCTCGTGGGAATGTGAATTGGTACAGCCACTGTGGAGAACAGTATGGAGGTTCCTTAAAAACCTACAAATAGAACTACCATATGACCCAGCAATCCCACTACTGGGCACATACCCTGAGAAAACCATAATTCAGAAAGAGTCATGTACCAAAATGTTCATTGCAGCTGTATTTACAATAGCCCGGAGATGGAAACAACCTAAGTGTCCATCATCGGATGAATGGATAAAGAAGATGTGGCACATATATACAATGGAATATTACTCAGCCATAAAAAGAAACGAAATTGAGCTATTTGTAATGAGGTGGTTGGACCTAGAGTCTGTCATACAGAGTGAAGTAAGTCATAAAGCGAAAGACAAATACCGTATGCTAACACATATATATGGAATTTAAGAAAAAAAATCATGAAGAACCTAGGGGTAAGACAGGAATAAAGACACAGACCTACTAGAGAGTGGACTTGAGGATATGGGGAGGGGGAAGGGTGAGCTGTGACAAAGCGAGAGAGAGGCATGGACATATATATACACTACCAAATGTAAGGTAGATAGCTAGTGGGAAGCAGCAGCATAGCACAGGGAGATCAGTTTGGTGCTTTGTGGCCGCCTGGAGGGGTGGGATAGGGGGAGTGGGAGGGAGGGAGATCCAAGAGGGAAGAGATATGGGAACATATGTATATGTATAACTGATTCACTTTGTTATAAAGCAGAAACTAACACACCATTGTAAAGCAATTATACTCTAATAAAGATGTAAAAAAAAATCTCCCACGTGAAAAAAATAAAAAAATAAAATGCTTCATTTTTAATTTGGATGTTTCTACTAGAGGCTTTTAATTTGGAACTTAGTTCTTTTGCATGTTTGTCAATTCTAGATGTATTAAAATGGGAAAAAATACCATGATATTAAAAAAAATCCCTAAGATTTATATGTGTTCATATTTAGGCTTCTGAAAGGAAGATAAATCATTTTAGGAAAGGATGTTCATGTTCTGAAACTTGCTTGTAAAACCCTGATCTCATTTTACATTGATATTAAAACATTTTAACAATAGTGGCTGGCTGATTACTTGATTAATTATACTCCTATAGCCCCATAGGCAGCTCTTGTGGCCTTCTGTTTTTTTAAAAAAAAAAAAAAGCAGAAAAGAACAGAAGCCCATTTCTTAGAATCAAAGCTGACAGAAGTCAGCAAAAATTCCGGGAAAGGAAGGAAAGCTGGTGTAGAATGGACTGCATTTTCCCTTTGGAGCCTAGAAGGACTTCACTATATTTTTCCCTTTATTTTTGAAGACTGTCATAATAAACTGAGATTAATTGATAGATTACCCATATTACAATTCTTCCAAGGCAAATGTTGCTCTCATGTTCTTGTTGAAATTATCATCTGTATTTGTCAGTTAAGTATGTTGATACAGTGTAGATTTTGTTTACTACTGATTAGCAGAAGCTCTAACTGAAGCCCATTAAAACCAAGATCTTTATCTCCTTGTTCCAGGAAAGATGTGAGCCAGCAAATTTAGATAGAGACCAGATCTGCTTCAGGTTGATGCACTGAATTAGTTTGGAAAGGTGATGTCTACCACTGTAGGAATCAGTGCTTCTGAGTTAGTGCTTATATTAGGGTTTCAGTATTTTGTTTGAAGTGACTTTCCAGAACATTAGACAAATTCATATTCGAGTATAGGTATAAAATATTTCAAGCAAATTAATTTTATATTATCAGCCATTTAAATTTAATGTGTCTCTGTTCCTTTTCATCACTGAACATGATTGGGAATTGACTACATTTGGTTCCCACATAAACGGAATTCCTACTATAAGCAGTAGGAATTATTCAGTGGGGTCACATTTCCCACTGGTGATTGTCCTCTACCCCTCTGCAGATTTCAAGAGCAGTTGTAACTATGTCTTTTGAAGTTTGAATCTTTTTAGCAAATGAGGCATTATTTGTAGGGTTAACCAATTGCAGGACTCTTTTGAACCCATGAAATTTTCTAAATGACACAAAATCAACAGTCTATTCAAAACTAGATTGTTTTTTTTAAAAAACTAGATTGTTTTTAAGGACGTGAACTTCACAACAGTATAAACTGTAGATTCCTTATTGAAGAAAGAAACCCTAACACAATAAAAACAAGAAGCAGTATACATGAGTGTCTATCAAAAGTTGAATGTGCATCAGAATCACCTGGAGGGCCACAGATGGCTGGGCCTCACACCTAGAGTTTCTGATTCAGTAGGTCTGGAGTAGGTCCCAAGGACTTACATATCTAAGTTCCTAGGTGATACTGATGTTGCTGGTTGGGTGGCCACAACTTGATTTGAGACATTTCTTATATAAGCATTTAATTATACAAATTTCCCTATAAATACTGGTTTGGTTATACCCCACAAATTTTGATATGTTGTGTTTTCATTTTCATTTGGGTCAAAATACTTTTTTCATTTCCCTTTTGATTCCTTCTTTGATCTAGGGCTATTTAGAAGTGTGCTATTTAATCTTCAAATATTTATTGGATTTTCTAGATTTCTTTTTGGTATTGATTCCTAATTTAATTCAGAGAATATACATCATATAATTTGAATCCTTTTCAATTTTAAATTTATTTGTCTTATGGCCCATAATATAGTCTCTCTTGGTAAATCTTCCCTGTGTGCTTTAAAAGTATGTGTATACTACTGTTGTTGGGTGGAATGTTCTATAAATGTCAGTTAGCTCATGTTGATTGATGGTGTTGTTCAGGTCTTTGATTTATTTACAAATTTTCTGTTTATTCTATCAATTATTGAGAGGGGTGTTGAAATCGCTGACTTAAATTCTGGATTTGTCTGTTTCTCCTTTCAGTTCTTTCAGTTTTTCCTTCATGTATTTTGAAGCTCTGTTGTTAGGTGCATAAACTTTTAGGATTGCTATGTCCTCTTGATGGATTGATACTTTGTCATTATGAAATGTCTCCTTTTATCCCTAGTAATATTCTTTGTTCTGAAATCTACTTTGGCTGCTGTAAATATAAACATTCCAGCTTTCTTTTGATAGTGTTAGTATGGTATTTGTTTTTTTCATCCTTTTACTTTTAACCTATTGTGTTTTATGTTTATTCTGGATTTCCTGCAGGCAGCCTAGAGTTGGATCTTGCTTTTTCATCCAAGTCTCTTTTTTAATTGGGATGTTTAGATCATTTTAATTTAATGTGATGATTGATATGCTTGGTTTTTAAATCTACCATTTTGCTATTTGTCTTCTATTAGTCCCATTTGCTTTTTCCTGTTTTTTGACCTTCTTTGGATTAATTGAATATTTATGATTCCATTTTGTCTCTTTTAATGGCTTATTAGATATAATGCTTTGTTTTTTAGTGGTTCCTTTAGGGCTTATAGTATACATCTTTAACTTATCACAATCTATTTCACATTTCAGAACTTAAACAATATATTGTACTTCCATTCCCCCCTCCCCAGCCTTTGTGCTATTATTGTCATACATTTTACTTCTACATGTGTTACACTCCACAATTCATTGCTATTATATTTTGCTTTCAACAGTTATCTTTTAAAGAGATGTAAAAAGAAATAAGAAAAAAAAAGAAGTCATTTTAATTTATCTATTTTGGGTGCTTTCTATTTCTTTGTGTAGATCCAGGTTTCCATCACATATTATTTTCCTTCTACCCAAAGGACTTCCTTTAACATTTCTTATAGTGCAGGTCTCCTAGTAAGAGATTCTTTCAGCTTTTGTGTGTATGAAAAAGTTTATTTCACCTCTGCTTTTGAAAGATATTTCTCCAGTGTGGAATTTTAGCTTGGCAGTTTTTTCTCTTTCAGTACCATAAAGATGTTGCTTCACTCTCCTTCTTGTCATGTTATTGATAGGTCTGCTGTTATTCTTCCATTTATGTTTAATGCAATTACTGATAAAGTAGGATTTACATCTGCCATTTTGCTATTTGTTTTCTATATGTCTTATATATCTATTTTGTTCCTCTGTTCCTCCATTACTGCTTTCTTTTATGTTAATTGGATATTTTCTAGTGTGCCTGTGTCAGATATCTTCAAGACCACTCTCAGGGCTCATTAGGTCTCAGAATTCATTATAATTATGGTTATGATTTATTACAGCAAAAGAATATGAAGCACAATCAGCAAAGGGAAAGGCACATGGGGCAAAGTCTGGAGGAAATCAGGTACAAGCTTCCAAGAGTCCTCTTCCAGTAGAACTGCACAGGATGCACTTAATTCCTCTATCTATAGATTGTAACATGTGTGAAGTGTAGTCTACCAGAGAAGTTCACTTGCTTAAGATTCCAGAGTTTTTATTGAGGTTTGGTCACATAGGTACCCAATGCCTGCATGATTGATCACAGTTATCAAAACAGACCACCTTAAGGAAAGCAAGTGTTCACCATAAATTACATTATTTACAGACTATCTAAACATATTGATAGACTGTGTTTCAAACCTCCAAGTGTGCAAAAACACTTTTATGAGTTAAAATATTCTAAGAGCTCAATTCCTGGTAGTTGGACAAGGGCCATTTATGAAAACAGACTCTTAATGGGAATGTGCAGATTTTGAGCAACTTAGACCTGCTAAGTCAACTCTTTCTGCAAAATTCACCCTCTTGGCCTTTGGCTCTCTTACAGGAAAATGATTGTATTTTTCTGAGTACCTACATTTAGTTTAGCATTTATATTGATATAAAAGATGTAGTAATATATTAACATGAGTATGCCCAGCATGGAGGAGCCAGTGCAGGATAGGGATAGACATGAATAAGCAACTAGTCCATCCTATAAAGCCATTATATAAATCTCCATATTTTTTTATTAATTTGTCTTTGGCCTATAGTTATTTGTACCTTATGATAAACTTGTGTAGAACTATTTAGCACATTAATTAACTGATGTTAACTACATCAGATTCCTCTTAACATCAACCATTTCCCATTGATTTCACATCCTGGCGAGGCTTTAATTCAGTTTCCCAATACATACACTTATCAATATATATATGAGATAATTGAATCTTAGGAGCAATGCCAATATTAAACTGTATCACACTATGGTTATAGTCCAGTTTTGTTTCATTCCACAGGCCAGTAAGAATCAAGAGAGGTACTTATTATACCTTCCCAGCATAACTGACCTTTGCTCGTTTACAAGGTGTTATTATGGATGGGTATTGTCGCAACTGGCCAGGATTGGGTTATTTCCAGGTTCTAAGTCACATGTATTAATTTGCTAGTGTTGTCATAACAAAATATCATAGACTGAGTAGCTTAAACAACAGAATTTTATTTTCTCAGTTTTGGAGTCTAGAAGTCTAAGATGAAGGTGTTGGCAGGTTTAGTGTCTTCTGAGGACTCTCTTCTTAGCTTGCAGATGGCTGTCTTCTCTGTCCTCACATGGTCTTTCCTCTGTGTGTACATATCCCTGGTCTCCCCTTGTGTGTCCTAATTTCCTCTTCTTATAAGGATACCAGTCATATTAGATAAGGGCCCACCCTAATGGCCCCACTTTAACTTAATCACCCCCTTAAAGGCCTTGTCTCCTGTACAGTCACACTCAGAGTTACTGGGGGTTAAGGCTTCAACATATGATTTTGTCCCTAATAGGGAGACAAAGCTAGTCATCTTTTTGGCGTTTACATGATTTTACTGAGACTGTTTCCATTATGTGCTGTTGTGTAGCAGGGCCCATCTCTTTCCTATGGCAAGGACAAGAGTGTAATTCAGTATGGTTCTTACTCCTGCTGACTGCATTACAGGGTATATCTGATTTTGATCCATTCTTGGGATGAGGGCTAGCAGAGTTGCATCAATGGAAATTACTCTTTGCCCCTAGAGAACTTCCATACGTCTGAAGGTCCAAAAGTTTTCATAAATGTGCCCTAGGTGAAGAGTCATTGCTCCATTGCTACTTAAGGCTGAATCTGTTTTAAAATAATCAAGAGACCCTGTTGGGGATTAGGGTACAAGCCCTTTCCCAACATCAAGGCCTAGCATTGTCCAGCATTATTCATTGAATCTGCCTGGTTTAGTTCACTAAAGCCTCATCATCTTCCCAGGCTGATTCCCATTCTTTTCCTTTCTTCTGAAAGAGAATCCCTTCTAATTGGTCTGTCCTCACTAACACAACTTTTTCTTCTGATTGCCACTCATTAAAAGTGAATTGAGTTTGCCCTTTGATGCTTAAACTGGCACCTATCTCTCCTACAGCTCTCTTCTATATCATGACCAATGTCTCCTATCTCATGGACCAATCTACCAGGCATGTTGTTGCCATTGCACACTAATTGCCTGAGTTTGATTAGGATACATGTTTTGTACCCAAAAATGTTGGCTCCCCCATACTAAGGTTATATGTGTAGTAGTCACACCTAGATGCAATTTACTCTGAGTATGCCATAAAGGCCTCCCCGGGCCCTCCTTGTCTCAAGGTAGGGTCATTTCCTGTGGGGATACAAGCCTACCAGAACATTTTCATCAACTCAGTAAGAAACCCTGTATTCATTACAGAAAGTCCCCTACATACGAACAATTTCCGTTCCAAGAGCATTTTTCATAAGTCCAATTTGTTTGTAAGTCCAACAAAGTTAGCTTAGGTACCCAACTAACACAATAGGCTGTATAGTACTGTACTGTAATAGGTTTATAATACTTTTTACACAAATAATACATAAACACAAAAAAATAAAACATTTTTAATCTTACAGTACAGTACCTTGAAAAGTACAGTAGTCCAGTACAACAGCTGGCATACAGGGGCAGGCATCGAGTGAACAGGCAAGAAGAGTTACTGACTGGAGGAGGGAGAGGAGGTGGGAGATGGTAGAGCTGAAGGATCCTCAGCAATAGGAGACGAAGGGCAAGCTGCAGTTTCACTCACACCTGATGTTGATGGCACAGGTTCTGGTTCCTTGCTGGATTCAATTCTATCTACCCTCTTGAAAAAACGATCCAGTGATGTCTGGGTAGTAGCTCTTTTTTTCTCGTCATCCTGGGCTTGAAATAAAGATGCTGTACTACTGTCCTCTATACAGTACTGTACAATAAAGTACACAAAAGCACAACCACTTGTAGAAGATACACACATGTGACAACATATGCCAGACATGTGAATTACGTGATTCGACATGCAAACATACGTTCACATCTTTGAAAGTTCGCAACTTGAAGGTTCGTATGTAGGGGACTTACTGTAGTAGTCACTCTCCATTTTCCCTCCATCAGTCCCTGGAAACCACTAATCTACTTCCTGTCTTTTCGGATTTGCCTATTCTGAACTTTGATATAAATGTAATCGTATAATATGTGATCCGTTTTCAGTTGATTTTCATGTATATCGTAAGGAAAGAGTTCGACTTTATTCTTTTTTTTTCTTTTTGGCTGAGCTGTGTGTGGCATGCAGGATCTTAGTTCCCCAACCAGGGATCAAACCTGCAGCCCCTGCAGTGGAAGCACAGAGTCTTAACCACTGGACTGCCAGGGAAGTTCCTGACTTTATTCTTTTGCATTTTGTAGTTATCCAGTTATCTCAGCACCATTTGTTAAAAAGTATTTATTCCCCACTGAATTGTCTTGGTACCCTGTCAAAAATTAATTGACCATAAATGTAAGAGTATACTTTTGGACTCTCAATTCTGTTTCATTGTTGTATATGTCTACCCTTATGTCAGTTTTGATTACTGTAGTTTTTTAGTAAGTTTTGATATCAGGAAGTTTGAGTTCTTCTACTTTTTTCTTCTTTAGGATTATTTTGGCTACTTGGAATCCCTTGCAATTCCTTATGAATTTTAAGATAAGCTTTTCCATTTCTGCAAAATGGGCCACTGGGATTTTGATATGGATTACATTGAATCTGCAGGTCACTTTGAGTAATGTTGACATCTTAACAATATTGTTTTCCAATTCATGAACATGAGATCTTTCCGTTTATTTGTGTCTTTAATTTCTTTCAACAATGTTTTGTAGTTTTCATTGTACAAGTCTTGTACCTCCTTGGTTAAATTTATCCCTAAGTATTTTATTCATTTTGATGCCATTGTAAATGGAATTGTTTTCTTAATTTCCTTTCAGAATATTCATTGCTACTGTATAGGTATAGTAGTGATTTTCTGTGTTGATCTTTATTTTTTTCTTTAAAGTTTTTTGATGTGGACCATTTTTAAAGTCTTTATTGAATTTGTTACAATATTGCTTCTGTTTTTATGTCTTGGTGTTTTGGCCATGAGGCATGTGGGATCTTAGCTCCCTGACCAGGGATTAAACCCACACCCCCTGCATTGGAAGGCGAAGTCTTAACCACTGGACCACCGGGGAAGTCCCTGAGTTGATCTTATATCCTGCAACTTTGCTGAATTTGTTTATTAGCACTAAAAGGTTTTTGTGTGTGTAATCTTTAGGATTTTCTATGTATAAGATTATGTTATATGCATATAGAAATAATTTTACTTCTTCCTTTTCAATTTGAATGCCTTTTATTTCTTTTTTGCCAAATTCTTGTGGCTAGAATTTCCATTATAATGTTGAATAAAAGTGGTGAAAGCAGACATATTTGTCTTGTTCCTGATCTTAGGGGGGGATAATTTCAGAATCTCATCATTGAGTATCATTATAAAATGTATACCTCTTCATCTCTCTTAACATGTTTTGTTTGAAGTCTATTTTGGCTGATAATAGTATACTCACTTCAGTTTTCTTAAGGTTGCTCTTTGCATGATATGTCTTTACTTTCAGCCTATTTTTATTTTTGAATCTAAACTGTCTCTCCTGTTTACAGCATGTAGTTGGATATTATTTTATCCATTCTGACAATCTCTGCCTTTTAATTGTATTGATTAATTCATTCACATTTAATATTATTATCGATGTATCAATACTTGGGTTTATGTCTGCCATTTTACTTTTTCTTTTCTGTATGTCTTATATCTTTCTTGTTCCTCCATTCTCCCTTCCCTACTTTCTTTTGCATTAAGTTTTATAATATTATACTTTAATTATTGTTCACTATATTTTTGTGTTATTTTCTTATTGGTTACTTTAGACTCCAGGGCTTACCATATACATCTCAACTTAACCAGAATCTACTTTAGATTCATACTGAATTCCAATGACATATAGAAATGTTACTCCTGTATAGCTCTATTCCCTCTTCCCCCTCTTTGTGCTATTATTGTTATATATATTACATCTAAATGTTACAAACCCAACAGTTCATTGTTACAATTGTTACTTTGTATAATTTGATGTCTTTTAAAGAACCTAAGAAAGAATAAATATATAGTCACAGAGTTTGTTATATTAACCTTCCTATTTATCATTTCTTCTTTTCTCATTGTTTTGTATAGATTCAACTTACTATCTTGTATCATTTCCTTACTCTGATATGGCTTTGCTCCCCCCTACCTCCCTTGTGCTTCAATTGCCAAATATATAATATTATTATATGTTATAGATCCAACAGTACATTGTATACAAATTGTTTTGTACAATTGCTTTTATCAGTTAAGAAAGGAAAAAATATGCATTTATACATTTATAATTATATTATGAATTTTAATTGTGTATATTTATATTACATATAATTATAATTGCCTTTACTGGTACTCTGCGTGTGTGGGGATTTGAATTACTGTCTGAGGTCACTTGTTTTCATACCAAATAACTTTCTTTCACATTTCTTACTAAGCAGGGCTGCTAGCAACATATTCTCTCTTTCTTGTTTGTCTAGGAATGTATTTATTTCTCTGTTTTTTATCATGGTAAAATATATATAACATAAAACTTGCCATTTTAATCATTTTAAGTGCACATTTCACTGGCATTAATTATATTTACAGTGTTGTACAACCAAGCCACTATTTCATTTTTTTGTTATCCAAACAGAAACTCTAACCATTAAGCAATAATTCCCCATTCTCTCCCTCCAGACCCTGGTAACCTTATATCTTCTTTCTCTCTCTATGAATTTGCCTAATCTAGATATTTCATGTAAGTGAAATCATACAATATGTATCCTTTTGTGTCTGGCATAATTTTTCAAAGTTCATCCACATTTTAGCATGTGTCAGAACTTCATTCCTCTAAGGCTGAATGATATTCCACTGTATGTAAATAACGGTATCTGTTTATTCATTTATCTGATGATGGACACTTGGCTTGCTTCTACCTTTTGGCTATTGTGATACGGCTGCAGTGGGCATTAACATACAAGTATCTGTTTGAGTCCCTGTTTTCAATTTTTTGGACATACATGTAGGAGTGGAATTGCCGGATCATATGGTAATTCTATGTTTAGTTTTTTGTGGAGTTGGTAAACTTTTCACAGCAGCTGTACTATTTTACATTTTCAACAGCAATGTACAAGGGTTCCAATTTATCTACATCCTCGCTAACACTTGTAATTATATATATAATAGCCATCCTAATGGGTGTGAAGTGATATCTCATTGTAGTTTTGATTTGAATTTTCCTGATGACTGGATTTTGATCATCTTCTCTTGTGCTTATTGCCCATTTGTATATCTTCTTTGCAGAAATGTCTATTCTAGTTCTTTGCCCATTTTTAAATTGGGTTGTTTGTTTGCTATTCAGTTGTGGGAGTACTTATATAAACAATATTAAGCCCTTACCAGTTATATGATTTGCAAATATTTTCTCCTATTCTGTAGATAATATTTTTGCTTTTATTGTTAATATCTGTTGATGCACAAAAGCTTTTCAATTTGATGACATGCAACTTATGTAGTTTTGGTTATTGTTGCTTGTACTTTGGGTGTCATATCTAAGAATCCATTGCCAAATCCAAGGTCATGAATATTTCCCTCTATGTTTTCTTTTAAGAATTTTGTGGTTGTAGCTTTATGTTTAGGTCTTTGATCCATTTTGAGTTAACTTTTTTATATGGTTTGAGGTAAGTGTCCAACTTCATTCTTTTGCATGTGGATATCCAGTCATCCCAGTACCATCTGTTGAGAGGCTGTTCTTTCCTCACTGAATGGACTTAGCACACTTATGAAAAATCAACCAGCCATAGACATATGAGCTTATTTCTGGCCTCTCATTTCTATTGCACTGTCTATATGTCAGTCCTTATCCTAGCAGCACACTGTCACTGTTTTCATTACTATAACTTAGTAGTAAGGTTTGATATCAAGAAGTGTGAGTCTTCTTAATTTGTTCTTCTTTTTCAAGATTGTTTGGTTGTTTGGAGCCCTTTGCAATTCCATATGAATTTAAGGATCAACTTTTCCATATCCGCTAAATAGGCTGTTGGAATATTGATAGAAATTATATTAAATCTGTAGATTGTTTTGAGTAGTATGAAGGTCTTGACAATGTTAAGTATTTCTGTCAATAAACGCTTGATGTCTCTTCATTTATTTAGGTTTTCTTTAATTTCTATCAGCACTGTTTTGTAGTTTTTCAGTGTACAGGACTTTCATCTCCTTGGTTAAATTTAGTCCTAGTTATTTTATTCTTTCAGATGTTATTATAAATGGAATTGCTTTATTTCTTTTCTCAGATTGTTAATTGCTGATTTATAGAAACAAAACTGATTTGTGTGTATTGTTCTTGTACCCTACAACTTTGTTAAAATCATTTATTAGCTCTAGTAGCTTTCTTGCAGATTCCTTGTTGTTTTCCCTATATAGGATCATATCATCTGTAAATAGGGTAGTTTTACATTTTACTTTCCAATTTGGGTGCCTTTTATTTCTTTCTTTTGTCTAATTGCTCTGGCTAGAATTTACAATACAGTGTTGAATAACAGTGGCAAAAGTGGGAATACTTATCCCTGATCTTAGAGAGAAGGCTTTCAGTCTTTTCCCATTGAATATGAGGTTACTTTTGGGGTTTTCATTAGTGCCCTTTATAATATTGAGGAATTTCCTTTCTGTTCTAATGTTCTGAGTGTTCTTTCATGAAAGTGTTAGATCTTGTCAAATGCCTTTCTGCATTAATTGAGATAATCATGTGTTTTTTTCCCTTCATTCTATCAATATAAGGTATTGATTGACTTTCTCATGTTAAACCACCCTTGCATTTCTGGAATAAATCCCACTTGGTCAGAGTGTATAATCCTTTTAATATGCTATTTGATTCAGTTTACCAGTATTTTGTCAAGCATGTTTCCATCTATAACCATAATGGATAATGGTATGTAATTTTCTTTCCTTATGATATTTTTATTTGGCTTTGGTATCAGAATAATACTGGCCTCATAGAGTGAGATAGGAATTGTCCCTTCCTTTTCAATTATTGGGAAGGGTTTGAGAAGGATTGGTGTTAATTCTTCTTTCAATGCTTGGTAGAATTCACCAATGAAACCACCTGTTCTAGGGCTTTTCTTTGTTAGAAGGTTTTGATTCAGTCTCCTTACTTGTCATAGGTGCTCAGGTTTTCTGTTTCTTTCTGAGTCAGTGTAAATAATTTGTGTGTTTCTAGGAATATGTCCATTTCATCTAGGTTATCTAATTAGTCGGTGTACAGTTCTTCATAGTAGTCTCTTGTAATCCTTTTAATTTCTGTAAGGTTGATGGTAATGGCTCCCTTTCATTTCTTATTTTATTTTATTCCAATTCTATTGATAAATAATTGACATGCATCACTCTATAAGTTTAAGGTGTACAGCATGATAGTTTGATTTACATATATTGTGAAATGATTATCACAATTGGTTTAGTGAACATATGTCATCTCATACAGATACAACAAAAGAAAAGAAAAAAATTCTCCTTGTGATGAAACTCTTAGAATCTATTCTCTTAACTTTCCTATATATCATACAGCAGTGTTAACTAGAGTCATCATGCTGTACATTACATCTCTAGTACTTATTTGTCTTAAACAGGAAGTTTGTACATTTTGACTGTTTTCCTCCAGTTCCCTATCCCTCACCCCAACCCCGCCTCTGGTGACTACAAATCTGATCTCATTTTCTATGAGTTGGGTGGGGTTTTGGGGAGTTTTGTTTTTTTAGATTCCACCTATAAGTGAAATCATACAGTATTTGTCTTTCTTGGCCTGACTTATTTCACACAGCATAATGTGTTCAAGGTCCATTCATGTTGTTGCAAATGGTAGGATTTCCTCATTTTTATGGCTGAATAATATAAATATAAACATATACATATGTATATATATATACATATATATATATATCTCACAACATTTTTATGCATTCATCCCTCGATGGACACTTAGGTTGTTTCCATATATTGACTACTGTAAATAATGCTGTAATGAACATCTGTGCATATATCTTTTCAAGGTAGTGTTTTCGTTTTCTTTGCATATGAAACAAAATGAAATTGCTAGATCATATGGTAGTTCTATTTTTAATTTTTCGAGGAAAATCCATACAGTTTTCCATAGTAACTGCACAAATTTACATTCCCTTCAATGAGCAGAATTCCCTTTTCTCCACATCATCTTCAACACTTGTTATTTTTAGTTAATATTTTTGATATAGCCATTCTAATAGAATGAGGTGATATTGCATTGTGGTTTTGATTTGTGTTTCAGTGATGAATAATAATGTAGAGCATATTTTCCTGTACCTATTGCCAATTTGCATGTCTTCTTGGGGAAAATGCCTATGCAGACCTTCTGCCCATTTTTTTTAAACTTCAAAACTCTCTTATAACCAAACTCATGCAGGGTTAGCCCTTTAACCCAGCTGACAGCAAAACAATGTCTCTAACAGGATCTAGGATGGAGGTGCACACCTAATGAAGAGAGTCTCTTATAAAAAGGATTAAAAAATATATATATACATCTCTCCATAAGTGTTTTTTTGGTTTTTTTTTTTTTTTTGCGGTATGCGGGCCTCTCACTGTTGTGGCCTCACCCATTGCAGAACACAGGCTCCGGACGCGCAGGCTCAGTGGCCATAGCTCACGGGCCTAGCTGCTCCGTGGCATGTGGGATCTTCCCGTACCAGGGCACGAACCCACGTCCCCTGCATTGGCAGGCAGACTCTCAACCACTGCGCCACCAGGGAAGCCCGCATAAGTGTATTTTGTAAAAGGCAAAATTCACCAGTGTTGCAGAAAAAAAAATCCCAAAGTGATTTCAGTCCAACCCCTGCTCCCCAAATGAAAAAAACAGCATTGGCAGTCTGTGTTGGCTCAAAAACCCCAACTCGAGATGCATCTAAGAGAAAATCATTTCTTTTCTCTTAAAAATAAAACAACCTCTCTCCTCCTTCCTTTTCAACCTCCACAGCTTATTCCTACAAACACTCAAAGAATAACAGTATACATAAGCCCCAGCTCATATTCCCCAGTCTCTGCCTATCGGTGAGGGTTCACACCAAGGATGGTTCCTTAGCAATTTTTGCCTCTACTACAGTCAGGAAATCAATCCCTAAATTCTGGGAACTTGCAAAACGTCCTCAGGCTTCCTGAGGGCACCGTGAAAGATCACGGGGACAGTGTACCTGACCAAGACTAGAATGCCAGGCTGCGCAAAGGGGGCCTTTCCAAATAAAAACACCCAACACTGTAAAACCTAAAGTCTAACCTACCATGTAAAAACAAGTAGCAGCTGGCTGTACCAAAAAGGTGCTTATCTCCCCACTTTGACCATAAAAGTAATAACAAAGGGAAGGAAAGTGCAGAGTATTTGACCTCATCTCCTTTCCAAGAACCTTGACTCATGGACATGCATATTCCAGGCCAGAGGTTCCAGGGCGATCTTTCTGTTTCTGGCTGGATAAAGCAAATCAAAAAGACAACCTACTAAATGGGAGAAAATATTTGCAAGTGATATGTCAGATAAGAGGTTAATATCCAAAATAAATAAACAGCTCATACAACTCAATATCAAAAAAAGAAATAACCCTAGCAAAAATGGACAGAAGACCCGAATAGACATTTTTCCAAAGAAGACATACAGATGTTCAACAGGCACATGAAAAGATGTTCAACATGACAAATCATCAGGGAAATACTAATCAAAACTACAATGAGGGCTTCCCTGGTGGCGCAGTGGTTGAGAGTCCGCCTGCCAATGCAGGGGACACGGGTTCATGCCCCAGTCCAGGAAGATCCCACATGCCACGGAGCGGCTGGGCCCATGAGCGATGGCCACTGAGCCTGCGCATCCGGAGCCTGTGCTCCACAACAGGAGAGGCCACAACAGTGAGAGGCCTGCATACCGCAAAAAAAAAAAAAAAAAAATACAATGAGATATCACTTCACACCTGTCAGAATGGCTATCATCAAAAACAACACAAATAAGAAATGTTGGCAAGGGTGTGGAGAAAAGGGAACCCTTGTACATTGTTGGTGGGAATGTAAATTGGTGCATCCACTGTGGAAAAGAGTATGGAGGTTTCTCATAAATCTAAAAATAGAACTACCCTATATCTTTCAAATGGAGAATTTACTCCATTGATATTCAAATTGATTGTTGATAGGTATGTACTTACTGCCATTTTGTTACCTGTGTTTGTGTGTGTGTACTTTGTTCTTTTCTGTTTTTTTAAGTTTCTTCCCTTGTGGTTTTTTTTTTAATTTAACTTTTATTTTATATTGGAGTATGGTTGATTTACAATATTGTGTTAGTTTCAGGTGTACAGCAAAGTAAATCAGTTATAAATATACATATATCCATTCTTTTTCAGGTTCTTTTCCCATATAGGTTATTATAGAATATTGAGTAGAGTTCTCTGTGCTATACAGTAGGTCCTTGTTGAGTATTTTATGGAGAGTAGTGTGTATATGTTAATCCCAAACTCCTAATTTACATTCACCCCCCACCTTTCCCTTTGATAACCATAAATTTTTTTCAAAGTCTGTGAGTCTGTTTTGTAAATAAGTTAATTTGTATAATTTTTTAAGATTCCACATATAAGCAATATCATATGATATTTGTCTTTCTATATCTGACTTACTTCACTGAGTACGATTGTCTCTAGGTCCATTCATGTTGCTGCAAATGGCATTATTTCATTCTTTTTTATGGCTGAGTAATATTCCATTGTATATATGTGCCACATCTTCTTTATCCATTCATCTGTCGATGGACATTTAGGTTGCTTCCATGTCTTGGCTATTGTAAATAGTGCTGCAATGAACATTGGGGTGCATGTATCCTTTCTAATTATGATTTTCTCCAGATACATGCCCAGAAGTAGGCTTGCTGGATCATATGGTAGTTCTATTTTAGTTTTTTAAGGAACTTCCATACTGTTCTTCATAGTGGTTGTACCAATTTACATTCCCAACAACAGTGTAGGAGGGTTCCCTCTCCAGCATTCATTGTTTGTAGATATTTTTTTTTGGGGGGGCCAAGTGGCACAGCTTGTGGAATCTTAGTTCCTTCACCAGGGATTGAACCCCTGCCCCATGCAGTGGAAGTGCAGCATCCTAACCACTGGACCACCAGGGAATTCCCTGCTTGTAGACTTTTTGATGATGTCCATTCTGACCAGTGTGAGGTGATACCTCATTGTAGTTTTGATTAGCATTTCTTTAATAATTTGTGATGTTGAGCATCCTTTCCTATGCTTTTTGGCCATCTGTATGTCTTCTTTGGAGAAATGTCTATTTAGATCTTCTGCCCATTTTATGATTTGGTTGTTTGTGGTTTTTTTGACCATAATAGTAATATGGTTGCTTGGGTTTTTTTTTATATTGAGCTCCATGAGCTGTTTTTATATTTTGTAGATTAATCCCTTGTCAGTCACTTCATTCACAAATATTTTCTCCCATTCTATGGGTTGTCTTTTCATTTTGTTTATGATTTCTTCTGCTGTGCAAAAGCTTTTAAGTTTAATTAGCTCCCATTTGTTTATTTTTTTTAATTTTAATACTCTAGGAGATGGATCCAAAAAAATTATTGCTGTCATTTTATGTCAAAGAGTATTCTGCTTTTGTTTTCCTCTAGGAGTTTTATAGTATCTGATCTTACATTTAGGTCTTTAATCCATTTTGAGTTTATTTTTGTGTATGATATTAGAGAATGTTCTAACTTCATTCTTTTACATGTAATTGTCCAGTTTTCTTAGCACCACATATTGAAGAGAATGTCTTTTCTCCATTGTATATTCTTGCCCCCTTTGTTATAGATTAATTGTTCATAAGTGCATGGGTTCATTTCTGGGCCTTCTATCCTATTCCATTGATCAATGTGTCTGTTTTTGTGCCAGTACCATACTGTTTTGATTACTGTAGCTTTGTAGTATAGTCTGAGGTCAGACAGCATGATTCCTCCAGCTCTGTTTTTCTTTCTCAAGATTCGTTCTGCTATTCAGGGTCTTTCGTGTTTCCATACAAATTTTAAAATTATTTGTTCTAGTTCTGTGAAAAATGCCATTGGTAATTTGATAGGAATTGCACTGAATCTGTAGATTGCCTTAGGTATTATGGTCATTTTAACAACATTGAGTCTACCAATCCAAGAACATGGTAGATCTTTTCATCTGTTTGTGCCATGTTCAATTTCTTTCATCAGCATCTTATAGTTTTTGGAGTACAGGTCTTTTGCTTCCTTAGGTAGGTTTATTCCTAGGTGTTTTATTCTTTTTGATGCAACAGTAAATAGGATTTTTCCCCTTAATTTCTCTTATATTGTATTGCTAGTGTGTAGAAATGAGGCAGATTTATTTATATTAATTTTGTATCCTACAACGTTACCAAATTCATTGATGAGCTCTAGTTTTCTTGTGGAATCTTTAGGATTTTCTATGTATGGTAGTATCATGTTATCTTTACTTCTTCTTTTCCATTTTGGATTCCTTTTATTTCTTTCTCTTCTCTGATTGCTGTCACTAGGACTTCCAAAATTATGTTGAATAAAAGTGGTGAGAGTGGGCATCCTTGTCTTGTTCCTGATAATGTTTTCAGCTTTTCAGTGTTGATGATGTTAGCTGTGGGTTTGTAATAGATGTTGATAACCTGCAACAAAATACTAGCAAACCAAATCAATAATACATTAAAAGAATCATACACCATGATCAAGTGCGATTTATGCCAGCAATGCAAGTATTTTTCAATATATGCCAATCAATCAAAGTGATATACTACATTAACAAATTGAAGAATAAAAACCAGATGATCCTATCAATAGACGCAGAAAAAGATTTTGGTAAAATTCAAAATCCACTTATGATGAAAACTCTCCAGAAAGTGGGTGTAGAGGGAACATACCTCAACATATTGCCATTTGATTATTTTTTTTCCAGTTGTTTTTGTAGTTCTCTGTTCATTTCTTCTTCTTTTTGTTTCTCCTATTGTAGTTTGATGACTTTTTAAATAGTGTGTGTGCATTCATTTCTTTTTGATTTATGTGTCTCTGTTGTAGGTTTTTGACTTGTGGTTACCATGGGGTTCATCTATGTTGACCCATAATTATATCTAATTAGCTTAACTGATAGTCATTTAAGTTCAAACACATACTAAAATATCTACATTTTTTACTCTCCTCCCCCACTCTTTGTATTTTTGGTATCATATTTTATATCTTCATGCTTATCCCTTTATATTTTATTGTAGTTATAGTTGCTTTTACAATTTTTTTGTCTTTTAGTCTATGTGCTGGCTTATTTAAGTCATCTTTAATCTTTAATATACATTTGCCTTTCCTATTGGGATTTTCCATTTTCTATAGATTCTTCTTTTCCATTTGGAGAAGACCCTTCCACATTTATTTTAGGGTAGGTTTATTATTGATGAATTCTTTTAGTTTTTGCTTCTCTGAGAAGTTCTTTATCTTTCCTTCTATTCTAAATGGTAATCTTGTTAGCTAGTATCCTAGGTTGCAAGTTTTTGCTTTCAGCACTTTGAATATATCATGCCACTCCCTTTTGGTCTGCAAAGTTTTTGCAGAAAAATCAGCAGATAGCCTTAAGAGGATTCCCTTGTATATGTTTTTTACTAGGAGTTTTATGGTTTCCAGCCTTACATTTAGGTCTTTATCCCATTTTGAGTTTATTTTTGTATATGTTGTGATGGAGTATTCTAATTCATTTTTTTTTTTACAGGTAAGGTTTCCAGTTTTTCTAGCACCACTTATTGAAGAGACTATCTTTTCTCTATTACATATTCTTGCCTCTTCTGTTAGATTAATTGACCATAAAAGTTTGCATTTATTTTTGGTCTGTCTATTGTGTTTCATTGACATATATGTCTCTTTTCATGTAGGTACCATATGGTTGTGATTACTGTAGCTTTGTAGTATAGTCTCAAGTCTGAGAGGGTTATATCTCCAGCAATGTTATTCCTTCTCAAGATTGTTTTGACTATTCAGGGTCTTTTGTGTTTCTATACAAATTTTAAAACTATTTGTTCTAGTTCTGGGGAAAATGCCATTTGTGTTTTGATAGGGATTACATTGAATCTGTAGGTTGCCTTGGGTATTATGGTCATTTTAACACTATTAATACTTCCAACCCATGAACACAGTATACCTTTCCATCTGTTCATTTCATCTTCAGTTACTATCATCTGTGTCTTATAGCTTTCTGAGTACAGCCCTTTTACTTCCTTAGTTAGATTTATTCCTAGGTGTTTTATTCTTTTTGATGCAATGGTAAATCGGATTGTTTCTTTAATTTCTTTTTCTGATAGTTTGTTGTTAATTTATAGAAATTCAACAGATTTCTATATACTAAGTATCTTGAAACTGTACCAAATTCATTGATGAGTTCTAGTAGTTTTTGGTGGTTTCTTTAAGATTTTCTATGTATAGTATCATGTCATCTGCAAACAGTGACAGTTTTACTTCTTTCTTTATGATTTGGATTCATTTTATTTCTTTTTCTTGTCTGATTGCTGTGGCTAGGACTTCCAATACTGTATTGAATAAAAATGGTGAGAGTGGGCATCATTGTCTTGTTCCTCATCTTCGAGGAAATGCCATCACCTGTTCATCATTGAGTATGATTTTAGCTGTGGGTTTATCATATATGACGTGTATTAATTTGAGATATGTTCCCTCTATACCTACTTTGTGGAGAGTTTTTTTTTTATCATAAATGGAATTTGAAAATTGTCAAAAGCTTTTTCTGCACCTATTGAGATGATCACGTGATTTTTTTTTTTTCGTACGTGGGCCTCTCACTGTTGTGGCCTCTCCCATTGCGGAGCACAGGCTCCGGATGCACAGGCTCAGCAGCCATGGTTCACGGGCCTAGCTGCTCTGCAGCATGTGGGATCTTCCTGGACAGGAGCACGAACCCATGTCCCCTGCATCAGCAGGTGGACTCTCAACCACTGCACCACCAGGGAAGCCCAATCACATGATTTTTTTCTTCAAGTTTTTAATGCGTTGTATAACATTGATTGATTTGTGGATATTGATCCATCCTTGCATCTGTGCAATAAATCCCACTTGATCATGGTATATGATCCTTTTGTTTTATTTTTGGGTTCACTTTCCTAATATTTTGTTGAGGATTTTTGCATGTATGTTCATCAATGATATTGGCCTGTACTTTTCTTTTTTTGTGGTATCTTTGTCTGGTTTTGGTATAAGAGTGATGCTAGCCTCACACAATGAGTTCAGAATGGTTAATTCCTCTGAAATTTTTTGGAATAGTTTGAAAAAGATAAGTGTTAAGTCTTCTCTAAATGTTCAGTAGAATTCACCTGTTAACCCATTAAGTCCTGGACATTTGTTTGTTGGGAGATTTTTTAAATTATTATTATTGATTCTATTTTATTTCTGGTGATCAATCTTATCATATTTTCAATTTCTTCCTGGTTCAGTCTTGGGAGATTGTATATTTCTAGTAATTTGTCCATTTCTTCTAGGTTGTCCATTTTAGTTGTGTGATTTACTGCCTTATTACATATGTGCCTTTACTAATATGCTTTTTCTCTCATAATCTTCATGTTTGTTGTTGTGGCCTTTTCTTTTTCACTTAGAGAAGTCCCATTAACATTTTTTGTAAAGCTGATTTTGTGGTGCTAAACTCTTTTAGCTTTTGCTTGTCTGTAAAACTTTTGATCTCTTTATTAAATCTGAATGGAAGCCTTGCCAGGTAGAGTATTCTTGGTTGTAGGTTTTCCTCTTTCATCACTTTAAATATATCATGCCATTCCTTTCCGGCCTGCAGAGTTTCTGCTGAAAAGTCAACTGATAGCTTTATGGGAATTCCCTTGTATGCAGCTTGTTGATTTTCCTTTGCTGCTTTTAATATTTTCTCTTTATTTTTAATTTTTGCCATTTTAATTACAGTGGGTCTTGGTGTGGTCATCATTGGACTGATCCTATTTGGAACTTTCTGTGTTTTGGGGGCCTTGATATCTGTTTCCATTTTCAGCCTAGGGAAATTTTCACTATTATGTTTTAAATTATGTTCTCTGCCTCTTCCTCTCTGTCTTCTTCTGGGACACCAGAATGCTAAAATTAGTAGGTTTGATGTTGTATCTGAGGTCTCAAACTCTCCTAATTTCCTTTTACTCTTTTTTCTTTTTTTGTTCAGCTTCAGTGATTTCCACTACTCTGTCTTCTGGCTTGCTGATCTGTTCTTCTGTATCACTGAATCTACTGTTCATTCCTTCTATTGTATTTTTCATTTCAGTTATTGTGTTCTTCACATCTTTTTGGATCTTCTTTATATTTTCTAGCTCTTTGTTATACTTCTCCTCTGTTCTCCACAGTTCTTTGATCATCTTTACAGTTATTACCTTGAATTCTTTATCTTGTTGATTGCCTAGCTCCATTTCACTTAGTTCTTCTAGAGTTTTATTTTGTTTCTTCAATTGGAACATGTTTCTCTGTCGTCTCCTTTTTCTTAATTTGCTGTTTTTATTTCTATGTATATGATAGGTTGGTTACATTTCTTGACCTTGAGAAGTTACCTTTTGTAGGAGACATTCTATGTGTTCCAGTAGTTCATTCCCCTCTTGTCACGAAAGCTATAAGCTCTAGTGTACCCCCTCATTGGGCTGTGTGGGTCTTTCTGTTTTGGCTGGCTGACTACTGTGCATGGTCTGGTAGTGTGGTTGGCCCCTAGTCTGGTTGTTTGCCAGACCCTGATCTGTGCAGAGGCTGTTGGTTGCTGGTTGGTGAGGCTGAGTCACAAGGCAGCTGACGGCAGAATCCCAGTGAGTCCTGGGTCTAGTGCTGGCTCACTGGTGGGCAGAGCTGGGTTCTAGGATGTGTGGTTATGGGGCCAGTATTCCTGGACCTATTGTTGGCCCACTGGTGTATGGAACTATTTCTTGACATGGCTGGCTGCATGTTCTTTGATGTCCCATAGGTGGTGCTGGCCTGCTGCTGAGTGGGGCCAGGGTCTGGAGGTTCCCAGGGCTGGTTCCAGCCTGGTTATGTGCTAGTTGTGTTCTGACAAGGCAGGCTGCAGGGCTGCAGTTGTCCTGGGGCCTATGTCCAGGCTGGTGTGCATGGCCAGTGTCTAAGAGATCATTGTGTGTGAAGCTGGTTTTTAGGTTGGTGGGATCTGGTAGTTGGGCAGGGTCCTGCCATGGCAGGCTGTGGTGCTGCAGTTGTCATGGGGCTTTTGTCCACCTGCTGCTGGGCTGGTGCCTGCCCACTGGTGGGTGAGGCTGGTCCTGAGGTTACAGCTGGCTCACCAGTGGGTGGGGTCAAGTTCTAGGAGATCCTGTGGCTGGTGTCTGCCCACTGGTCAGTAGAGCTTGTCCTGTGGTCTCTGGCTGCTGGTCTCTAGGGGTCCTGGTTCTAGTATCTGTGCACTGGTGTATGGTGCTATGTCCTGGGTCCTCTGGTAGATAGGACTGTATCCAGGGCGTCTGTATCCTCAGGGGTTATTAAGGTACCCTGCTTGCTGGTAGGTGGAGCTGTGTCCCTGCACAGCTATTTGCTTGACCTGAGGCATCCCAGTACTGGTGCCAACAAGCTGGAGGGTGGGGTTGGGTCCCTGTACACATAACTGGAGGGAGGTTTTCAAAATGGCACTTGCCAGCACCTGTGTCCATGTGGTAGGATGAGCTCTGCAAAATGGCTGCCATCAGTGTCTGTGTCCCCAGGGTGAACTGCAGTTGCTTCTTGCCTCTCTGGGAGTCTCTCCAAGATAAGCAGGTGGGTCTGACATAGATTACTTTCAAATTACTTGCTTCTGCCCTGGGTCCAAGTGTGTGAGATTTTTGTGTGCCCTTTAAGAGTGGAGTCTATTTCCCACAGCCCTCTTAGTCTCCCAGAAGAAAGCCGTGCTGGCCTTCAAATCCAAACGTTCTGGGGGCTCATCTTCCCAGCACAGGACCCCTGAGCTGGGAAGCCTAATGTAGAGCTTTTTTCCCCTCACTTAGTGGGGAGAACCTCTGCAGTTATAATTATCCTCCCGTTTGTGGTTTGCCCACCCAGAGGTGTGGGTCTTGACTATATTGCATCTTTGTCCCTCCTACCTGTCTTGTGGTTCTTTTTTATATTTTTAATTGTAGAAGATCTTTTCTGGTAGATTCTTGTTTTTCTGTTCAATAGTTGCTCTATAAGCAGTTGTAATTTTGGTGTGCCCATGAGAGGAGGTGAGCTCAGAGTCTTCCTACTCTGACATCTTTCAACAATCTTGATGATCATATGATTTTATCTTTGATTTTGTTAATGTAGTGTATCACGTTGACTGATTTGTGAATGCTGAACCATTCTTGCATCCTTGGAATAAATCCCACTTCATCATGGTGTATGATCCTTTTAATGTATTGTTGGATTCAATTTGCTACTATTTTATTGAGGATTTTTGCATCTAAGTTCATCAGGGATATTGGCTTGTAATTTTCTTTTCTTGTGGTATCTTTGTCACTTGGTTTTATTATGGTAGTCCTGGACTTATAAAATGAATTTGGAAGAGGTCCCTTGTCTTCAGTTTTTCCAAGTGTTTGAGAAGGATTGGTAGTAATTCTACTCTTAATGTTTGGTAGAATTTAGCAGTGAAGCTGTCTGGTCCTGGACTTTTGTTTCTTGCAATTTTTTTTAAATTTATTTGCTTTATTTATTTATTTTTGGCTGCATTGGATCTTCTTTTCAGTGCACAGGCTTCTCACTGCAGTGGCTTCTATTGTTGCAGAGCACGGGCTATAGGCACGCGGACTTCAGTATTTGTGGCTCACAGGCTCTGGAGTGCAGGCTCCGTAGTTGTGGTGTGTGGGATTTGTTGCTCCATGGCATGTGAGATCTTCCCAGAGCAAGGATCGAACCTGTGTCCCCTGCATTGGCAGGTGGATTCTCAACCATTGTGCCACCAGGGAAGCCCCTCTTGGAATGTTTTAGATTACTGATTCAATCTCCTTAGTAGTAATCAATCTGTTCAGATTTTCTGCTCCTTTTTTAAAAAAATAAATTTATTTATTTATGGCTGCATTTTGTCTTCGTTGCTGCACATGGGCTTTCTCTAGCTGTGGAGATCAGGGGCTACTCTTTGTTGTGGTTCACAGGCTTCTCATTGTGGTGGCTTCTCTTGTTGTGGAGCATGGGCTCTAGGCACGTGGGCTTTAGTAGTTGTGGCACACAGGCTCAGTAGTTGTGGCTTGCAGGCTCTAGAGCACAGGCTCAGTAGTTGTGGTGCATGGGCTTAGTTGCTCCATGGCATGTGGGATCGTCCCAGACCAGGGATTTAACCCATGTCCCCTGCATTGGCAGACAGATTCTTAACCATTGCGCCACCAGGGAAGTCCAGATTTTCTGTTTCTTTATGATTCAGTCTTGGTAGGTTGTATGTTTCTAGGAATCTATTCATTTCCTCTGTATTGTCTAATTTGTTGACATATAATTGTTCATAGTAATGATTCTTTGATTTCTCTGATATCAGTTGTAACATTCTCTTTCATTTTTTATTTTATTTATTTGAGTCCTCTGATTTTTTTCTTGGTGAGCCTCACTGAAGTTTTGCCAATTTTCTTTATCTTTTCAAATAATGAACTCTTAGTTTTACTGATATTTTCTATTGTCTTTTTAGTCTCTATTTTATTATTTATGCTCTAATCTTTGTTATTTCCTTCCTTCTACTAACTTTGAGCTGTTTGTTCTTTTTCTAGGGGTAGGGTCCTAGGTTGTTTATTTGAGATTTTTCTTACTTCTTAATTTAGTTGATAATCGGTATAAACTTACCTCTTAGAACTGTTTTTCCTGCATTCAATATGTTCTGCTATGTTGTGTTTCCATTTTCCTTTTTCCCAAGAAACTTTTAAATTTCCCCTTTAATGTTTTCTTTAATTCATTGGTTGTTAAGGAGAGTTTGCTTAAATTATAGGTGTTTATGAATTTTCCAGTTTTCCTCTTGTTATTAATTTCTAGTTTCATGCCATTGTGGTCAGAGAAGGTATTTAGTATGATTTCAATCTTCTTGAATTTGCTAAGATTTATTTTGTGGCCTAACATGTGGTCTATCCTAGAAAATGTTCCATGTGTGCTTGAGAACAACATGTATTCTGCTGGTGTTGGATAGAATGTATATATATATATATATGTGTATATCTGTTAGGTTCATTTGATCTACAGTGTCATTCAGATCTACTGTTTCTTTATTAATTCTCTTTCTGGATGATCTACCCATTGTTGAGAGTGGGATATCAAAGTCCTCAACTCCTCATATTGCTGTTTATTTCTCATTTTACCTCTGTTAGTTTTTACTTAATATGTTTAGGTGCTCTGATGCTGGGCACATAGATATTACACTTGTTATATCTTCTTAATGGATTGACCCTTTTATGTTTATATAATGACTTTCTTTGTCTTTTTTAATTAATAGTTTTAATTTAAAGTATTTTGTCTGATGTATTATAACTACCCCAAGTTTTTCTTGTTGTTGTTACTATTTGCTTGAACATATCTTTCTCCATTCCCCTACTCTCAGTCTATTTGTGTTTTTAAGGCCAAAATGAGTCTCTTGTAGGTAGCCTGTTGTTAGATCTTATATTTTATCCATTCATCCATTCTGTGTCATTTGATTGGAGAATTTAATTCATTTACATTTAAAGTAATTATTCATAAGGACTTAGTACTGTCATTTTGTTAATTGTTTTCTGGCTCTTTTGTAGATCCATTGTCCCTTGTTTCTTACCCTGCTGTCTTTTTTTTTTTGTTTTTATGTCTTTTGATATCAGTGTGCTTTGACTTCTTTATTATATTTTTTTGTGCAATTGCTTCAGGTTTTTCCCTTGTGGTTACCATGAGGCTTATGAAAAATATCTTAAAATTATAACATCTTATTTTAAGCTGATAACAACTTTACTGCAATAGAATTCCCAAACTTTGCATTTCTACTTCTCCTCCCATTCACATTTTAGTTTATTACTGTTACAATGTCCATATTTCTATATTGTGTAACTAATAACAGGTTATTGTAGTTAAGCTTATTTTTCCTTATTTTCCTGTCAGGGAGGGGGAGGATGTGTGCTACTGGCTGAGAACAGCTGGATAGGACTTCTGGCTTGTTTCCCTACCCCAGTGAGGATGAGCTCCTCAGTTGCCTAGATTCTCTGATCAGGCTTACTAGGTGGTCAGGACTGGGTACTATATTCAGTAGTAGATGGGGCTATGAATTACGTTCTCTCCCCTAGCAGGGCAGCATTATGGGATCCAGGGCCTGTATGGCTCACTAGGAACCCAAATCAGACAATAGTGTACACTGAATTCCCTCATTAGGTATGGCCACCAGTTTTGCTCTGCATACAGGGAAAACCAGGGATGTGTTCTCTGTTCAAGTGCCACTGTAAGCAGGGCTATTGGTTGGATTATGCAGCCTCACATGCACTCTGGCTAGGTTCCCTGTTCAGGCAGACTGAAAGCTGTATTCAGTACTGATTAGGGCTATGAATTAGTTTCCCTGTCCAGGTGCAATGGAAGAAGCAGCTCTAAATCTGGTAAAATTCTTTTTTTGCCTTAAGCTAACCCATGACCCAAGTTCACTGGCTGAACAAGTCCACTGGCTTTTCCCTGGAGATTATTGGCTGTGCCTGCCCATATCCTGGCTTGAGTGTTGCTGGCTTAAACAGATTCCAGGTATTCTCACCATTCCTTCTCATAAGATGGAGCTAGGAGACACTCTCTAGAGTGGGTGGGACCATGTCTCAGTTCTCCTGCCTGGGCAGGATGGGGAGGAGCTACTCTAGACCTCTCCCAATTTTTCCCAAACAGGTTTTCTTGTCAGGAGGGTCTGAGAGCTACCTTCAACCTTGGCTAATTAATGAATTAATCCCCTTGCCTGGGGATAGCAGGGGAACCCACCACACCCAGTACTGGCTTTCTTCTGAGGACAATCAGTTCTGCCTACCCACCTCTTGGTACCCAGCTTCCAGGTACTCTCACCAGCCCCTCTGGCCAGAAGGGGCTGGAAGACACAGTCCCCAGTGGGTGGGGCTGACTCAGCTCCTGGTATGGGTGTGGGAAAACCAGCCTCTAGTGCTGGCAAAATTCCTCATTTGAAAAACTGAGTCAGACAGATCTGCACCACAATGAGTTCCTTGAGTGCACCATCTTGGTTCTGCAGATAAGCAAAGCCACTGGTTGAGATTACCACTTAAGCACTGCTGGTATGAACTCGGTTTTCCAATGCCTGTGTGCTAGTTGTTGTAAACCCCTCCCCCTTCTTTGTAACAGTCAGATTCCCAGTGGTTGAGCCCTGCAGGCTCCCCTGCAGTCCCCATGAGGCAAGACTAGAATAGGGGCCACAATGCTGGGGGTGTTTGTTGTCCTCCCTGGGCTCTTTTCCCACTGGAAGAATTGGAGGCTCAGCGGAGACCCCTCCATGTGGTGCTGCACTGGCTTGTGGTATGGGCAATGTGGTTTTGTGTATAGCTGCTTCCCTTACCCTTCTAATGCAGTCTGTCTTGGTCTCTGTAGTGCAGGGAGCTGTTTTGGCCTCACCCGTGTGTTCTAGGATTATTTCAGTGGTGTCTTATTCATGAATAGTTAGTAGTTGTTCTTCTTGTGAGAGAGAGTAAAGTGACAAATAATCTATGTTACCATCTTGGTGACGTCACTCCTCATTTTTTATTTTAGTTGTTGGTGTATTCTCTTTTTTTCTCCCTCATTCTAGCTAGTTTTATCAATATTGTTGTCTTCAAAGTCTCAATTTTAGATATCTGTGATTCTATTGTCTTTCTCTTCTCCAGTCTTTATGATTTTCTTCTGTTCTGTGTTGAGTTTGCTCTATTTTTTTTTAGTTCCTCCAGGTATAAAATTAGGTTATTGCTTCAAGATCTTTCTTTCTTAATGTAAGCATGTATAGCTATAACTTTCCCTCTAACCACTGCCTTTGCTGCATCCTGTAACTTTTGGTCTGTGTTTTATTTTTCTTTTATCTCTAAGTATTATCTAATTTCTCTCATTATTTCTTCTTTGAGTATGCTGTTTAATTTTTACATATTTGTGAATTTTCCATTTTCCTCCTGTTTTAGATTTCTAGCTTCATTCCCTTATGGTCTATATTAGTCTGCTTGGGCCACCATAACAGAATACCACAGACTGGGTAGCTTAAACAATGGATATTTATTTTCTCATATTTCTGGAGGCTGGATGTCCAAGATCAAGGGGCCAACAGTGTCAGTTTATGTGAGTCCTTATTTTCTGGCTTGCAGATAGCTGCTTTTTTGCTGTGTCCTCACATGGCCTTTCCTCTGTTTGCATATGAAGAAATAGATCTCTGGTGTCACTCACTATTCTAACAAGGACACCAGTCCTATTAGATTAAGGCCTCACCCTTATGACCTAATTTAACTTTAATTACCTCCTCAAAGGCCCAATCTCCAAACATCATTACATTGGGGATTGTGGTTTCAACATATGAATTTCAGGGGAGACAAAATTCAATCCATATCATGGTCTGAGAGGACGTTTTGTTGATTTCAATCTTTTAAATTAATGAAACTTTTTTGTGGCCTAATATATGGTTTATCCTGGAGAATGTTCCATGTGTTCTCAAGAAGAATGCAGATTCTTCTGTTGTTGGATGAAGTGCTTCTCTCTCTCTCTCTCTCTCTCTCTATATATATATATATATATATACTACTGAATATATATATATATATATATACTACTGAATATATATATATATATACTACTGAATATATATATATATAATATATACTTTATGTATTTGGTGCTTCTGTTGTTTGGGTCACATATGTTCATAATTGCTAAATATATATTTGATGAATAGACACTTATCAATATATAATGGCCTTCTCTCTTGTAATAATTTTTGACTTAAAATTTATTTTGTCTAATATTAGTATAGTGATATTAACTCTCTTTTGGTTACTATTTGAATGGAATGTATTTTTCCATTCATTCACTTTGAACCTATTTGTATCTTTGGTTCTAAAATGAGTCTCTTGTAGAAAGCATATTCTTGGATTATGCTTTTTTTATCATTCTGCAAATCCCTGATATTGACTGGAGTGTTTAATCTATTTACATTCATGATAAGGATGGAATTTCTTCTGCCATTTGTTTTCTATCTTATAGTGTTTTTAATCCCTCATTTCCTCCATTTCTGCCCTCTTGTAGTTAGATGATTTTTTGTAGTGAACGTTTTGATTCCCTTCGCATTTCTTTTTGTGTATATGCTTTAGTTATTTTTATTGTGCTTAAAATGGGGCTATTATTTAGTGTCTGATGTTTATAACCATCTAGTTTGTATTGATACCAACCTAACTTCAATAGCATACAAAAACTATGCTCCTATATAGCTCCATAGCTCCATTCCCTCTCTACATCACTGTTGTCACAAATTACATCTTTATACACTGTGTTCCCAATAACATAGATTTATAATTATTTTTATGTACTCATCTATTAAATCATGTAGGAAATTAAAATTATATACATACATAAAGATACAATAGTACTGCCTTTTATGTTTTCCCATGTATTTACCTTTACCACAGATTTTTATTTCTTCAAATAGCTTTTTTTTTTTTTTTTTTTTTTTACGGTACGCGGGCCTCTCACTGTTGTGGCCTCTCCCATTGCAGAGCACAGGTTACGGACGCGCAGGCTCAACGGCCATGGATCATGGGCCCAGCCGCTCCACGGCACTTGGGATCCTCCCGGACCGGGGCACAAACCCGCGTCCCCTGCATCGGCAGGCGGACTCCCAACCACTGCACCACCAGGGAAGACCCTCTCCCTCATTTTTGAACGACTGTTTTGCTGGATATAAAATTCTTGGTTGACAGTTTTTTCTTTCTGCACTTTAAATATGTCATCCAACTGCCTTCTTGTCTCCATTGCTTTTGATGAGAACAGTTGTTAATCTTATCAAGGATCACATGTATGTGACAAATTACTTCTCTCTTGCTGATCTCAAGATTCTTTCATTTTCTTTGGCTTTTGACAGTTTGTTTATACTGTGTCTCAGCACGTGTCTCTTTGAGTTTATCCTGCTTGGAGTTGATTGACCTTTTGTCAATCATTTGTAAGTTCATGTCTTTCATCAAATTTGGTTATTTTTCAGACATTATTTCTTCAAATATTTTTGTGTCCCTTTCTCTCTTCTCTCTCCTCTTCCTTCTCTTCCCCCTCCTCTTCCTCCTACCCTACTCCTCCTTCCCTTCTTCTTCTTCTCCTTCTCCTCCCCCTCTCCCTCCTCCTTCCCCTTCCTCTTCTCCTCTTCCTCCTCCTTCTTCTTCTCCTTCCCCTCCTTCTCCCCCCTCCTCCTTCCCCTCCTCCTCCTCCTTCTTCTTCTACTTCTTCTTCTTCTCCTTCCCCTCCTCCTCCCTCCCCTCCTCCTCCTCCTTCTTCTTCTTCTTCCTCTTCTTCTTCTTCTCCTCTTCCTCCTCCCCCTTCTTCTTCTCCTTCTTCTCCTTCTTCTTCTTTCTTCTTCTTCTTCTCCTTCTTCTCCTTCTCTTCCTCCTCCTTCTTCTTCTTCCTCCTTTCTTCTTCTTCTTCTCTCCCATAATACGTTAAGCTATGTTCACTTTCCTTCATTCTTTTCTGCTCTTCAGACTTAATTTAAATGGTTCTGTCTTCAAGTTCACTGATTTCTTTCTTCTGCCTGCTAAATTGCCTGTTAAATCCCTCTATTGAATTTTAATTTCAGTTATTTTAACTTTCAGGTTCAGAATTTCTGGTTTTTTAAATAATTTCTATATTTTTATTGATATTCTCATTTTTTATACCTAATTTTTTGGTTTCCTTTTCTTATCTGTCCATGGTTTCCTTAACTCTTTTGTCATATTTATGACAGTTGATTTAAAGACTTTACCTAGTAAGTTCAATGTCTGGGCTTCTTCAGGGTCCGTTCCTATCAATATATGTCTTCCTTTGTGCCATAATTTCCTGTTTTTTAAAAAAGACCCTTTTAAAACAGTTGGGCGTTTGAATATTATCATGTGGCAAGTCTGAAAATAAGATTCTTCCCTTTCTCATGTATATTAATCTGCTTAGGATACCATAATAAAATACCACAGACTGAGTGGTTTAAACAACAAAATTGGGTCTTCCCTGGTGGTGCAGTGATTAAGAATCTGCCTGCCAATGCAGGGGACACGGATTTGAGCCCTGGTCCGGGAAGATCCCACATGCCGTGGAACAACTAAACCTGTGTGCCACAACTACTGAACCTGCTTTCTAGAGCCCATGAGCCACAACTACTGAACCCATGTGCCACAACTACTGAAGCCTGCACACCTAGAGCCCATGCTCCACAAGAGAAGCCACTGCAATGAGAAGCCTGTGCACTGCAATGAAGAGTAGCCCCTGCTTGCCGCAACTAGAGAAAGACCGCATGCAGCAGCGAAGTCCCAACACAGCCAAAAATAAATAAAATAAATAAATTAACAAAACAAAATAAAACAAAATCAAATTTGTTTTCTCATATTTCTGGAAGCCAGAAGTCCAAGATGAGGGTGCTGGCAGGGTTGGTTTCTGATGAGACTTCTCTTCCTGGCTTTCAAACTCCTTACTGTGATCTCACATGACATTTCTTCTATGTACATGCATGCCTAGTGTCTTTTCCTCTCAATAAGGACAGCAGTCCTAATACATTAGGACCCCACTATTATGCCCTCATTTAATGTTAATTACCTCATTAAAGGCCATATCTCCAAATACCATTACAATGGGATTTAGGGGTTGAACTTATGGATTTTGAGGGGACATAATTCAATCCATAACACCAGGGTTTGCTGGTTTTATTTTTTGTTTTGGAAGACTGTTGTAGTCTGTTTAGTGACTTTTTAAAAATATTGATATAGTTACATTTTTTTTAATTTTTCTTTTTTTCATATAAACCCTTTTTAAAGTCTTTACTGAATTTGTTACAATATTGTTTTTGTTTTATGTTTTGGTGTTTTGGCCACAAGGCATGTGGGATCTCACCTCCCTGACAAGGGACTGAACCTGCACCCCTGCATTAGAAGGTGAAGTCTCAACCACTGAACCACCAAGGAAGTCCCGAAATAGTGGCATTTATGATGCCATTTTACTTATTATTTTCTATGTTTCTCATTCTTTCTCCTTCCTTTATTCCTCCTTTGCTGATGTTTTTTTTTTTTTTTTTTAGCCATGCAACGTGGCTTGCAGGATCTTAGTTCCCAGAACAGGGATCAAAAACATGCCCCCTGTAGAGGAAGTGAGGAGTTCTAACCACTGGACTACCAGGGAATTCCCTGATTTTTTTTTAAAGTAAGGAAAATATTTATTTTAGTTAAATTGTAAATTAGGCAAAAGGTGGTTTTATGAATATTCAGGGCACATGTGCTACTATTTGTTTTTTTTTTTTACATCCTTATTGGAGTATAATTGCTTTACAATGGTGTGTTAGTTTCTGCTTTATAACAAAGTGAATCAGTTATACATATACATATGTTCCCATATCTCTTCCCTCTTGCATCTCCCTCCCTCCCACCCTCCCTATCCCACCTCTCTAGGTGGTCACAAAGCAGCGAGCTGATCTCCCTGTGCTATGTGGCTGCTTCCCACTAGCTATCTATTTTACGTTTGGTAGTGTATATATGTCCACGCCACTCTCTCGCTTTATCACAGCTTACACTTCCCCCTCCCCATATCCTCAAGTCCATTCTCTAGTAGGTCTGTGTCTTTATTCCTGTCTTACCACTAGGTTCTTCATGATATTTTTTCCTTAAATTCCATGTATATGTGTTAGCATAGGGTATTTGTCTTTCTCTTTCTGACTTACTTCACTCTGTATGACAGATGCTAGGTCCATCCACCTCATTACAAATAGCTCAATTTCGTTTCTTTTTATGGCTGAGTAATATTCCATTATATATATGTGCTATATCTTCTTTATCCATTCATCCGATGATGGACACATAGGTTGTTTCCATCTCCTAGCTATTGTAAATAGAGCTGTAATGAACATTTTGATACAGGACTATTTTTGAATTATGGTGTTCTCAGGGTATATGCCCAGTAGTGGGATTGCTGGGTCATATGGTAATTCTATTTGTAGTTTTTTAAGGAAACTCCATACTGTTCTCCATAGTGGCTGTACCAATTCACATTCCCACGAGCAGTGCAAGAGTGTTCCCTTTCCTCCATACCCTCTCCAGCATTTATTGTTTCTAGATATTTTGATGATGGCCATTCTGACTGGTGTGAGATGATATCTCATTGTAGTTTTGATTTGCATTTCTCTAATGATTAATGATGTTGAGCATTCTTTCATGTGTTTGTTGGCAGTCTGTATATCTTCTTTGGAGAAATGTCTATTTAGGTCTTCTGCTCATATTTAGATTGGGTTGTTTGGTTTTTTGTTATTGAGCTGCATGTGCTGCTTATAAATTTTGGAGATTAATCCTTTGTCAGTTGCTTCATTTGAAAATATTTTCTCCCATTCTGAGGGTTGTCTTTTGGTCTTGTTTATGGTTTCCTTTGCTGTGCAAAAGCTTTGAAGTTTCATTAGGTCCCATTTGTTTATTTTTGATTTTATTTCCATTTCTCTAGGAGGTGGGTCAAAAAGGATCTTGCTGTGATTTATGACATAGAGTGTTCTGCCTATGTTTTCCTCTAAGAGTTTGATAGTTTCTGGCCTTACATTTAGGTCTTTAATCCATTTTGAGCTTATTATTGTGTGTAGTGTTAGGGAGTGATCGAATCTCATACTTTTACATGTACCTGTCCAGTTTTCCCAGCACCACTTATTGAAGAGGCTGTCCTTTCTCCACTGTACATTCCTGCCTCCTTTATCAAAGATAAGGTGACCATATATGCATGGGTTTATATCTGGGCTTTCTATCCTGTTCCATTGATCTATCTTTCTGTTTTTGTGCCAGTACCATACAGTCTTGATTGCTGTAGCTTTGTAGTATAGTCTGAAGACAGGGAGCCTGATTACTGCAGCTCCGCTTTTCGTTCTCATGATTGCTTTGGATATTAAGGGTCTTTTGTGTTTTCATACAAATTTTGAAATATTTTGTTCTAGTTCTGTGAAAAATACCAGTGGTAGTTTGATAGGGATTGCATTGAACCTCTAGATTGCATTGGGTAGTACAGTCATTTTCATAATGTTGATTCTTCCAATTCAAGAACATGGTATATCTCTCCATCTATTTCTATCATCTTTAATTACTTTCATCAGTGTCTTATAATTTTCTGCATACATGTCTTTTGTCTCCTTAAGTAGGTTTATTCCTAGATATTTTATTCTTTTTGTTGCAATGGTAAACGGGAGTGTTTTCTTGATTTCAATTTCAGATTTTTCATTATTAGTGTATAGGAATTCCAGACATGTCTGTGCATTAATTTTGTATCCTGCTACTTAACCAAATTCATTGATTAGCTCTTAGTTGTTTTCTGGTAGCATCTTTCGGATTCTCTATGTATAGTATCATGTCATCTGCAAACAGTGACAGATTTACTTCGTCTTTTCCAATTTGGATTCCTGTTATTTCCTTTTCTTCTCTGATTGCTGTGGCTAAAACTTCCAATACTATGTTGATTAAGAATGGTGAGAGTGGGCAACCTTATCTTGTTCCTAATCTTAGTGGAAATGCTTTCAGTTTTTCACCATTGAGGATGATGTTGGATGTGGGTTTGTCATATCTGGCCTTTATTATGTTGAGGAAAGTTCCCTCTATGCCTACTTTCTGCAGGTTTTTTATCATAAATGGGTGTTGAATTTTGTCGAAAGTTTTGTCTGCATCTATTGAGATGATCATATGGTTTTTCTCCTTCAATTTTTTAATATGGTGTATCACGTTGACTGATTTGCATATACTTAAGAATCCTTGCCTTCCTGGAATAAATCCCACTTGATCATGGTGTCTGATTCTTTTAATGTGCTGTTGGATTCTGTTTGCTAGTATTTTGTTGAGGATTTTTGCATCTATGTTCATCAGTGATATTGGCCTGTAGTTTTCTTTCTTTGTGACATCCTTGCCTGGTTTTGGTATCAGGGTGATGGTGGCCTCACAGAGTGAGTTTGGGAGTGTTCCACTCTCTGCTATATTCTGGAAGCGTTTGCAAAGGATAGGTGTTAGCTCTTCTCTAAATGTTTGATAGAATTCGCCTGTTAAGCCATCTGGTCCTGGGCTTGTGTTTCTTGGAAGATTTTAATCAAAGTTTCAATTTCAGTGCTTGTGATGGTCTGTTCATATTTACTATTTCTTCCTGATACAGTTTTGGCAGGTTGTGCATTTCTAAGAATTTGTCCGTTTCTTCCAGGTTGTCCATTTTATTGCCATAGAGTTGCCTGTAGTAATCTCTCATGATCTTTTGTATTTCTGCAGTGTCAGTTCTTACTTCTCCGTTTTCATTTCTAATTCTATGGATTTGAATCTTCTCCCTTTTTTTCCTGATGAGTCTGGCTAATGGTTTATCAATTTTGCTTATCTTCTCAAAGAGCCAGCTTTTCGTTTTATTGATCTTTGCTATCATTTCCTTCATTTCTTTCTCATTTATATCTGATCTGATTTTTATGATTTCTTTCCTTCCGCTAACTTTGGGTTTTTTTTGTTCTTCTTTCTCTAATTGCTTTTGGTGCAAGGTTAGGTTGTTTATTCGAGATGTTTCCTGTTTATTAAAGTAGGATTGAATTGCTGTAAACTTCCCTCTTAGAACTGCTTTTGCTGCATCCCATAGGTTTTGGGTCATTGTGGCTCCATTGTCATTTGTTTCTAGGTATTTTTTTATTTCCTCTTTGATTTCTTCAGTGATCTCTTTGTTATTAAGTGTGAATTGTTTACCCTCCATGTGTTTGTATTTTTTACAGATCTTTTCCTGTAATTGATATCTAGTCTCATAGCGTGGTCAGAAAAGATACTTGATACAATTTCAATTTTCTTAAATTTACCAAGGCTAGATTTGTGACCCAGGATATGATCTATGCTGGAGAATGTTCCATGAGCACTTGAGAAAAATGTGTATTCTGTTGTTTTTGGATGGAATGTCCTATAATTATCAATTAAGTCCATCTTGTTTAGTTTATCATTTAAAGCTTGTGTTTCCTTATTTATTTTCATTTTGGATGATCTGTCCATTGGTGAAAGTGGGGTGTTAAAGTCCCCTACTATGAATATGTTACTGTCGATTTCCCCTTTTATGGCTGTTAGTATTTGCCTTATGTATTGAGGTGCTCCTATGTTGGATGCATAAATATTTACAATTGTTATATCTTCTTCTTGGATCGATCCCTTGATCATTATGTAGTATCTTTGTCTCTTCTAATAGTCTTTATTTTAAAGTCTATTTTGTCTGATATGAGAAATGCTACTCCAGCTTTCTTTTGGTTTCCATTTGTATGGAATATCTTTTTCCATCCCCTTACTTTCAGTCTGTATGTGTCTCTAGGTCTGAAGTGGGTGTCTTGTAGACAGCATATATATGGGTCTTGTTTTCGTATCCATTCAGCCAATCTGTGTCTTTTGGTGGGAGCATTTATTCCATTTACATTTAAGGTAATTATCGATATGTATGTTCCTATTCCCATTTTCTTAATTATTTTGAGTTCGTTATTGTAGGTCTTTTCCCTCTTTTGTGTTTCTTGTCTTGAGAAGTTCCTTTAGCATTTGTTGTAAAGCTGGTTTGGTGGTGCTGAACTCTCTCAGCTTTTGCTTGTCTGTAAAGGTTTTAATTTCTCCCTCAAATCTGAATGAGATCCTTGCTGGGTAGAGTAATCTTGGTTGTAGGTTTTTCTCCTTCATCACTTTCAACATGTCCTGTCATTCCCTTCTGTCTTGCAGAGTTTCTGCTGAAAGATCAGCTGTTTACCTTATGGGGATTCCCTTTTGTGCTATTTTTCCCTTGTTGCTTTTAATATGTTTTCTTTGTGCTTAATTTTTGACAGTTTGATTAATATGTATCTTGGTGGATTTCTCCTTGTATTTATCCTGTATGGGACTCTGTGCTTCCTGGACTTGATTAACTATTTCCTTTCCCATATTAGGGAAGTTTTCAACTATAATTTCTTCAAATATTTTCTCAGTCCCTTTCTTTTTCTCTTCTTCTTCTGGAACCACTATAATTCGAATGTTGGTGCGTGTAATGTCCCAGAGGTGTATGAGTTTGCCCTCAATTCTTTTCATTCTTTTTTGTTTCTTCTGCTCTGCAATAGTTATTTCCAATATTTTCTCTTCCAGATCACTTATCCATTCTTCTGCCTCACTTATTCTGCTATTGATCCCATCTAGAATATTTTAAATTTCATTTATTGTGTTGTTCATCATTGTTTTTGTCATCTTCAGTTCTTCTAGGTCCTTCTTAAATGTTTCTTGCATTATGTCATTCTATTTCCAAGACTTTGGATCATCTTTACTATCATTATTCTGAATTCTTTTTCAGGTAGACTGCCTATTTTCTCTTCATTTGTTAGGTCTCGTGGGTTTTTATCTTGCTCCTTAATCTGCTGTGTGTTTTTCTGTCTTCTCATTTTGCTTATCTTAATGTGTTTGGGGTCTCCTTTTTGCAGGCTGCAGGTTTGTAGTTCCTGTTATTTTTGGTGTCTGTCCCCGGTGGCTAAAGCTGTTTCAGTGTGTTGTGTGGGCTTCCTGGTGGAGGGGACTAGTGCCTGTGTTCTGGTGGATGAGGCTGGATCTTGTCCATTTTTTTTGTGTGTGTGGTACACGGGCCTCTCACTGTTGTGGCCTCTCCGTTTGCAGAGCACAGGCTCTGGATGTGCAGGCTCAGTGGCCATGGCTCACAGGCCCAGCCACTCCACCGCATGTGGTATCTTCCTGGCCCAGGGCACGAACTCGTGTCCCCTGCATTGGCTGGTGGACTCTCAACCTCTTTGCCACCAGGGAAGCCCTGGATCTTGTCTTTCTGTTGGGCAGGTCCACGTCTGTTTGTATGTTTTGGTGTGTCTGTGGACTTATTATGATTTTAGGCAGCCTCTCTGCTAATGGGTGGGGTTTTTTCCTCTCTTGCTAGTTGTTTGGCATAGGGTTTCCAGCACTGTAGCTTGCTGGTCGTTGAGTGAAGCTGGGTGCTGGTGTTGCGATGGAGATCTCTGGTAGATTTTCACCATTTGATATTATGTTGACCTGAGAGGTCTCTTGTGGATCAGTGTCCTCAAGTTGGCTCTCCCACCTCAGAGGCACAGCATTGACTCCTGGCTGCAGCACCAAGAGCCTTTAATCCACATGGCTCAGAATACAAGGGAGAAAACATAGAAAGAACGAAAGAAAGAAAGAAGTAAAGAAAGAAAGAAGGGAAGGAAGGAAGGAGGGAAATAAGGAAGGAAGATGAAAGAAAGAAAGAAAGAAAGAAAGAAAGAAAGAAAGAAAGAAAGAAAGAAAGAAAGAAAGAAAGAAAGAAAGAAAGAAAGAAAGGAGGGAGGGTGGAGGGAGGGAAGAAGGAAGAAAGGAAGTAACGAGGGCAGGAAGGAAAGAAAGAATGAAAGAAAGAAGATAAAATAAAATAGAGTAAGATAAAATAAAATAATTAAAATGAAAAATAATTATTAAGAAAAAAATGTTTTTTCAAAAAGAAAAAAAAACCAAACAACAACAACAAAAACGGATGGATATGACAAATGGTGGAAGCAAAGCTATACAGACAAAATCTCACACAGAAGCATACACATACACACAAAAAGAGGAAAAGGGGAAAAACTAGTAAAGCTTGCTCTCAAAGTCCACCTCCTCAATTTGGGATGATTCGTTGTCTATTCATGTATTCTGCAGATGCAGGGTACCTCAAGTTGATTGTGGAGCTTTAATCCACTGCATCTGAGGCTGCTGGGATATGTTTCCCTTTCTCTTCTTTGTTCTCACAGCTTCCGGGGCTCAGGTTTGGATTTGGCCCTGCCTCTGCTTGTAGGTAGCCGGAGGGTGTCTGTTCTTCACTCAGACAGGACGAGGTTAAAGGAGCAGCTGCTTCGGGGACTCTGGCTCACTCAGGCCGAGGGGAGGGAGGGGTACAGAGTGCGGGGTGAGCCTGTGGCGGCAGAGGCCAATGTGATCTTGTACCAGCCTGAGGTGTGCAGTGCGTTCTCCCAGGTAAGTTGTCCCTGGCCCCTGAGACCCTGGCAGTGGCGGGCTGCACAGGCTCCCCGGAAGCGGGGTGTGGATAGTGACCTGTGCTCACACACAGACTTCTTGGTGGCGGCAGCAGCAAACTTAGCGTCTCATGCCCATCTGTGGGGTCCACGCTTTTAGCCGTGGCTCATAGCCGTCTCTGGAGCTCCTTTAAGCAGCACTCTTAACCCCCTCTCCTCGTGCACCAGGAAACAAAGAGGGAAGAAAAAGTCTCTTGCCTCTTCAGCAGTCCAGACTTTTCTCCAGACTCCCTCCCAGCTAGCCCTGGTGCACTAACCCCCTGCAGGCTGTGTTCATGCCACCAACCCCAGTCCTGTCCCTGCGCTCTGATCAAAGCCCAAGCCTCATCTCCCAGCCACCCACCCCACCCCAGCATGTGAGCACACAAGCCTCTCGGGCTGGTGAGTGCTGGTCAGCACTGATCCTCTGTGTGGGAATCTCTCTACTTTGCCCTCCACACCCCTGTTGCTGTGCTCTCCTCCACGGCCCCGAAGCTTTCCCCCTCCGCCACCTGCAGTCTCTGCCTGCGAAGGGGCTTCCTAGTGTGTGGAAACCTTTCCTCCTTCACAGCTCTCTCCCACTGGTGCAGGTCCCATCCCTATCCTTTTGTCTCTTTTTATTCTTTTTTCTTTTGTCCTACCCTGGTACGTGAGGAATTTCTTGCCTTTTGGGAGGTCTGAGGTCTTCTGCCAGCATTCAGTAGGTGTTCTGTAGGAGTTGTTCCATGTGTAGATGTATTTCTGGTGTATCTGTGGGGAGGAAGGTGATCTCTGCATCTTACTCTTCCGCCATCTTCCCCTCGTCCTCCCTGATTATTTTTAAGTGGATATTTTGCACTGTAATATTTTAATTTTAAATTACTTTAACTATATGTTTAGTGAATTTTACAAATTATTTTGTGTACACCATGTTCCTTTTGGTTGTAGTCACTGAAGTCTCTGTTCCTTTTGCTCATGTTCAGCTTATGTTTTGACAGAGATTTTCTTGAATGCCAGGAGATAAAGACAAAACAAGGGATAACAAAAGAAACATAAAAGAGAAATAAAATCAACCTCTCCAACAAAACACCTTTTCCAGTTTTTGCAGATCGGCTCTGTGCTGGGGCACTCCTTTAACAGGCTTGCACTGAACCTAAGGATAAGCCCAAGGTGAAAGCTGAGAACTTCTCTCTTGCCCTGGACATGGACGTGGGTATCTAAATTCACCTGCATCCATGGGTGCTTTAGGGTGCTTCCTAATTTTCCAAACAATCTCCCTCAGCTTTTCCTCTCAAACTTTAAGTAGTGTATTGTCTTAGCCATATCTTTTTCCCCAGGCATCTGTAGGGTTTTACTGCTCCTTGCAGTATTTTCCAGCAATGCCCACAACTATTCCATCCTGAGTTCCAAGTTTGGAAACTAAAGATTGGTGTCTTGCATCAGTCCTTCAAGTTGCTCCCAGACAGGCTAGAACAGACATACACAGGCCCCATCAGAGTAAGTTCTGCTCTGCTCCAACTGGAACTAGAGAGCAAAGTCTCACCAGGGGGAACATGGTCTGCCACCACTTCAAGACTGCCACTGCATCAAGGAGTGGGTATGGCAAGGGCAGGTAAAAATGCCAGAAAGTTTTCTTATCATTTTCAAATTTTCTTTTTCCTGATTCAGTGTTCACTTGGTTGCTGTAAATAGTTGACTGTTTTCCAGATTTCTGACAAAGTTGGTTGTTTATGCTATTTTTTATTTTTTAATATTTCTGTGAGGGACTTCCCGGAGGTCCAGTGGTTAAGACTCCATGCTTCCACTGCAGGGGGTGCAGGTTCAATCCCTGGTCAGGGAACTAGGATTCCACATGCCATGCAGTGTGGCCAAGAAAAGAAAATATTTCTGTGAGAGGACAGGAGCTTAGAGTTGCCTGGTCAGCCATTTTGTTGATGCAACTCTTTTAATTGTGAAAGATAGTTTTGCTGGTTGTAAAATTCTTCATTGATAGTTTTCTTTTCTTTCAGCCTTTTGCATATATCACTTTTTTTTTTTTGGTGGTATATGGGCCTCTCACCGTTGCAGCCTCTCCCGTTGTGGAGCACAGGCTCCAGACGCACAGGCTCAGCAGCCATGGCTCACGGGCCCAGCCACTCTGCGGCATGTGGGATCCTCCCAGACCGGGACACGAACCCGTGTCCCCTGCATCGGCAGGTGGACTCCCAACCTCTGCGCCACCAGGGAAGTCCCATATACCACTTTTATATCTTCTGGCCTACATGGTTTCTAGTGAGAAATAAACTGTTACTCTTATTGAGATTGTCTTGTACATGATGAGTCATTTTTCTCTTGCTGTTTTCTAGATTTTCTATTTGTTGTTGGGTTTCAACATTTTTTTACTTTAAACTGTCTGGGTGTGGCTCTCTTTAAATTGATCCTATTTGAGTTCGTTGAGCTCTTGGATATATAGCTAAATGTTTGGCATTAAATTTGGGAAATTTTCAGCCATTATTTCTTTGGATACTTTTTGTGCTCCTTTCCCTCTCTTTTCTCCTTGTGGTACTTCCATTACATATATGTTGGATTATTAAAAGATGCCCTACATTTATTTGACTCTACTAACTTTTCTTCATCCTTTTCCCTCTCTATTCTTTGGATTACATAATTTCCATCATGTGTCTTTAAGTTTGCTGATTCTTTCATCTTCCAGCTTAAATCTACTGTTGAGCACCTCAGTAAATTTTTCATTTAAATTATTTTAGTTTTGAACTCCAGAATTTCCTATTGTTGGGTTTTTTTTTTTTGGTAAATTTTTGTCTATTGATTCTATTTGAAAAAAAAGTATCATTGTACTTTTATTGCTTTGATCATGGTTTCCTTTAGTTCTTTGAGCATATTTATTATAGCTGCTATGAAGTCTTTGCCTAAGTCCAACATGTGGTCTCTCTCAAAGGCAGTTTGTGTTACCTGATTTTTTCCCCATGTATTGATCATACTTTCATTTTTCTATGCATGTTCCATAATTTGTTATTGGAAAATGGAAATTTCTGATAACACATTGTAGTAACTCAGGGGTACTGATCACTCTGCCTTTGGGGCTTTTTTTGGCTTGTTTTCTGGTTTAGAGACTTAGCTGTACTATTTAAATGAGGTCTATCTCTGCTGCAATGTGAAGTATCTGATGTCACTCTTCAGAGCATGCAGCCTTGGACATGCATACAGTCCCCATGGGATGACATAATTTTAGCAGGTCTCTTTATTACTGTGTCTTTCCCTTATATATGTTAAGCTGTCTGCCTCTGTTAGTATAATATCCAGCCATTTGCATCTACTAATTGCTGGGTGATTGCTCTATTTTTTAAAACAGTGACCTGGGTCATAAATTGCTGTACAGTCTGATCCAATTGACTTTGGGCATTTTTGCAGCAGTAGTCTTTGAAACCAGTTTTTGAAGTTTGTTCCTACTACAGGAGGGCTCTTGTTTGCTGTGTAGGGGTGGAAAATTTTTCCTTTCCCCCTTCTAGGTTATTTGGCTGGTCTAATAATTAAATTGATATAACAGATTAATGAGAAAAACAACAAAAGTTTAATAACATGTATACTTCCTGCATAAATGAGAGATACCCAGGAAAACTGAGTAACTCTCTGAAATAGGTTAAGTTGTCACCTTAAGTACTATCTTCAGCTAAAGACAAAAGATCTTGGGGGTGGGGAATCACTTATGGGACGTTAACAGGAAAAGCATAGTAGTTATACAGATTGAAGTCATTGCCTCTCCACTGATAAGAGTTTTTAGAGATTTAGAGTCCTCTTTCTCTTCCTGGTACAGAAAGGGAGACATGCTTACAAATAGATTTCCCTTATAAATGTAAATGTTTCTTACAAAAGGATACATTCTACTCAGTTTTCAGAGCTTCTCTTATGTCTGTTTTTCTTTTTTAATAACCAGCTTAAGATAGTCAATATGCCAAAGAGTCATATTTTGGAGTGGCAAAATCTGCTCCCCTTCAGTTGTCTCTTTCCATGATTCTCCCTGTTAAACGTCTAGCTGGTCTATGGCTTATCTTGTTTCTCTAATGGAGCTATTGCATCCTCTTCATTGCTTACTACTAAAATCTCCATTGCTTTTAAGAGCACAATTAAGCTTGAATTACCCTACATTGTATTCCAAATAAATTCTATTCTCTTGGGGAGAGCATTGAGCTATCTGTTCTTATTTCCTGCCTCTCATCCTTGGGCAAAATCTCTACACCACTGCCCCAGAACAGCTGGCAGGAAAAGTGGCCCACTTCTCTCAGAGTGAAACTTCTGATTTATGAGCAGGACACTGGTTGGGGGTAGTAACCTCTGGCCTTCTTGGCTTACCTTTCCTGGAGCTCTCTCCTTGGCTGCCTCTCCTTGCTGCATGAGCAAGCTTGTGTGAGGATGATCAGACACTGGTATTCTCAGTCTGCCTTGCCTGGGGTGGAACTTCTGTCCCACATTTGTGGAATGGTGGATGAAGAGTCCCAAAGTTATCAACCACTCTTGCCTAGGATAGAGCTTCTGCCACATGGAACTGGAGGGTGGGATGAGGGTGGTCTGCCACTCCAGGGCAAATTCTGTAGCCTTCACTGGTAACTTGCAGGGAGAGGTAGGCTGCACCTTCTTGGGGTAGAGCTTGCAACATGCTGAGCCAGTGAGGGGGGCAAATGCAGGGAGCAGGTTGTATTTCAAATGCCATAAAGTTGCTGTTAGTAGTGAAATGTAGTAGATTTTCTTACATCACTGTTTCTTCATTTGTTATATGCTCTTAGGAGAATTCCCAGAGACTTAAAATGCCTGTTTCTTTTTTTTTTGTTTTTGTGGTTCGCAGGCCTCTCACCATTGCGGAGCACAGGCTCCAGACGCGCAGGCCCAGTGGCCATGGCTCACGGGCCCAGCTGCTCTGCAGCATGTGGGATCTTCCCGGACCGGGGCACGAACCCATGTCCCCTGCATCGGCAGGCAGACTCCCAACCACTGCGCCACCAGGGAAGCCCTTAAAATGCCTGTTTTAAAAGTAATTTTTGATGGGGAAAGTGTCTGTGGAGGTTTTCACACCACTATTCTGGAATTTATCTCCTTTGGCCATTATTTCTTCAAAGTGTTTCTCAGCATCCTCCCCTTAGAACAAACAATTACTTTTATATTAAGCAGCTTGGAGTTGTCCCACAGCTCAACGATTGTATGTTCTTTTTATTTCAGTCTTTTTTCTTCTGTTTAATTTTAGATAATTTCTAAACAATTTGCTATGCAATCAAGTTCACGAATCATTTTTCTTCTGTTTCTAATGATCTGTTAATAGCATACAGCACATTTTTCATCTTTGTCATTTTTTTAACTATAGAAGTTCAATTTTTATATTTTTCATGTTTCTTCTTAACATGCTTATGTTTTCTTCTACCTTTTTGAACATATGGAATATAATTATAATAACTGTTTTAACATTTGTTTTTTACAATTTCTATTATCTCACTTCTGGGTCTATTTTTACCATTAATTTTTCTTTCCTTTATTGGTTTTATTTTACTGCTCATTTGAATGGCTGGTAATTATGTATTGAGTGCCAGATACTGTGAATTTTTTCATGTTGGGTGTTAGATATGTTCTTTTCTGTTTCTTTTTCTAATCTTTTGGCCATGCAGCATGTGGGATCTTAGTTTCCTGACCAGGGACCAAACCTGTGTCCCCTGCATTGGAAGTGTGGAGTCTTAACCACTGGACCACCAGGGAAGTTCATTAGATATTTTCATTACTGTTAATTCTTTTTTTAAAATTTATTAATTTATTTGGTTGCATCAGGTCTTAGTTGTGGCAGGCAGGCTCCTTAGTTGCGGCTCATGGGCTCCTTAGTTGTAGCTAGCCAGCTTCTTAGTTACGGCAGGCAGGCTCCTTAGTTGCAGCTCAAGGTCTCCCTAGTTGTGGCTCACCAGCTCCTTAGTTGCAGCATGTGGGCTCCTTAGTTACAGCAGGCGGGCTCCTTAGTTGCGGCTCATGGGCTCCTTAGTTTTGGCTCACCATCTCCTTAGTTGTGACATGCATGTGGAATCTAGTTCCCAGACCAGTGATTGAACCTGGGCCCAGAATCTTAACCACTGCACCACTAGGGAAGTCCTGTAATTCTTGAGTTTTGTTCTGAGACACAGTGAAGTTACTTATGAACAATTTGATTTCATAAGGCTTGTTCTTAAGCTTTGCTCAGTAGGTCCAGAGCACCCTTTAGTCAAGGCAAAATTTTCCCCATTACTCACTACATAATACCCTTGTGAACACTTATAGCTCTTGGTCCATGAGTTACCAGTTTTTTCCACTCTGGCTGGAGGCAAAATGAACTGTTTCTGGCCCAGAGATTGTTTCCTGTGTTCCTTTTGGATAGTTCTTGAGGGTCTCCACTTTGAGAACCACTGCCATGTAGCATAAATTCACACAACATTAAAAGAGATATTTAAACTTTAGGCATGCAATTTGCAAGATCTAATAAATGACAGGGGGGTTGAGAGTAAAAAAAAAAGGCATAATGCTTATAATAGAAAATTCTCCTTAAAAGCCCATTTCTGACATTTAAAAACCAGTGTCAGTGTCACTAAAAATAACACTGACATGAACTAAATATTCCAACAGCTGTCGTCTTAAAACTCCTTGAATTTGATGAGAAACATTTGGTCCCCTGTTGTCTGAAGAGAAGACTTTATATAGTACCTGCTGTGTACATAGCCGATCTCTCTGATATCCTTAGCAACAGCCATTCTGCTGCTCATCCAACTGCTCCAAAGCCTTGAGTAATAGGGAGGATTATGGAAATCGCAAATTCTGAAAATATAATAAACTCAGCCATAGACTTTGCATTAATTGGTAGCCTGTAGCCCAGTTTGATAATGCAACACAGTATCACATACAGGTTCACTTATTTGATTTGATGATTCTATAAATATGGCACACAATTTAAAGTAGGAATTCTTAACTAGGATATATGGACATATTTCAGAGTATCTGCAAACCCTCTGAAATTATAAAATTCTCTGTGTGTTCGTGTGTGTGTGTACTTTTCTATGGAGAGTGTCCATGGCTTTCTTTAGATTCTCAAAGGAGTACATGACCAAAATAAGATTTAGGGTCCCTAGTTTAAGGCAACCTCAAATGAATTCAATTTCCCTCTCTCCCTCTCTTCCTACTATCCTTCTTTTCTTTCTTGACAATAGGATTCACAAAGGTAATAGCTCATAGCAGTGAGAATTATTATAAAGAAGTAGATTTAAAGCTGGATTGGGTAGCACTAGAAAAACTCCATAAAAAATGCATTGTTTTATTTATCAACTAGGATTGTAGTGTCTACACCCTATGAAAACAGTCATATAAGGGCAAAGTTGTTTCTGATGACTTTGGTTGAACTGAACTTGTCTAAAACTACCCGTGAGTAAAAAGTAGAAAACTTCCCAAGTTCATGATAAGTGAAAGTATTTAAAAGTAATGTTTATATATAGAGCTCCAGGTAGTTTTGTTACAATAATCAGACAGAGGCAGTGATGGAAATGCAAATCTGAAGTTCTCTGGATCAGTATAGGCATAGAAGAGGTAAGTTAATTTTACCCACAACAAAATTACAGTTTTAATAGATTGATAATATGTAGGTAGAAAATAGAAGGCTTCAAAGTTTAGGGGAAATCATAATCAAGTGGAAAATAGGTTAAAATGTTAATGTTTCCCATCTTGGCTTGTTTCCCCCAGTATTCCCCCTTAATTTTTTACAACTCACAGAAACCTCAACCCTCAGTACCCAGTAGCCCTGCCACACACACACTTATGATTCAGAAGCCACTTCAGATTTGCATCTGTACTCGTTCCCTCTGAACTACATTACTCTAATAAGTGCCTTCTAATTGTCCAGGGTAATTTATGTTTGGTATGACAGTGGATTGGTAAATATAACTTAATAACAATTTCTGACTAATTGGTATCCCACAATCTTTAATGTTCCAATAGCAAAACTTTTGCTTTCCTTGTACAATGAATTGCATTTTATTTGTCTTGAAATTCTTATATACTACTGCCATATTTATTTTAGAGTTTGCCAATGCCAACTAAAGAATGTTGCTTGCCATCTGGCTCTAGTCACTGGACACTGTAGTCACTGACCTTTAACACACCCTGAAATGAGTTCAGGGTGGAGATCAGGAATGAGGCACTCTGGGAAAAGCTGGCAGAACAGGCCTTCAGATAGATATTTTCAGTAGGAAGTTTTATAAACCCAAATTCTTGCATCTTCTCATACCTAGAAAAGCACTAAAATCATTAATGGAGACAACTGCTCCCCGTGACTAGCAGCAACCTTCTACTGAGATGTGTGCTTAATTGCATATACCCCCTTCACCAAAATCACACATATACTGACCTCCCCCAAACCCCAACCTCTTCAGAGTAGTTCCTCAGAGCTATCTGAGAGGCTGTCTCATGGGCTATAGTCCTTAGCCCCAAATAAAACTGAGCTCACAGCTCTCACATTGTGGGTTTTTTCTTTTTTTTTTTGTCAACACCAACATTGTCAGGATCTGGGTCTAATATTGTGCTAATTTGCAAAGTTGATATAAATACTTCAGTTAAGGTTTATGAGGAAAATTTCTTTTAAAACCATAAACATATTCAAATACTTTTAATAAAAGTTTGCTTAAAATGTACTTTTTACTATCATAAATTTTCCACCCCGTGAAAGTCTAAACAATGAAACATGCTACTGTGTGAGAATGAGTATTTTAACATTCAAAAAGAAACTAATTTTTCAATGTCCCTACATTTGGTGAGAAAATTAATTTGTAAATTTTGTTGTTTATAACATCAAGAAAATACATGTCTATATCTTTACACATTCCTGTATGAACCATTTTACGTATATCTATAAATTAAAGCTTCCTTTTAAACATCTATGTCTTGAATTTCCTTAGTAACCTCTACTCAAATAAGATTCCTGTATAAAGGTCTCCTCTTTTATGCATTTTTAAAATCTAGAATCATCAGCTACCTTTGTTTCTGGTATTTGAATTTTTTACATTGTGTTTGTTATGCAAATTAAAGCTGTTTGTAGCTGATGCATTGGAATAAATGAAATGGGATTTTTCAACTGAGATGTTCTGAGGTCTACCTAGTCTAAGTAAGTACTTTTAAAATAAGCTTAACTGGAATAAAAGACTTCTTTCTGGTTTGTGTTAAGTGTGACCTCTACAGGTTGGGCCTTTCCAAAGTGATTCTCCATTATTATTTAGTCATGGTCAGCAATTTTGTTTCAAAATTCAGCTTTCAGTGCTCTGCATTTTCAATGACTTCTGCCTTCTTGTTGGCTAATTCTGTCTTAAAATGATTTTTTTTGTGCAAATGAAGCATCTATTGAGGGGAAGCTTATCTGAGGCTTACTGAATAAGGGTGTCTCCAAATGTTTCCCTGAGGGTAAGATATAACTTAGGAGCAAGTGGACCACTGTAATCTTTTCTCAGCATCATTGTATTTTTTTTCAGGTAACATGCATCTGGAGAATAATAAACATAGTCTTCACTGTAAGAAAAAGGAAACCAGAGTTCATATCACCCTTAGACATATACGTTTTCTCTTTCTTTTTACTTATCACAATAACAGAGGGAAAGGCAAAAGATGTGTGAGGCTGAGCAGACTGAACTTAAGTGACATTAAACTAGTCAGCATTCTACCAGAAAGCCATTGCTGCTAATTTCCCAACTAATATCCATGTAGGAACATAAGAAACACTGAGCACAGGAATAGGGGGTGTTTGGAAGATGAGATGTTACAGAAGAGTCTACATACCACATACAAATCAACCTGGGAGTGAATAAACTCCACTATTATACCCATGAAATGAGAAGTATAGAAACTTCCATCAAGGTGGTCTGAAATTTTAGCCTTTGCCAACATTGTTTAACAACTCCATAATATAGAAAAGAAATGACAATTTTATGCATATGCTTTTAATAAAGAACTTAGGAAGATAAAGCTGGTCAGTATTTGTGGGTATTTTTGTAGCAAGACACATGGTTTTAAGAATATTATATACAATTACTTTGAGCAGATTGGTGGAAAAAAGGATTTGTAGCAAATTGGCAACTTGAGCTTAACTGCTGAGGTCTCCAGTGCTTTTCTTTTTCTGGCTCTCCAATGCATTTCATATATTACCACGACCCAGTACAAGCTTTCCTGCTGCATCCCTTTGCTGATTTAGCCAGCAGGATGACAGCCATTATTCCTTAAATGCATCTTATCTTACTGGTTTTTTTCCCCTTTAACACCATTCCCTACTAAGAATCTATTTCCTGATATATTACATTCATGTCTAACTCAATCTGCTGATGGCCATATACGAGGCTGCTACAAAGAATACATTTAATAGTTTTGAACACTGTGTGGGACACAGCCCTAGCCCTTTTGGGGAAGTAAATGGTCATGGGTTGCATGCTATTAGGTGCCATCCATTCATTATTACATTACATAATACCTGCATGCAAAAGACTACTATTTAATATGGTACATTATAGCTCTGGTTAAAGAAATGCAGATGTACCATACCTCATAAACTATTTACTACTGATTGGATGGAACTCATGAATTTTCAAAGAACATGAGACTTGTGGAAAGGTCTAACAATCTTGTCACATGCCTTCTGTGACTCTGATAGAGGCACAGAACATGTCTTTGGCACCAACTGAGTACCTTAGCTACTCTAGGAGCAGAAGTTTGAGAATGTATGAATGGAATATTCACTTGCAGTGACTGTTGGACTTTTTTCTAAGAGGACAGAGACTCATTCCTTTAAAGTATTTGCTCCTGATGACCAGGCAGCCTGCTTTGGGGGCACTGTGTGTGTGCACACATGTATAGATATATATGTGTGATGATAGGTGAAAGGGATAGGCTTTGCATGACTGTTACATTCCTATGAATTTGGGCCACATTAAATTTCAGATGCACATTACAATAATGTATATTCAATATTCTTATACTGCTAGGATTGTGCTTAAATATTCATTAATCTCAATGTCTACACTTTGTGCAACTTGGCATAAACATGAGGAAGCACATTCTTTTCTCTGGCAAAGACAATCCTGAGAGTGGGCTCTATGGGTGCCAGAGGACATAATGGCACTGGCTGATGCCACACAGTGTGAAATATATGTGTCACATGGGGCCAGAAGGGGAAAGAGGCACATATTACATTTCTATCACATAGAAAATAAGAATTGTATAAATTGCATACTTTCAGATTTTGGACAAAGTGAGACTCTTCTGAAATGTGGTCCTGCCCCAATTACTCTCAGTGTTCTAAGCTGCTCCATGGTTATCCCAGTACTGGGAAGCCAAGTCACTCTAACGGTGCACTGGACATGGCAACTGTGAGTTCTGTCCCAGAGAGCTATGTGCTTTTGGAGGGTGCTTCATTTCTTTTGTCCTTAATTTTTAAGGTTGTACCATGGGGAAAATCACTTCTATTCCGCCTCTTTCCAAGGACATTGTTGGAATGAATGGAATATCATTAATAAGGTACTCTAAGTTCTGCAAGAACAAATCATCAATGAGAGCGTGGAAGAAAGAATGGAGCACACTGATTTGTTTAGAAATACTGTTCTGGTTAAACTTTGCATTCCATTCCTGCAATGAAGGATATATAAGAGCACTGGGGAGTTACATAGCACCTTTCACCTGTATGATCCCAACAATGAGTGTCTTTGTTTTGCAGATGGGGAAGATGGGTACCAAAGATTGGGGAATGAGATCCCACGGAGGTTATTGGACATGGCCCCAAGGAAAAGCAAGCAAAGGAGCCAGATCAGGGTATGCTAATTATCAAACAAACCTGTCTGTCTTCCTAATAGTCAACCAATTGGGGTGGTGGTGGTGTCTAGGTACAGAAGTCAATACTCAATGACCTATAACGGGGATAATATCAGAATCTATAAGCTATTGGAATAAAGGTTCAGAGATAGGAATAGGGTTTCTTTATTTCCCTAAGCCCCCAGGTAAAACCCTGATTTATTTGGCCTTTTGAAGACAGTGTAAGTCTGTAAGACATTAAACAATCAACTTTGCATTATAGCTTTCCTGAGCTTTACCCTTCCAGTGCTTTTATGTGGTTCCCTGACACTGTCTTTTATGACTTGATTTCTATGAGTGCTGAGTGCTGATACACTCTATTCATTAAATAAGTTCTTGATTCCTTCATGACTTTGAATCATAGTTAGCGGCTATTCTGCCTAAACTCTTGGCAGAAGATGATGGATGGGAAAGATTGCTTTGAGGCCTACTGGCTGTGGAGTAAGCAACAGCCCTACCTTTAGGAAAGGTGCATTTCTATATGAATATAAGGCAAGGCTTGTCAAACATAAGACCATGTGGATGATCAAATAAGCTTTCAAGATAAACCCAAACAAGAGAGTGTTTTAAAGGGAAAGAGGAAGGGGAAAAAAAATCTTCCCATCTGAACATACACGATTTCTTCATGAAACCCAGTGTGCATAATCCTCTAGGCTGGTTCTGGGCATCTGAGTTTGAGAAACAGTCCCTGGCCCTAATAGATTTAGTCGTGTCTAGTATCCTCTCAAATGAAATGCTGGCCACAATCACAATCCATTTAATTTATGCTGAAAGTCTTACCGTGACCAAAATTACCTAGAGGATTCAAATGAACATGTCTTTTGTTGCTTTAAGTAGCTGAATTGCTCACATTCACAGCTCTACTGAAATCTGAACACTGAATTGTTTGTGGCAGGCAATTCTTTTTTACTCAAAAAGGTTTTAGGGGGAATAATTTAGCAAAACTAACATCCCTCTAGGAGCTCAATAACTTGATATCAGTACGATGCCTCTAACTCACTGATCTCTGTAAGAGTTGGGACTTCTATTGTTAGCAGCTGGGCACTATGACACTGACTGAGAAATGAAAACCATCAATACTCTTAGGTATTATTATTATAGAGAAGCAGCATTAATGTCCATACTCATTGATTCAGGCACTAGGACTAAAATAAAGGCTTATTATAAATAAATTGGGAAATGGATGTAAACTACCTTAATGGCTGCACTACTACTGGAACTAAAAAAAAAGCAAAGAAAAGAAAAAAGAGAAAGAGTTGGCATATTACTGTTAGGTTTTTCACTATCTGTACATTAATCCCTGTTGTGAAAAAAAAATACCTTTAGTGCTAATCCTTAGGCTAATTTCAACTGTGAAACTTCACCCTTATTAACAGTATTGTAATTAAACCTGAACATCATCCTTAAACCCCTTAACAAAGCCAATGGTCAATAACTTAGGCTTATAGTTTTTCTTTCATCATAAGAGTAATTCATAAAGGCTAAAATAAAGCTAGGTAGCAGAGAAAAGAATAAACGTTATTGGAGAATTTTACCACAGTGTGGCATTAAAAGTCTTTAAAACACCGATCATTATGTTAAATAAAATGGAAATCTGATCTGATCTTCTCTCTTAGCTGTGGTGTTTTCAGGAATATCACACATCTATGACAGAGAACAGGTTTTACATAGTTGTTCAATTCCCAATTTGAGGACCTTGATCACAGTGTTGAATCTCCCTCTTGAATTTTAGGTACCTGATATAGGGAAGGTGTTCACAGCTCAGCAAATATTTAAATTGCTATTTAAAAAAATATGATTGAATAAAAACTTCAGATTTTTTAAGCCTAATTTTTCACAACACCACAGAAGAATTTTGTGTAAATATGCTGCACATATGCATGCTTATAAATGCACATGTGTACAAGCAGCAAGCTAGTCTGATTCCCCTCAATAAAACAAAGACTCTATAGATATGATTAACAGTCTTTCTAGGGAAGTTAAAGACTCCAAGGAAGTCTTTTGAGTTCCCCTTTACCTGACAAGAGTAATGAAAAGAGCCTCTGGAAAGATAAATATGTTACATTTAGGCTTTCACAGATGGGGAGAGGGGAAATGAAGAAAGAAGCAGAGGAAGACTGGCTTGAATTAATTGCTACCAGATTGATGAGTTCAGCTAGTAAATTAAATAACCTGTAAAGTCCTGAAACATCTATCTGCACAGCAAGAATTTGATGGGATGCTTTCAAATTGTGAAGCTTCCAATCTGCCATGGTGACTTATTTTGAAGATTAGAATGGTTCCCAACACTGAACTCTGTAAGCTTCATTGGAGATAGAGGGTCCTGGGAATGAAAAAAAGAAATTCACAAGTGAGCTAAACTACTGTAAATATCCACATGGTAACGTCCATTGACAATAATATGCAACTGTTATATATTTTTGAAGAGTATGCATCAGCATTGAAAAATATTAAGTGAAAAAAGCAGGATGCAAAATTATATATACAATGTTATACTTATTTTTAACCCAGAATCATTATCTGGAACAAAGACCAATGAAATACACTAAGTTGTTGGAAGTGGTGGATTCATGGGTAATTTATTTTCATTTTCTCTACTTTCTATTTTCCACATTTCCTCTAGTACATATACATAATAATTTGATAATGCAAAAATATTTATTTCTGAAATTCACAAGAAATAACATAAGCTTTGAAATTGGGCAATTCTGAATTTGAATTCTAACTTTGCTATTTGCTATCTCTGTGATTCTGGACAAATTAGTTTCTTCATCTGTAAAACAGGCATAACAAAATCTAACTAAAACGATATAGTAGGTACTCAAGCAGCTATTATTAGTATAAGCTTTCTGGAAAACAATTTGGCCATATATATTAATGGTCTTTTAAAAAGTTCATACCAGTAATTTTGCTTCTAGGAGCCTATCATAGGAAAATGATTATAAATGAGGAAAAATGTTTAAGTTCAATGATATTATTGGCAACCTTACTCATAATAGTGAAAAACTGAATAAAATCTTAATGTTGGACAGCAGAGAATTGGTTAAATAAACAATAGCACTTTGATGTAATGGGAAATTACTTTCAGCATTAGTGAAAAAAGCAGAATTCGAAACTGAACACAATATGGTCTCAATGTTTAACAAATATATTCATATAAAATATCGATGGAATATAACAAAATGTTAACGAGTTATCTTCAGGTGGTGGGATTATAGGTGATTTAAATTTTCTTCATAGTTTTTCTCTTTTCTTTTATGTTTAATATACTTTTAAAATTATTTCTAACTTTTCCTTTTGGCCATGCCGTGTGGCTTGCGGGATCTTAGTTCCCTGACCAGGGATTGAAAATGGGCTCACGGCAGTGAAAGTGTTGACTCCTAACCACTGGACCTCCAGGGAATTTCTTAAAGTATTCTTTTATTATAAAAGCAATTCATGTTCATCATAGAATAATTGGAAACTATAGAAAGGGATAAAGAAAAAAATGACCTATCATCTCACAGACTGTTTCCCACGCCCCCTTCTTCTCATTCATTCGACAAATATTTATTGAATACTTACCATGTGCCAGGCATTGTGCTAGAAGCTGGCACTAAAATGTGAACAAGACATAGTGACTGCTCTCAAGGAGCTTACAATCTAGTTTGGGCGACAGAAAAGTAAGTAGGCTATTACAACACAGAATAAAAGGGCTCTCATAATGTTATGGTGGCACCCAAAAGACATCAGTCAGTGATATACCCGAGTAAATGATGTGGAGGCTGAAACCTAGAGAATAAATACTATATAGCCAGCTGAAGGAGACTGGAATGGAGGAGGTGGGAGGTTGCTGAGGAAGCATCCCAATCATGGGAAGCATCAGTGGCATGTTTGAGGGGCTGAAAGAAGTTGAGGTGTGGCTCAAGTATAGAATGTGGGGATAGAACTGGTGGAGAAGAAGCTTCAGAGTTAAGAATCTGGAGAGATGAGCAGGGGCTGGATCATAAAAGGTCTTGTAAGCCATGTTAAGGAGTTCAGACTATGCTGAAGCCAACAAAAGAGCCACTGCACAGATTTAAGTTTTTCATCATTCTAGCTGCAATATGGAGAATGGACTGGAAGAGGGGCAAGACGGGAATCAGGAAAATCAGTTAAAAAGCTATTGCAGTAACACAGATGACAGACACATGGTTTGGGGTCATGGTAATCAGGCTAGAAAAAGTACACAGCTTCCAGAGATATTTAGGAAGTACAATCAACACACCTCAGTGAAAAATTAGATGTGAGTGGGAGATGAAGGAGAAGGAACAAAACAGGAAATGGATTTTGGGGTGGGTGAAATTGAAAGGCACTTGGTTATTCAGGTCTGGAACTCAGTAAAGAGTTCTGGGCTGGAGATACATATCCAGCAGTTATCAGCATACATATGCCCTTTAGCCAAGAAATGGGTAGATTCCCTAAGGAATGAGTAGATTTATGTGATGGTCAGGAGAAAACCTAGCAAAGTTTGGGAAGACACTGTCTTAAGAAGGAGATGTCTGATGGTAGGGGTGGGGGGAAGAAGGGTGTAGGAAGTTCCAGAGAAGCATGAGAGAAGGATTTTTTAATTTATAATTTAAATGTATTAAAATTAACTTCTGTTTGGTTTACAGTTCTGCGAGCTTTTACACATGGGTGGAATCTTGTAACCACCATCTCAGATACAATGTAGAACTTCCTCAGCCCCCTAAGCCAGGCAACCACCAATCTGTTTTCTCTCTATGTATTTTTGCCTTTTCCAAAATTTCATACAAATGGAATCATATAGCACATAGCCTTTAAAAAATATTTTTGTTTTTTTAAATTGAAGTATAGTTGACTTACAATATTATATTAGTTTCAGGTATACGACATAGTGATTTGATATTTTTATAGATTATGCACCATACAAAGGTTATTACAATATTATTGATGACATTCCCTGTGCTATGAACTGGGATTTTTTCACTTACAATAATGCATTTTAGGTTCATCTATGTTGCTATAAGTATCAATTGTTCATCAAATCAAAGGATTGCTGAGTAGTATACTTTGTTTACTCTTTTTTCTTACATCTTTATTGGAGTATAATTGCTTTACAATGGTGTGTTAGTCTCTGCCTTATAACAAAGTGAATCAGTTATACATATACATATGTTCCCATATCTCTTCCCTCTTGCGTCTCCCTCCCTCCCACCCTCCCTATGCCACCCCTCTAGGTGGTCACAAAGCACCGAGCTGATCTCCCTGTGCTATGTGGCTGCTTCCCACTAGCTATCTATTTTACGTTTGGTAGTTTACTCTTTACCCATTGAAGGACATTTCTTTTGTTTTCCAGGTTTGGGCTAGTATAAATAAAGCTGCTATAACCTTTCATATACAGATTTTTGTGTGAACACAAGTTTTCATTTTCTAGGGGAAATATGCAGGAGTAGGATTACTGGGTCATATATGGTAAGTGTATGTTTAACGTTGTAAGAAACTTTATAAGGAACTGTCAAACTGTTTTTCAGAGTACCTGAGCTATTTTGCAACCCCACAAGAAATGTATGAGAATTCCAATTGTTCTGCATCCTTATCAGCACTTGGAATTATCCCTATGTAAAAACAAAATTACCCATTCCAGTATGGGTATAAAGGAATCTCCTTGTGTTTTAATTTGCATTTTCCTAATGGCTAGTGATATTGAGCAGCTTTCCTTCCCCCCGCCTCCTCAATGGATATCTATATTTTATTTATTTATTAAAGTTTTTTTTGTTTTAAAAAAATTTATTTTTTGGCTGCATTGGGTGTTCGTTGCTGTGTGTGGGCTTTCTCTAGTTGCAGCGAGCAGGAGTTACTCTTCGTTGCGGTGCACTGCCTTCTCATTGCGGTGGCTTCTCTTGTTGTGGAGCACAGGCTCTAGGCACGTGGGCTTCAGTAGTTATGATGTACGAACTTCAGTGGTTGTGGCGCACAGGTGTGCGGGCTTTCAGTAGTTGTGGCTCGCAGGCTCTAGAGCACAGGCTCAGTAGTTGTGGTGCAAGGGCTTTGTTGCTCCACGGCATGTGGGATCTTCCTGGACCAGGGCTCAAACCCATGTCCCCTGCATTGACAGGCAGACTCTTAACCATTGCACCACCAGGGAAGTCCCATGGATATCTGTGTTTTAAAAATAACTCCACTGCCATACTACCAATTTTCAAATGTGAATGACTATATTTTAACAAAGACTTTTGGCACTAATTTCAAAGACTATTCACAATCAATTTTAATTTATTTTAATTGAAATATAGTTGATGTACAACATTATGTTAGCTTCAAGTGTACTACATGGTGATCTGACATTTGCATACATTATGAAATTATCACCCTGATAAGTCTAGTAACCATCTGTCTCCATAGAAAGTTATTACAATATTATTGAACATATTCGTATTTAAGGCCTTCGTTTATTGATTTTGTGTGGATGATCTGTCTATTGATGTAAGTGGGGTGGTAAATTTCCCTACAATTATTGCATTACTGTCAAGTTCTCCTTTATGTTTGTTAATATTTGCTTTATGTATTTAGGTGCTACTATGTTGATGTCCTTTTTTGTCTCTTGTAACACTCTTACACTTTGTTTTAAAATCTATTTTGTCTGATGCAAGTACTGCTACCCCAGCTTTCTTTTAGCTTCCATTTGAATGGAATACATTTTTCCATCTCCTTACTTTCAGTTTGTGTGTGGCTTTAGATCTGAAGTTGAGTCTCTTGTAGGGAGCATGTGTATGGGTCTTGTTTTTTTTTTCTTTTGCGGTATGCGGGCCTCTCACTGTTGTGGCCTCTCCCGTTGCGGAGCACAGGCTCCGGACATGCAGGCTCAGCGGCCATGGCTCACGGGCCCAGCTGCTCCGCGGCATGTGGGATCCTCCCAGACCGGGGCACGAACCCGTGTCCCCTGCATCGACAGGCGGACTCTCAACCACTGCGCCACCAGGGAAGCCCATGGGTCTTGCTTTTTAATCCATTCAGCCACTCTATGTCTTTAGATTGGAGCATTTACTCCATCTACATTTAAAGTAATTATTGATAGGTATTACTTATTGCCATTTTGTGAACTGTTTTGGGGTTGGTTTTGTAGCTCTTTTTGTTGTTGTTCCCTTCTTCATTTGCTGTCTTCCCTTATAATTTAATGACTACCTTTAGTGTTTCTCTTTTTTGTGTATGTATCTATTATATGGTTTTGGTTTGTAGTTGTCATGAGGTACATATATGACAACCTCTCTCTATATATGTGATTATTTTAAGTTGATGATCTCTTAAGTTCAAGTGCATTCTAACCATCTTACATTTCTACTCCTCCCCATCCCCAGTGTTTATTGTTTTTGGCATCATATTTTACATCTTTTTGTTTTGTGTATCCCATAACTACTTATTGTGGATATAGATGCTTTTTCTGCTTTTGTCTTTTAACCTTCCTACTAGATTTATAAGTGGTTATTCTACTACCTTTACTGCATGTTTGCCTTTACCAGTGAGATTTTTCTTTTCATAATTTTCATATTTCTAGTTGTGGCCTTTTTTGCTTAGAGAAGTGCCTTTAACATTTCTTGTTAAGCTGGTTTAGTGGTGCTGAACTCTTTTTGCTTTTGCTTTGTAAAACTCTTTATCACTTCTTCAAATCTGAATGAGAACTTTGCAGGGTAGAGTAGTTTTGGTTGTAACTTTTTTCCTTTCCTCACTTCCAGTATATTGTGCCAATCCTTTTGGCCTGCAGAGTTTCTGCTGAAAAGTCAGATGATAGCTTTATGGGAGTGCCCTTGTACATAACATGTTGCTTTTCTGTTGCTGCTTTTAAGATTCTCATTTTATTTTAATTTTGCCATTTAGATATAATGTGTCTTGGTGTGCACCTCTTTGTGTTCATCTTGTTTGGGACCCCTCTGTGCTTCCTGAATCTGGATGTCTTTTCCTTTCCCAGGTTAGGGAAGTTTTCAGCTATTATTTCTTCAAATAAGTTCTCTAACCCTTTATATCTCTTCTCTTTCTGTGATCCCTATAATGAGAATGTAGTATGCTGATGTTGTCTCAGAGGTCTCTTATACGATCCTCATTTTTTTTAAAGCCCTTTTTTTCTTTTTCTTGTTCAGCTTGGGTGACTTCCACTATGCTGTTTCATCTAGATCTCTGATCCATTCCTCTGTGTCATCTAATCCATTGTTGACTCCTTCTAGTGTTTTTTAATTTCTGTTATTGTATTCTTCAACTGTATTTGACTCTTCTTTACATTTTCTAACCCTTTGTTGAAATTTTCACTGTGTTCATCCTTTCTTCTCTTGAGTTTGTTAAACATCTTTATTATGATTACCTTGAACTCTTTATCATGTAGATTGCTTATCTCCATTTCATTTCATTTAGTTCTTCTTCTGGGGTTTTATCTTGTTCCTTTGTTTGGAATATATTCCTCTGTCACTTCATTTTGCCTAAATTGCTGTTTTTATTTCTATGTATTTGGTAGGTTGGTTATGTTTCCCGATCTTGGAGAAGTGCCTTTATGTAGGAGACGTCCTATGGGGCCCAGCAGCATGCTCCCCTCAGGTCACCAGTGCTATATGCTCTAGGGGTGCCCCCATGTGGGCTGCATGTGCCATTCTGTTGTGTCAGGGCTAACTACTGGGGTTGTGTTGGTGGGTAGGTCTTGATCCCAGTCTGGTTGGCTGTGAGGCCATGCCTTGTGCAGTAGCTGTGGGCCCACTGAAGTGTGGGCTAGGCTTCCTACATGGCTGGCTGTGTGGCCCTGACGGGTTTGGAGCTGCTGCCAGCCTGCTGGTAGATGGGGCTGTGTCCCCAGTGCTAACAGGCTGGTAGGAGGATTCCAAAATGGTGCTTGCCAGTGCTGGTATTATCATGATAGAATGAGGTCCCTAATGGCTGCTGCCACTGTCTCCATTCCCCAGGTGAGTAGCAGTTGGCCCCCTGTCTCTCCAGGAGTCTCTCCAAGATCAACAAGTGGGTCTGACCCAGGCTCCTTTCAAACTACTGCCTCTTCCCTGGGACTTGGAACATGTGGGATTTTGCATGTGCCCTTTAAGAGCAGAGTCTGTTTCTTACAGCCTTCCAGCTCTCTCAACCTAAGCCCTGATAGTTTTCAATGTCAGATGTTCTGGGAGCCTGTTTTCCCAGTGCAGGATGCCCAGGCTGGGGAGCCTGACATGGGAGTCAGACCCCTTGCTCCTTGGGGACAATCTCTAGGACTGTGATATTCCTCCCATTTGTGGTTGCTGACCTGGGGGTGTGGATTCTGACTATACTGCATCTCTGCCCCTCCTACCCATCTCATAGTGGTTCCTTCTTTATGTCTTTAGTTGTAGGAAATCTTTTCTGCTAGGTTTCAGGTCTTTCTCATAGATAGCTACTCTGTAAGTAGTTGTAATTCTGGTGTGTCTATCGGAGTAGATAAGTTCAGGGTCTTCCTACTCCGCTATCTTGGCAACCCCATCAAGCATGTTCTTATGTTTATTTCCACTTCTTTGGTGAAGTGTCCATTGAAAACTTTTGCCCATTACTTTATTGTGTTGGTTTCCTTACTTTTGACATTTTAGAGCACTTTACATTTTCTGGATACAAGTCCTTTATTAGATATGTGTTTTGAAAATATTTTCTCCCAGTCAGTGGCTTGTCTTTTTATTCTCTTAACAATGTTCTTCTCAGAGAATACATTTTTAATTTTGTTGAAGTCCAATTTGTAAATTTTTTCTTTTATGTATATTACTTTTGATGTCATATCTAAGAACTATTTGCCTAACTCAAAGTGATAAAGATTTTCTCCTACATTTTCTTCTAAGATTTTTATAGTTTTACATTTTACATTTAGGTCTATGATCCATTTTGAGTTAAGTTTTGCATATGTTGTGAGGTGTAATAGTATAGGTATGTCCAATTATTCTATCACTATTTGTTGAAGACTATTTTCTCCATTGAATTACCATTGTATCTTTGTGTAAAAATCAGTTGAGAATCTTTATATGGGTCTATTTCTGTATTTTATTTTTTATTCTGTTCCATTGGCTTATGAGTCTGTCCTTTGGTTAATACCACACTGTCTTGACTACAGTAGCATTATAGTATGTCTTAAAATTGGACAGTTTGAGTCCTTCAGTTATGTATTTTTTTCAGAATTGTTTTGGCTATTCTAGTTCCCTTTTCCATTTAAATTTTAGTGTAAGCTTGTCTATCTCTACAAAATATTTGATTAAAATAAAAAATTTTAATTAGGATTGTATTAAAGTTGTCTATCAGTTTAGGAAGTATTGACATCTTACTTATACTGAGTCTTCTGACCCATAAGCATAGTATATATCTCGTTTATTTAGGTCTTCCATGGTTTTTTTCATCAGTGTTTTACAAGTTTCAGCATACAGATATTGTGTATGATTTGTTACATTTATATCTAGTTAGTTAATTTTTTGAAGTTACTGTAAATTGTATTGTGTTTTTGATTTTGGTTTCCCAGTTGTGCATTGCTAGTGTACAGAAACATAATAGATGTTTGTGCATTGATCTTGTATGCTGTGAACTTGATAAACTCACTCATTAGTTCTAGGAGTTTTTGTAGATTCTTTGGATGATCTATGTGGACAATCATGACATCTGCAAATAGAGATAATTTTACTTCTTCTTTTACAATTAGAGTTACTTTAATCTCCTTTTTTAGCCCTATTTCATGTGTTAGGACTTTCATTATGATATGGGATAGGAGTGATATGAGAGACTATATGAAGTTGTGGTTAATAAAGGAAAAAACTACTGGTAAATAGTGAAGACTTAACAGGCCAGGTAAGGTTGGAGGCCACAAATGTGTAGTCTCAGTTGTGTTATTTCTAATCGCTGCAAACAGTATTTATAATCAGTTGTGTTATTTTTGTAGTGGTTCTCAGCAGGCTGAGTACAGAAATGGAGAAGGCAGACAGCTGGATTGAATCTGGAATTTGCATTTTTGCTGGCTAAAGCAATGGAGTTAGGGAGAAAAAATATTGGCAAGAGAGAGGTTGAAGTATTAAGGCTTGATAGTGAAGGAAGTAACCCATGTAAAAAATTTGCTTTTACTTATATTTTTGGTATAATTCCTTTCAGTGTTTTTCTACACATGTAGATACATTTTAATACTTAAAAGTTTTTAATTAAATTAAAAATGTAATTTTATAATGTTTTCAAGGTCCATCCCATGTTGTAGCATGTATTCTTTTGGTTGCCAAATGACATTCCATTGTATGGATATGCCACATTTTATTTATCTACTCATCAGTAGATGGATATTAGTGATGTTTCCACTTTTTGGCTATTATGAATAATGCTTCTGTGAACATTTATGCAGTAGTTTTTGTTTGGACATATGTTTTCATTTCTCTTGGTTATACCAAGGAGTGGAATTGCTGGGGCATATGGTAATTTTATGTTTAACATATTGAAGGACTTCCAAACTGTTTCCAAAGTGATTGCACCATTCTACACTGCCACCAGAAATGTATGAGGATTCCGATTTCTTTACATCCTCACTAACACTTGTTATCTGTCTTCTGGATTATAGCCATCCTAGTGGAAATTAAATGGTATCTCGTGGTTTTGATTTGTATTCCCTAATAGCTAATGATGTTAAGCATTTTTCATGTGCTTTTTTTTTTTTTTTTGCGGTACGCGGGCCTCTCACTTTTGTGGCCTCTCCCATTGTGGAGCACAGGCTCTGGACACGCAGGCTCAGCGGCCATGGCTCACGGGCCCAGCCGCTCCGCAGCATGTGGGATCTTCCCGGACCGGGACACGAACCCATGTCCCCTGCATTGGCAGGCGGACTCTCAACCACTGCGCCACCAGGGAAGCCCCTTCATGTGCTTACTGATCATTTGTATATGGAGAAATGTCTATTCCAATCCTTTGCTCATTAAAAAAGTTGTATTATCTTTTCATTTATAGAATTGTAAGAGTTCTTTATATATTCTGCATACAAGCCTCCTAACAAATATTTGATTTACAAATGTTTTCTTTCAAAAGATCACATATCGTATGCTTCAGTGGAATCATGGATTATATTCAATGTCCAGAATAGGCAAATCTATAGAGACAGATTAGTGGTTTCCTAGGGGTGGGAGTGGACGAATGGGGAGTGACTGTTAATGAGTATGGGGATTCTTTTGGGGGCAATAAAAATGTTCTAAAATTGATTGTGGTGATCGTTGTATGACTCTGTGAATATCCTAAAAACAACTGAATTGTATACTGTAAGTGATCAAATTACATGGTATATGAATTATATCTTAATAAAATTTTAGAATTAAATGCAATCATATAGCTTTTCCACATAATCTTATCAATTATTCTTCAAAATAATTACTTTTAACAGTACATAATAGTTCATCATAATGATTTAATATTTCACTATTCCTCTATTGTTAGATATTTAGTTTTATTTCCAATTTTCTGATATTATAATAAATTAATGATGAATAGTCATACAGTTCTCTGATTATTTCATTAAAATACATTCCTAAAATGGAGTTATCAGATAAAATTGCATGGGCCATTTAAGGTTTTGATATATGTTATATATTTTGCCCGCAAAAAATTATCTAAGATTTTAACCTTATATCAGCAGCATATAAAAGCATGTGTTTCAACGTGTTCTTGCCAACATTGTAAAAACTGGCTGCTTTAGTGGACAAAAATTGATATTTGGCATTATTTTAATTTGCATTTCTTACTAGTGAAGTTGAATAAGTTTAAAAACATTTCAGAAGAGAACAAAAATGTAAAAATTATCTAATAATTTAGACAAACATACTTCTTTTTATCTTTTTTAAACATCTTTACTGGAATATAATTGCTTTACACTGTTGTGTTAGTTTCTGCTGTATAAAAAAGTGAATCAGCTATACGTATACTTATATCCCCATATCCCCTCCATTTTGTGTCTCCCGCCCATCCTCCCTATCCCACCTCTCTAGGTGGTCACAAAACACCGAGCTGATCTCCCTGAATGATGCAGCTGCTTCCCACTAGCTATCTATTTTACATTTGGTAGTGTATATATGTCCAGGCCACTCTCTCACTTCATCCCAGCTTACCCTTCCCCCTCCCCATGCCCTTAAGTCCATTCTCTACATCTGCACCTTTATTCCTGTCCTGCTGCTAGGTTCTTCAGAACCATTTTTTTTTAATATTCCATATATATGTGTTAGCATATGGTATTTGTTTTTCTCCTTCTGACTTACTTCACTCTGCATGACAGATTCTAGGTCCATCCACCTCAGTACAAATAACTCAATTTCGTTTCTTTCTATGGCTGAGTAATATTCCATTGTATATATGTGCCACATCTTCTTTATCCATTCATCTGTTGATGGACACTTAGGTTGCTTCCATGTCCTGGCTATGGTAAATAGTGCTGCAATGAACATTGTGGTACATGACTCTTTTTGAATTATGGTTTTCTCAGGGTATATGCCCAGTAGTGGGATTGCTAGGTCATATGGTAGTTGTATTTTTAGTTTTTTAAGGAACCTCCATACTGTTCTCCACAGTGGCTGTATCAACTTACATTCCCACCAACAGTATAGGAGAGTTCCCTTTTCTCCACACCCTCTCTAGCATTTATTGTTTGTAGATTTTTTGATGATGGCCATTCTTACTGGTGTGAGGTAATACCTCATTGTAGTTTTGATTTGCATTTCTCTAATGATTAATGATGTTGAGCATTCTTTCATGTGTTTGCTGGCAGTCTGTATATCTTCTTTGGTGAAATGTCTATTTAGGTCTTCTGCCTATTTTTGGATTAGGTTGTTTGTTTTTTTTGATATTGAGCTGCATGAGCTGCTTGTATATTTTGGAGATTAATCCTTTGTCAGTTGTTTCGTGTGCAAATATTTTCTCCCATTCTGAGGCTTGCCTTTTCATCTTGTTTATGGTTTCCTTTGCTGTGCAAAAGCTTTTAAGTTTCATTAGGTCCCATTTGTTTATTTTTGTTTTTATTTCCATTTCTCTAGAAGGTGGGTCAAAAAGGATCTTGCTGTGATGTATGTCATAGAGTGTTCTGCCTATGTTTTCCTCTAAGAGTTTTATAGTGTCTGGCCTTCCATTTAGGTCTTTAATCCATTTTGAGTTTATTTTTGTGTATGGTGTTAGGGAGATTTCTAATTTCATTCTTTTACATGTAGATTTCCAGTTTTCACAGCTCCACTTTTTGAAGAGGCTGTCTTTTCTACATTGTATATTCTTGCCTCCTTTATCAAAAATAAGGTGACCATACATGCATGGGTTTATCTCTTGGCTTTCTATCCTGTTCCATGGATCTATATTTCTGTTTTTGTGCCAGTAGCATACTGTCTTGATTATTGTAGTTTTGTAGTATAGTCTGAAGTCAGGGACCCTGATTCCTCCAGCTCTGTTTTTCTTCCTCAAGATTGCTTTGGCCTTTTGGGGTCTTTTGTGTTTCCATAAAAATTGTGAAATTGTTTGTTCTAGTTCTGTGAAAAATGCCATTGGTAGTTTGATAGGGATTGCACGGAATCTGTATATTGCTTTGGGTAGTAGAGTCATTTTCACAATGTTGATTCTGCCAATCCAAGAACATGGTATAAATCTCCATCTGTTTGTATCACCTTTAATTTCTTCCATCAGTGTCTTATAGTTTTCTGCATGCAGGTCTTTTGTCTCCTTAGGTAGGTTTATTCCTAGGTATTTTATTCTTTTTGTTGCAATGATCCCCTTTTATGGTTGTTAGCATTTGCCTTATGTATTGAGGTGCTCCTATGCTGGGTGCATAAATATTTATAATTGTTATATCTTCTTCTTGGATAGATTCCTTTATCATTATGTGGTGTCCTTCTTTGTCTCTTGTAATAGTCTTTATTTTAAAGTCTATTTTGTCTGATGTGAGAATTGCTACCCCAGCTTTCTTTTTTTTTTTTTGTGGTACACGGGCCTCTCACTCTTGTGGCCTCTCCCGTTTCAGAGCACAGGCTCTGGACGCGCAGGCTCAGTGGCCATGGTTCACGGGCCTAGCTGCTCTGTGGCATGTGGGATCTTCCTGAACCGGGGCATAAACCCGTGTCCCCTGCATCGGCAGGCAGACTCTCAACCACTGCGCCACCATGGAAGCTCTACCCCAGCTTTCTTTTGATTTGCATGGAATATCTGTTTCCAGCCCCTCACTTTCAGTCTGTACGTGTCCCTAGGTCTGAAGTGGGTCTCTTCAGACCTAGAGACCCATACAGCATATATTTGGGTCTTGTTTTTGTATCCATTTAGCCAGGCTATAGACATACATAACTTATTCAACCATTCTCATGTTGATAGACATTCAAGTTGTTTTCTGTTTGGGGCTTTTACAAACATTACTGTAGTAATTATGTACATTAAAAAATTATTCATATTGTTAAACATTGAAATGATTGCCCCATTCTTCCCTCCTGTGTTCCCAAATACTTTTCTATTATTATTAGAACATGACCCTGTTATTCCCACAAAATTAATCGGCTAATTTATTTGAACAGAGTGCCCTGGGAAAAGCACTGCTTAAAGGCAATTTTGCTTACCTAGGAAATCATATCAAAAATATATTTTATGCTGGGTCACATGATAGTTCTATTTTTAGTTTTTTAAGGAACCTCGATACTGTTCTCCACAGGAGTCGTATCAATTTTCATTCCCACCAACAGTGCAAGAGGGTTCCCTTTTCTCCACACCCTCTGAAGCATTTGTTGTTTGTAGATTTTCTGATGATGCCCATTCTAACTGGTGGGAGATGATACCTCACTGAAGTTTTGATTTGCATTTCTCTACCTCACTGAAGTTTTGATTTGCATTTCTCTAATGATTAGTGATGTTGAGCATCCTTTCATGTGTTTGTTGGCAATCTGTGTATCTTCTTTGGAGAAATGTCTATTTAGGTCTTCTGCCCATTTTTGGATTGGGCATATACCCTGAGAAAACCATAATTCAAAAAGAGTCATGTACCACAATGTTCATTGCAGCTCTATTTACAATAGCCAGGACATGGAAGCAACCTAAGTGTCCATCAACAGGTGAATGGATGAAGTAGATGTGGCACATATATACAATGGAGTATTACTCAGCCATTAAAAGAAACGAAATTGAGTTATTTGTAGTGAGGTGGATGGACCTAGAGTCTGTCATACAGAGTGCAGTAAGTCAGAAAGAGAAAAACAAATACCGTATGCTAACACATATATATGGAATCTAAAAAAAAAAAAAGGTTCTGAAGAACCTAGCAGCAGGACAGGAATAAAGACACAGACGTAGAGAATGGACTTGAGGACACAGGGAGGGGGAAGGGTAAGCTGGGACGAAGTGAGAGAGTGGCATGGACATATATACACTACCAAATGTAAAATAGATAGGTAGTGGGAAGCAGCCCCATAACAGAGGGAGATCAGCTCGGTGCTTTGTAACCACCTAGATGGGTGGGATATGGTGGGTGGGAGGGAGATGCCAGAGGGAGGGGATATGGGGATATATGTGTACATATAGCTGATTCACTTTGTTATACAGCAGAAACTAACACAACAATGTAAAGCAATTATTCTCCAATAAAGATGTTAAATAAAATGAAATCTAATATATATATATATATATATTTTATGGCTTAATATTTACCCAAGATATTCTGAAAAAAAGGGTTACATGGTCATATAAGTTTGGAAAAAACTTATTCCACTTTAGGGGATTCACAAAATTCCTTAGCATATTTTAAGTGTTGAGAAGTACTGCACTAAAGACAAAGTTCCATGATCTGCACACAAGAAAATAAGTTCAGCCAAATAAGTTCAGAGGGCTACTATACCCCCCTCTTGGAGAGTCACAAAACTTATTTGCATAATTCCTATGCTAAAGATAACTCTCTAATTTTGATACAGGGTTTCCTAAATTTATTTCACCAGGTAACTTTTTCCCCTTTAACTTCTGTTGGCATGTCAAAGAATACCCATAGTAAAATGCTAAAATAAGAAAATGAGAGAGAGAAGCACCATGGATATCTGAAATCTAGGTTCTAGTACCATACAAGTGTCACACATTTTATCAGGGCTTTGGATAAGAAGACAGATTTAATTCTTCCCTTTTTTTTTTTTTTTTTGCGGTACACGGGCCTCTCACTGTTGTGGCCTCTCCCGTTGCAGAGCACAGGCTCTGGACACGCAGGCTCAGCGGCCATGGCTCACGGGCCCAGCCGCTCCATGCATGTGGGATCTTCCCGGACTGGGGCACGAACCCGTGTCCCGTGCATCGGTAGGCGGACTCTCAACCACTGCACTACCAGGGAAGCCCAATTCTTCCCTGTTTTAAACCTTTGATTATAAGTGAAGGTGTAGTAAATATCCCAAGTCAGGTTTTTAAATGTAGTGCCATATTGGAAAGGGCATGATCTGAGGTCAGACAGATCTGTGTTGCAATCTTAGGTTATCCACTTACTAGCTAGATAGGTGGTTTAACTTCTCTGGACTTCAGTTTTCTCATAAGTAAAATGGGAATAGTAACATTCACCTGACAGAGTTGATGTGAGGATTAAATGAGATAACATATGTAAAGTACATAGCAAAGTGACTGTCATATAGAAGGTTTTATATAGTACCTATACTGGTGCACAGCAGGGTTCTGTAAGGTAAAGAAGTGAAGACCTGAGAGCCCATAGATTGATAGGCTTCTGAATAATTGCCAGCTTTTTCATGGGAATAGAATTGGAAGGCTTATCAGATCAGAGCTTCAAGCTCCATGGTATTTTTATTACTAAAGTTTTCCTTTTAATACTGAATTACATTGGGTTTATTTACCTGTCAATGTTTCAAAGAGAAGGTTTTTTAGCTTTTCACCAGGCCAAAGAGAATCCCATGTGTAAGGCTGCCTGCCACTGATGGACAAATTAGTAGCATTTCGGGAGAGTTGGAGTGTAGGGATGGTGCTTTTTGCCTGTGAGTGGGTAAGAGTAGGTTATTAACTGACATAATGGAGTCAGGCAAAAAGAACCTATTTGTAATCTTTTTCATTTCAGAGACCTGAAATTCACTAGGACAAGGTTTATAATTCATAGTATGAAAGTAAATAACCGAAATGAGATGTATGGCTGTTCTGGATACCCTGGGGTCTTTTAGCCAAAGTGAATAGTGTGAGTTTACAGGGAGTAAGGGAGTCTTTTTCAGTACAATACACAGGGAAATTATGTATAGAACTTCTGCTTACGTGAATAATACAAGAGGGAAGAATTCAACATCTTGTTTGCCAGGGTGATAACTTACTCCTTTTCCAGTTCTGCTCCCCAAAACTGCCTCTTAGCAGTCCAGGTGGTACTCTATGTGTCTCCCTCAGAATACTGACCTGTTTGAGAGATGCAGGAAATGTGAAAACTGCTACGTTTCCGTTTCCACAGCAAGAGATGATGATCCTTCTGGATAATCTGTAAGGTTGAAAAGTGAAATAAACAAATGTCCCTTTCTCTTGTATGGGTGGGTATCCGTTTATTGGCATGTTTGTTTCTCGGTCAATCCCTGGAGGCAGTGGACATCCACAAATATCTAAAGACTGATGTGCTATATAATGAAGCATTTGTAACCAGTCCAAGCATTCACATTTCAAGAGCTGTCAGCCTGCTGTACTATGAATTAAGATTATTTTATTTGTCAGCATTATCTGATCTATAATAGTGGCTGGTATTTGACTTAAATAGCTGTGATCACAGCTCAACTTCATTTGTTTTTAATAGAATGTTTTGGGTCTTGCTACTCACAAAATTACCCTGTCTTGTTATTCCACTGGACATAATTGAGATAGCTGTTATAGTACTTTAGGTGTTGGTGTGTTTCTAAAAAGGAATGAAGTATCCAGAAAATAAGAGGCTTTGGAATCAACAAGCAACATCATTTACGGTACAAATGTTCTTGTTTTCAACACCCAGCCTTTTGAGGAGCAAAGTACACTCTGAATCAGCTTGCTTAATGTACAGATAATCACTTTCTTTATATTCCTTGCATAATAATATACTTGGCACTTTGAGATAAAAAAAAGTTGACAGTGGTTGTCCCTTATAGTTTCTGCTTAGTACATTCTCCTTTATGAAATTGATGTGCTGTTCGGAGTGCTCCCATAAGTGTGAGGTCTGGATGCTAGAAGATAGAGGCCAGCCAGGGTGGGTTACCCTTGCCACAGCAGGCTGGCAACTTCTCATGCCACTGAGTTAACCAGGCACACTCCAGAGACAAGTTTGCTTTCTCCCAGGAAGAGTGGAAAAGTAAAAAGTGGCTCTTAGAATGTCTGTCTTTGGAATCATAGTGGGCACAACATTCTGTCTTCTTTGGAATCCTGGGCCCAGGGTATTCTTGCCCTTAAGTCTGAACAAAAAGCAGTTGTATTGGCCCAGCTCTTCAGTGAAGGATATACAGAGAATTACTTATGTTTGTCAAACACCTCAAAAGAGAAAAAGAGGGAGCAAGTGCTTGAGCATACATCTCATCTTACCTATACATTTCTATCAAGAAAGCAATTGATAAGTGTAAAAGACAATTCTGGAACTTCAACGCACTATTTGCCTTGTTGTTTCCTCCTGACGGTTGGCTGTTTCAGAACTTTGTAGGTATGGTTTGGTAGTGCACCTTTTCAGAAATTGGCTTTTAGTATTCTGCTGAATGGGTTTCTTTTACTCTTTACCATTGCAATCCACACTTCTATTTGGCACAGAACAATTCCCCCTAGCAATTATTTAAATTAAAATCAGTCTTGCAGACATTGAAACTTGAGCTGAAAAACTCGATTATCAACTTCCTTCATAGTTTCACTCCCAGAGGAGATTAAGCTAAGATGGCAAAGGTAGAGTCATCGCCAGGTGAGGACTAAATTGAAAGAATGCAGATACTTAAAAAAAATCAGGCTCTGCATAACAGAAGACAAATGCAGAACTTAGGAAAACAATTTACTTTCTCCTTCTACCATCTGCACCTACACTGCTTTCACCACCCCCACCTGCTCTTATTGCCTATGCTGTAGTGATTTTTACCATTATTCAATAAATGTTTACTTGAACCAAGAATGATGTCATTTTAGTCTTAGTGTATGCTGGCTCAGCTCTGTTTCTCTTCCTGTCTCATCCTCCTAGCTCTCCTCCCTTCCTTTAAAATCCTATATACCTACATAAACCTTTGATACTATGAGAAGTGACCATAACAGTATATGTACACTTCTTTGTAGCCATTGGTTCTCAGAGATTGGAAAGAATACGGAAATGGACATAATGTGGAATCTTGAAGAACTTAGGTTGAGTTATGACTGCTTTATTGCCTTACATAAGTGACTTTACCTCCCCAGCTTCAACTTTTTCACCTGTAAAATAGGGCAATACTCTCTCATTCACAGTATTTTTGTAATGCTCTTTCCTGAATTATGAGTGTCTTTAGGTTTTATCTTTTACCCTCTGACTTTCTCTTTTCCATTCATTTCCTTGTCCACATGAATGCATGTCAACATTGCTTAGGTGATGCCAAATTTTATATTTTATCTCCTTTTCCTAGCTTTATTCTCTCTCTTGATTATCTCCTACACCATTCATGGGTTTAAACACCATCTCTATATGAATGACTCCCAGATCTCTCTAGTCACTGGGACTGTTTCCAGTTATTTAAAATGTCTCCTGGCTTTAATCCTTCTCCATTTCTAGTGTCACACCCCTCTGGAAGCCACTGTGACACATGCTCAACTACTTATTGCTTTTTCTGGTTCCTGTCTCTGCACATTTCAATATATCCTGCATGCTACTACCTGAGTAACTTTTCTAAAATTTATCTTTCATTATATTAACATCCCTCAAGATCATAAAATTAATATCTATTCCCTCCTGTAGTAAAACTACAAAACCCTCTACCATGTGGCCATCTTACTTCTCTAATATTACTGCTCACAACCCACAATGCCCACCCAGTACATAGGAATGGATGGCCTTCTTAGTGTTCTTACCACATTCAAGTCACACTTCTTACATAGAATGCCATTTCTTTCTTCCTAGCATCTACCCAGATGTTACCCATCCTAATAACATCTAGCTGAAGTCCTATTTCTTCCTCAAAACTTTCACCACTATAGCCCATACACTTGTCTTCTTTATTGATATACTGATATTGATATCGATATTGTTTAAGCATCACTGACAATCACACACTTACCATGTGTACCACACAGTACTTAGCACAGGGCTAAGCTTACCTAGGTATGTAATTGCTAACATCACTTTTATAGCAATGAGCACATTAAATCTTGTGTTAGACTTGTGTGCTTTTCCTATCCTTCCGTACAACTGCAAATTCCTTGAGGGCAGAGGCCATGTTTTATTTATCTTTATATCCCTCCACAATGCCTTGTCTGAGGCATACCTTCAGGAAATACTTTCTGAATTGAACTGATTGATTGCAGACCTGGAATATTTCAGGGACATGAACCAATTTAGGGCTCAGGGTTGGACAATGCAGGTAAAGCAGTAAAATGAATATCCATGATATTACTGCATAAGTTAAGTTTTCCAGGAGCTGAGGGCATGGCCATTCCCTTCTTATCTAGAAACAGGAGGAACAAGTCTCTTGAAAAATGCCTAGGTGCTCAAAAGAGTAGCCCCTCCCTAACTCAGTATATTATGTTTTATGCTTTCAGTGTTGAGACCTAGGATTCTTATTCTTGAGTAAAGGCAAATGACAAGTGTGAGAATAGGTTGTTTGTAGCTTGGTGGTCAAAATGCTAGGTGGAGGTTATAAGAGGGAGCAACTGGTGTACCTAGAGAGGATAGTTGAAGAAAGAAATTTGGTTCCAGGATATGGAGAGTATATTAATAAATATAAGCTTACAGTGGATGCTAAAATATATCAATATCTTCCAAAAAAGGAAAAGAGCCATTTGGTGAAAGATATAAAGTTGTGATTATTCAGCTTGATTCCTGACTCCTCATTATCAAATGTGATCATAGAACATCACACCTTAAAGCTGAAGATAGCTTAGAGATCATGGAATTGAAAATGAGCTCCAGAGAAGAGAAGGGACTTTCCAAAAGTCATACATTGAGCCCAGTGGCAGAGCTGGGAAATGATCCCCATGCCAGAGTATTATCCATGTTTTTCCATCATTCTATTTCTGATGAAAGAGGCACAGGAACTGAGAAGTTTTCTTTTAAATGGACCTTAAAAAAGTCTACAAATTGAAAAGTAAGTAGGATCAAAGGAGAGACACTGGGTGGTACAGTGGTTAAGGGTTTGGATTTTGGAGCCAGATTCTGTCACTGACCGGCTGTGTGACTTTGGGATTCTCTGTGCTTCAGTTTACTCATCTGTAAAATGGGGGTAATTTAATATTTACAACTTACAAAGTGATTATGACTCTTAAATGTGACAGTGCCTGTAAATCACCTGGCATATAATAGTCATTCAACAAATGTTAGTTGTACCCTTGGATTCAAACAATCATCTATATGTAACTTTACTTTGCTAGGGATGCAGAAAACATGAAATGAAGGTTATGAAGTCTTTAACTTCAAGG